>NC_089700.1:6354681-7100306 GCF_031753505.1 Anomalospiza imberbis
GCTGACTGCAAAGTACTGCAGAAAGAACTACTGAGAACTGCAAAAGAAGTTCAGTGTCAATAAAAAAAAAAAGAATAATGCACTATAGGCACTCGTTTTCACCAAGCACATGGGGTTAATGAGCTCCAAGTTAGTTATTGCCAATATCTTGTGCCTTTATGGAAAAGCAGCAGGAAACATCAGCTCCATGGCAGCTCAAAAGTAAATCCAATATTAGAAACTGGAACAGCACACAGACACACACACAAAAAAGACAATAGTGTCACTAGAATCTCCTACATATCAACATCTTGAATATTGCCCGTTGTCCTGGTCACCTTATCCCAAAGAGGATACAGAACAAGTAAAGGAAGTTAAAAAAGATGATTGGAGATGGGAAAAAGCTTCTGTGTGAGAAGAAAGCAGTAAAGACTTGGCCTTTCAGCTTGGGAGAAAAACCAGCTAAAAGGCTCAGGTATGGAAGAGTTTTAGAGATCATAAATGATGCAAAAAAGTGAATAGAGAAGGAACAGAGACTGTTTTACAACAGAAAAATCATTAGGCAACAAATTTTAGACCAAATCACGTGTGCTTCTTTACGTCATGTCTACTGAAGACATGGCACTCCTTGCCAAACACAGGAAGTAAAAGCAATTTTTAAATGGGATTTGATCAATTCATGGAAATCCACGTGCCACTAGCTGGTAGGATACATTGAACTATAATGGTTTTACTCACTGTTACATATTGTTCCCTGAAAATACCTGCTGAAAGGCAAGAGGGAAGAGGACCAACACCAGTATGGTGTAAGGGAGAATCCAAAAAAGGAAAGGGATTTTCACACGTAGACTTTGCCATCGAGCACGACTGGATAAAAGCACAATAAGAATGAAAAGAGGAGCTAGATGATAAATTAAAGTGAAAGACCAAGAAACAGAGAAGAAACAATTTCTTTGGAATGGAGTTAAAACATTTTTCTTCAGAAAACCATGGTGTAAAACATTGCTGTAAGCAAATGGAATTCCATTTAGGAAACTGGAAGACACTAAATCTGAATTGTTATCTTAGAGCTCAATGGAGAAACAGAAACACAAAGATGAATGGTTTACAGTTTGTTCAACCCAGCAAACCAAGAAAGTGGGGGTAAAAACCACTTACAGGTAGTCAAGTGATAAAGGACGAAGGAGGGAAAACTCCTCAAGAGGATCTTGAGGAAAACCTTTGCAAGAGCAGCAATGGGAACAAAGACTCCTAACTTTAGGACAGAACTTGCTCAATTTATGAGAAATTATATGATGTGGTTGGTCTGAGAATGGTGAGGAACATTTAAGATCCCTGTTAGATTAAAATCCGCCTCAAATGACAGCAAAGGGAAGTACAGCTGCAGGGAAGGTCAGTGGCATTATCGTCACTTCACAGGAAAGGGAAGTGAGTCTCCACACTCTGATTCTCCTCAAGGTCTTCTGAGGCAGTTTAAATCAAAATAAGGACAGCAAGCAAGACTCCAGACAGCATTCACAAACCCTGACACCCAAAAAATGCAAGCAAATGAACAAAATTCACACAGCTTATCTGCAGCATGGATGGACAGAAATGCAAGATAAGTCTGAAAATCTGACAGGGCATCAAATGAAAGCGTTAAAGTCATCACTGCATCAGGACAAGAAGCTGTAGAGAAATAATGATACAGACCTGTCTGATAATAAAATGTGACATCAGGTTTTTGTTATATTGCTCTATTTCTGTATCAGCTCCTAAAATACTTGCAGGCATAATAAACCCATCTGATTTACTAGGGAGAGTGTGACAAGGGGTCACAGAGATGGAAGAATAATCTGCTCAGATGAGATGAAGTTACGGATCATTTAGCTTTTTACCACCTATGGTAGGAAGGCAGTAATTACCTGCATGCAAACAGAACTAACATAAGTAACAGCAAAGCACTTCAAATAGCCAGCTCACACCAAAACAAGAGGTTTCAACATGCCTTAAACAACTGCTTCTTGGAACATGAGATTTCATCAAAAACCATCTCAAAAAGGATGTAAATTGGGCACGTACAACATCAAGAAAATTTAAATCTGAGCCAATACAGTGACACAACTGAGAATGTGCAACTGTCAGAGGTGGCTCGGAATCTCAGAAAGTCAAAAATAAATGTTCATTTGGAATGTCCAGTAGCAACCTTGACTGTCCTTAGAGCCACACATCTTAGTAAGGGCAAAACAAAGGGAAGAAAAGAAACAGTATAATGGCTACACTAAAAAGGTTTAGTGACCCTTTTGAAAATACAAATGGAAACCTGTAAAAGGAAACCAATGTAGTAATTCTGGTCTTTTAACCTCTACTCTTAACATTTACACTTCACACCTTGTTTCTGAAGTAGGCAGTGTGAAAGACCAGCAGGCATGCTGATATGGTGAGGTAAATAATGTTGAGTAAAACTACTTTTGGAAGTGATAGTCACGAAAATGAACTGCTCATACTGTCAGAAATCTGATTCAAAGTACGTATGTTTTCCCCTTTACAGCACAGCTCACTGGTAATGAGCTTTACTGTGGTACAGGGCAAGGGACTGTGAGCAGAAACATGAAAAAGATACATGATAACCCAGCCAGGGTGCTCTAAGAGGGAAAACAGAAAATCCACAGGAAAATATCAACAAAACAGATGTTGTAGAAGGAATTAGTTATCTTTTCATGCACCTGAAACAAAGCACTTAGGCCAGGTTTCTGACTGCTATCCAGTTTAACACTACAGAAGTAATGGTGTTTCTGTGTTACAAAGAGCAGCTCTGCTGCTGCTCCTGAATTCTACACTCCTATTGTTTGGATAAAAATAGCAGGGGTTTAAGGATTTCGGGGAAAAAAAAAAGTTAATCAAGTTTAAAGGCAACTACAAGGATCAGTACAACCCTCAACATAGTTTTAGTATTTAAATCCACACCATGGTCCATAATCTTGCAAAGTAATTCCTAAGGAGGACACAGTCATGTAGGTAAATGTGTCTAAGAGAAGACCTGAAAACCCACTTTATCACTGGGATCACAGGTATCTTTTGGAAGGGGAGAAAGAAAAAAAACCAGAAGGCCTCTTCCATCAGCCAAAAGAAGTTTAAAATGATGGAATGCACTTAACTGGGGAATGCACTTGAGTTAACCTTAAGAATTCCGGAAAGAACTATGTGCAGAGTGCACACAGCTTTGAAGACAGCCAGCCAAAGTGCACCGGTCCAAGAGTATATTCCACATTAGCAGGCACAAAGCTGCTGAACCAAGGACTGTGACAAGCAACGTGACTAATAGCTACACACCCTCATGTCCAGCTAGTTTTCCACCCCTTCATCCCCATCACGGGGCAGGACAACCGCAGCAGCCTCAGGGTCAGTGAAGAACTCCAAGGTGAGCCTTCCACACACAAAAATATTTTGGAGCTACCGCATTTCTGACATTCTCGGGAGTCCCTCCTTGGAGATCACACAGCCAAAGGCGAGAGGGGATCAAAGCCAGGCTTGACACTTGCCCCTGTTACAAGGAGCAGGGGGAAGAAACGCCCCTGCCTCCCCCAGAGCTCCCACGGAAACCCCCGGGACTGAGCCGGCTCCGGCTCGGCCCTCGGCACCCGGGCACCGGCATCACCCACCCCGCGCAGCCGGTGCGGGGCCAGCCGCCCGCGGAGGCCGTAGGAGCACCGGCGGCACCCGCGGAGCCGCAGAGGGGCCGAGCGGACCCGGGGCCCGCCGGCAGCCGCGGCCCCCGCCCCGCCGTGACCTTCATGCCGCCCCCACCGCCGCCGCGGCCCTCACGGCGCTCCCCGCTCCCCCTCTGCCTCTCCGCGGCCGCAGTGCGGGGCAAGGCCGGGCCGCCCACTCGCGGCCGTCACCGCGCCAGGCCGCGGGCGCGGACGGAGGTGACCGGAGGGGCTCAAGGGGGCCGGGCTGGGGGAGCTCCCCGCACTCACTATTCCTTGATGAGCACCATGGCGGTGCCGCCGCGCGCCTCCCGCCCGGGCCAGCGCCGCTGAAGGTGACAGGAGGCGCGTCCCGGAGCCGCTGCGCGGGATGGACCGTGCCGAGCCGAGCCAAACCGAGCCGCGCCGCGCCGCACCGGGACGGGGGGGCCGGGCCGGCGGGGGCCCGGGGCGGTTCGTCTCTGCGGCAACGGCTGCGTCACCTCCGCGCCGCGCGCGGGGCGGGGCCCGGCCCGCCCGGCTCCGCCCGCCCTCACGGCCGTCTGCCTGCTCGGGCGCTGCCGTTTTAAACGAAAACGCCTGGCGTTCTGGTGTTTGGGCTTTTTTTAGGTTCCCTCATGACGTGTTAACCGCGCGGTGCTGTTTCAGCTTCAAGGCTGGGCTTGCCAGAGCAGTGCCGCAGTCTTCCCAACAGTGCCGCCGGCACGGTTCTCCTGGCAAGCCCTCAGGTTGTTCTGGATCAACTCGTTTTGAACTATAGCTGCTTCTTTAGGTTCCCTCAAGAGGTGTAAACTGCATGGTGGTTACTTGTTTCAGCTCGGCACTGGGGTTCCCGAGAAGTCTCCCTCCTGCCACCAGCAAGCTCTCCTTAAATCACAGAATGGTTTTGCTTGGGAGAGACCCCAAGACCCCAAAGTCTTGTTCCACCCCCTGCCATGGCCAGGAACACCTTCCTCTAGACCCAGTTGCTCCAAGCCCTGTCCAACCGGGCCTTGGACATTTCCAGGGATGGGGCAGCCACAGCTTCTCTGGGCAACCCATGCCAGGGCCTCACCACCCTCATAGAGAGGAATTTCTTCCAAATATCTAACCTAAGTTTCCTTTCTTCCAGTCTGAACCCATTACTTGTCCTATCACTACAGTGCCTGACGAAGAGTCCCTTTCTGGCTCTCCTGTAGCTCCTTCAGATACTGGTAGGTGCTGTATGGTCTCCACACAACCTTCTCCTCTCCAGGCTGAACTGACCCAAATTTCTCAGCCTGTCTCAATAGGGGACGGTGCTCCAGTATTTTTGTCAACTTCGTGGCCCCCCCTCTTTTGGGAGGGTGGGGAAGGGGAATGACGAGTGACCAGGGTATTAACGCAAATAGCCGGGGATAAGTCAGTGCTACAGTCAGACAAGGTGAGTGGCTTCAGGTTATGGGCTTCACCTTGTCACTAGGTCATGATTTATGGCATTTTCAATTATTGTCATTATTGGATTGGAAAAGTAAACCACCACAGATTTAGCATCACCAAGCTAAGGCATGGATAACCAAGACGTGCAGCTTTGCTGTTGACACCTGCGTTCCCTTCTAAGTCCACACTGTTCATTTTTCACAAAGTATAGCTGAGCTCAATCTCATTCTCAACCTGCCACCTACAGGGTGTGGAGTTTTTTCTCAGAGATTAAACTCATTTGGAGAAGAAAAAATTGTCAGTGGCTATTAGCTCCTAACCTAGAGAAGAGTCAAGGAAATATTCAACCTGGGTCCTGCCCTTTGGCAGATGCCACCCTATAAAGCATTCATGGTTCCATAATCCTGTTAGGAAGCAACCAATGCTTTTATTATGTTCACCCTCACAAGGAAAACTAATGATTAACTTATTAACACTTTATTTTGAGATAGTACTGCAAGAGTGCACATCACCTTACAAACACAGAGAAGATGACACAGGCCTGCCCCGAGGAGTTTACAATTCCACTTTGGCAAACGCTACAAACAATTCTGTGGATAGTAAAAGGTGGGAGAGGTAATGCTGGCAGGTTAAAGAGTGGGTTTTCTGAAAGAGGGGATCGTCTCCACAATAAAAAGCAGGTGACAGAGGGTCAGGCACAAGGAAGTGACAAACAGCAGTAGGATGACAACGTGGAGCACAGGACACCTGGTAAAAACAGATTGCACAGAGACAGGCTGGCAGCACATGGGGGAAAACAAGGACCTGGGGGCTTTATAATTAACATGTAAGATTGCAGCTACATAACACATCATTGTTTCACCTATTCCAGAGAAGATAACATTGTGAATCAGAAGTGGCCCTTTTTTTTTTTTTTTAATAAAAACCCCAAAACCAGTCCATTCCCAACAGGAATCCTACTGTAATACTATTTTCCATTATGAGCACTTTGCACTTTTAAACTGGGGTGTAGGGAATACCAAAAAGCTCTGCAGATGCAGAAAAAAAATTAAAGGGGGAAGAAAAGAGTAGCAAATATGTGTAGTTTAGAGATTTCATTCCTTTTACCCTCCAGTATCTGCTTTGAATTTTGTAGCATATTTTCCAAATTCATCAGCCTGTCAAGAGGGAAATCTCCTACTTGAAAACATTTTAGTGATTTACAGACTTGGTTAAAATCTCATTATCCTGCAATTTTCCTTTGCAGACAGAGCATGAAGAGGCCAGGCTTTGCTGTGGGAGTTGAACATTTCAGTTGCTGTAGCAGCATTGCAGTTAAGTTGGTGTCTCAGCATGATTTGCCCCCTTTTTTTTCCCAGACATCTGTGTCCAGTTTCATCTCAAGGATCCAGATATAGCTTTACTCAGTGACTGACATAGTGTAACTGTCCTATTAAGCAGAACAGCACAGATTTTTTCTGCTACTTCTGACATCGTGTCATTGCATTAGTGCTATAAAGACTGTGTCAATAGGGCTTAGGTTCTGACAGATTAGTGAAAGCAAAAAGCTGTCACCCTCCCTTCCCCACTCTCTGAATTCAATTTTTTTTTAAATACAAATGCAGATTAAATGCATATGAGAGGCTGTAGAGCCTGGGAGCAGTGTCTCCAGAAGGTGCAATCGCTTTACACAGCAACACCTTTGACTCTGAGGTACTCACAGATCAAGTTTGTGCTTCCTTACACTTTGTTGGGGTTGCCTCCATGGAGCTCTTTCCCATGGTCACCCTCCTTGCACTTCCCATATGGATCAGGGTAAGGAGGTACAAAGGACACAAAAGACCCCAAGTCCTACAAGTTCATCATTTAGGAATTATGAGAGCAGTTCAACACATTGACCTGTATTTGAGTTTTACAGATAAATGCATTATTGATGCTAACTGCTGTGACTCTCTAGTCTTTGGTAGACCATTTATTTATCCCACAAGGTGGTTCATGCACGCAGGGAGTGCACCAGGCATTGTCTTAGTCCTGAAACACTCAGCTGGGAAGCAGCAATGCTGTTTTCCACTCCAAATGCATATAACCCACAACTCTATTTCCCTAAGCATCAAAGGACGAGGCAAACTGCCCCTGATCAACCACATGTGACATGACCACCCCAGCTGTGTTTCTGCTGTGCAAGACAATGTTTAGAAGAATCTGAAGGCAGAATATCGCCTTCCACTGACCCCACTGCTGCAAGAGGTGCAGCTCTGAAGCAATTATGTCACAATCAGTAGAGTGTTTGCACATCTTGCAGGCAGATACAGGTTTTTGATAGATAAATATGAGACTGAAATTAGTTTGGTTCACAACTGCCAAAATTAATTTCACCCCATTAGATCAGACCAGTGTTTCACTTTAGCCCAGCATATTTTTCTCCAGCTTTGGCCAATTCTTACAAGACAGAACATGCAGACAAGTATCTTTCCTTGGCATAACTTTCTTATTTACAGCAACTTAAAATCTCCCTGAGTTAGTGGATGCATCAGACCATTGTTTAACCAGCCTCTTCTTTTTAAAAAAATTATACTTCTGTTCCCCACTACATTCTGCAGCAAAGAATTCCAGTTTGACTTTGCATGGCCCCAGAACATGATCCCATTTGTCTGTTCAACCCTGAACAGCTAAAAGCTCCCTCTGTACCCACCAGGACATGAGCTGTACTCATCACAGCTGACCAGCAGCTTTCTGGTCATGGTGCCATCAAGCACACACATTCACCAGTTTATCAGATGAAACTGGATTTGAAGATATCCCTAATAAAGGGCAGGATCTGGGAAACGCAGTAGGGAGGTAGATGGCAGAAATAAAACTGTGTTCTTTGAAGTACGTGCAGCTAAATTAAAAGGCAGCAGCATCTCCACTAAGACTACATTAAAATATGCCACTCTCTATTCCACTATTTTGCTGAGACATTTGTAACAGGCATTTAAGTGACATAAGAGTGGAAGATATCACATTCAATTCTGAAACTGAGGTGGAAGTAATGATGAGCTAGCACACAAAACACCAACTCTGCTTTAGGACACAGACTATGGATGGAGGCTCACGCACCTGATACTTAATCTGTCATTGTCATATCACAAGTATCTCTGAGCAGGAACAGGACTCTTCTCAAAATATATTTTAATATAAAATGCAGAAATCTGCAGAAAGCCCTCTGGGTGTACCACTGCTGGTGTGTCTCTGAACATGTACTTGAGACAAGACAGGTGACCAGCAAAATTAATCAAAACTCTGCCTTCTTAATTATTGCTCAAAGAAAAGATGGAAAGCTCACTAAATCATCACCAAAACACAAGAAGTTCCAGAAGAATACAGTGTTGACAGCAGGTAGTACAGCTGCCTTGAAACAAACACATTTAATAAAGGCAACACATTAAAAAAAAAATCACGGATGTGTAAAATCCTCAAGTGGTGAATCCCTCTGAAACGAGTGACTGAAGATTGACTAAAAGGTACCACGGAGTGCGCAGCAGCAGCGACTGGAGATGGCGCTGCCGGCCCACGGAGCGCTGGCCCTGCCACCAGCCAGGGACCCGCGGGGCTCCCGGCCCCGCTGCCGCGCCTCCGGGCTCTGGAGCAAAGCTGAAGCCCTGCCCGGGCTGAGGTTCTGCCTCCTTCAAACCCCCAGCGAAGGAGTAAACACCCAGCTTAGCTTCCAGGTAATTTGTCACAGGAAGGTCGCAGCACGGTGTTGTTTCTTGTACTTTTCCAACCAGACATAGACAAGTTGAATGTCTGATCCCCCTGCCAGGCTTTGCAGTAAAACACCACCACTAGGTCTCCACAATTGTTTTATTTCTGCCCCAACCTTCCCGCAGCCACCAGCTCAGCCCAGTGCAGTCGGTGCCCGCACCCGCTGGGGATGCTCGTCCTCACCTCTGCACAGTCCTGCTCCCAGCAGCTCCACTCGGTGCAGTGCTTAACACAGGGCTACAGAGCCTGAGCTACCGGCCTCAACAAGAAGGTTAAGGGCAGAAAAGTCTGCTTTAGACATGGAAAACCTCTATAAAAATAAGCAGGTTAAAAATTCCCTTTGTATTCCCTCCCTGGTGTGAACAGTCCTGGGGCACCTTTACCCACACGTATTGCTCTGACAGTCAGCTTCACCATACAATCAATCACCAGGTGCTCTGTCCAGACAGAGCATCAACATTGTAGAAGGCTCCTAGAACAGCCAAACTGGCAGCATTTTGGTCAGTCACAGTAACCTGGTGTTCAGCAGCTTGGTGACCATTATGATGGCAAGGTAAATAAGCTATGGCTAAAGGAAAAATGACATCACCACATCAACCTGCCATACGTCCACAGGATCCAGTTACCAGACACAAAGAAGTGTTCTGCACTCCTGGTTCTTTTCACCAGCAGGTCAGCTCAAAGCACATGAACACCAAGGTATCTGAAGCCCCAGAACTCAGCTTCAAGAAGCTTCTCCACTTTACTGAATACACATTGCTGCTCCCTTCCCAGAGGCATGTCAGGGGGAAGAGGCAAAAGGCAACAAAGTCTCAAAGCACTTCATCGGTAAACAGGATCCAGTTCTTATCTCAGAGGCTCCAGGACTGCAGACAGTTTAAAACACGTACAGGTGAGTTTGTGAACCGGGAAGAAGAGGAATTCCAGGCCTCCCAAGGCTTGGTCTAGGACCAGCGGTCCACTACAGGCTCTTCATTTCAGTATGCAAGGCAGATCCATTGCTCACAGTCTGTGTCATTTGCAGTAATAAAATGTTTGGGAGCTGTCAGTGCTAGCAGCCAACATTTAGCAAAACACTGAAGCTGTGCTCATACACATAGGAATAAGAACCCCTTCCCTGCCTCAGAAACAGGGATATGTCTGGAGAGACAGTAAAACCACTGGTTCCAGCTACACATCAAGCAGAAAGACCATTATGAAGCCTTGGGGAGGGAGGACAGTGCAGCTTGCATCCAAGACAGTGTCAGCCAAATTTGGGGGAAGAAGGGGAGAAAATAGACTATGGTGTGTTACATTTGCAAACTCAAAATTATGGTCTGTCTTCCCTCTTCCCCCATCCCTCTATTCCTTCTCTCCCCAGTTTCCCATGCAAACTCTCTGCTGCTGGAGAGTGTGATCAGGGGATAATTTAAGACACAATAGTTGTGTGGCCTTTATAACAAGGAAAAGTGTCCCCGTGTTTTGGAATAAGGAGTGGGAAGTCTCCTCCTGCCATATATCTGAGGAAATCTCAGTCACGATGTCCAGCCCTCACTCCAGTGATGAGCAAAGACTGGCAGAGCCAGGGGAGAAAAGTCCTGGCTTACACCACAGGTAGAACCCACAGATGTGGTAGGAACTTGTACAGGGGAGGTCGTACATGAAGCACCAGTTTAAACAAAGGCTTCCTCAGTGGGAGTGCCATTGATTTTGAAGAAAAGTTTGGCATCTTCCATCTTCTGCTTTTTTTCTCTCTCTAGCCTACGCCTGTAGCAGACCAGGTAGATTGGGAGGCAGAAACCCAGGAGGCTCAGGCCAAGCAAGCCAACATTCACCTGCAGGAGGAAAGCAAACCAAAATTAGGCTGGTTAGAAGAAGACAACAACCCAGTCACGCATGCAGCCCTGTCAGAGCCCAGCCCACATCACCCAGCTGTGGGCAAACCAGGAGACGCCCTGCTCCGTGTGCTGCCAACATCCTCCGCTGTTTTCATATTTACACTCCCGTGCCCAGAGAACCTTCTGTGTACAAGCTAAATGCTGCAAGACTTTGTCACTCCAGATTATGGCTGTGGGAGTCTTGCTCCACAAAACAGGCAGGGCTGTTGGAGCTGCAGGTGTTTCACATCGAGTTTGTTGATTGAAGAGCAACAGGCATGGGCACATGCAACCTAGAGACCAGAATTGTCCCCAGGATCACCCATGGCATGATTTTATTGAGCTGCCCAGACTCTCAGCAAGACACCACATTAGCCCTGCCCTCAACAGCCATTTGGCTTTTTGGACATTAGCATCAGCAATCCAAAATTTACTGGTAATTGGAGCTTGTAGCTCTCAAGCATCACAATGTTTTCCCTCAATTTTGAGGTCTGCTCACACTCACCCATTTTAACCTGACAGATTCTGACTCACCACATAAACTGTCAGTGGAAAGCATTCCCTTCCTCCCTTTCCATTCACCATAAGGGTTACTGGCTTTCCTGCCCAGGGAGTCATTACTCACACAGGGAAAGGTCTCCTGGACAGCACCAAGGTGACAGCAGACTGAGGGACATGTAAAATTACAGCTGTTTTTCACCCTGGTCCATGCACAAGAGTCCTTAAATGAGCCAAAAATCATCTTAACCCCCAAGCTTTCACATCAAAACTGAGAAGAACTTGCCCAGAGGGGGTCTCCTTTCAAAGGTCCCGTCAGTGCCATGAAGAGAGGCTGCTGCAGGAGGGCAAAGAGGGCACTGATCAATGACTGCAGCCCTGTCAAGCTGCCAAACTGAGTCGAGGGGTATCTGTCAACAAAGAAAGCAACAGCATTATTATATGTCACCTTGACTGTTCACATCACCCAGGTCAGATTTCATTCCCAGTCCAGTAACAACAGAGATCAACGTGAGAGCAGAGTCCCAAGACAGGCATAATGTGCAGAACTCCCTCCTGCACTGTGTAACTGCCCCTTTTAACAGGGTATTTACATATACCCTGTGGTGTGCACGCTGCTCCCGAGAGCAGAATGGAACTGGTGCCAAGGCTGGAGCCTTCTTCTTCATATTATTCTCATCCTGAGCTGATATTTAGTAATATCAGATCCAGCACTTGTTTTGTTTTGCAGCTCTACTGTGGGCAAGTGGAAGTGCTTATACAGCTCCTGTTTCTATTGCACAGGGAGCAGAGTGTGGATATTTACAAGTTAAAAACAAGGCTTATTTATCCAGATGACAACACTAGTGGCTGAGCAATCATTTTCATCTGGTCATAACAATTTGCTCCCTTTGGAGGTGAGTGAAACCTGCACAACAGGTTAGTGTTTTCGTTTTTAGAGGACAAGTCTGATCCTATGTCAAACTAAGCAACACTGACTGGCAAGTGCTGGTATCAGATAATATTAATAAGAAAATAAATTTCAGGAATCTTCTAACATCTTTCTCTTTCCATGACTGAGCAGTATTTAAAAAGAGTCAGGTTAAACTAAACTTGGAAAGAAACAAGCAAATCACAACCTTAAAATATTCAATAAAGTCATACTCTCAGCAAAAATACCTCAACTCCAGGAAGTTCCAGAGTTGCAACGATCAAATAGGATTAGTTTACAAGTAAGGTGATACGTACTGCAACATACATTTATTTACCTTGCCCAAGACAAAAATATTTTGCTTCTGGCTGCCAGATAACCAAAAATTTGTACATTTCTGAAGCAGAGTCTTAGATTGTGTTCTCTCACCCCCAGACACAGGGATCTAAACCTTTGACAGAAAGAATCTGTGGAGCCTCCATCCATGGAGATATCCAAACAAAATCAGTTGCACTCCTGGACAACCTGCACTAGCTGACCTTGGTCTTGAGAGGTCCCTTCCCATCTCAACAAATCTCTGATTCCCTGAAAGAGAACAGCTCCTCTTTGTTCCTCTGTCCAGCCTCTCAGCACTGAGGGACAGATCTGTTTTCAAGACCAAAAGCATTGCTTAATGAGGAAGAGAGTATTTAGATTCAGCTATTGATAACTTGCTAAGTTGGAAACGGGATGGATGATCTGTCCTGGGAAAGGGAGGAGGCATCACTAATGGTATCTTGAGCAATGTTTTACCAATGTCAACTTCAGAGGAGAGCAGCAGCAATGTTTTCAGTCATGTTAATGTTTTACCTGGGCACATGCACACATCTGCTCATTGCAAGATGAAAAAAGCCTTGAGTTTTTACTATATAACCTGTGTGTCAATAGTTTAGTCTCACACATAACTGTTCCTGTCTCTGTTGTTAAACAAGGAAAGCACTGGGATTTCAGTCCAGCTATTGTCATGTCTAGAGGTAACTGAGGAAACAAGTTGCATCATCTTTCCCCTCTGACCATGAAGACCTCATTCCTGATCTCCTTCTCCCCTGGAGAGCCCATCATCCCAAACAATGTTACCTGGCTAGTTACATCTTATGGGGAACCAGAGACTTACACAGCTGCATAGAGGCCTCCCACAGCTGAGTGGATGAATCCTCTCACAATTGTGTGCAAAATGAAGGACAGAATCTGAAAAAAGAAGCAGAAAAATGTCACATCCTAGACACCCACTCAGGTGTGCCAGAACCCAACACCAGCCACTCCTAAAAGCTATTCTTTTCAGGTAGGATTGGGAAACCCAGACCCAAAACCTGAAATATCTGCACGAGGGAACAAATTTGTACTGGACTCCAGGCACTGCTTTTCCTTACTTTGCACACACACAAGACCTCTCTCATTTGTAGGTGGCACTGCTGCAAGGACGTGTCCCCAGCAACCTCCAGCCAGGATCACAATGCTTTTCCATGGCCACCAATTTAGTTAATTTTCCACAAGTTACTGCGGACAACACGCAAGCATGAGCCAACTGCAGCTGTTTGCCTACATCATCAAGGCGTGTTTAAGTATAGCATAAAATCACTAAACTCCTCTGCCAAAAATAGGTGGTGCCACAGAATAAATATTTTAACAGGTTTATAATCCCACAGGTACCATTGGGCACAGCATTTGACGCAGGAATAAGCTGCTGTACACATCACCGTGTTATGCTTCTTGCAGCAAGTTTTTCCAACCTTCAGCAGCTTAAATCAAGCCCAGTTTAAATGTACAGGCACTGCTGAGAGGATCTTAGTGGGCAAGAATTTGTTGTCACACAGGCCAGCTGCATAAACTTTTAAGTGCAAATAAATTCTGAATCAACTGGCATTTTAACTATAGCTGCTTGTTCAGGTTTTCCCAAGAGGTCTAAACTGAACAGTGTTATTTGTTTCTGCTCTAAAAGTGGAGCTTCCAAAGCAGAATGGAAGTCTCCCAGCAGAGCCAGTCCCTGCCCTCCTGCCACCACCAACAGGTTCTCCTGGCACTGTGCTGTCATTCTGCCAGCACCCCACCCATTTCACCTACTCACCTGCAAGGGTAGATTAGGAATGAGACAGGTGATTCCAAATCCAACCAGCAGGAAGTTGGTGAATACAAAGGCATTGGTGGCGTTGGTGATTTTCTGGATCTGACGGTCACGCTTTTTCTTTTTCTTGTCACCTCTGGAAGGACAGCAAAACCTGGGTTACAAACACTTCCAGCAGCTGCTGGAACTCACAGCAAGATTCTCTACACATCACATCAACTGTCTACACCAGTTTGGTTACAGATTTGCCTATGGAGGTGCTGGGATCTCCACCAGTGAAAGCTGAGGAACATCTGGGTAATTATTTCAGTGCTGTTACTCTTACTCTTAGGCTAGGAGGGAAGTCTGAGCCTCTCCTGCTACAACTTAAATTTGCTCTTCTTGACTGATCTTAGTGGACATGGAAGATATTCTGCTCCTTTCCTCAGCAATTATCAAGTCTTCCTTCAGGCTTTCTTTTCTATACTGAAGAGCCAATATTCTTTTCAGTCTTTCATCCCACAACACATAAGGCAGAGCAGGGGGGCCTGCCAGGTGGCTGCATGTCCCGTGTGGCGCACACTACGCACTGCTCAGCGTTGCTCTCCTCATTCTCTTCTGAGCCATCATCACACTCTTTCATTCTCCAGTCCATGATGTAGCCGATCACAGGCGCTGTCAGCAGGCACAGCAGCTGCAGGACCCCAAAAATGGAAGTGTAGAAAGCCACTGCAGGGGAAAAAAATATTTAAAATAGTTTTCAGTCCAAGCAATAGAAAAAAAATATGAAAAAAACCTTCCCATTGATCACCTCTCTTATTAAAAGCCCAGTCATTCATCAACCTTCCAGACATCAGAAGGGACATGCTGGGCACATTTCCTTCAGCCATTCTGATCCTGCACTGGAATTCTCTGGGCAGGTAGGGCTCCAAAAATCGGGACACAGCACTCATTTAGAGCCAGTGAGGTTTATTCTGGGCAGGAGCAGCAGGAAAAGTTTTTATAAGCTTTGTGTGCTGCACAGCCAAGCCTGCATTAGTCAACTCCTCTCCTGCCTTGCTGGGAGCTGCAGCTACAGCTTCTCCAGCTGGGATGCTCCAGGCTGGGAAGGTGAAGGCTAACCCAGTTTGTGCTGAATGGACAAGTTTGGAAGAAAGGGGACCAGGAGATTACATCAAAAAATCACAGCATTTGTGAGCAATTGTTAAAAACTCAAAGTGATGAAAATTTCGTGCTAACGATGAGAGAAGTGTCTCCATGGCTTGCTGACAGAAAGCTGATGCCAGCAGACTCAGAAGAAATTGTCCCCTCCTGTTACTGAGCAGTTCCCCCACCCTGCAAGGCTTTTTTCCACTTCCTCTCCGCAGCCCACGTGATGACTGAGGCACTACACAGAAGGGCTGGTGAGTCATGGTGTGCCACAGCTTCGAAATAAGGATGTAGTTCTGAAACTGCCCATCTCAGCACAGAGCACAAGCTACAGCCCTGTAAGCAAAGCAGCTCAAATCTTCATTTGTCCCTCTCGTTTTTAAGTCTAGCCAAAGCAGTACAGCCAGGATTTCCACCAAAATCCACTTGGTAATGGAGAGAAAGTTTCCAACAAGCCTCTTTCTCCTACACACTTGCAACAAACCCCAGCAGGGCTGCTCTGCTGTGCCCAAGCATGGCACCTGGTGATCTTTTTCTGGCTCCAGCTGCTGGCAAAGGAGCTGAGAGGAACTTCCAACCTCCAAACTCACATTCATGGCCCCGTTCCTCCCACAATGGCAAGCCCTGAAGTGACCCCACATCCCCTCTCATTATAGCAACTGCTGCAGCCAAGAGAAACAGGTGGCATCACTCTCTATGAACACTGCAGGAGCTGATTTACTGTTGTCTGGTTATTTTTTAATAGAGGGTAAGAAGCAAGCCACGCTGTCATGTTTTGCCTCTTTATGCTACCCTGAACACTTAATCTTAGGCTCTAAACAGCCAAGGCAGAGGCCAGCTTGAATGAGGGAGTGAAATTTATGGGGTCAGCAAGAGAAGGGGAGGAAAGACAGTAGCTGTTACAAAACAAGGCCCCCTCAGCTTATTTGTCATCTTAAAAAACATTCTTTCCCAAGGAGAAAAAGCAAGAATATCTAGCAAAGGAAGCATACACGGGCACAAGCCTTTACATTTCCTGTTTTAGAGGCTTTTCCCTCAAAACTACCCTGAGCAAGCACCTCACAGTGCTGAGTTTTCCAGCCCTGATTCTCCCCAAGGTCTCTCAGTAGCAACACTTTTGAGAGCAAGGTAACAATTTATGAAAGATACAGACAAATTTCAGGTTCTAGTTTTAACAGGCCTCTTCTCCTCTCCCTTCTTATAACACAATTACACAGTCATTTACAGAATGAACCCTTAAGCTTCTTCCTCATCTTTTGGGGGGTTTCAGCAGACAAGTAGCCACAGGCTGACTGCTCTCTCCACCTTTTGGTTTCCTGACAGGTCAAAGTCACCATAACCTGCACAGAGAGACCTTTCAAGGACACTGCCTCACTGCAATTAAAGACTTCACTACTTATCTGCATGATTTTCCCTACATCCTTCTCTCCTGTTGTAATCCCAGGAATATTTAACTTTTGACCACAACACTTGCAGGGTTTGACTCAGCTCTCCTCTTCCCTCCCTCAGTGCTCCCAAGGGCAGCTGCAGGTGGAGGGAGCTCTCTGAGCAAACCCCACCCAAGAGAATAAATGCAGGAATCACGAGGAATGCGAGGGAGCAGCATCCCATCCTCTCCTGATGCACACACAGATTACATTTCTAGAGAGCTGCACGTGCCTTGGAATTGCTCTTGCAGCAGAGCCTGACACTGCTGAGACCAGACAATACCACTGTTTTGCTGATGCCATGGAAACACCAAGACAGCGACTGCACTGCAATGAGCCCAGGCTACATTCAGGGGGAGGAAGGGAAAAAATAGGAAGAAATCTTAAAGGTGGCCCAGAAAAATTGCAGTATACTCAAGGGGCACAATCCCTGCTTTAGCAAGGAGCTTGATCTAAGCAGAATTGGCAGCTTATATAGTTTAATATTAATTCTGAAATTCCAAGGAGGGGAGGAGAAGGAAAGAAATGAAAATTAAATAAGTACAGCAAGCCAGAGTAAAAATAAATAATAATAATTTCTAAAAAGCAGTGTCAGAGTTACAAGGTAAGCAGAAAAGGAAGCAGTGTTGGGAAAGGTAGGCAGTGTGAAGTTTGTCCTGTTTTGCTGTTTAATGGCTAAGCTGGATCCTGAGCCAGGAGATAAAGAGCTGAATGCTGCAGGCTGTCAGAGGCTCAAGAAACAAAGCAATTCAGGGAATGCCAGGGCACTTGGAGTTTCCTGAGTTTCCTTCCCTCCCCCAGAGCCCACTCCTGTTTTCAGAGGAGTGCCTCTTGATTTATCAGCTTCATGCAATCCAGATTTAACAAGTTCAAACTGGATCTTACTACAAAGGACAAAAACAAAACAAAAAGGCTAAGTCCTGTTTTGCAATCCTGGGTATTTTTGACAGCAAACTAATGTACTCTTTCCTGTTTGCTCCATGAACTTCATCAGAACTATAAAAGCAGGGAGTCCAGGGCAGGCAGCAGCCCTGAGCCGCCCCAGCACCCACCAAGCTGCACAAAAAATCATCTCTGACTTTACTTCTCCCCCCTCTGGGTGCTGGGCTGAGGCACCGAGTCCAATTATTACTCATGAGAGTCAGCTGCTCTGCATTCTCTGCTTGCTTGGGATAACTTAAGCAAATACCTGATGAAATAAGTTTTCCAGTTAAAATACAAATTATCAGTCCACCCCCAGAGGCTACTTGCAACAGCCTATGTGGGGAAATAATGTGGGGTAGTATCTGACACAGGGCTAAAATTAGCTTGACATTCAAGCATCTACCTCACTGCCCCTCTGTGCTGGGCTGGTTCCAGCCCTTCCCTGGAGCCTCCCAGCAGCTGTCAGTGCACTTGGACACCATGGATTGCCCTGCTCACAGTATCTGCTGAGTAATCAGCTGCTCTGCCTCCTCTGACCAAGTCTGGGTCAGCTCCCAACCCCAAGGAGCAGGTAAAGGTCTTCAGAGGTTTCCCTACCTTGACTTTCATCTCCAGACAGAAACTCAAGGATGGTGTTCATGGCTCCCATGTAGAAGATGAGCCTCAGCTGAGTGACACACATGGTGATGAGGCTGAGCAGCAGGATGGGACTGAAGACACTCTTCATGAAGGAGGGAGTAGCTGCAGAAGGAATAACAGAGCCTCTAAAGAAGGCAGCACACCCTGGCAAACATTTACAGTTTTGCCTCTGGCCTAGTAGGTCCTCTCCTGGCTAGAAGTGCCAGTGGCAGCTCCAAGGAGTTCACCTGGTGCCTCACAAACTCCCATGATCCACAGCTGCAGATGCCTGGAGTTTGGCTACCAGTGCCTGGGGCAAGGCAGCAGGAAAGGCTGGCCTGATTCAGTGGACTAGGACAAAAAGAAGCCTCAAACCATTAGCTTTCACCATCAAGGCCAGGTTGGATGGGACTTTGAGCAACAGGTTCTGGTGGAAGGGGTGGAATTAAATGGTCTTTAAGGTCCCTTCCAGGTCAAACCATTCTATGATGCCCTTGAGTAATGAAGGTTTGGTCATGATGGCAACAATCCACCTAAGAGCCAGAAGTGACCACCTGCCCTGTCCCCCTGCAGCCACACCAGCTCCCACGTGTTGTCCCCACCACTAGCTACACCATTTGTATTCAGGGAAGGACACAAGGACACAACTCCTTATATAACTTCCTTGTTCCAGTCCTGGTGGCTGGCACAAGGCCCTGGCAACACCTGGATCACGTATTGCTCCCTTCCAAACAGGTCTGGAGCAGAGCAGGGAGGCCAACAGGCCCGTGCCAGCACCCTGGGGCACCCCAGAACCACACCTGCACTGTCAGGCTGGCACTTCACTTCCAGGTCCACTGTAGACAGACACAGCTTGTTGTTCTCCTGCAGAGCTGCCGGCTCCTTGGGGCCCTTCATGGAGCTCCCCACACTGAGGCGGCGCCCCACGGTCGTCACTTGCTTGTAGAACTGCTTCCCAGTGATTTTGTGGTCAAATCCCAGCCAGCTGAACTTTATTTTCACCCTGTTGGGTTGCAAAGAGCGTGAGAGCTGCAACACACAGGGTGAGGAGTCAGAGGCGGCAACGTTGCAGGAGTCAGAAAGGCTATTTGTGGATTTAAGGCACTGGTTTCCATTACAGACCCACAAATGGTTTTGATCCAGAGCACACTGAGATACTTTCCCTGGGCCAATGTGGCATAAATCAATATAAAAATACTTATGACCAGGAACAGATCATTTTCCCTTTGTAATTCCCACAGTTTGGAAAGGTCTACTTTGCACAGGTAATCACATGCTAGAGGCAGGCAGAAATCCTCATTCTAAGAGGTGACAGCAATAAACAACATGCAAGGGTTTCCCTGTCTACTCCTCTAAATTCTTTGTGCCAGCTTTTCCTAGAGGATTAGGAATGGAATTAGCCCTGGAGACTTACGAGTAGTCCATGTCTTCTGGTCCTGGGAAAGGCTCCAGGGGCCAGTTGAAGAAGCAGTTGAGGAAAACAAGTCCTGCGCAGCTTGCCCAGACAAGCAGGATAAGGATGAAGGAGACCCCAAAGTCATATATAACCTGGGAATCACAAGGGAATATGGGTTTGGCTACAGGAGCGGAGAGATGCTTCAATATTTTTGGAATGAGGTCTGAGAGGAACAGGGAAAGAAAATCATGATACACTTAAAATGGGTTGAACTCAAGTGGTAATAAAATACGATTTTGTGACAAGGACTTTCTTGGAAAACCAGCAGGAATTTCCCTGCACACCTGAGACTGCAATGAAACATCCCTGGTTCAGAAGCAGGTGTTATATCCAGGCAGCCCAGGTGACCATCTCATGTCCCTTCAGTGCCATTTGCCAACCACAAATTATGTTCAAAGCCAACCATTGGTGACAATCACACAGATAAAATACACATGTATATTTAAAAAAAAAAAATATATATATACACACACAACTTGGAGATTACCAAGACAATCTTTTCTAATTAGTTTTTCACTTCTACTTAGCACTTCTAAAGTTTTCTATCTGCTGCATTCTTCAGGCAGTCACTTGGGAAGTGTCTAATACAGACAGGAACTGAATCTTGCAAATGCACATCTCTAAAAAAGTGCTTTAGCAAATAGCCCCTCTTTCTTTCCACACAATTGCTAAACAGGGCAAGACACCATCACAACACCACCAGTCACAAAGCTTGATCCCACAGCCTCACCTTGATTCCTGGAAAAGTCACAGCAGAGGAAGCATAGGAGCCAATCATCAGAGCAATGAACGTGGAACGAAGGTCACCAAACATGTTGGGCAGCTGGGGAGAGAGAGGAAAATCAGTTGAAGCAGGTTGCTGCCAAGGAATGAGGCTTGCTTGAGAAGATATTGGCATTTAGGATTAATTCTCCCGGATACCAGAATGTGAAGCAGCCAGTTTTACTTAGACATGACTTAGTTCTTCAAGACATTACTCTGCAGGTTTCACTGGTGTCTCCAGAGACAGGGAATGTCTACAATCCAAGATTTATGTGCTTACTGATGCTGCTTCTTTCTAGACTGACAGCATATTTTGCATCATTCACCTTTAGCACAGGAGCATTTGCTCCAGCTCATGTGCTTTCTTTAAAAGTTCCTTACCCCAAACCTTTAGCCACCGCTTTTCCTCTCTCACAAATACGTGCCCAAATTCTCTGTTTATCACCCTCTTTTTAGTCAAGGGTTGTTAGACACGGTCTGCAGTCTTTAACACACCCTGCAACCCCTTGAACTGCCAGCTTTGTTTATGCACCTTGGGTCAGCACTCAAATCCTTTGCAGCAGACCAGAAAGTTCCTGTTATAACAAGAAGGAACAGAGACAAGCACAAATGATGCTGCTGTTTGCATTTCCATTTCTAGCCATCTCCACAGCTCCTCTGTGGCAGCAGGCTCTCTCTGCTGATCATTTCTGCATCACTGGGATGGCTCAGATGCCTCAGCACACTATCCCAGAGGTAGGTGCAGAGAAGGAATCACAAACACCAGATATCCAAGGATTTATCGCTCAGCACAGCTACTGAGCTCTGCAGCAGGCAACACCTGACATTGCTACTCCTGCCACCCACCCCACCTCACTGCCTGGGCTCCCATCAGGTGTGCTGGCACTGCTGAGAGCAGACCAGGCTGGTTCTGCAAGGATCTGTTGGGAAAGCAAAGCTCTCGGTAAGGACAGCCAGCAGCAGTTCACAGCAACCACTTCTGCCACCTGAACAGCAGAATCACTCCCAGGATGGCTCACCAGCCCCTGCTTCCACTCCAGATCCAAAGGCAGAAACAGCTGGGAGACCTTCCTACTCTCCTGGGAAAGGAAGAACCCCGCTTTCCTAAACAACCAGAAGTGAACAAGTTTCCATCACTTACTAATGCTGGCCTGGAAACTGGAAATTACAGAGAGAAGCACAGAAGTTTTCAGGCTATGGAGAGCTGGGCTGACACCTCCTAAAGCTGGCCAATGGGCAGAGATTCTGCTGCAGGCTGGCAGATTTCCCTCCCACCTCCTTTTTTTTGGGTCACTTACTCCCCAAATTCACTTGAGCATCACTACCATGTCAGCCTCAGAGGACCTCAAAGCAGGACACTGCAGATGCCTTCCAGGACTGAAAGCACGAGCAGCCCTTCATCTGTGCAAAGAGGCTGCAGAACAAAATGATTCCAAGAATATCAGCCTGAGCAAGCAAGTGCTGCCATCACACTCCCCTTGTACGGCTGAAAAACAAATCCATCTTTCCCAGGAGCAGCATATAAGGCAAGCAAATCTGGCTTGTGTCACGGCGTGTTTACAAGGCAAAAATATTCCTGAGCAGGAGCACTCCGGGACCCATCTGGCTGTTTATCATCCCCATGCCTCACTGCAGAGCTTCCTATGCACTGCAGGCTGCAGGTCCTCAGATAACCCTGGGCTGGGGAGCAGCAGCAGTGATGTGCTGAGCCTGATGCTGCCCCTGAACCCCCGAGGAGGAGGAGGAGGAGGAGGAGGCAGAAGAGGCTGCGCTGCTCTGCGGAGCATCCCCACACCCATCACCCCGCATGCGGGAGAGCTGCCAGCAGGCTGCTCCCGGGAGCTGCAGACAGGAAACGGCTAAAGGATCCAAAGGTCTGTTACCAGGCACTGAAAAATCTCTTGGAAGCACTGGCCTCAATTTACACACTGCCCCCCCGTAGAAAGCAGCATCTGCGGAGTGGAATATCTGAGGGTTGTAAAAAAGGCTGGTCGCTGTCACCAGGATGGGCATTTGCTTCATTCCAAACACCCCAAACCTAAAATAACGTCCAGAAATGACAACAAAACTGCTGCTCCTGCTGGGGAGCTCAGGGCAGGGCAAGAGCTGCACAAACACAGCTGCTTCTTGGCTCGGGCTGGTTTTCCCCAGAGATCCAGAGTCCACAAAAAGCTTTTTTCATACAGCAGGAAAGGAGCTTCCAGGTGGATCCTCCTGCTCTGAGGGCTACTGGAGACACAGAACAGGAAGCCACGACCAGGAGAACCCAAGGCTGCTTCTGCCTTGATTGGGACAGAAGTCCTAGAAAGGCTAAAGATTTCCTCAAGTCCAATTTGGCACCCAGCAAGCAGCTAGATTAAAAAAATTGGACAGAAGAGATTTAATGTCACATCCAGCCCAATCAAAGCAGAAACTGCAAACACTGAGCACTTGGAAGGGAGATAAATGGGGGACTACCTGGAGGGGCAGAAGGAGAGATGAAGGGGGAAAAGTCTCTTCAAGACCAGAAAACCTCTCAGACTGTGCCAGCACTGGCAGTGCCTGTGCAGGTCTCATCTAAAGACCAGCTACAAAAACAACATGCAATATTTACCAAGTCATTTTTCATGCTGTCTTTATACTAGCAAGCATTGGAAAAAATGAACCACAGAGAGAAAAAAAAAAAAAACCAACAACCCAATAAAAAACACAAGCCACGGAGCAAGTGAGCTCTGTTTTTCTGCCACCAAAAAGGATCTAATCCTCATTCTGATCTCATCCCCGCAGGCCAGAAGCGACTCCTCCACTAACTTCTGCCCATTCTGGTATGACAGCTCCAATTCTGCAAGACCTATGACGACAGAAACTCTTAAGCCTCTTGTTTAAAGGTCACTAACACTCAATGCAATATTAACTTTATGCCCTGTCACAAAGGCACTCAGTGAATGTTGCCACACGTAACCGTTTTTTACTGGAGTCCTTTATTGCAGGTCTGTAATCCTAAACTGATAAATCATTTCCTCCTGCAGATTTTTTTTCCTCCTCTGCCCTACAGTGAGTTTATAATAATTTATATTGTTTTCCAGCTTTTCCCTGGAGACATTCCATATACAGAAGACAGCATAGCATTGCTACCAGAGCCTGCTTCCCTCCTCTTGCAAGGACTGTTTGAAAGAACAGTAGAAAAAACCAAGACATTGAGAATTAGACTACTGGAAAATGGTATTTTTGTTCAATTAAACTTTGTTTTCCCTATTGGGGGTGTATTTGGAAGTTACACAGACACTAAAAATGTGTTCTGCAGAAAAGCCTCAAACTGCCCCCTTTGCCCAAAGCACATGGAAACTCCTGTTCCCATTCTCCAACAAACAAAAGCTCACAGAGCCCTAAGTTTTCCTAATATTTCCAAGAAAAAAGATTCTCTACACAGAGATGTCCCTCCTCTCTGATTAAAGGGGGCTGTTTGCAGCAGAAAATCAGAGCAAAGCAGCTGTAATTCTTTGAAAGGAAAACAGGACAGAGAACAATCTATAAAAGGCTCTTTGTGGTAATTTGTCACACATGTTTATTTCTTTGCATGAAATAGCTTCGGAGCAGAACCAGCGCCAGATTCCTGTGTTGCTGTCAGAGCCACCAGCACAGATCTGTTTCCATTTCCAATCTTCACTTATATTGGCCAAGACCAAGTCACGAGGCAGAAGTCTCCCCTCTGCATTTTAACAACAGGCACAGCCTGACCTTGTTCCCAGAACTGGGAAGCGTTTGCTGGCTGCCCCCTCCTCCCCAAGCCACAGGCCAGGCACCCAGGAGCAGCAGCTTGTTTTGGCTCCACAGCTTGCCATGTGCTCTCATGATACCCTGGAGACTTGTTGCTGGAAAAGGCTTTAAACTCAAGAGGCACAGCTTTGTGGAGCACTGTCCCAGGCTCTAATCCTCGGAGATCCTGTTTATCCCTGTCTGAGGGTCCCTGCCACCAGATCGCACCACGGCCTGGGAGATGTCAACACCTGACGCCCCACAAGCTGGGTTTCAGGGACACCCTGCCACAAAGCAGCAACCAAAACCCGCCTGGGGTGGCCGAGGACCATGGCACCAGTGGGTCTGACCCACTTCCTGGAGCACCTCGGGTCACCTGCAGCTGGCAGGAGCAGGGAGTCACCTTGCTGTGACTTGTGCGTGCAGCCAGCGCCTGCGGCAGCCAGACCAAGCTCCCCTGGCACCGGGACGAGCAGGGCTCATCATCTCCTGGGTAATGAAGGTCCTTACAAAGGTCTTTTGAGTGTCCCCTTTCAGCATTCAGCCCATCCCTCCCGAGCACAAGGCGACAAGGCGGAGCACAGTGTGTTCAGGCCACAGCCCGTGAGCTTGTCCCTGTGTCCCTCCCTCACCTGTCCCCAGGGGCCACAGCTGGAAGGAATCCACAAGGCATCACCCTGTGACAGCAGAAGATGGCTCTTGACACACCAAGTGCAGCTTGCAGGCAGAATGATAAAGCTGTAAGCTGCCAACAACCAACATGCAGCCGGTTCTTACAGGCAGCAGCACAGCTACGCCGTGGTGCAGGTGAAGAAGTGCTTCCCTCCCACTTCAGGCTATTTTTAATTACATTCACATGCCTCAGGTACCAAAATGCCTCTGTGCAGCTGCATTGGAGAAGTCTGGCCTGAAGCCACCCCAGCTCTTTGCAGAACACACTGGGGATGGGCTCCAACTGAGGCATCTGTGTGGCCTCACAACACCACTGCCTCCTTCAGACCTCCCCGAGGCTTGGGTCTCCTCTTGGAAGGGCTGACCTTCTTCCTGCTGCTGCTCTTCCTTGGCACTGCAGAACTGGCTCACTAATGAGGGCACTAACAAGTGGCTTTGCTTACTTCTGCTGCTGAAAGCCACAGCACAGCACACCCAATCTATTCCTGCCCTATCCTGCCCTCACTCCTATCACCACCAGTGGTTCTAAAATAATCTGTGACCCCTTAATAATCACCCAGAGACAATAATCAATGCTGGCAGCAGCAGGATGGGAATCCTCTCCTCTCCCACTGCACTACTGACATGCTCCTCTATTCCTTGCTTTTATTTGAAGCAGGATGACATTTGCCCCACAGTTCCTTGGGGTCACAGCCAAGGCTTCAAGTGAAGAACCACATATGAAGGAGAGAGCAACATGTGCACAGAGTCCTGAAAGCTTTGAATATATGAAAGCAACAGCAGCAGCAAAACCATGGTACATGGAGTGCTCTCTAAAGCCTACCTCTGCCAAATTTATGTCTCGGGACCTCAGCCAGTGTCTAAGCCTTGTTCAGCCAGTGTCTAAGCCCTGTTAAATTAGAGGTAACTTTAACAGGAAGTTTTACTTCAACAGCAAGTTCAAGGTAGTGCAGTCCAAATCTGAAAGTTTTCAACTACAGCTCAGGGAAAAAAAAAATTAAAAAAAAAAAAAAATCAGTGCTTCCCAGGCTTGTTTTCTGGGCGACTTTCCACCCAGCCCTGCTTGAGCCACACTGACAACAATCAGGGTAATGAGGCAGAAAATAAAGCAGTTATTTGGAGAATGATACTGCTTCTGCCTCCAGGCAGAAAGAACCCCAAAACATAGAGAGATCCAGCTGACAGTTGTTGGCCAAAGCTTTCCATACAATCCTGAACATATCCAACTGGGCTGTGCACACCCAACAACACAGCATTTCTAAGGAAGCCTGAGGGACTCTCACCCTTCTGAAAAGCAAAACCTTTGTGATCAAGAAGAGCCACGGGGGCGAGATGCAAACAATGCTTGCAGAAAGCTGGTCATACCCAGCTGCAAGGGTTTGTGCCCTGCTTATTCTTCCTGCATTATGTCAGTGCTAAATCCAGTGCAAACACACGTCCAGCCTGTGCCAAGTAGCTGAGCACTGCGTGTACAGGCACATTATGAGCCCTAGAGAAGAACACTTCCTTTTTTCCCCCACCTTCACCTGAGATACAAAGGGCAGGTGAAAAAAAAAACCGATTGGGGAAAACAAGCTTTAGAATAACAACCAAGGACTCGCTCCCAAGGGTGACTGACCCTTTGTACCAAACACAAACACGTGCTATTCAAGCCACAGGCAGAAGATCCATTTTGTTCCTGCCTGCCAGCCCAGCTCACAGCCACAGTGAGGGATAAAGCAGTCAGGTAGTAACTCTTCACTTACCGTGAGTGATGTGAAGGTCATGCACATCCCACCAAAGCCATTCAGAGCCAGGGCAATGAATATCAGCACAGACAGAGCTGCAACAATAAAAAACCTGCCCTCAGCTCCCACTGGGGTGCAGAGGGAAAGGAGACAGAGCCCTAAAGGCTTTGGTCCTGACATGTGGATCAACACCCTCAGGACACGTCACGCTGTTCCTGACCCAGCAGCCATCTCCCCAGCCACACAGACTGGCAGGGACAGGGCTCTCCTCCAGGGCAGCTCAGGATGGGATGAAAGGGTTCCTTTTCTCTAATGCACAGACTTGCTGATGCAGCTTGTCTGGTGGGTCTCAAAAAGAAGACTTACTTGAACAAACAATCCAAAGGGTCATCTCACCATCTGCTCTGAGCAGCAAGCTCCATCTACCTCTGCTAAAAAAGCCAATTACACATTGTGTGTTAGTACCTATTTCCCAACCCTGAAAAAGCCAGGAACTCGTTTGGAATTGCTCCTATACAGGACCTGGCCCTGCCCAAACACAAAACTAAGAGACCTTGGGTATCTCAGACGTTTGGCCCTTGCTACACTCTCCACTTGGTGTTGAGAAACACCAGCCCTTCCCAGAGCCACTTGGCTCCCTCAGCCTGGCAGATTGCTTGGCTTGTGACCCCAGTACAGCACTGGGGGGTGACAGTCTGAACTTTGCTTCCCCAAAAACCCCAAACCAGAGCCCTGAAACGCTCCCAGCTCAGCAGAAAGATGCCAACTTACAGTCTGGGTTACTGGCACCATACGCAATCAGCACACAGGACACGGCAAAGCAGGCACTGAAAGGGAACCAGAGCCATCAGTTTCTCACAAACAGCCTTATCCACAGTAAATTACAGCTGCTTCCACCTCCTCAGCACCTCACAGGGCACTTTCTGTAAGAGGGAGGGAAGCTGGCAATTTGGAAAGAAAAATCCAGGGAAATACCCAAATATTACTGGCAAACAAGTATTACAGGCAAGCCTTGCACAAGGGCTGGGGCAGGAACATTTCCTCCCAGCACTGACGCAGCTCTGTCTGGACCCAAATTCCCACTGGTTTTCCAGCACAGAGTTTTTCCAGCCCTCACCTCAGGGTGACCAAAGGCAGCAGCAGCCTTTGTCCTGAGCCCCAGCACTCAGCTCCTCTCTGGTAGGGTCTGACTCAGACTTGCCCTGTTTTTCCCACTGTGCCCACAGGCCAGTTTGGTTTCTAATCAAGTTCACTGCATTAAAATTGTGACAGTTAAAACAGTGCTGGGGTCCACTGATCCCAGAAGACACTAATCCCTACATGCCATGCCAGAAGCAGTTGACAACCTTGCTGTTTGAGGCAGACAGCAACACACGCCACATGGAAGAGAAGGGCCCTGGGAAAGGCAACAGGACATGTTTATCCCTGAGTTAACTCCCCAGCCTGCAAACAATGATGTAACATCTTGGTTTTGTGCCTCTCAGGACATAGCTCCCAGCCCAAGGAGAAAGCTACCCTCCCTGACTCACAAATGACTCCGCTCTTCCTCCAGGCTCCATCTGGACAGGGATCACAGAGCAGCACTGGAGAGCTGAAGTGTGGACATGGAGTTCCAGGCCCTTCCCTTATGGAGCAATTCACTGTGCTGGCTGAAATCACCCCAGAGCTGCTCTGCTGCCCTGTGCAGATCCCAGCCCCATCCCTCAGACTCTCCCCAAGGCTGCAGGGACCCCACAACATCCAGACAGGGTGGGAGCTGAGCCCTCAGCCCCCCTGGAGCCCTGCACACCCACCTGCCCAGCAGCCGCAGCTTGCGGGGGCCGTACTTGTCCATGACAATTCCCAGGGGCAGGGTGATGGCACTGAGCAGGAAGGAGCCAATGGTGAAGGCCAAGTTGAGCATTTCATCCTGGGCGTTGCAGGAAGGCCATTTGTGCTCTGAAGCTGTGCTGTTGTCGAGCTCAGAGCTGTTGGTGGTGGTCTCTACATGGGGTGAGAGAGGACAGTGAGTTAGGATGAGATTTAAAATGCTGCAGGAAGGAGAGAAGGGAAAAGCCCTGCTGGGCATATGCCCTCCACAGTCCAGTTTTCATTCTAATCAGTGAGAAATGGAGAAGCAGTGCAGCAGAAGGATGAGGGAAACCTGATGAGCTCTGCTTTGAGCAGGAAAAAGCACCCAGGAGACAGGTATCCCATGTAGCAGCAGGGTAAAAACCTAGGGATGGAGAGTCATTCATTTATTAAAACAACTATACAGCAATGCCCTGGCAATCACAGGAGACTAAACCCAGCCAAACCCAAAGGGACACAAAAATAAGATCCTCCTAATCTACAGCTGTCATGTTCTCAGAGATCTTTTGCCTAACAAAACGAATGACAGCTACAGCCAAATCGGTTATTTTGGTTCCAGACACCAGGCTGACAAGGCCTGGCACTGAGCAGCAGCCTGCTCAAATGAAAAGCTTCCTACCCTCACTGCAGGCATCAGGATGAAGAATGGCTTTGCAGCAGCCACCCTGCTTTGACTGCCCTGGCTCTGAAAAATCCTTCCTGGATTTAACTACCCTGTTCCCAGGGGGACTGGCAGCTCACCTGCCTTCTCTGGGGTTTTTTTTTTTTTTTTTTTTTTTTTTTTTTTGTTTTGTTTTTTTTGTTTTTTTTTTTTTTTTTTTTTTTTTTTTTTTTTTTTTTTGTTTTTTTTTTTTTTTTTTTAAGGATTGATGCATCTTGAAGTCCTACCCTGTAATTAGCATTTCCTATTCTTTCGAAATGGGTTTAGGTCACACAGATCAATTATATCCCCAGCTTTCTGTTCTTGCCCTTACATGAGGAACTCTGCATGCGAACTCCCATGCTGAACAGAGCCCACGTTGTGCAACCAAGACAGAAACAGGACAGTTCAAAAAAAAGAAAGAAAAGAAGTTCCCTTTTACTGCCTCATGTCAACCCTTCTCCTGTTACATGCCTATCCCAAGGTTGCTTACAACTCCTCGAGTGAGTTGTGTGCCTTCAGACTTCCATTAACTCACAGCCCCAGTGCACTCCAGCTCTCCTTCTCCCAATACTTATCTGGAACCTTTGGTGCTATGACAAAGCACTTGCTCTCTTGCTGCTGCTGCAAGCCAGTGATATAAAACGCTCGTCTAACTTAATAACTGATCTAACAAAGCTCAGTACTAAAGGAGGAACAGAGAGAAGTCACCGACATAACCACCAGCATGAAGTGAGGCTGGAGACTCCCAGCGAGCCCTGGCTGGTTTAGTTAATTAGCAGGAATCCCTCATGTGCAAGTGGCTTCCCATTCACTGCTTGCTGTGGCTGGTGGGGGAGATCCCCATGGCTGCTCTGTGTTGTCTCTGGAAGTGGCACAGCCCCACCGTGCACACCTCCCTCCCCTCTACTCAAACCTCAGCCCCTCTACAGTTACTGGTTTCACCCTGGCTCTCCCAGCTGCCCCAAACCACCCTCCCAGCTTTGTGTCCACTGCAAACAAACCTCGCTCCACCTTCCTGCCATCAGGTATCAGCAGGAATTCAGGCACTGATATCTGAGGCCTTGGAGCTGCCTCTGATCCCTCCCAGCACTCCAGGGAAGGCTGGGGCATTTCTCCCCCCCATTTACATTGCTCCCATCAGCATCTTTGCTAAGATTGCTTCAAACTGCCTGTGTTCCTTTCCACTGCCATGTGCTCCTGACTGATAACTTAATCTGCCCCTTCTCTTGTCCTGTTAGTCATGGATAGCCAGAGTAAGCAACAAATATCCCCAAAATGTCACATGTGCCACCAGCAGCACTTCAGCCTGAGGCACCCAAGTCACATCCTTAGAAATCGGTCCTGGACAGACTTTGAGAGGCTCTCTGCAGTTTTCACCCACAGCATCAAGGCTTTTGGGCTCTCCACAAAGATAAACTCATAGGAAACAGATGTGGGTGAGAGGTGAAACTCGGGAAAACAAGGAGGTGGAGAGGGGGGAACTGACAAAGTAGTAGCAATTTCCCTGTGTCAGCACTCTCCAGAGGCAGCTCAGCTGATGAGTGGAAGGAGGGTGGAGGGACAGGAACAGTACAGTGACCTTATAACTTCTGCACGTGTTAAAGCCTCAGTAACCCTCCCCACAAAGAGATCTCCAAACAAAAATACTCTGCCTTTAAAGCTTTAAAGCTGGAGAATAGGAATTCCTGTTCACGTTTTGATGTGTTCACTGCTGCGTGTCCCCAGGGAGCTTGCACAGCACACACCTGCTGGCCCTCCCATAAGGAGTGTGCATGAGGTGAGGACACAGCTCAGAAACAGCAGAAGTTTGCCCCTCTTTGAACACCAGAAGGCTGGGAATGGGACACCAAACTTCACTCCCTGCCTGTACCAATCACCTTGTTTACAGCTGCTGGGTGCCAGCTCCAAGGAGGGGCCAGGCAACAGCGCTATGTGGAAATACAAATTGTTTGTGAAAATAGAAGCAGCCCCTGAGCAACAAGAGAAGATCCACTGAGGCGTAATGGAAATGATTCCAGCAGCCCTTGGCACCCTGACATCCCCTGATCCTTTGAGCCACCTCCACAAATAGAACATTTTGGAAGGGCTGCAGGTGCGTGCTGCAGGCACAAGGTCCAGCCAAGAGCCATCTCATCCACGAGCACAGATTCAGGTGCCAGCAGCTCATTGGCACAGGACAGCGAGTGGCAGCACAGGACATGCAGCTAGGAGGGGTTTAATGGGCAGAGAACCTGCCTAACTACTCACCTACCTAATGCACCTGGTTACAGCAAACAGCAGCTTCCCCTCAATCACAGCTCAGATCCCGTTCCAGATCAGTGCGTGCCACACTCCCGGGATAATCTCCTACGTGCCTGGCTCCATCTGGAAAACTGCTCAGGGGAAGGAGTGGCTCTGTGCCCACGGTGGTGCCCTCCCCAAATCCTCTTGCCAAGTCCACCTGCATGCAGCACTCGAGGTGTCACACCCGGGCAAGGCAGCAGCACAGAGGCTGTGCTCACTCACTGCTGCCTCACTGACAAGCCAGCAGAAGCTACAAGTCTTTACCAGCAATTACAAGAACATTGCTACCTATTTTTACAGCACTCCCCACACAAGCAGCAGGATTTCTACTGCCCAATTAGTAGTTCAAGTTACTATTTAAAGAATGACAGCTTAGGTAAGGAGAAGGCTGCCTAGGTAATCATTTATGTCAAGATCATGGCTGGGATTTGTTCAGGCTGGAACATTCAAAGCCATCCTTTCTCCATGCAGCAGGTCAATCGTTAACTGCTCTTTACTGACCTCTTCAAATCCCAGGCACACACACACCACATTACCAAAGGAACGAGTCTGGCTTTTCCAGGAGTGACTGCCATCTCAGATGGCAGAGAGCAGCTTTCCTTTCATCTTATTTCACAGATCAGACTGAGTCAAACAGGAAGACACCCCCAGCCACCCTGACAATAGCTCTGTCACAGCCTGCACACCCTCATCTTCCTCCTCTTTTTTTTAATAGAAGAAGAAAAAAATAAAATTTAAAAAAGGAGGGAAAAAAGGACAGAAATCAAGGGCAAAGAACTGGGAGTATTGGTTTAAAAAAATAGCACACTGAAAGACATGTGCAAACAACTGATTCTGCAGTCTGCCCACATAAGAACATGTTTTCTCTTTTTAGGATGGTGTCATACTTCTGGGAACTGGGAGGAGATGTTCTTGCTTTGTACCACTGCAAAAGCAATTCATTCGGGTTTCCCTGCCCTTCCACTTGCACTTCCAGGACCCCCTCTCTGGGTGCCTGAAAGCTTCATATGACCAAGGCACAGTCCCAGTTAAACTCCCCTTCTCTCCCCAGCTGTGGTTTCGTTTGGCAGCTGCTCTCAGCCAGCACCTTCCCACGACAGCTGCTGATCGGTACAGTGTGTTTCCTGTACAAAATGAATATTTACCACCTTTACTCTTTTCCTGTTTACAGCCTCACACGTGCAGCCCTTCCACAAATCGTAGCTGTCATATCTGCCCAGATTGTGAGGGACCTTCAGACTGCAAGTTCCCCACCCAGAGCTCAGATAAATATGGGAAAAGAGCTGTAAGGCAGCACCTTCTTCCTTTGACCACGTCAGGGCTCGTTAACTCACTCTAAGTGAATTAGCTTATCATCCCTCTAGTATTCTGCAGCTCTGTCTTAGAGGAAAGCCCTCTGTGCCCCTTATCTCTGCTCTTTGTGAGCAGATTATCAAGTTCAGGACATTTTTCTTTTTACAAGCACGTTTCAGACCCAAGCATTCAGCTTCCCAATCCCAGAAACATCATAGCAAGGCAAGGCTCTGGACTGATCAAATTCCCCAAGAGCTGATAAGGCCCAGAACGGTGATAAAGACTGTGGAGTCAGCACTTGCACCGAATAAAAGATGCTGCTTCAGTTGGTTAAAGGCCAAGTAGTAGTGTAGTAAAATTAAAATGGGAACAAAGTGCTACTACCAGGCTCCTTGTCAGCGAATTTCAAACATACCTCAGGAGGTGGCCCAACGGGTACAACCCCCCACTCCAGCCCTGTTGCACAACTGCTCTAAAAATATTTTGTTATTTCGGATTTTTTTCCCCCGGGCGTCCATCTCCAAGCTCATATTACTGAGTTAAGAGTCCATTGCACCCCATGTTTGTACAATGACTGAGTAAAATCCAACACGAGGAGCCAAGGGCAAGCAAGGGATTCAACAGGGAGACAAGGAGTCCTTCATGAACTGCAGCACTTTCTGGGCAGCTGCTTTTACCTTCAGAGAAGAGCCTGCAGAACGGACAAGGTCTAGCTTTGCCTTTCATTGGAAAGCACCACAAAGTGCAAGAGCTTATGCTGACAAACCAAAAGCCCTGCCAAGAACTTTTGGCTCATTAGGAAAACTATTTTTTTTTTCTTTGCAATACTTACATGCCCACAGCAGCATTAGGAACAACAAGTGCCCGAAGGCTACTAGTCATGATTTGTTTGCACCAGCCTTCCAGCCAAGTTGGCTGCAGGATTCAATAGGTTACGCTGAAAAAGGCAACCATTGGGTCACCCTAATGCCAGGGAAAACTCAAAGGGAAAACTCAGTTTAGGGCTGGTCATTGAGAGCCTCCACACACTTGGAGCCAGGAGTCTTCCCCACAAAACTCTTACAGTGAGGACAAAACCAGAGAAAGTGAGTCAGCATGGATGAATGTCCCCACAGCTCATCACAGAGTTCAGAAGTGATGGCCAGATATTTGAGGACAATGAGAACATCTGACTGCACAAATTTCTTCTCAGGGATTAAGCTTTCTTGCCTCAGGGCACAGTTTGGCCACTGGGAGGGAGCAGTTGCCCCCAGGGCAGCAATTCCACAGCAGTCCAAACATTTGCATCTTCCCTGCGGTCTGTGGGCACAGGAACTCCCATGGGGAGAGCCAGAAAAGCCACAGACTGGTGAACAGAAGTGAGAAACCGAGGTGAACCTCACTGATCTGGGACAAACTGAAAGCAGCCAAGGCAAAGAGCACGAGGTGGGCCCCAAGTGAAGTTCTTGTCAGCAGAGCACATCTCAGGAAGCAGACAAGCAAATGCCTGCTCAAGAGACAGTCAGCATTTGCTTATCAGCTCCTGTGTGCTTTATCTGGGTGGCAGAAAGTCTGCACCTGATGGGTTTAATGTGATCTCTTGGCTGTGACAAAGTCTCAGTGATGTGGACAGAACACAGCAGCCTTGAACAGAAGTCCTGCAGGGTCTCTCTCACACACAGGGGTGACAGGGACACACTTGGGAGCACTGCCCTGAGAGCAGAGCACAGGATGGAGATGGAGCTGCCAAACTGCAGCTGATAAAAGACTCATGTGCATGTTTGCCAGGTGCACCAACCCAGGCCCCGGTACACAAAGCAGGGGAGATAAGCAGCTGATGAATGAGCAAAACCCAAAGAATCATCACATCATTCACAGGTACCTTTGTCTGGACTTTGTTTCCCCACACCTCAGTTTTCCCCCACTGTTCTCAGCCATTACTCAACTGAGGGTCCATGCACTGATTTCCAACTCTTTTCACAAACTGCTTCCTCCACCAGCCCCAAATGGGCTGATACAGTCTCAGTCTCCATCACACATCTCTGGACAGAGCCCAGACTGCCTCTCTTCACTCTTCCCTGGGCACCTACAAACCCTCAGCCACCACAGCAGCTTTCCAAATCCACACCACACCTTCACCCTCAGGTTCCTTTTAACCCCACTGACCACCCAAACACACTGTGGGATGCACAATTCTCTCCATGCCCAGGCTGGGGATAGATGTCCACCTCCAGGCTGTTTTCCCAGGATTACCATTCCCACACCACAAATTTATCTCTCCCCTTCCAGGCTGTGTTTGCACCAGGGACAGTCACTTCTGGCTGGGGCAGAGGGTAAATTTAAAGCCCTCACAGAAACACAGCCTGGTTTGAGCACACCCTGTGTGCTTGAAGAAGGAGATGCATGACCAGTAGTATTTAATGCCGTGAGTTCTCCTCAACAGCAGCACTGGACTGCCCTGATATTATTGCCACCCATGCTCCTTGTTTTCTCACCACTAAGGACAAAGTTCCTCTTATAAACCCAGGACAGCCCACCACAAATCATCATCCTCCAGAGCCCATCCAGCCTTCCCTTGCAGAGGAAGAACTCATGGCCAAATAGAGAAGGCCATCCAGAAAAGCTCTACCCCATCATTAAAGCTCCTTTTCCCAACCACCCTACAAAACAACAGCACCTACAGGCACACTGCACCATCACAAGGATGCCACTGGCTTTAGGAAGGAGCACAAATCCCTTCCTTCTCTCCTGGGATCCACATGGAGCTCAGCCCTCCTCCAACCACTCCCACACCACGCAGCAGGGAACCACACCAGCAAACCTCAGCAGCAGCAACTTATCCCCACAGGAGCCCGGAGCGTGCTTACCTAACCCGTAGCACAGGTAGGAATAAAACCCTTCTGCCTTGAGCATGATGAGCAGGGACCCCCAGCCCAGCAGCACGGCAGAGAAGAGCAGGTTCTCGATGATGGCTGTGAACGCCATCCACCAGCGCCGCCGGTGCGCCGTGGCCAGCGTGGGGGCCATGGCTGCCTGGGGGGGTGGCCTCCTTCAGAGCCTCAACCTGCAGGGAGCAACACCCAGTGAGTCCACACGCTGCTCAAAAAGCGTGAAAAAACCCCATGGTTTAAGGGATCTCCCCACTAAGCACCCAGGCAAAGCTGCCTGCTGGATGCCAGGCCCTGTGTAGAACTGGTTTTTGCAGGTGCCAGCTTGCCAAGTGAGCTGGAGGGATGGGGGAGGCACAGGTGCCCTTGGAAGAGCCCCTGGGGTGCTCACTCTGAGTGACACAGGGCTCTGCTCAAGGACTCTGTTCCACTTCCTGAGCACCAGGTATGAAAATGCAGCAAACAGCCTGCACGGGGCAGGCAGCTCCCTGGGGAGGCACCGAGGAATAAATGCCAGGGCAGGGGGGCTGCAGCCAGCACCCTGATGTCCCCACTGCCGTCAGGCAGGGCTGGGATGGGGGACACAGCCCCACATCCCAGAGGTGCTTCAGAGACCCACCAGGTCTGCTCTGCCCCATGCAAAAGCACAGACCTGTTCTGGAAAGTGCGTGTGGGTTTTATAAATGCAGTTTATACCACCAGTGGCTCAGCAAGGAACACTTTTTGCTGCCTGCCACACCAAGCAGCTGGGGGACACCACAGCTCAGTGGCACCTCCAGGCTGCCCCAGATGCTGGAGCTGCATTAACTGTGTCCAGCTCCACTTGTCCCAGTCCCAGGGGCCCACGGGAGCGAGCAAATTGGGGAACACAGCTGGCCAAGGGGACAACCTGACCCTGGGGAGCCCCGAGCGTCACAAGGCAGATAGCCCTTTTGAGCCAAACTGAGGCTTTTCCCAGCCCAGGCACACCTCAGGCTGCGCTGTGGGGAAAGCAGCTGGCCACACAGTTAGCCAGGGCACTTCCCCGAAGGGAGCGACCCCAGCACCGGCTGCTTTGGCAGGACGGGGGTCTGACCCAGCAGTGATGCCTGGGGGTCAGGGCCCCCTCCCACCCACCCACAGAAGCCGGTTCAGAGCCCCCTGCAGCCGTGCCCCCCACCCACAGCGCAGGCCCGCTCCCCCAGCACAGCCCACAGCGCATTTCCTCCATCACCTCCTCTTCCTCATCCCAGCACAGCCCCCTCCCCAGCCCCGGTATCCTTGCCCAGCCCAGCGATCCTCTCTGCGACAAGAGCCGCAGCCCCCGCTGCCAGCCGCCCCCCAGTGCCCCCTAGCACAGCCCACCCCCCACATCACCCCCGCTGCATCCCACACCCACAAAGAGCCCCGCAGCATCCCCCAAACAGAGCCCCGCAGCATCCCCCTCCCTCCTCGCCATCCAGCCCCCCACCCACGCTCCCCTCTCCATCCGCTCTCCCTCCGCCGCCTGCCACTCCCACGCGTGAATCCCCCGATGCCCCCCACCCTCCGCACTGCCCCTCTCCCATGCGAACCCCACGGCGCTCGGGCCGCCCCCGGCGCGCTGCCCCCGGTGCCGCTCACCGCCGGTGCCGCGCCCGCTCCGCTCCGCTCGGCCGCGGTCCCACCCGGGCTTTTTATCCGCCCTCCGAGGCAAAACAGGCGCGCCCGCTGATTGGCCGCCGCCTCAGCCAATGGCCGCGCGCGCCGCTGCCGCTGGGGCACGTGCCGGTTCGCGCCCCCCCCCCCCCCCCCCCCCCTCACGGGCTCCCCCCCGGGACCCCCTCACGGGACCCCCCCATATCCCCACGGGATCCCCCCGGGATCTACCCCCGGGATCCCCCGGGATACTCCCGATATCCCCCTACGGGATCCCCACGGGATCCCCCCACAGGATATCCCCGATATCTCCTCCCGGCACCTCCCGGTATCTTCCCCTGGGATCCCACGGTACCCCCCGGTATCTTCTCCCGGTAACCTCCGATATCTACTCGCCGGTATCCCCCAAGTACCTCCCGCCCCCAGGTATCCCTTGATGTTTTTCTCCTCCGGGACTCGCCGCGATTCCCCCGGTACTCCTGCGGTATGCCTCGATATCCCCCGGGACCCCTCCCGGTCTGCGGGTACCCCCAGTACCCTCGCACACCCCCCCACACACAGACACACCCGAGCGCTGGTCGGGCTCGCCGCCTTCCAGGGAAAAGCCACCAAACCGGGATCGGCGGCGGGAGGTGATGCGGCTCCCCCGCCCGGGGACAGCGGGAACGCCCCGCGGGGTTCGCTGCCGCTCTCCGCCGGTCTCCGCCGGCCCCGGGCGGCAGCGGCGGGAGCCGCACCGCGCTCACCGCGGAACGGCCGCTGGGAGTGCGGACAGCCCCGCCGAGCACGGGGAGCCGTGCCGGGAACGGCACCTGCGGCATTGCTCCTCTGCCGTGGGTACGGGCACCGGATCCGTCCTGCCAAGTCTGCCTGTCCTGCTCGAGGAGAGAGACCTGAGGAGCTGCTCCACCCCATTAAAAGGGTATTTATTTTGGGAACAGGCATCCAGCACAGCCCGGGGCTGACCACCCTCACGGCGCAGCTGGACAGGGGCAACGAGCCCTTGAGACACCCCAGCTCTTTCAAAGAGTCACAGAAAGGTTTGGGTTGGAAAGAACCTAAAAGATCATCTCATTCCACCCGCTGGCATGGGCAGGAACACCTTCCACCAGATCAGGTTGCCCCATCCAACCTGGCCTTGGGCAGTTCCAGGGGTGGGGCTGCCACAGCTTCTGTGGGCAACCCGTGCCAGAGCCTCACAGCCAAGAATTTCTTCCCAAAATCCCATCTAACCCTGCCCTCTGTCAGCTATTCCCCCTTGTCCTGTCACTCCATCCCTTGTCCAAAGTCCCTCTCCAGCTCTCCTGGATCCCCTTTAGGCACTGGAAGTGCTATGAAGTTTCCCTGCACTCTTCTCCAGGCTGAACACCTCCAGCTCTCTCAGCCTGTCCATAGCAGAGCTGCTCCAGCCTCTGATCATCATTGTGGCATCCTCTGGCCTTGCTCCAACACATCCCTGTCCTTTTTATGTTGGAATCCTCACAGCTGGACACAATACTCCAGGTGTGTCTTAGGCAAGCAGAGTAAAGGGGGACAATCCCCTCACTAAACCTGTTCATCACACTGCTGGGGATACAGCCCAGTTTCATGAAATAAAGTAATATCATTACAAGCTAGCTTCACATCTGATTTCACCACAACTCTGCCTTCTTTTTCTTCTGTCAAATTATTTTTCACAGCATTCCTCTGAGGTATTTCTAGACCTTCCATAAAACCATCCCTCATTAGGGAGGTCCTGGGTCAGAGGACGTGGCCATAAATCCCTAGAATTTTATAGGGGATATTTTCTCAGCCAAAGGAGGTGAAAACAGCATTTGTGGCAGGCAAACACCCCAGAGGAAGCAGAGGGCCCCAGACAGACGGACGTGTCCCCACCACTCCATCCCCGTGGTGGGCAGGAAGAGGAAACTCCTCAGCCTTAGCTGTGGGAGAAGGATCAAATGTTTCAACAGCTGGAAAGTGGATTTAAGCCAATGCAAACAAACAAACAAAAATTCCCAAGAAAACAAGGCAGCCTGGATCGGTGCCAGGTGTTTAACAGAGGTAGAAGAAGGCTGAGGCAGCACGAGACCCAGGAGACCTCAGCACCCAGACGTGGCTGCTGTGTCCAAGAAACACAAACTGTGACAGGGAGGAGCATGAGGAGGGTTCGGAGGCTCTTTGGGGTCACGGGAGCCCTTTGCCACAGCAAGAGCAGGGGGGGCTCAGTTTTCCTGTCCTAGAAGGAGAAAAGCTATCAGGTGATCCATGGCCAGCTATAAATACCCCAGGGTCTGAGTAAACAGCATGGGGAGAAAAAAAATAAAGTGAAGCTGAAGAACAGCACTGACACAGAGACATGTTTTTAGAAACTGGCCAGGAATGAGTTTAGCTGGGAGGGAGGTGACAGCTCCTGCTCTGGCACAGCCACTGGGCTAAATGATGTGGCGCTCTTCAAAGGCTTGGGCAGTTTGGGAAAGGAGATGACAAGGCTGACAGGATGAAAAGGACAGACCACCATGGGACAGACCCCAGGAAGAGCTCCAGCCTCTGCTCCTGCCCCAGCAGAGCACACAGACGCCTCTTTGCTTACAGACAGCACCTGCACGTGGATCCCTTCCCGCTGCCTGCCTTCCAAACACTGCAGCAGCTTTGGAAAGTCAGAAATCCAGCACGGGAAGAGATTCCCTCCACCCTCACCTGCCAGCTCTGCCTTGCAGACCTCCCACATCCAGAGCTAACCCCCCAGCACAGCCGACGGAAGCATCCCCAGCAAGCAGACACCAGCGCAGCCACGCTGCAGGAGCGTGCATGGGCAGCCACACACTGGAAATCTGCAGCTCATTTCCCTTTCACTGCCCAGACATGGCCAAGATGCTTCATCTTCAAGCAGGGGAAACATCCTGTCTCCTTGGACATAGAAGGTTCTCCCAGCAGCAGCGCTTTCTCAAACCAGGCGCTGGTTTGAGACTGTCAGGTCGTTGTCAGCTATTTACATGCTGCACCCAGAGTGAACTGGCTCACATGATGTTCACTTCTGGCACAGCACTGCTCAGCTCACAGGCTCAAAATATCCATCCCATTAGGGAAAAAATGTGGCTGATTATAAATCAAATGTGGGACTGTCCCAGCCGCTGTCATAAAACGGTGTCAAAACAAAAGCAAGCCCGTGCAGAACAGGCTGCTGCTCCAGTCCTGCCAGGATGAGCAGTTTTATTTGGATACCAGAATATTTGGTGTTATAATCATAGCAGCAGATGATTCCACTGCAGGAAAGGGTGCTTTGTGCTGGCTGCAAAACTGGAAGCTTCAGCCACGTCAGACTGTGGGGATTTGGTGCCTTGTGCTGTGGAGAAGCACCCATGGGAAGCAAAAGGGAAAAAGCAAAACCCACTGTGTTTTCTGAAACACCCAAACCCTGAACCCCAGCTGAGCAGTGCCAGAGCAGAAGGATTCACGTGGAGCTCTGCACCTGATGTGTGAGGTGCAGGCTGCAGCAGAGGGGCTCCGGACACTCATAGCCCACTCACATTCTTCCTGCACTTCAGGCTTGGGCTCTGCACAGGGCTCAGCTCAGTGAGTGAGAATTCAGAATTCAACAGAGCCAGAAAATCTAAAAAAACCTCCCAAACGATAAGCCTAAGGCTGCTGACAGTTTCCACACTCTGGAGAATATTCCTGGTAGTATCTTTGACTCAAAGGGAGACTGGGAAACCCATCTCCTGAAGGGCATAAGGGCATTTAATTTTCATTCCAAGGCTTTCACACCATGTGAAATAACAGAAAAAAATACACAAAAACCTTCTACTACTTAGATACATCTAAAACCAGATCACTCTGAATATCCTCTTTGGCATCTCAGTTGCCTTCACAGCAGGAATGAGGCGTGGGAGGTGGCAGGAGCTTAGGGCACCCCTGGAAATCTCATTTTCCAGGCAACTTCCATCCTTATCAGCACGGCGCCAGGTGCACAGGTGGATGGTCACTGCCCAGCTGCCACGTTTGCACAACTGCAGGGTGGAACTGTGTGGAGTTTAAAAGGCTGTCACGACACCCTGTGTCCTGCCACGAGCTTTTCCACATGGAAGCAAAGGCAGCCAGGGCCTGCCACAGAAGCCAGAGCCACACAGATAAACTCCTGCAGACCCAGATACCCTTTGAGATAAGCAGCTAAAATTAATTTTCTCTGAAGCTGCTTGTGACAGCCCATCATCTCTCCTCAGCCCAGCTCCACTAAATAATCCCCTTCAGTGAAAAACACCTTTCCAGCAAGAGGCTCCGAGCTGCATCACTGGAACTGGGACAGGGAAAGGTGAAAACCGATGGGGTGAGACTGGATTTTGCGCACGCATTTCCCAGCTGAGCACTCAGCAGCCCTGCATTGGGTATGTCCCTAGTGGTGACAGGGGCTTGAGAGTGCCACCACAGCATCCAGAGCATCGCTGTCCCCCGGGGCTGTGCAGACACAAGTGCAGCTGGTAGGGCAGGGAGGAGCAGAAAACAGCCCTCAAGCACCACAACCCCACAGGGTGTCCCCGCTGTGGCCCCAGCGAGGCTCCAGAGCAGAGGAGGGTCACCAGGAAGGCTCGATGCTTCTCCAGTTCACAGCTCGGAGCCGGCCCTCGGCTCCCCCAGGCTGGGGTTGGAGGAGCCCGGTGGCTCCCGCGGCCCCAGCCCGGGCGGTGGTGGCTCAGGTGGCCGGAGGGGTGGCCGGCAGCTCTTTGCCGGGGCTGGAGGGCGAATCAGCACCGCTGCCGGCCACGTTCTCGTATTTCGGCTCTTCCTCCGCGGCAGCGTGTCCCTTCCTTTCGAGGCTGCCAACTAACTCCGGGCTTTTGCCCTTCTCTGTGGCACCTACGGTTTCGCTGGCCCCGTCCTGGGCACCGGTGTTTTTTGACGAGAGAGATGCAAGGAGGAGGGACAGTCTCTTCGCAGCGGGATGCTGTTGCTTGCCAGGGGCTGACTCGGCAGGAGCCCCCGGCACACTCTCCCTCTGCTTGCAGCTGTTCTCCGAGTCCCTGCGCTGCGCCAGGGCCCGGCGAGGAGGTTTCTGGATGGCCTCCATGCTCCTCCTCACCTTGGGCTCCTCCTTCGCAGCCCACTTGCCCCTCTGCAAGCTGCCCAGACGCTTCAGCACAGCCTGGACCGGTCCCTCGCCCGTCCCCTCTGCCCTGGGGTCCTGCCCGGCCGTTCCCACCATCATGTAGATGGTGGTGACATTGGGTTCCTTCCCCTTCGCCTCCCAGCTGCCGGATTTCGCAGCTGCTTCCAGCGCCTCCACTCTCTGGGCCACATGCCTGGTGCTGGACACCACCCTGCGGCGTCCCCCCGGGGTGGCCCGTGGCGATGGCCGGTGGCTTTCGTCCCCCTTGCTGAGGGGCTCGGGGTTCTCGTAGCAATCGCTGGCGGGGCGCTCGCTGGGGGGCTCGGCCGCCGCATCCCCCGGCGGTGGGGTCAGCCTGGATGGGCCCCACGGGGCCTTGGGCTTCCGGCTGGGGCTGGGGGTCTCGGCCGCCCCGAATTTTGTCCCCTCGGCGAAGGACACAGAGGGTCGCTTGGCCTTGGCGATGCTGGAGGTGCGGGGGATGGCAAAGGGCTGCGAGACATCCTCGGAGTCGAAGGCGGACGGGTCCGGGAGCGCCTGGCCAGGGGGGGATGCCCCATCCTGCAGCTCAGCCCCGCCCAGCAGCGGGATGCCTGTGGGACAAGGTGACACGTGTTACGGCTGCCGCAGCTGCCACCCTGCCCGGGGACATAATTGGGAACACTGGGACGGGAGCTGATGCAACAGGATTGTCCCTGGCATCGTTTCCCAGGGAGGAGGTTGTGAAATGGGGTTGCCCCACTGGGCACGTCCCATCGCACACAGCCAAACACAGCCCTGCAGACAGGAAAACAAGGACAAGGAAATAAACACAGTCTGTGCCAAGCACAACTCCCTGAGACTGTCAGGATTCACCCCAGAGGTGATCAGAGAGGAGGAGGAGGAGGAGGAGGAGCAGCCATGGGCGTCACCTTCTCTGGGAGGGACGGAGTACTCGGGTCCCTCGTTGTCGGTGTCGAAGGAGGAGAAGGAGCTGTCTGAAACCCACGCAGACGATGGTGGCTCGATGAAGCTGGGGTTGTAGGGGATTTCCATGTCGTGATGGGAAACTGGGGAGGAGAAGACAACCCAGCTGAACTTGAGCACCCCAGGATGCTCAGGGGGAAGAGGGGTTTCAGGCTTCCCCCCAGGCAGAGAGTACAGAGAGTGCAGCACTTCTGGAAGTGCTGTCAGCAGCTCTCCTTTGCTCACCTGTGACTTTGGGAAGTTTCGAGGTCCCCAGGTTAAAGCAGGGCATGAGAGCACTGAGGTTGGCCAACACCCCCTGCACGTGGTGCTTCATCCTGGCCACCACATCATCGTCCGGCACAGCCGCCCTGCAGAGCAGAGATGGACATCAAGGGACACGGGAGATGGGGTTTTTTGTCAAAGGTTGAAAAATGTGAAAAAATACCTGTCTCTGGCATCTGCTGAGCCGGCACCACAGCAGCAGCAGGCGACACAGAGCAGCAGCAGCAGGAGAGGGACAAGGATGGCAGCTGCAAGGGCTCCATGGTCCTTCAAACCTGTGTGAGGAGATGGGCTGAGTCTGGCATGTCCTGTGGCTGTGATGCCTATAGAACAGCCCTGCACAGAGAGAGCAGGAGCTGACAACTCCCAGTGGGGCCAGGAAGCACTAAGATGCATCCCGGCCCCCCAGCACCTTCCCCAGTGAGGATGTGACCATCCCTTGCCCAGTGCCAAGGAGTAAATGTGAGGTTAATCTTACTCAGCACACAGTCACCGCGCACGGGGTCGCAGGTCCCCCGGGAGCACTGGCAGGGTGAGGAACAATTCACTCCAAAATACCCCTCGGGACAAGTGTCGTTGCAGCTGGAAGAGAGAGGAAAGGAGGGAAATACCCCCAGAGAGAGCGAGGCTCCAGCCCAGCCCCACTCCCAGCATTATCCCAGCATTACCTGTCTCCCCAGTAGCCTGCCTGGCAGATGCAAACTCCTGTCACGGGATCACAGCTCCCCGAAACACACTCGGGGCAGAGGAACTGGCAGCCATCACCAAAGGTGCCCACGGGGCAGGAGTTGTTGCAGCTGCCAAAACAGAGCAAAGCATCAGTGACTGCACCCCAGAGCAGGGACACCCCCAGGGACCAGTGGCCTCACCCTGGGCATACCTGGGTCCCGTCCAGCCGGGATCACAGCGCAGGCAGGACCCAGTCTGGGGGTCGCAGGGCTCCCCGTGCTGGCAGCGGGGACACGGCTGGAGGCAGCCGTCCCCATGGAATCCAGGAGCACAGGGATCCTTGCAGAGGGTCCCGTTCCAGCCGGGCTGGCAGGCTAGGCAGAAACCATCCACGGGTGAGCAGGGCTGGCTGCGCTTGCAGCTCCCACAGCTGTGTGGGCAGAGAGGCACTGAGGTCACAACGCCCACCCTTGTACCCCTAAAAAGCATCTTTCACCCCACAAAAATCAGGTTTCACCCCACAAAAAGCAGGTTTCACCCCACAAAATCATTGAACATCATTTTGGACCAAGGGGAAATACACAGTGGTGCCTAATGTTCTGTGGTAGTCAGAGGAGGAGGGCAGCAGTATATTCACAGTAATCACAGAATATTCTGAATTGGGAGGTTCTGCTTTATCACCATGGGGTGCGAGATTAAGGTCGACCAGATTTTAGGGTGACAGTTTCTGCTGGCATTAGCGAGGCGTTTCTTTTGGGGCAATGCTGATGCTGCACCCAGCCTGGAACGCTCAAACCCAGCACGGGTCTCCCTGCCCAGCCAAAGGGACAGACACAGGCGCAGCGCCTTCCCCCTAGATCTGACTGCAGCCCACTGGATCCCCCTGCTCCCCATCTCACCTGTGCACGCACTGAGACCCGTATTTCCCTGCCGGACAGGGGTCCCGGCAGCTCCTGCCCTGGTAGCCGGGCTCGCAGGTGCAGTGGCCGGTGACAGCACTGCAGGAGCCGTGCCCGCAGTCACAGCGCCGCTGGCACGCCGGTCCCCAATAGCCAGCCAGGCACTCGCACTTGCCCGTCTCCTGCGCGCAGGGCGAGACGTTGCAGGAGCACTTGAAGCTGCACCTCCTGCCCCACCAGCCCGGCAGGCAGCGGCACAGCCCGGTCAGGGGGTCGCAGTGGGACGTGGAGGGGTTGCACTGGCATTGCTTCCTGCAGTTGGGTGCCCACCAGCCCGGCTCGCAGTGGCAGGCGCCGGTCAGGGGGTCGCAGCGGCCGTGGGGGCCGCACTGGCAGGGGAACTGGCAGAGCCCTCCCCAGTGGTTGGGGTCGCAGGTGCAGTGGCCGCTCACGGGGTCGCAGCGCCCGTTGGGGTGGCACGGGCAGCTCCGCTTGCAGTCGTGGCCCCAGTACTGCTCGGGGCAGCCTGCGAGGGGAAAGGACACGGGCAGGATGGGGACAAGCCCGGCAGCTCCCCGAGCACCCAGCTGGCTTTAAAGGGGGATGGGCAGGGGCTGAGCGCGGGGAGGCACTCACGGGAGCTGCAGTCTGCTCCGAAGAAGCCGGGTTTGCAGCGGCACAGCCCGGGTTTCAGGCACACCTCGCCCTCTCTGCAGGCGTCCTCCCCCTCGCACACGGCTGTCGTGGCAGGAAAGGCACTCAGCACTCTCTGGCCGGGGCTCACACCCCACCTGCCAACCACCCACCTCCCGCCGGGACAGCATTCCCGGGAAAACCACCATCCCGCTTCCCGCTCCCTCCCTCCGGCTCAGCAGCTGGGGGTCCCCGCGGGGCGACACCCCACTGACACCGCTCAGGGAGAGCTGCAGCCTTCCCCCAACACGCAGGGGATCCGCCCGGATGAGCGCGGGGACCCCGCTTTGGGATTGACCCCCATCCATCACTCACCGACCGTGCACGCCCTCCCGTCCTGCCTCCAGCCGGGACAGCACGCCGGGCCGGCCGGGAGCCTGCGGGAGAGACCGGGGGTGTCAGCCAGGGCCGGGGGGCCAGGGCGGCTCCATGGCCTCGGCCAAGGCGAAGCGATCCTTGCCCCAGTGCTGAGAAGGCGGCGTGGCCCCCAGGGCAACGCTCCGGAAGGAAACCAGAAAAATAGAAGGAAATTTAGGAGGCTGCAGCCCGAGTGGGCGGCTGGGCTGGGTTGGGTTGGGCTGCCCGAAGTGCTGGGAATGTCCCCACGGAGCCGTGCCGGGTGTCCCATGCCCTGGGAGAGGCTCAGAGCTTCACCAGCAGTGCAGAAATGAAGCACTGAAGTGAAGGCCAAAGGCATCACCATTGATGGGAGACAACGGGAGAGGCAACGTGGCAACAAATTCAGGGGACATCAGTCCCAAAGCTCTTTGGGGTTTGCTACAGTGACATTTCCCCACGATGAGTTTCGCCAAGGGTTCCATATTGCCCCGTTGCCCTGCACTCCGAGGATGAATGAGAAATAAACCCTGGAGAAGGGATCTGATGCCTCAAATGCCCACACGTGCCCCAGCCACGCTCCCCAGCACCAGCCCAGTCTCTGCACCCACGCCGTGCCAGGCGGCACACCTCTGTCCATGGGAGGAGGGATGGACAACAACCCCTTGGGGCTGCTGAGAGGCCCCAGGAGATGGAGTGGCACAAGTGGGGACCCTCGTGGCACCTACCTGCAGACGTTCCTGCCCTCAGGGTCGAGCTCCTGGGCAGAGCTCTGCACCCACAGCCACAGCTGGAGGCAGAGGATGGGCCGTGCGCTCTCCATTCCAGCAGGGCACCAGGGCCCCAGTCCTGGTGGCTCCCCAGCCCCACGCTGGTGTCCCTCTGTCCCGTCTGTCCCGTCCCACCCGTGGGGCGGCCTCTTCCTCCCTCCAGCCTTGAGTTTCTTCCTGAGGAAATGCAGGAGGAGGCGCCCCGATCCAGACGTCAGGGGTGCGGCAGGGAGGGGGAGCAGGGAATGCTGCTGCCCGGGCTATTTCTGGCCCTGGCTGCCACCCTACCACAGAAAGGGGCATCCAGGGGCTCAACACAGCCACACAGGGGCTGGCACCTGCCTGAACATCTCACCTGTGTCACCCCTCTCCCCCTGTGCCATCCTCCATCACCCCCAAAACTGCTTTAGCCAACATCCCCCCAACCCAAACAAGGCATCCAGTGCCACCCCCTGCCTCAACCCCCATCAGCCACCCCATGGCACTGCCAGCCCCTGGCAGGGGCTCAGAGGAGGGGTCCCCGTGTCCCCCATGGCGACACAGCCTGACCTATGCTGGCCTTTGAAGGGCTGCTGGCCACTGTCCCACCTCGCCACATCCCCAGGAGCTTTGTGTCAGCAGATGCACAGGAAACACCTTTTTCCTACCCGAGGCCAGCTCAGCCGGGGGGGGGGGGGGTTCTGGGTTAGAAGCACAGTGCTCCCCTTGGCCATGCAGGAATTAACTCCTCCATGCCCAGCACTGTGGGACAACCCCTCTGGAGCCCCCTCCCCATCACAGCTGACCCACCAGAAGGGGCTCGGGGGCACAGCCATTAGGAGAAGGGTAAGGGAAATCTGAGAGCATCACCCAGCCCTTCCCAAGCAGAGAGCAGAGGCTGCAGCCAGAACCTCAGAGGAAAAACAAGAGACTGATTTATTTCCAAATTAAAGGTAGAAAGTACCTGATCTGAGGGGACTGACTCGCCCCCATGAACACAAGGATTGTTCCAGTCTGCCAGGCCCCAGAGGTGGCAGGAAGAGGTGCCAGTACAAAACTCATTCACACCATGTCTGAGAAGTGCAGGAGTGGCCCTGGTGGTGCTGGTCCTGATGGCTCCCAACCACGGGAGCACCTGGACACCCAGTGCAATGTGCTCAGCCCCTTCCAGCCGTGTGGGGACCCCAGGACAGCCCAACTGGACCTTCACATTGCAGGGACTGGGGAGCTACAGACAGAAAGGGGTGAGGTAAAACACCCACAGAGCAGGATGGGGCAATGGAACCCTGGGCTGTGAGCAGAGGGGGTTGCCAAGAGCCACCAGGGGATAGGAAGATCCCTTTTGGAGTGTGGAGAAGGAAGAGGGTGCAGACCCCCACCATGCTGAGCTGCAAGCAGGGAGCAGTGGGGAGGGGGCACAGCTCTGAGGGCCCCTCTGTAGTTAAGCCGTGGCCACAGTGAAAGGTGGGCAGAGATGCCCAGAGGTGCTGAGCTGTCCCATGCCAGGCTGGCAGCCCACATCCAAGTGTCCCAGTGGGTTTGCAGGAACCTGCCCACGCTGTGGCTTTGCCACCACCACAGCATGGGGAAATGCCAGGGCTGCTGTGTTGCTCTTGAATCCAATGGAAGAAGAGGATCCAGGAAGTTCTGCTGCGAGGACAGATCCTGCTCTCGTTCCCGTGGGGTCAGAGTGGTGCTGTGGCTCTGTCAGGGCAGCTGGACCCTGCCTCGCTCTCTCCCTCTGGCTCCAGCTGCGTGTCCAGCGAGTCAATGATTTCCCAGGTTCCGGAGCAGCTGGATGCGGGGGGGTCTTTGCTGCTGCCCTGATACCACAGCCCAAAACTGCAAAGAGAGCAGATAAGAGCTGTGGGGGAGAAGAACCTCCCCAGGGAGGATGTGGAATCCCAACCTCCCGCTGTGGTGGTGGCAGCAGGACACAGCTTGGCTGTGGGCCCTGGGAGCATGTGGCACCCAGGACAAGGCAGATCCTCCTAAAACAGCAACCCCTGTTCTGGCAGCATCCCTGCCAGCCCTGCACCAGCCTGCTGACTCTGTTCCCATCATATCCAAGCTCAACAGGTGCCAGATCCCAGCTAAGCCCCAAACCTCTCCACTGGCAGAGCCTCCCGTCCCTACCAGGAGCAAACTTACAAGCTCCTGATTTTCGAGTCTGGAGGCTGAGCATCCACACAGGCTGTGCCATGACCTGGGAGCCAGGAGCCCTCCTCTTCGTCACTGCACAAAGAAACGGGAGTAAACCTGCACTGAGCCACAGCAGCAAGTGCTGGAGCCACTCAGGAGTTTGTCCAGTGCTCCCAGTGCCACCACCTTGCCCCCCTTTTGTCACATGCATGCAGGGTCAAGTGGCATTTGGCCAGGCCACGCCTGAATGGTGACAGGGACACACGAGTTGCAGCACAAAGCCCAGCCCCTGTGGCACAGCTATGCCAGAGCAACACATCAACTGCAGACATCAAACCTTTGATCTCTGCAGGGAGGAGGCAGCTCTGGGCTTGGGGAAATTCTAATCCAGGGCATCAAGCACATGGAAACACTGGAGCAGGCCAGCCAGCACCCACCCTGCACGGGAGGATCCCAGCACCCAGCCTGACTCACCTGCTCGTCGACTCCTCCGTCGTTCCCAGCATCTTGGCTCTGATTTTTTTCCTCTGCTTTTTGATATTTGACTTCATTGCATCTAGGAAGAAGCTGGGAATTCTCTCCTCGTTCAGCAGCTCCCTGATAAAAAGCAGCCAGCTGGTTATTTAACCAAGAGCCTGGGGAAGATTTGGCCACGACTGTGGTGGGGGAAGCCTCTGATGGGCCAGGGCTGGCTGCAGGGACAGGACTCACCTCTGGTAATAGGCCAGCTCCTCCTGCACCAAGAACAGGTTGGTCTTGAGCTCATTCCTCTCCTGCAGGATCTGCTGCAGCTCTTCCTTGGAGAAGCAGCAGTGAGCAGGGCTCCTGTCCCCATCCTGGTGCTGCGGCTCCTCTGAGGGTGACGGGGCTCCCTCCTGGAGGGCACGGAAGAAGAGTCAGCAGGCAAGCAGAGACCTCAAAACCCACACTAAAGGCTGGGTGCACTTGCAGGCAAAAATGGAAAAGTCCCAGAAATGTCCCCATCTCAGCCAGCAATCACTGCCCATCACCACGTGGCAAACCCCCCTCAACCTCTGTATCCCATCTAGCTGTATCTTCTACCACCTCATCTTGCTCCACCCCTAACAGCTTTTACAGAAAAGGTGCTAGTGGCATTGCAGACACCACACTGTCCAGTTTTCAGCTGTGGGGTTTCCTTGAGCAGCCACGTCTGGGTGTGCCAGACAAGGCTGGGAATGTGGGGTCAGTGCTGGTGGTGCCCAGCAGTGAGGCCACAGCTCAGACTCACCACACCAGCCTCTGGCCGCCGGCTCTCCAGGGCTGTCCTGTTCCTCCTGCTCACTTCCCTCTGGCTCTGCAGCATCGCAGCCTCCAGGTCTGATTTCTGCTCCAGAGCACTCTTGAGCTGTGCCTGCACCACGGCCACCTTGTGCCGCAGCTCCTCGTTCATGGCCATGAAGCGATGGAGCTGTTCCTGCAGCTGGAGGGGCCAGGGCAGCCAAAGGTGAGGCAGTGTCCCCACCCAAGGACACCAGTGCCACCTGCCCCAGCAGGCTCAGCAGCTGTGACAGCCCCGGGTGGGGGGGATGTGACACGACAGCAGGTCCCCGGGCCCTTGGCACACCACACCCCTGAGCTCCCACGCCCTCACCGCCTCCGTGTCCCGGCTCTTGCAGACGATCTCGTGGGCCTGGGCACGGAGCTCATCCCTCTGCCTGTCCACCACCTCCTTCAGCCGCAGCATCACCTCCCGCTCCTTCCGTGCTGCGCTGTCTGAGACCAGACAGGGTGGACAGGAGTGAGAGTCCCCAGGGACTCTCCCAAGCCCACAATGCTGTGAAGTTTCTCAGTGCTTCTGCAAAGTCTGACTTGTTCCTGGTAATCTCACAGTGGAAAGAAGGGAACTGAGAGTTTTAGACCATTCTTGGCACATCGTTGTGTTGCCACAGCAACCCAAACCCTGTGCCTGCCTCCACCACCCTCCTGGGGGCTTTCAAGGTGCTCTGGAGGCTTGGGGTCCCTGTGATTTGCAGAACAAGGTAATGCCTATGCTCTCTGCTAGGACAGGTCTCCAAGGTGAGAGAAAGGAGCGCAGCATTCCAGGCTCCAGAAGAACAGGTTCAGCCCTGCACCCTGCCTGCCGCTCCACAGGGACACCCCGTGGCATCAGGGGACCCCAAACCCAGGGGGACACCCACCTTCCTGGGACTGGCTCTCCGCAAGCTGCCCCAGGAGCTGGCGGTTCTGCTCCTCCAGGCAGGCCAGGCGGCCGTGCAGGGCTCGCTCCCGGCGCTCGGCCTCCCACAGCCTCTGCTCCGGGTCCTGGGGGACAGGGACACCGGGTCAGAGCCACCCCCGGGGGGCAGTGACAGCCAGGTCAGCCGGGTGTCAGCCCTGCCAGCGCTGCTCCAGTGGACGGTGACAGCCAGGTCAGAGGCTTCCCAGGGGATAGGGGACAGTGGGGTCAGTGCCACCACACAGGAAAGGGGGCAGCTGGATTAGAGCCATGCCGGGGGGACAACTGGGCCAGACAGGTCGGAGCTATCCCAAGGGATGGGGGACAGCCGGGTCAGAGCCAGAGGACAGGGACAGCGAGATCAGAGCCGTCCCAGGGGATGGGGGACAGCCGGGTCAGAGCCAAACCAGAGGACAGGGACAGCGAGATCAGAGCCGTCCCAGGGGATGGGGGACAGCAGGGACAGCCACACCCCAGCCGTCCCAGGGGATGCAGGGCAGCGGGGTCAGAGCCATCCCCCGGGAAAAGGGAACAGCGGGGTCGGAGCCGTCCCACAAAATGTGGGACACGCGTGTCAGCCCCGTGGCCCGGGAAAAGCGAACAGCCGGCTCGGCGGCGTCCCCACGGCCACTCCTGCGGGGACACGCGCGGCCGCCGCCGCCAGCGCAGGTCCCAGCTCCCCGCTCACCTCCGCCTCCTGCGGCCCGAGCGGCGCCGCCGCCGCCTCCCCCTCGGCGCCCGGCGGGGCCACCAGCGCCTCGAGCAGCTCCAGCAGCCGCACCACGGGCGGCACCAGCCCGGCCACGGCGTCGGGCCCGAAGCGGGCGGAGAGGCGGCGCAGCTCGGCGCCCAGCGCGCCCGCCATGCGATAGACGTGCGGCGGGGCCAGCCGGGCCGGCGGCGTTCGCCACAGCGGCTCCGCCATCGCCCCGCGCCCGCGCACGCTCCGCCCGGCCCGGCCCGCCCCGTCCGGGGCCGCCCCCGAGGCGGGACCGCAGCGCCCGCGCTCCCGTTCGTACAAAATTTATTGAGCGGAAAAGTGGGGAAAACAACAACGCGCGGGGTGAGGGGGGCGAGCGGGGCACACGAACACGCTGTTGAATATCAACAGTACTAAGAGGGGCGCGGGCAGGGTTAGGCGTAGAGATCCTCGCGGTCGGCAGAGTAAACCTCCCCCTCCTGCAGCAGCGCGAAGTTGAGGAAGTGAGAGGGGCGATGGACCTCGTGGTAAAACTCCTTGGGGTTGGCGAGCTGCAGCTCATATTTCATGTTGGGGTCGTGGCGGACACCTGGAAAAGAGGGAGTGTCACCCACCTGAGCACCCCTTCTGCCCCCTCCACCCTTCCACGACCATTTCCATGCCAGGAAATAGTTCTAAACCCAGAAATCAGCCCTCTTTGGGTTCCTCCCCTCAAGAGGTTTACAATCCTTTTATGCAAGTCAAGTGTTCTGTCACTCTCATTTCCTGACCCGTTCTCCAGCTGCCTGTGGTGTTCGTGATACCAGGACCTCCCTACTGGGAACAGCTTCTCTCTTGCATTTTCCATTATCTCTGCTGCCTGACAGGGATTAATTATTCAGTGACAACAGACCATGCACTACAATCCTGACAGACACAGGATCTATTTTGTCTCTCGAGCCACTAAAAAAAAAAAAATAATTGAACTGACTTCCCAATGCTGGTACTAGGGAAAGTTCAGGGCACAGTGCTGGTATCCCTGCCAGCACCTCTGAGGAAGTTTTGGAATAGGTAAGGAGCTATTCCCTCCTCCCCACGCTCCTCACACTGCCTCGTTTCCCCTTCCCTCCCCAAGCCAGCTCACCCATGAAGTTGTAGTTCCAGGAGCCCTGTGCTGGGACCATGAAGAAGCCGAGGAAGCGGTCAGACAGGAGCATCTGCACCCTCTCGTAGTGGGAGGGGAGGTAACCCTTGGGGTTGTTGCCCTTGTCCGTGTTCTGCCGGCCCCACTCGTACCCACTCGGGGTCAGTTTGTAGGCTGTCAACGTGCAGGAGCCAGGGGTGAAACTGAAAAGGAACATGAGGCAAGTCAGACTCACCTGGGGCAGAAGAGGGAAAGCAGGAATGAGCCAATGCTCCCTCTTTCTGCCAATTTTATTTTGAGTTCTCCAGCTCTGCAGCAATACCCCCCCCGTCAGAGGGCCACCAGAAGCCTCGCTGCCCCTCACCTGCAGGTGATGATGATGGTCTTCTCCCCATCCCAGGAGGGGTTGTCAGCCATGACCTTGGCGTGGGTGGTGACATCCTGTGGCGAGAGCTGAGGGGACTCGTTTGGTTGGGTGTGAATCCACCCCAGAGGTTCCATTTCCTGACAAAAAGAGAGTGGCAAAAAGGACACTGAGATCACAAGCTTCCTCCTCACTTGATCTCAATCAACTCTGACTTCAGACTAACCCCTTTCAGTCCTACAACTACAAAAGACCAAGGGAAACTGCTCCACCACCTCAGGTCCTTGTTACTGACCTTCCACCCAGCCTGGAAGCTGAACCTCAACCCACCTTGAGATACTCGTGCTGTGGCAGCTGTCCTGGGAGGTGCACGGTCTGGTGCGTGCCCCACTGGGGCACCATCACAATGCACCGGATCTCCTTCACCTGGGGGTTGTCGGGAGGACTCACTCCATACAGGTAACCTGCAATCTAAAACACACACACCTGCCTTAGAAGGCCAGAAGAGATCTCTGTGTAGCTGTGTGAGTGGGAACTCCTTAATTCCTGAGGAGAGCGTCAGAGGGATTCACGTGGACAAACCACAGCAGGTTCCCAGCCCTTCAGCAAGAGTTTCCCCCTGGTGTGTTTGAGTGGGGCACAACTGTAACAAACTTCCCTGCACACTCACCTGGGCACGCAGGTCTGAGATGCAGATGAACTTCTTCAACACATTTTTGGGAAGAATGTAGGTGTAACCTGTCTCCTTTATGTCATCTGACGAGACATAGATGTGGTTTGTCCGCAGGTGGAGGTTGGCAGCAGAGATTGCTCTGTGAGGAGGAGACCGTGATCAGAGGGGGCACAGATCCTCCCTGAGCATTCCAACCCTTTCCACCACCCCTGCCTGCCTTCCTACCTGACCCTCCACTCAGTCTTGGAGGAGAAGGTCTGGGTTTCGTAGTTGCTGGTGGTGGAGGTGATGATTTCATCCCCGTGTTTGTTCACCGTGCGGGTCTGCGTGGCCGTCAGCTGCGACTGCTCCTTGGTTTGCTTCTCAATTTCTGCAATCTGCTGCCTCTGCTGAGATGGGGCAGAGATCTCCATGCCCAGGATGATGTCTCGGATCTCTGATTGGGTCAGGGATGCAACGTTCACACTGGAAGAGAAAATTCACCCAAGTCAGGCATTTCAAAATACAATCTGGAGCCTTCTCACCTTCAGGCACAAGCTCAGAACATCCAACTCTGGGCACCGTGGAAAAATTAAACCACAACTTTTTAAACAAAAGAGAGGCCATGATCACATAGTGCTTAGATCAATGATTTGGTGCAGACATTTTTATCTGTCTTACCAGAAAGTTATTAAAATTAACCAGATCTCCTACAAAGCTGAGAGTGCATTGACAAAGGCCTTGGCCACAGCCTTTAGAGCAGGAAGGAAAGGCTGACAGGATTATGCCTTACTTGTTCTTCTTGCCATAGTCAGCAAGGATGAGATCCTTCAGCTGCACCTCCACCTTGATCCACTCCTCATCTGTCAGGGTTGGCCAGATGTGGTGAGGCTCAGTGATGGTTGTCTTGTCTGGCTTCAGGATAACTTTGGCTCGATCGTTATTCACGTGTAGCGCCCGGAGAATCAGGATCAGACGGGAGAATGCCTTGGAGATGAAAAGAAGATGGAGTTAGAAAGAAGAAAATTAACGGTACAAGGCCCCAGTACAGCATTCTTCTGTTTGAGCACATGGGAATTGCCAGGGAAATCCATCTAAAGGAAAATCCAGGCAGATTCAGAGCCAAGTGCTCCCAAACAAATCATCAGGGATATCTGAGGCCTTGGTTCCTTGCCTCATTTATCAGCAGCAAAGCAGAATGCAGGAGACACATCTGTGCTTACTGTGTAGGAAGAGATGGTTTTCAGCCAGTCATCATAGAGATTGAAGAGAACCATCTGGGGTTCAGTAGCCTTCAGGATGAGGTCACCAAACTTCTCCACTTTCAGACAGGCCTGGAAGGGCAGCTGCAACTCCGAGCCTTTGATCACAATATTGGGGAAATCCAGCAAGTGCACCTGGAGTTTATCAAGAGGAATTAGCTCCCAGCTACTGCAGAACATCACAGGACACAGAACTGTCCTGTTACGTCCCACAGATTTTACACATCCTCACGGAGCTGCAGCCCTACCTCAAGTGGGTCCAGCATGCCCTTCCGTGTCACGATGATCTGCTTTGGCTGCTCCTCCACGGGAAGGGATCGGATCAAGGCAGCCACTTCTTCAGCAGTCTTCCACTTGGCCAGCTACAGAAAGACAGCAGGGTTAGAGAAGTATCCCCCTGCTCTCCAGCAGAGTCTCCATGTCTCTGGGAACCAAAGGGATGCAAACCAAATTCTAAAAATAGGACTGGAATTTATGGTTTGTTCCAGATCAGTGACAAGGCCCAGCATTTCCTCCTTACTGACCGCAGAGGGCAGTTCCCATTCCTGGAGCTCAGTTACTCCTGAGTGGCTCAGAAAAAAACAGCTGGCTACTCCACCTCCCTGGATTTGCCACCTGAGCTTTCTCACTGCACTGGATGCACAGCCAAGTGCAGAGTGAATTCTGTAACAAGGAGCACAGCACTGCTCCTCAAGCTCTGCTCGATGATGTGGGCTTTACACCTCAGAGCCTCAAAGTCCTTGTGAGCCTCAGTGCCTGTATTCCTCCACTTTTATACCCCGTGCTCCTCTGCCTGCCTGATCACTTGGACTTTGGAGCTCAAAACTCATTAAGAGGCAGGAAGATGAAGATCTTTGTGATGTGTTCTGCTCAAGGGAGGGTCCCAAGCAGTCAGAGCCCACCCCCAGTTCACACCCAAGGCACAGCCAGGCCCTACCTGCCCCAGACGCTTCTGTCCTGCCCACACAGATGTGTGGATGATCTTCAGGAAGAGCTGTCCAGTTCTGGGATTGAAGATGAAAATGGCTCCATTGATGGGTTTTGTAGTCAAATTCCCTTCAAAAGTCTGAGGAAACAAGTGAGAGTGAGAAGTGCAGGGAGATAACTGGAGCCCACCCACACCTTTACACAAGAGCCAACTCTCTGTGTGCTTTGAGCAGGAGCGGTGTGGAAAATGTAAGAGCTGCTCTGTGCACACTGCAAAAATGTGGGTCCACGTGTTGACTCCCAGATTCCCACCATGCATGGAAACCTCCAGCCCATCCAGTCCTTTCCCTGAGACACCCCTCTGGCCTCACCTTGTGGATGGTGACTCTGTACACGTTGGTGTCATCCACAAACCAGATGATCTGGTTGGAGAAGAGCTCCCCATAGTTCTGGGAGGACAGGTAGGGCTCCGTGGGCTCTGAGGAGTACAGCTGCAGCCCTTTGCGGATTCGCTCCCTCAACACATACAGGGCAGGGTTTGCTTTCATGATTTTGGCCATGGCCTGCTGGATCAGAGGTTTGCTCCCAGGGAACCAGTTCCCATAAGCACTGAAGGAGGAAACAAACAGAAGTTGTTACCATTAGACCTGAGAAGGCAACAGCCCCACTCAAGTCTTCCCATGCAGCAGCCAGGCCCCTTTCTAATTGCTGAAAAATACAGCTTTGTACTGCAGAGTGGCTTTTGTAATGCCCCTGGAGTTGGTCACCTATGGCTTTTACCTACACCTCCTCAGTGGGAAGCCACAGCACACACATGCTGCAGTCCCAGAAAAGCTGCACCTTCTCCAACAAACACACTGGAGAACTGATTTCTGGCTTTGTCCCTAGCTTCCAGTGAGAAATGGTGTCCTCACTTGTAGGGGCTTTGAAACAAGGCTTGTCCTTCAGCTCCAACAACAGTCTGACAGAAATATCCTAAGAAACAAATTATTAATGAACTGAGGGAACTGAATCACTGCTACTGAGCAAAACTGGGCAACCTGAGATGCCTTATCCCACTCACTGCCCATCTCCAGCTTCTGCCTTCTCCCCTCATCATCCTGCCTAGAATACAACCCAGTCTGGAGATGCACTGAGACAAGACCCACAAACTACCAATTCCAACCCTGGAAATGAAACCACAGAAGGTGCAGCTCTCACCTGTGCAAGTTGTAGGCCAGATCAATGGCAATGAGCACCCCAGTGGGAGAGGGGTAGATGCTCATGTTGTCTGTGGTGTAGTCCAGGAACTTGGCCCTGGCGTAGCGCTCGATGTCGTGGGAGTCGTAGTCGCCCCAGCGCAGCTGGATGTCAATCCAGTACTTCTGGGTGGTGGTGCTGTCCATCACATCCCTGAGGAGAAAGCAGGCCACAACAAGTTCATCTTGCACAAAGTTCTCCTGCAGTAATTGTCACCCAGCATGGACACTGCAGCCAGCTCATATCCACATTCCACCCTGGAAAGGGACCCTGCTGTTCTCCTCACACAGCAGTGAATGCAGAGGCTGTTGAAAGGTTCAAACAGAGCAGCAGTGAGTTCACTGCTGTGTAGTCACGAGGGTCATCTCCCCCAGGGACTGTCTGGTGAGGATTCAGTGAGAATTCTGGCCCTGGGCCAGCTCAGCTTTGTGGGGCTTCCAGAAGAACCTTCAACAGCTCAGGGAAAAGCTCACCCAGACGAGAGAACAGGAGCAAAGGCAGTGCTGGTGTTTTGCAGAAGGCAGTGCCAGGAGGTGCTGCAACCACCAACCCAAACAAGCCCTGTGCTTTGCTGGACACAATCTCCAGCGTCCCCCAGATGCCCAAGAGACACAGAGGCTCGGAATGACAGGCTCAGCAGCTCTGCTCTGCAGGGAGACTGAGGAGAGGGAAAAGGGAAACTCACTTGGAATCTGCCAGCAAGGATGGACGTGACACATTCCACTTGTAGGAAGCAAAGAGAAGGATATCTGCACACGAGGAGTTCATCTTGTAGGACTTCCTGGGATGGATTGTCTCTTTTTGCACTGTCTCAATCTCCAGAGCATCCAGCTCTTGATCAAACACCTGGGGAAAAGACAGTCAAAGATGAGATGTGTTCAAGCAACCCAGATAAGGAATCTATCCTCAACACCAAGGTAGTCAGGAAAATCCCATTTTCCATTTCTTCCCTTTCTCTGCCAAACTGCCTGAGGAAGACTGGCCCTGCTCCAAAAGGGCACAGAAACAAACCAAGCCAACACTGCTCACCTGACACAAATCCATGACAATGCTCTCATGGATCTTCTGCCACAAGTGAGCTCGGAAAATCTGGATGAGGGAAATCTTCAGCGTGGGGATTTTGCCGTGCATGAAGATCCCTGTCAAATCCAGCTGCACCTGGAACCCAACATACACCTGCAAAGGAAAAGCAGCTTGAGAACACACAACAGCACAACTGAGGAAATTTTAAAAAATGGAGCATCTCCTGTTAAGGAGGTTTAGTGCCTCTCTAAGAGATGTTCTGAGAATTAACTGGATCAATTAACTGCTCCCATTTCATTGGAGAAGTGTTGTCTGCTCCTCGAGGGACAAACACCAGGTACTTACGTTGGCTCTGTTGATGGTAGGAGACCACCAGAGAGTGAATCTTCTGTTTGGAATTTGGTTCAAACCCGATCTCTGGGCATTTGTCAGTTTCTTCCACTTCATGGATTCCTCAAAGCCACTGGCCTTCTCCCTAGAAAGGGCAGACCATCAACTGCATTAGATTCAAGTGAATGAGATGTCCCTCATCTTTGCTGCCATGTGTAAACAGCATCTTGTAACAGACACAGGGATCAGCCATGAGCTGGGAGGGTTGTTTCATGCCAAGAAATTTCCATGAGTTTCCAACAAGTTCAGCTGTAGCCCCCTCCTAGGTGCCCTCTCAACGGGACTACACAAGGTTCTGAAACAACCACTGAAAACCAGCAGAAACTCAACACAACCAGCACAGCCTGAGCCCAGAGCCCACATCCAAGTTCCTCTTACCAGAAGAGACCCTCCCACGTGGGGAAGTAGGTGCCCTTGAAGAGCGTGTGCTCCAGGATCCCTTCCACCCCGCCCAGAGCCTGGATCATGTCCGTGCGGTAATTGTTCAGGTTCCAGAGTTTGCCGTCGTGGCGCTGGTGTGTCCACCAGAACGGGTTCTGCTTCAGCACCTGGAGACAACAGCGAGCACCTCATTCACCTGGCTGCACTAACTGCAGCAACCAACACCACGGTGATGGTCAGTGAGCAGGAAAAAAGCTTCATGCCCTCAGTGCTGGAGGACACAGCTCATCTACAACACGAGTTCTGTCAGTACTACTCTGCAATTCACACTGGGTGGAACCTCAGGTGATATTTTTATCTTTCAGGGACTGGCCTTCTACAAAGCTGTCATTTATTCCACAATATTTTGGAATGTTTGTTTTGGGATAATTTTTTTTCCCTCTCCAGAACTGATTCTGTAATATGTTGTTGTGTTTATTGTGGTTTTCTTCAATACACTGCAATCTATCTAAATGATTCCAAAGGGGATAAACTACAAATTCTGGAGCATTTGGTTCCAAACAGCCTCTACCGGTCCCAACACAAGGCTGTAAATTCCTTCTGCAGCAGAGAGACAGAAGTGCACCTGCAATAATGCAAGGCAAAAGGACTTTGTGTGGAACAGGTATCTGAACTTCATATTCAGGTGAAGAGAAATTCCCTGTCAGTACCTGATACTGTTTGAAGTCAGTCCTGACTCTCCATCCTTTATCGTAAGCCAGAGTGTGCCGGTCCTTCTGGAAAAGGGTGTTAATTCGAGGAATTCCCCTGTCCCACGAGTCCTCCAGATCCTCCAGTGTCAGACGCCTGAAAAAAAAAATCCCCACACTTTGTTACCTCTCAATTTACAGCAATGCAATAATGAGTAGTTCAGATGAGATCACAGAAATGACACAGAGCTCAGGGATCTGGCAGAGGACACTAGAATGCCAAACCTCCTCCAGAGGTGAGGGAACAGCATTGCAGGTACCACAGGGTACACAAGGTCCCCAAAATCCCCAGGCAGCATAAAACTTCCCACTGCTGCCTGTCCCCCCACACGTGGACACACACCTGTTCTGGGCTATAGCCTCCTGTCGTTTCAGGGCATACTCTGCCCACACCCTCTGAGAGTCAATGAATTCACTCTCCCATGGCTGGATGTAACGGTACAGATTTGGGATGAGCTGGTCCTCCTCATGGCTCATTCCCGAGCGGAAGTGAGTGATGCCAACATCTGTCTGCTTGGACCACCTGGAGCAAAGAGCCAAGAATGAGGCAGGAGGAACTGGGACTTCGCTCATCACTGCCATGAGCTACTGTAAAGGCAACACAGCTCTGTACCATGGCATGGTTTAGCACTCCTGAAGATTTTTAGGGGAAAGAGCATCAAGTCATGCAGGAATTAGAACAGCACAACTCACCTCAGGTCAGACTGAGGGATGAGAACGTGGCCCATGGAGAGCATGCCCAGCCCTCCCAGCTCCTTAGGGGTGTAGAACACCACAGGAGGAAAACGGCTGGGCATTTTGGAATTCAGGCCGATCTTGATCCGAGTCTGGATTTTATTCTCACACTTCACCAGCAAATCAAGCAGCTCCTGAGTATTTACAACAGCTTCCCGGAAATAAGTCATCAAGCCAATCAGAGCTGTGTTCCATTTGTTGACAATCTAGAAAGGGAAGGAAAGGATCAGCTCCTGGCTAATTTCCAAGAATCTGTAGAAAGCTGTCATAGATCTCCCTCCTCCCTTACCTTAGTGAAGGTTGTGGAGCCAGAGGCCATGAGGATCTGCCTCACTCTGTTGTGAAACCTCTGCATGGACTCATCGTCTACACGCAGGAAGCACTGAGCCGTGCGCTCCTTGGTCACCTAGAGAGCACAGAGCCATCAGTCCCCTCCTGGGAGCCCCTCTCCAATCCATGGAAACCCCACCCAGGGATTGCTCTCCCAGCCCACCTCGTTCTGCAGGTTCCAGACACCGTCCTTGTGGGTGAACTCCTCGTAGCTGGTGCGGCACTTGGGCAGGATGCGGCACTCGAAGCCGCACATGTTGAACAGCAGGTTGGGGTTGTCCTTGCTGTACACGGACACGAAGCTGTTCTCCCACTGCACCGTGGTCACCGAGCGGGGCAAACGGTTCTTGATATCCCAGAACACAGCACGGCCACTGGAAAGCAGCACGTGCACAATGACACATCACAATCTGCCCAAATAACAACTGGACAAGGTCTCAGAGCTTCCATAATATTTCAGCACGGACCCCTCACATCTCATCCTGAGCATCTATCAGTCTCCAACAGTTATTTATCACCCATTTCCCCCTTTTTCCTACCACTTCTTTCCCAGCTGCAGCACTTACAGGTTCACGTCGTGCTTCATGAGGCGCATCCGAGCGTCCCGGGGCCAGCACTTCTTGTTGTTGTAGCCCACGATGTTCTCGTTGTTGGGGTCGGGGTGCTCTGTCAGGTATCGCTGGATCAGGTCCCTTGCCTCGTCAGCTGTAAACCTGGAAATGCACAGAAAAGGACCTGGAATTACATGGTTGACTTATCAACACCAGCCTGGCCAGAAAGATAAGGATTTAATTAGGAAAAGCTGTTTGTCAGCTTTTTTTTTTTTTTGTCATCCTATTTTTGTGTCCTCCCAATCAATGGGGGAATTTCATTAGCACAGAGCAACTCAGGGTTTGGGTTATCCTTCCATGAAGAGAAAGAAAAGGCTTATTTTTCTCCCAGTCTCTAATTTACCAAATCCCTAACAACTGAGCATATTTCTATTGGCAATTTGTGTTTCTTGACATTGTTGTGTTTCTTTAGGTCCAGTGCAACTGCAGAATACAAATTGAGAAAGCAAGAGGAGGAATGCAAACATCCAGTTATCAATGGAAGTCTGTCAATTGAAGTATTCCTGATCTTCAATAGCAAAGGGAGCAAAAGCCAGGAGCATCTTAAATCTCCCTTGCCTTTGTGCTGACCCGAGGAAAGCAGGGCCCCAGAGATCTCACCTGAAGAAGATGTGAATCCTGTCAATGTATCTGCAGAAGAGGCGAATGGGATGGGCCACCTCCGTGGCAATGTCCTGGAAGCTGAGGAAGTCATTTGGCATCTGGGGAGGCCCAGCCATCTCACTGGCCCGGTGCAGGCCCAGCACCAGCAGGTCCATCACAAGCCCATAGTACTGGACAATGAAGGAAGCAAACTGCAGCCCACGAATAATCCCGTAGGAGTTTGTGTGATTCATATCCTGAGGAGACGAAGGGGAATTGTGAGAAAACACATCCCAACGCAGCAGAACCCTTTCACCTGAGCAGCTGTTCTTCAGCACGACCCACAAGGGTTTTTTTACTCCCACATCGCTTTTCTTTGGCAAGTCTCGTGTTCCTTCTTTGCCACAGGGTCCAAAACCTCCTCCCTCACGGGTCCCTTTTACCACAAACCCCCTTTCCTGACAACAACCATCACCTTGTAGTTGATCACCACGTTGTTCTTGGCTGTCATGTAGTCAGCAATGTTGTGATCAACGATGAGACGCAGCAGCCTGTTGAGCAAGGTCAAGTCAATCTTCTCATACATCTTCTCAAACCGAGATTCCAGCATCACGTTGCATTCCCCTTCGCTCGTTTCCCAAACATCCTGCAGGTTATTAATGCCTGAGGGAATAAACAATGTTGTGTTGTCTGACACATCAAGCACAGAAGCAGCCACTGGACACAGGAACTCAAGTCCTGCAAAGCCTGATTTTTCAGACTCTGGATTTTCCAGTCTATACAGAAATGGGAGGAAAACTACGTATTCAGCCCTAAATGCTGTGCAAGTTGTCCTCCTCCAGTATATGCACATGTACTAACCTACAAAATACATCTCTGATTGTAATTATTGACTGCAAATTGCAAAACCAAAATTCAGCTCCTAAGGGGATTCATAGGACAGAAGTTCCCCCATAAGAAAAATCATTTTTGCATGGAATCCAAGAGCCCACTGACCTTGGCACCACTTGTACACCAGCAGTGGGGGTGGTTCAGTGTCAGCAGGTTTGATCCAAGGAGGGAAGAGCCTTCGCTTATCAGCCTCATACCACAAGTACTGATCCAGATAAGCATCTGTGATCTTCTCCAGGGGCTCAACATCATAAACAGGGACCAAGTGGCTGTAGAGATCCATGAACTCAATTCCCACCTTAACAAAAAAAAAAAAAAAAAAAAAAAAAAGAGGGGGAAAAACTGAGGCTGGTAGTTGAGAGAAAACACGAAGTTTTTGTGCCATTCAGCTTCTGAATGCAGCATAAAATGGCTGGGCTTTCACCAGGCTTTCACTCACCTCCTTGAAGGCTCTCTGAGTCAACAGATGTCGCTTGATTCTGGACAGAGCTTCGTGGGGATTATCATAAGCCTGCTCAATCAAGCCCAGCTCCTCTCTCTGTGACTGATTGAGGCGTGATTTCACACTGAAAACAAGGGAGAACAGCTCAGCACCTGCACACAAACAGCCTAATGGCCACTGCATTACACTGATGAATGATAATGTTCAAGCTCTAATTCTTCACAATCCACATCCCCAAACTTGCAAGCATGGCAGTGGTTTTGCCCAAGTGACAGAGCCTATAAGAACTCCCAAATACACTGGCAGTACCAAAACCAACAGCTTTACCAGTCCACCAGGGTGAATTTCACACCATACTTCATCACAGGAATAATGGATAACAAAACAGAAGCCTTTCCCAGTGTCCCTGAAGATCAAGACCATTTCCCACTGCTTACCTGTAAGCTTCCTTCAGCCTCTCCAGGGCTAAGATCAGCAACTTGGTGTCATGCTTGTAGGACAGTGGGGGGAAAGGAATGGGGGAGAACCTCCTGCTCTCCAGCCAGTGCACTGTGGTTGTGTACACAGCAACGGCCTCTTCTGCAGTGATGTAAGGCCCATCCTGCAGAACCGCACCACCAGAATTAACCAGTGAAAGCTTCCCCATGAAAACAGCATTAATTTGGGCAATTTCAGGGGGGACAGAAGTACCTTCAGGTAATTATGCTGCCGTTCCTGCTCAGCTTTCAGGTAGAGTCTGGTCAGCCTGCCCAGGTTCTTCTTACAGACGGTTTTGTCGACAGTGGCTCCCCGGCGGATCCGCTCCCGGTTGTAGTGAGCTGTGTTTGTCCACCAGTCAGCTTTGGCCTTCACGTACCTCAGGATCATGTTCTCAATAGGAGTTGGCAGCCCTGGCACCTGGGAAAGCACAGGAACTTAAGGGAAGCAGGAGCAGGAAAGTTCCAAGAGCAGCTCTACTTGGGTGATGTGAGAACTGAACCCAAAGGCCAGGTGAGAGATTTACCTTCCAGGGAATATTGGCCTTCCAGCACCGCCAAGCCTCGCTCAGGTGCTGCAGGATGGTTCTGGCTTTGTTCTGCTTGATCCCTTCTGGCATCATGTCCAGGATGTCGTGCATCACAGCTGCCCTGAGCTCCAGGTCAAAGTGAGACTCCACACGCTGCTTCGTGACAGTCTTGGCGACACCCTTGGAGTGACGGCCTGGAAAAAGCAAAGTCCTTCAGGAATTCTGATACCACCAGGCAGTGATTCTCCTTCATGATTCAGGAGTGCATGGAGGTGCAGGATGTCTGGAGAAATTACACTGCCAGGAGTCTGGAGTAGATGGCTATGGAGCAGGAAATCCCACTTCCATTTAGAATCTGTTCTGGGGGCACAGATCTTGAAAGAGCTCTACACTGGTCAATGGAGCATGGATAAAGATCACCAGTATGAACAGGAAACTGGCTGGCAAGCAAACTGTAATAATCTTTACCACACAGTCCTCCCATGTGCAGGATTTACAGGGTACTGACCTTCAAACTGCCTGGCCAGCAGATTCCCCAGCCAGCGTTCCAGCAGTGGGGTGATGCCCCTCATGAAGAACAGCCACACTCTCCAGCCTGGAGCCCAGAAACCACAGCCAGGACCTTTGCCCACAGGCCCCTGGAGGAACAGAGACATGGTAAGAGCAGGTCATTTATTGACAATCCAGAATCCCTCCCCTGTTCCTCAGTTTACATGGGGTCAGTATCACGTGGAAAGGTGGAACTCACTGTGTTAAACCTGTAGTAGATGAGATGTTTCAGGTCCTTGCACATTCGAATCTGCCTCATCAGTTTGTATTTGTACCGGTACATCCCCGTGAGCTGACCCACGTGGGCAAAGATGTACTGCAGGCCATCTGCCAGCTGAGACGTGGAACAGTCAGGGACAACAATCAACACCTCAGACATCACCTCCAGCAGCCAGGTGTATTGAACAGAGTGTATCAGGCCATACAAAGCTCCTAATGCTGGCTCAGACAATTATCAATTCTTATAAACTAATATAAAAGCAGAATTTCAAACAATACTGCATATTTTCATTGTTTCATTTCATTGTTTCCCCTCTTCTCCCTAACACTGCAACATTCAGCCACTTTGTGCATCCCATAGAAGCTATTTCCCATATAAAATATTGCATTTCTCCTCTCAACTTCTTCTCACCACATTTAAAACCAAAAAAACCAAAAGGCCTACCTGAAATGCATCCACATTTCCCAGTCTGTACTGGACGTGGCTGTCCACCACCAGCTTCGTCAGCCGCAGGACCTCTCGGCACAGATGGAAAGCGTTCCCAAAACGGGACTTTTTTCTTTCCTGGAAAAGACAAAATTTTCAGAATTTATGTAACAATGTCCCATAAGTGTGAAACAACTCAAATTTGGTCAACAACTGAACAGCTGAGGCACTGTGGCCTCTCTTTCCTCACTGGCTACACAACAACCTTCACATAAACTCTGCTCTTGTGTACAACAGCACATGGACCGATACCTTTGTGGTGAGGGTCTTCACAGGCTTCAGGTTGAAGTTGTAATCCAAGTGAAGGTAATTCAGGTTCTTTCTGTGGATCAGCAAGTTCAGCATGTTGTAGCCCTGGCGACACACTTGCAGGCCAACTTCCACCCAGTCCAGCTTGGTCGACTGGAAAAACTTGGTAGCCTTGAAGGAGCGGAACAGGTACCTGGAGAGAGCAGAGACCACAATCAGCTCAACCCCCTCCACAGATCAGCAGCTCCCCACTGAGCAGAGCCCACTCACCTCTTCTTCTGGGCCTTGGGAGGTCTGTGTTTGAGTGCATTCAGGACATAGTATTTCAGGAGCTTCTGGTAGGACACTCTCACCTTGACTGGCTGTCCTGCTGGGCAGTGCTCACGGTACCTATGGACAAATCACACTCCAAAGCTTCAGCTAACTCCCATTCCTTAGAGGAAAGCCTCTAGAAACTCTCCTAAAATCTCTAGAAACCAGTCACCATAATGTCTTTATTTCATTCTCATTATAACAAGGTCATAATGAGATGATGACTTCATCAGCCCTTACCCCAGGACAGAACTCACCAGTTCTTGACCAGTGGGATGTCAAGAGCTCTCCGGGTCCTGCCAGACCTCAGGTTGAAGGGTCGTGGGGCCCACAGCAAGGCAATGCCATTGGCTGTGTTATCAGTGTAGAGAGGGGTATCCTTCAGGAAAGGCTCCACAAACTCTGGCAACTCAAACTCTTCATCGTCATCAGGCAGTGGTTCCTGGCTCTGAAATACAGAAGCACCACACAAGGTGTTTCCTGGTTGCTTCAGCTCAGTTTCTCAGTTAAGCAAGGTAAAAATCCATCTCTTTGCTCTCATGGAAGAAGCGTGGCTTTACTGAGCATGAGAGAAGCAAAAAGCATTCAACAAGGCAAACTGTGGCTGCCAGACCCTGAGTTAGGTGTTATGGAGGCAACTTCAGGGAGATGCCAGCTCCATGAATACACCAAGGGCAACCAGAGAGATAAATTATCTGTCAGAAGACTCAAACACTATTAATTAAACGTTGGGCTTTATCCTACAGAAACCAAAGGAGACAACTTTGTGCAACTCCAGAAGTAGAAGACGACTAAAATGACAACTGTGGATTTTTTTGTCAAAGGGCTGGTGCCTTCTGAAACATCTATGTTTGTCTGCTGCTATCAGCAGCAAGATCCTAAAGCCCCCTCCTTCCACACATAGGGTTTATCACAGTTAACCCAGCGACTCACCTTGACAGAATGTCTGTGTGAAATGGGGTTGATCAGAGGATCAAAGTAAAAAGCTGGGAGGTCAGGATCTTCTGTTTTAATGAAAACAACGTTCGGAGTATGATACCTGCAACAACAAAAAGAAAAGCCTTAGAACCTCTGACAGCCTTTCCCTCCTCTCCTGGCTCGGGAGGCTGCTGCTCTTACCAGGTGAGGTGGACATGGTGGGGCAGGTTGTTGTACAGGTAAGGAAAAGCAATTTTGTACTCTGTCCTGATAGGCTGCCTGATGATGATTTTGTTGATGTCATTAAATTCATTCCAGTCTTCATCCCTTAAAACGAGACAAGAAAGTGTTATGCAGGCATTCAGGGTGAGAAAGACTGAAAACATTCCATCAGCCCTCTCCTAGACTCATCTCTCTCCTAAACCCAACACTTACTGAAGATTGATGTCCCTGACGAGGGGCTCAAACTTGGGACCTCCAGGAATGGCCATGTTCAGTGCCTTGGAGGTGAAGAAGGCTTTCAGGTCAAACAGGTAGAAGTAGTTGTCATCCACCAGGTCAGTGAGCAGCTGGTTGGCCAGGCGGTACAGGGTGGACATCATGGGGAGGGTGAACTGCCAGCGCTGGTATGTGGAGCCGTTGACATACCTGGGAAAGCAGAGCGTGGACACTCCAGACACAGAATAACCAAACACCTTTTGCCACCCATCATTCATCACGGGCAGGTAGCACATGGGTGTCTCTAGCCTGAAGAAAAGGCTGCAGCACTGTTAAACACCACTCTAGACTCTTCCTGCCCAGAAAATGCTGGCTGCTCCAGCTCCTCTCCTCCTCTGTGTCTCAAGTGACACTGAACATCTGGGCACCTTTAGCAAATTCCAAGTTCCAGCTGGACCATGCAGGCTGTCAGCTTTACAGCGTGGTCAGAAACATCAGCTTTAGCACGTAAGTGGGTAACAGGCCTCCTGGATAGAGGGGCCTTGCTGGGTGCTGACCATAGAATCCCAGAATGGTTTGGCTTGGAAGGAACCTTAAAGCTCATCTTTTTCCAAGCCTTCCACCACCCCAGGCTGCTCAGAGCCCCATCCAACCTGGCTTTGGACTTCTCTGAGCAACCTGCAAGCAAAGATGCAGCTTTCCAACACTCAGGTTTTCCCTCCCACCCTTGAGGGAAGGCTTTTTCTCTCCTCACCAACATCACACAAAGGTTACACACTGCTCTGTGCACGTAATTCACGCACTGTTGGTGGGAATTGTGCTCCCACAGCCACGTACTTCCTGTTGTCCTTCAGAGGCTGGTGGTCATAGAACCAGTCCAGCACAGGGGCATCCTCCTCTGGATCCAGCTCCAGCTGAATGGCTTCCAGGGGCTCCACATCCAGGATGTTATCAGCATAATCCAGAGGGGGCTCTTCATCATCAAACGGGGGGAACCTCATCCTCTTGAAGTGGCGCCTGTCCCTCTTCTCCCGCCTCATCATAATCCACATGGAGCTGCAGGAAATCAGGGCCAGGTTAAAATCAGGGGGATTTTATGGCAGATGCAGAAAGGTTTGGCCCACCTGGATGAAGCAGAAGGCACCTACCCCCACTGGGCAATGTAGACAGGCTCGATGACCCAGGGGATCTCGTTGACAAAGGAGATGGCGCCGGTGATGTGGTACAGGACGGGAACGTCTCGGATCTGCTCCCAGGGCATGGGCATGTTCTCCAGGAGCTTCAGCACAGCATGGGGCATGTACTTCAGAGCACTGCAACCACAAACCAGGGAAAACCACGCTGGAGTGGCTCTCAAGGACAGCCAGCCACCTGCCACGAGCAAAACAACCTCCCAGTTTTCCCTCCCGCGAGCTGCTCCACGTTCAAAAAGCAAATCCACGAATTTTCCACTCTACCTTTGGACTATCAAAAGGCTTTCTAGTGGCTTTCCAGATTGTTGCTAACAAAACCCGAAGTTTTTAAGTGAGTTTCTGGAGTTTTTTGGGTAACGGTAAGTTACTGCAGCAGAGCATGACGTGCACTAGACAGCTCTCCACACCCAAACAGCACTCAGGATGCTTTTTCATCTTTCAAACAACATTTCACACTCTCCCCGACTCCTTCTAAGACACTGTTATGCAGGGTAGTGTTTTTTCTCATAAATTCAAGGCATCAATTCCCTTTGCTGGTGCTGTTTTGCACTGATACCTCACAGCAACAGACTGAGCTACAGCTGAACAGCCCTTTGGAGAAGGGGCTTCCCCTTCCATGGTGCCCTACCCAGGCTAACGCTTCGTCTCATAAACTCAAAGCAACAACTCCTTTTGCTGATCCTGCTCTGCACTGACACCTCAGGGCATCCTCACCGAGCTACAATGGACACGAAGAGCTTTTTTGGAGAAGGATCTCTCCCTCCAACAATTACCAGGGCAGCAGCGGCGGATCCCCGGGCCCCGCCGTGCCACACACCGGGGATCCCTTACCCCAGGTAGACGCGCTTGTCGTGCCGGAACTTCCTATTGGTCATGTCGCCGTGGTCGCGGATGATTTTGCGGACATGCTCGGGGGGCATGTCCTCCTTCTGCGCGTCCACGAAGCCGAATTTCCTCTTCTCCGCATAGCGCTTGGCCTGCAGCTGCTGCCACTTGCGGGCTGCGGGGACACAGAGGCGGCGGGTCAGGCCCTGTCCCCCGCGGAGAATCCGCGCTGCCGGGGCCGTACCCACCTTTCTCCTGCAGCTTCTCCTCGGACATGTAGTCGGGCAGCGGCGCCAGCGGGTTGGGCACCGGGGCGCAGCCGCCGCGGTACGGGAACACGGCGGCCATGGCGACGCAACTGCGGAGAGGGTGGAGACGGGCTCAGGGCGGCGCACGGGACCGCAACGAGGCCGCCGCCGGTCGGTCCCCCGTCACTCCCGCCCACCCCGGGCCCGCCGCTCCCCGCTGGCCCTCACCGGCAGCCGCGACCCCCGCGCTCCCCCACCACAATGGCGGCCCCGCGCCGCCGCTACCGCGCCTGCGAGCCCCGGATGTAGGCGGGACTCGCAGCGCGGAATAGCCAATCAGCTTTCAGGTAGTCTGACAGACAGCAGGTCTATCCTATCAGAGCGCGGAGTGGCGGGGGCGGGACTGAAGGCGGAAAAGGGGAGGAGGCGGTGTCTGGCGCACACTTCCGGTGTGGCGTCCCGCTTTCCCCGGTCCCGCCCTTCGCTGCTTCCGATTGGCGGAGAGGGGCGGCGGTCGCAGCGCGGCGCCGCCTCTGATTGGACAGCGCCTGGCGCAGCTCACTCCTCGCTGCTGCAGGGGGCGCCGCGGGCCGGGTCGTGCCCCCCCCCCCCCCCGAGGGTGGTAGGGGCGGGGGGTGCCCTCAGGGAGACATTGTGGGCATCCCGGACACATCCCGGTGATGTCCCCGCTGGAGCAGCGCGGGGACATCCCCCACGGGGACCGGACAGCCCCCGTGCCCCAGGCAGGCAGGGGGACGCCGCGCCGCAGTGATGCCTCACCCCCAGCACCGCCCCATGGCCACTCCACGGCCCCAGCAGGCAGCCACCCAGCTCGGTGCCCCCTTCCTGCCTCTCGCCAGGAGCACAGGTGCCCCCCAGCCCTCAGTGTTTGCCCAGCAGCTGTGAAAACGCGAGGGCCAGCTCACTGTGGGCGGGTTCAGGGTGTTGTCAGGGCCGCTCGGCAGCCGGGCAGGCTCTTGCCTCTCTTGCCTTGGGGTTTTGCCAGGGTGGGGGCTCCCATGGGGAGAGGGGTTTGTTCTGCAGGGATATTGGATGGGGCTGGAGTGGAGGTGATTGGGTGGCAGGCCGGGGTGTTGCTCCCCAGCAATGAATTCCCTGATGAAGATGCTCCTCCTAGCCCTGTGGTCCCCTGTAAGTTGGGAATGGAGGTGAGTCCTTCCCAAAACCTTTCAAGCCAAGGCTGTGGCACTTCCCATCGGGATGGGCAAGCACAGGGCATCCCCACGTCCGACCTCGGTGACCTGCAAAGCCCCTGCTTATCCCACCTTAGCCCTGTGGGAAAACCACGGCGGATTAAGAGGCGCCCAAGCCAGGCTCCCCTGCCCCACGTGCCTGGGGTGCAGGACATCCACGTGACAGCAGGAATGTGGGAACACAATCCAGCCCTTGAGAACCTCCCGGCTCTGGGCAGAGGCTGGAGCAGAGGCAGCGTTTTTAGCGGATGCAGAGGCTGTGCTAAGGGCCAGGATCGGTGCAGCAGCTCCTGGAAAATTCGGAATACATGGGTCAAACCAAAGAGAAAGCCCCGGGGTGACAGTTCTGCTCCAGCTGGGAGCTGTGAGGGGCACACAGGCACCTCAGCACTGCTTGAGGTGACGTACCCAAACCTGGAGGAGTTGTGCCCAGCACCTGGAAGCTTCCCTGCCCTCCACAAATAGAAACGTAAGCGGCTTTGGCCACGCATCGTCTCCAGCCTCACACTGCCCGTGGATCCCTCATCTTTCCCTGCCCAGCAGGAATGTGTCTCTGTCCTCAAAACCTGTGCCACCCTCTCCTAGCAGTGCCTTGCTCCAGCCTGTCCCCAAGCTCTTCAAAGCAAGGGAGAAATTTTGTGTTAAAGCTTATTTTGCCACACAAAGGAAACGTGACTGACCCGGTGGATTTCTCCAGACTGGTTCTCGTAACTCCAAGTGGGATGATCCTGTTATATACACAGTGCTGGGCTGCTGGGGAACAGTCCAGTGTGAGAATCAGTGAGGAAATGTGGAGTGGAAGAACATTTTAAAACCTTCATCTTCCTCCACAGAAAGGAGAGGGATGGGGGGGGGAAAACCCAACAAGAGAGGTAGAGTGTGCCAGTGTACAGTGTATTTTCACTCCATGGCAGGGAGACTCGGGGTGCAGACTGTGCTAAGCAGTGACACCCCCAGACTGGGCTGAGTCCTCTTGTCCCCTCGCAGCCCTTTCCCCTCAAGCCACTTCATTTGCAGCCATTTATTAAAAGCTCGTGTTAGTAAGAGCCTTTGCTGCCGGGTGAGAGCGTTACCCCGGGCTCTGCAGCACAACCTGGCACTCCTAACAGATGCCTGAATCCTAAAAAGTGCCTGAAAACCCCACATCTCTGGGAAGTGACCATCACACAGCATCCTCCCACCAGCCACTCGTGCTCTCCCATGCTCATTTATGGGCACTTAAATTATCTGGGGACAAAACAACAACACGGAAAAAGCTCCAGTTGTCAGGAGAGGTTGGGGCTGCCCCCAGCCTGCATCCCACAGTGGGCAGCTGCCACCCAGCCAGTCTCAGCCCGGGAAATCTCCTCAGGGAGAGCTCATCAGTGCAGGGTTTGGTTTTTACTGACCATCACCTCGAAGGCAAAGCCTTGGAACCTGTCTTGCTGGTGGTGTTCCCATAGGAGATGCCACAGAGAGCTCAGTGTCCCGTGGCTGATGGGACGCTGGGGGCTGCAGCACCAAAGGAGTTGGAAACACTCCGTGGTGTTGGGATGTCTGGAAGGGCAGTGGGGAAACAGTGCTGCTCTGCTCCCGTCTCATCTCAGTGGTGCCTCAGGGAGCTGTGAGAGCTGTCGAGGCTTCTCTGAGCAGCTCCCTCTTGTCCAACCACATCATCCAAAAGTGTTTGGGGAGCAGAGCCACAGTGCCTGGTCCACGAGCACCTCCTCTGCTGTGCAGGGCCCAGGATCTTGAGCCACAAGCAAAGCCTGGATGCTCCTGTTAGTGCAGCCCCTCCCTGCAAGGTACCGAGACAGCCACGTTCACCCTCCATGTGCTCCATGGGCTTGGAACTGCCCCCCTCGCAGGGCAGGGGCTATTCCTCCTTCTCCCGCCTGGCTTTGAGAAAGTCACTCCGCAGCAGGCGGTAGAAGAGGATGATGTTCATGGGTGTCATGATTGCCATGCCCACCGTGCCCACGGCGTAGGTGGCCGGGGGCACGTTCTGGCGGTTGAGGAAGAGCCAGCGGGTCATCCAGGCCAGCGTGGCGATGCGGAACACCACGTAGGTGCCCAGGTTGATGAGGCTGTTGAGGCGGTAGCAGGTGGTGTGCACCAGGTTGGCCATGAGCAGGATCTGCCGCAGGTGGAGGAAGATGGAGTTGATCTCCACCAGTAAAGCCACGAGGGCAAAGCCGACGTACTGGTGGAGCAGCACGGCAATCCCAAAGCAGATGATCACCTGGGAAGGAGGGAGAAGAGAGGCTGAGCCCAGGGGCTGGTTGCTCCCAGCTGCTGCAAGCTGGAACCCTCCACACTTGGGCACAGCAAGGAGCAGAGGTGGAAAGGATCATCACAGCAGTGCCAAACCACCGGCCATCCCTGCAGCATTGCAGCCTCTGGCACCTCCTCACCATTGCATGAAACCTGAGTGGGTTTTTTGGTTGCAGTGGGAAGAGAAGCAAGCAGCTCTCTAAGTCCCAGATTGGCTGAGGAGACAAAGCGGCCTGACCTAACCCTGCTGTTGTGGCCTGCAGAATGTTGTTGTGGCCCAGCAGGTTTTTCCACACACAGTGAAAGGACAGGAAGGGAGACTGTAGCCCAGGGCTACGCCACTGCTGGCTCAGGGATTGTCCCCAGGACAGGCACCCTGCAGGGATTAGGTGGCTTTGGTGTATCAGAGAGCCCCCTGAAGCACCCTGGGGCTGTTTGGGACAGGATTCCTGCCCTGCACCCTCCCTGCCAGGCAGGGGGACAGACTCTGCCTGCCCACGCTTCAGCACACTCAGTCCTTTCTTTGGTTTATGCCATTAGAGCTGTTCTCTGTATGGGCTCTGTAATGAGATTATCTGCTCCCCGGCTCGTTAAGTCACTGTCTTGGCTTGAATTAGCTCTATTGTGGAGATGAACTTTTGGCTCACCAGCAGCAGCCAGCAGAGCCCCAGGGCTCACTGACAGAGAGGTTTGACTACCCAGTCTCATCCCAGGTGAGTGCCAGCACTGTCCCTGTCCCCATCCCTGTCCCTGTCCCCTTCCCCAGGCCCTGCACACCCCCGAGCCTCCCCTGAACCCTGCAGCATCTCCACTGCTCAGCTAAAGGCTGTGCCACCCCCCTGCCCTGCAGCATCCACAGTCACAGCATCACAGAATTGTTTTGGTTGGGAAAAACACTCCGGCGCCTGGACAGCAGAGGTGATCAGAGAGAAACCCACACAGGGCACAGCAAGACAGGCAGAGGGCACTGGAGTGGGGCTCCTGCATCGAGCTGCTCCAGCCACACCAGCCCCAGGTGGGAGGAAAGCACCCTGGGGAGGGGAGGTGGATGGAGGGGTGTGCAGCCCTTGCTGGCAGGTGCTCAAGAGGGCAAAAGCCACAGGAGGTGAGCTGCTCACCTGTGCCAGAGGGGACACCGGGGTCACTGCTGTCAGTGACACTGTTGTGGATCAGCCCATACTCTGTACACATGTTTTTTCCTACTCTATTGGGACACCCAATCAGGTGATGGACTTTGGACATGATTAGCATAAGATATTTGATAATCAGGATGCCTTGGCAAGAACAAACAGAGCTGAAAATTAAATAAGACTGAAAATTACATCAAGTTCTGCAAGCAAGAGATGTTGTAAAATGTGTAAGTTTATGTGATGATTAACCCAACAATTGTAATAAAAAATTACTAGCTTTCCTATAATAGTATATAAGCATATGTAGTCCACAATAAATTTGGATTCTGACCAGCTCTCAGTCTCCCAATCTCTCTCATCATCGCCAATACCATCCCATTTTTGGGTGCCTTTCTGCAGACCCTCTAAGAGTACAGAGTCCTGTGGGACAAAGAGGAGCTCCAGGCCCTGCTGTCTGGGCTCCTCACCCCAGGAAATAAAATCAGGCAGCAAATACCCACACAAACAACAGCAGGAGCCCACTCGTGCCCCTCATCCCCAGCCTCCCTGGTGGTACCTGTGCTGGTGCACTCACCACAGAGTGATGAAAGAGCAGCTCCCAGGACTGATGAAGTTTCTGATTGCACAACATGTCCACAAAGTCTTCAATGAAATAGCCTGGGATTGGGGAGTCCATGAACAAAAAGGGGGTCAGGAAGGGCTGTGCCAACGAACCCCCCCTGCCCCAGCGGGCTCTGCACCTGACTGGGCTGGGCAGCCCCCCGGGGAAGTGCTGGTTACATCTGTGTGGGTGGGGAGTCACACACAGCAAAAGAAGGGAATTGCTGTGCTTTGGGTCCCTCTTGCAATCTCTCTGTAGGATGTGCTCCCAGGAAGAGGCACCAACTAACTCCTCCAACCCCATGTGGGCACTTTTGGGACGCCCCGAGCCCCGGCTCCCCCCGAGGCGGGTGGAGGGCAGCCCGGTGCCCAGGACCTCCTGGCTGCGGCTGCCGTGGGACAGAAAGGAGCCACTGTCCTTTGCCAAGAATAGAGCGATTGTTTGAGGTGCCTGAGACATCGCGACATGGCTCGAGGGGCTGGTGTCAGGCACCGACGAGCCCGTGAAGACCCCTCGGGGGACAGAACAGGGGACAGTGCATCACCACACCTCACCTACAGACACGGCCACCAGGCTGTGCGCCCCGGGCGGGTGTGTGCCCACCAGGTCGTTGGACATCTCGGGGTGGAGGTAGAACCTGCAGGGAGAGAGGTTCTGAGTGTCGGGCAGTGCCACCGGTTCCCCATTTCCCTGCCGGTGTCTTCAGCACCCACCTGGTGCTGCCGACCCTCCCCGGAGACCTCCTGTTGCCCTGCTCCACCCACAGCCACCCCTCTCCTCCTGGAGTCTCCCCATCCCCTGGTGCCTCCCAGTCCCTCGGACCTTCCTCCCTCTCTCAGCGCCCCCCAGTCTGCAGGTCCTCACGCTCCGCAGGGTCCCCAACACCCCCTCTTCCCTTAATGCCCCCTTGGCCGCAGGTTCCCGTCGGGCTCCCTCGACGTCCCCACTCCCTCCCAGTGTCCCGGTCCCCCGGGCAGCCCGGTGTCGCTGCGGGGCCCCGCGGTGCCGCTCACCCGGCCAGCGCCCCGCCGCCGCTGAGCACGCTGTGCGCCAGCGATGTCCAGATGTTGCGCCACTTCCAGCGGTTGCGCCGGGCCGAGGGCGGCGGCGGCACGAGCCGCTCCAGCCCCCGGTTCAGCAGGCGGAAAGCGGCGAAGGAACCGGCCACCACCAACAGCCCCGGGCTGAAAGCCATGGGCATCCACCGGCCCGCCGGTGCGGGCTCCCATGGGACCGGCCTCGCTGCCCGGCGGGCTCCGCCTCCCCCAGCCCCGGGGCCCGCCCTGGGCACCGGCACCGCCCCGCCGGCACAGCCCTGCCCGGCCGCTATGCGCGTCGCCCGGGCGGGGGCACAGCGACATCAGCCCCGAGGGGAAGGGCCGGGGCCGCCCCGGGGCTGGCGCTTCCCGCGTCCCCCCGCAGAGGGGTGCGGACACGCAGCGGCAGCGCTTCCCGTCGGGGCGTGGGACACGGGGAGCGGGAGAACGGGAATGGAGCCCCCGGGGATGTACCCGCCTTCCCCGGCATCGCCCGGCAGAAGCGGCGCCGGCCCGGAGCCGGCTGAGAGCGTGGCACGGAGCGCGGAACGCGTGTCCCGTCGCTGTGCGGGAACTGGGGGCACTTCCCTCGTTCCCCGGAGCTTCCTCCTCCACCTCGGTGGCACCGGGTGGCCGAACGCCTCCCCCATGAGGTGCTGCGGCCGGTGGTCCTTCACCCCCAAGCATCTCCTGCTTTGATGCCCGTCATTGTTTCCTTGGGCAGGAGCTCTCCAAGCCGCCGCTCACCCCGGTCAGGAACTCCCCCAAACCACACCACAGGGGCTGATCGTACATCAAACACGGAAAATGACCAGATTGCCTTGCCTAGAAATGCTCTGCCCGCAGCACTGTTATCCCTCATCCCCCTGTCCCATGTCTGGTCCCGAGAGGAGCTCCCCGATGTCTGGGAGCTCTGCTGCCTGGAGGTTGTGGAAATTCACAATCCCGTAGCCACAATTTTAGTTCTACCCTACAACTACGCTGCTTTTCCAGCTTCCTTCCCGTAATTTGATCGCTCCCTTGTTGCTTTTTGATGTCTCCAGCAGAAGCCGCTGCACAGCCCTGGCTTTCCCTTCTGCCGCCGGGCTGAGTCACCGTGTACACACCGATTAATGTCAAACTCCACCTCTCCTTTGAGGTATTAATTTTGGATGAAACCTTTCACTTCCTCTTCTCTGAAACAGAAGCGTGTGGAGCTTGAGTTCTTAGTTGCCATCCTGGCTTTGGGGTGATGGACACAAAACCATCAAATACACACTGATGGAAGGGAGGCTGAGTGATTAAATCAAACTGGGAGATGGGTGAGGTTCTTTTCTAACCTAAACGATTCTGTGTTTCTATGATAGTCCCAACTGGAAGAAAAGCATCTGTTCATGCTGCACAAATTTGCTTAAAAGCCAGGCAAGACAATGTACTTTCATAACAGTTACATGGCAGGGAGACAGTGCCTGAAGTAATAGGCAGCCCTGAGTGCTCAGGGGATTTTAAATAATCTCGTGTATTAGGAGTGGAAGGATCACACAGGCTAATCTGTTACTGAGAAGACCAAATGCAAAGACATTTTTGTTCAGCATAAGATGTGCTGAGGAAAGAGAGACATGCCTTGGAGACGTGCTGGGCTGCTCAGGGCACTGAGGAGAAAAATCATTTTACAATTAATTGACTATAAAACTGCACAGAGCCGGTTTCCGAATGAGAAGTCATCTGCGGTGGTTTAGCCTCAAAAAATCTTGACTGCCCTTTTCCCTGGTGACAAATTATGCCTTCACCTTCCTGCAGGGAAAATCCCAGACCGTGGACTGCCTGCAGGTCCAGCCCCTTTCCCCCAGGGACTCCTCCGTTTGTGTTTATCCCAAAGATGAACATTCAGCCGGGCTCGGGCACAGGAATAGTTAAAGTCTTTCTGGAGGCTGGAGAGCTTTTACCTGCCACTTCTGCATGGGAGGAATTTAAGCCGTGATTAATTGAGCCTCTGGTTCAAGGACTTTGATCCCATCCCTAGAGCGCTACCAACAGTTACATATAAACTACTTTTTGGGTCATTTTAGCCCAGATTTCATTTCATTTCACCAGGACTTCCCACTGAGCCGTAGTCTCTTACAACCCCGATTCCAGCCTTTTCCTTCCTCTGCAGCAATGCCATTAACCGGGGGCGGTTTTGGAACTGGAGACTTCCAAGCCCAGTCACAAACAAGTCCCCTGACACCAAATCAGGCCAAAAATTCAACCACACGCCACGGGCTCGGGGGCCAGGCTTGTCCCAAAAGAAACCGAAGGGAAGAGCCAGGGACGGGACCTCTCGGGCGCAGCTGCCACAAGAGGTCCCCGCACGCCCGCTGGAGAACCGGGAGCCCGATCCGATGGGATTCCTCATCCCCGCCTTATTTGGAGATACTGCCTTTTTCACCCAGATTTCCAGAAGTTTTCCGACTGTCCCCAAACGACCTCATTTTCTGCGGGGATGCAGCTCAGCCTGGTGCCGGGTGGCTGCCGGTGCCCGCTCCCAGCAGGGCAGGGGACTCCTTGCAGGTAGCAGCAAGGACGTGCCCAGGTCCATGCCATAATGCCACGGGCACCACAGGTAATCCCATAGTGGGGGCTTTCCAGCAGCAATCGGGGTGTAAATCGAGGGTACAGAATTTTATTCAATAGCTAGACAATCGGTTTTGTCTCCCTTCCCCCGGCTGGAATTTCTCTGCAGTGCATCTGAGAGATACAACCCATTTTCCACAATTAAAAACTGGCAGATTAGTGATAATCTACCACAGGAGTTCTGCCAGCTGAACTCTGCCCCCCGCCCCTCCCCCCCAGATGCTCCCCTACTACTCCTGGGTGGGGTTTTGGGTGTGCTTTTGCACTTCCACCATCCCTTACTTAAGGAGGAGCCCACTCTGCTCCCAGATTCCACAGAGGACTCGCTGGAGCCAACAGATGTGGGAGCCAGGCACAAGTCATGCTCCTGTTTTTGCAAAGCTTCCCTCCCTTAATCTGCCTCTCTGCATCCAGGGAGTCATAAAACCCATCTGCTTACCTAATGCCAGACCTGGCTCACACCTGAAGTAATCTGAGGAGTCCAAGAGCTCAAAACAAATCAAGCAGTTTGGCTTCCAAACTTTAATTAGCTGTTTTCTCCATCCCTCTCTAAACTGTGTCACCACTCTGTCTGCTTAGGCCATAAGAAGTCAGATGATGTAGGAATGCTTTATATATCCACATCTCTATTCAGGAAGTCTGGAACTCTACACTTCTGAAAGGATCTACTGTGCAAAATGCAGGTTCTGCATGGCAAAGCATTCCCATGCATTGCAGAGGCAGCTGTGGAGAGAGCTGAAATTAATTCAAACTTGAGCATCCACCCCTTCCAGCCAGGAACACCTTCCTGGTGTGGAGACTGGATATTCTCCAGGTAGAGCTTGCTGTGGGCACAGGAGAAAGGGATTTCAGTCTCTGTGAGTGTGGTGAGCAGCTCCAGAGTTTAAGGCAAGAAATGCCAAAAAGCCAAAAGTCAGCACTTTACCACTGAGCTCAGGACTTGAACTCATCTGGCAGAGGAAATCACCTGTGCTTCACCACAGCCTGCCCACTTACCCTGCCCAGGTCTGCAAGCTCTCACTCCTGAGGGAAGGGCTTTCCTTGCACCCCACAGGCTTTGACCAGCACTGCAGGTGTTCTGCTGCCCAGGCTGCTCATCCTTCCTGAGATCATTCCTGGAATGCGATGTCTCCCGGGAGCCTCACAGAACCAGCATGTTCTGGTGCCAGACACCAGCTGCAGACCGGGCACAGCAGCTGCCTACTGCAGCCTGGCATGTGGGAATGTTCCCAAACCACCCAGGCAGAGCCTGCTCTGATAAAAGACCCCAGGGCAGGTTGATCTGGATGCTCTTCTTCTGGCCTTCCTTTTTCCCAGCACTGGAAGGATATTTTTTTTTTCCTCAGGACTTGGCACAAGGGATTTGTTGGACAAACCTGTGTTGACAGCAGAGTGTCCCTAAGGATGCTGCAGGCTCAGCTGTTCCTCCAGGGCTGTGCTGGACCAGCTGTCGTGGGCCAGTGGCACAGAGGATGTGCTCTCTCTCCTCACTCCAGCTGCACAGGTATGCCATGGGATGAACAAAATTCCATTGGCTGGCAAACCTCCTTCAAGCTCAGCAGCATGGGCAGCTCTCCTCTGCTTTCTGCAGCTGCCATGCCCCAAATGTTTTGACTTTCTGAACTGTTTGTGTGCTGCTGTTAGTAAGGTTTCAGGTTCCTTCTTTCCTTTCCCAGTGTTCACTGTGAGAGTGGTGCCAGGTGTCTGCCAGGCCTGCATCCCATCTCTCACCATCACCAGACATGAATGCTTAGGAAGAAAATGTGAAACACCACATATAATTATTCTTACCCCGTAAGCAAATTCATTCCCGCTAAATATTTTCTTTTCCCTGTCTTCTTCCCTTGTGGGATAAGCATTTTTTCCCCTGCTTAATTCACCAGTCTCAAGCTTAAGTAATTTCTGATGAATATGTATGTGCTTCATGATTACATCATGATGCATTTACGACTGCATGGGTTTTTTTTGCATTTCAGACAGGTTAAGAATGAGTCTTCCAGGGTGGAAGCACATCCCACCCCCCCACCCAGCTCAGCCTCACAGCCTCTGAGCCCACTCAGTTCCTCCTGTTTTACAAATACCAGCACAGGAGCTTCCCCCCTGCACCTCCTGCTGCTGCTGGCTCCACAGCTTGGAACAGGTTGGGTTCCCTCCTGAATTCTCTCGTTATTAATATCACAGACCAAGCTGTTCTGAGAGCAGTGCCCCATTAATCACTTCAGCTCTGCTGCAGGTTTCACCTCGCTTCCTCTTCCTGCAGCTGAGCAGTTTGACTCCGTGGGTGCTGCTTGTTAAAATCCGTGGGTCTGGTAGAGCAGGGAAGGGCCCTGACCTGGGAAAAAGATGAACCCCCACAGCCATGGCATGAAAAAATGTGCTACTCCAGCTGATGGTGGTGGGAACTTCAAGGCAGGGAAGTTACACCCCTTAAATCCTTGCCTCTAAACTTGGGTTTTCTGGAGGGCCAGCAGCACTGGGGAGGCACAGCAGAAGTGAAGGTGTCTGATAAAACCCAAGGTCAGCTCAGCAGCTCGTGTGAGTCAGCACCAACATGGGTGGCAGATCTGCTCAGAGATGTCTGATGCCCACCTTGGGCTCTCTTTGTGGTTGAGGGCACCACTTCCTTTTCCTCTCTTCCTTCCTATGTTTAATCCTGACTTGTGCTACAAGAAAAGCTCTAAAACCCTCTGAGTAGCCACCTCTGGTTTACCTAAAAAGGGCCAAAAGCTGTTTACAGAGCATCTTCCTGAAAATCTGCCTCCAATCCCATCCCACACCCTCGAAGGCATATGGTGTATTCCTGACACACACTAACATCCCTGCAGCCAGCCCCCAGCTTCTCCCTGACATCCAAAACCCTTTTCCACTTTGCATCCTTTGTCAATCACCTTTTTAATATCCATTCTATCACCTTTGCCTCTGTCAGGCATTTTGTTTTGCCCTTTCCTTTGCCCTTTCCAAAAGCCTTTCCTGGGTGCTCGGCCGCATCCAGCAGCATCCAGCGGCCGAATCTGCTGCTCAGCCCTGCGGTGCAAACGTCCCCGCACAGGGTCAAGCTCCACCTGCCTCATCCCAAAGCTGCACACCTCTGTGCCTGCCCCTTTGCCTGTTCACTGCAGATTTCCATCCGTGAGCAAATGTTTTCCAGCGATTTCTGCTGAGTCAGAGAACGCTCGGCGAGGGCTGCTGCTCCTCCACGTGGGAACGCGCTTCTGGGGAATAATTACACAGAGTTTAAATACGGACGTTTGGCAGCCAAATTGCTTCACATTCAGGCTCCTGGCCAGGAGGGCAGAGCCCAGAAGCTGCTCATTGGTGCTCTGAGAAAATCCCTCATTCCTGCGGCCATCCTGGGTGTGCAGAGCCCGTGGGCCGGGATTGCCCGGACACGGCAGTGTCCCGGTACCCTGCTCTGAAGGAAGGGCTGCTCGTGGCTTGGAGGGTCCCATGAATTGAACTGCTTCCCAAATAATCCATCCTGCACTTATCCAGCATCCTGCAAGTGCCTTCTTCTCCAGGTTATACCCACCAGAGGATTTTTATCCCCCCTGCTGCAGGATTTGGGAACGTGCTGCTGGCAGGGAGCTGATCCCTGTGGATCTCCTGTTCTGCAAGGGAGATGATGGAAGCATGCTGTTGGTAACTTTTCCCCCCTTAATTTTTGAGGCATATTTTAAGTTGTGAAACATATTGACTGTGAAATAGAGATAAGAACAAGAGGAGACACAAACAGTGTAGGTGTTACTCCCAGTTTTTTGCAACTCCCACTTTGTTGTAAAAATAGCCCAGCAAGCAGCACCCTGCTCCAAGCCACCCTTCACGGGCCAAGAGACGATGGGATCGTGTGCCTGGACATCAGTGACTGAACCAGGAGCAGAGCTGGGATGTAAGGCACATGCAGAGCTGCTGGAAACTTCGCATTCCTTAAAATCAACAAAGAAAAATCCTACCAAAAGATCAAATTAAAGAATTTTAAGTGTTGTTGAAATATATATAAAGTAGCAGTATCATTCCACAATGCTACAAAAATACCTTGTGCTGAGCTGGAGCGCTTTCCACCAGGAAAAGGGGCAATGGGAAGGGACCATGGGATATCACTGAGCCCCCCTGAGTTTCTGGTCACAATGCCCATGACGCACCCCATCTTTACACCACACCTGTGCCATAATTCCCGTGTGCCCTCAATTCTTTTGCAACTCTAAACCCCAGCAAAATACCCTTAATTAGGCGCAGGCCAGTTGCAGAAATCAGATAACACTGCGTGGCAGGCGGCTGCTTCCAGGAGCTGCATCTCCTGATGGATGGGAACGTTGTGCAACTTGGGGAGAGCATCACCAGCCGTGGGCTGGCGGCGGGCAGAGCGCCTGTGGTGAGACACCAGGGTGTCACCTCACAGGAGAAAGTCACAGGCAGCAGCAGTGGTGGCTCTCTGACCTGGGGGACAGGTGCCTGGACCCCCCTGGCAGGACCAGGTGAGTACCCAGTGATGCTTCTCCCAAAGAACCTGGGATTAGGGGAGCGGCGCAGGGGGGATTTGCAGGAGCAAGTCACCACCCTGCACTGAAACCTACCTTAAATTACCTTCTCCTGCTCCATTTCTTGCTTTTTTTCCCTCCAAAACGGAGAGGGAGATTCCTAATCAGCCTCTCAATGACTGCTAAGGCAAGGAGGGCAGTAAGGACCAAGGGGGTTGGCTGTTTTCTAGCCCAGGAGGCATTTTGGGCGGGGATTAGTGCTTTCACGGCAATTACCATGAATAACATCCCTGCACAAATGTTGGAGAGGCTTTGGAGAGGCTGAAGCGTCTCTTTAGACCAAATTTGAGGGAGACATGGGCTATGGCAGCAGCAGCTCCCCATAAATAATTGTATTTGTTTACAAGAGCCATTATCACATCTGCTCTGCAGTTGAGTTTAATGAGACACGGGGCTGGAAGTGAGAAGTGGGTTAATTCAGAGGAGAAAAGGGCAGAGGAATGGGCGTTGTGTTTGGACACAAAGTTAAAAAAGGGGCGTTTTCCACCAGTTGAAGGTCATTTTGGTGCTTCATCAGAAATTTGGGACCCTTTGAGTGCCTGGCAGTGGCCAGCTCCCAGCAGCATGGACAGCGATGACACCATCACTGAAGAGGTCTGCAGGGAGGACGACGTTGGGGATGGACAGTGAGTGCCTGGGCTGGTGGTGGGGATTTAGGTGGTTCTGTGCCCACCTCTGCACCTCTCCCCCAGGCTCCTGGAGGTGATGGTGGCTGGCTACCCAGTGCTGCTGGTGAGGAACAGGAGGGAATTCCGTGCTCTCGGCAGCAAATGTCCCCACTACGGTGCCCCGCTGAGCAAAGGTAACCCCAGCCTGGGGCGGGGGGAAAAAACCACCTTGGGGAGGGTGGTTCTCACTGCCCAGCTTGGGGGGGGGTCTCTTGCAGGGGTCTTGAGAGGGGAGAGGCTGCGCTGCCCCTGGCACGGGGCCTGCTTTAACATCAGGACTGGAGACATTGAGGAATACCCTGCTCTGGACTGTATCTCCTGCTTTAAGGTGACTCCTTGTCCTCCCATCTGGGTGGTCTCACATTCATTCTCTCTCCCAAGCCCCCTGCCCTGACCACAGATCTGTCACTCAGAGCTTCAACACAAGGGGTGATTTTGGGATTATGTAACTCCCTGCCCTTAAGCTCCTTTCAGTCAAAGGTGATGCCATAGTTTCTAGTAGTCCTCAGAGCCAGGACAAGTGCTTTTGGAAAGAAAAAGACGATTTACAGCTCTTCCTCAGTGCTCTTAGGATGAGGAGAAAAGCTCATGAGCTCCTCAGCATCATGTGACATCCAAGATCAGAGTCAGAGGCAGATGGCACACTGGACCAGGATCTCCCAGGAGAGCTCCTACCACAGCCTCATGGATGAAGCACTTAAAAAAACCTCTCCTTTCCCTTCTTCAGGTAACAGTGGATGATGGAAAGGTGTTCATTACAGCAAAAAAGAAGGTACTGACCTTACCTGCCATCACTGAGCACAGGCAGTGCCTTGGGCTGCGTGTGACTTGAGCGTTTTGGGTTTTTTTTTTTTGCAGGACCTGGAAAGCAGCCTGAGGGTGAAGGACACAAGCAGGAGGTGCCTCCTCAACAGGAACACGATGCTGCTGCTGGGGGGAGGTGGGTGAAGGGATCTGAGCTCTGCCCCCTCCACACACGCTGGGAGCTGCCACTCTCCTCTCCAGGGAGGACTGACCTGCTCCTCCTCCTCCTCCTCCTCCTCCTCCTCCTCCTCCATGAGTGTCAGAGGGCTGAGATGAGCATCTCTCGTAGGTGTGGCTGCCCTGGTGTGTGCAGAGACTCTTCGCCAGGAGGGATTCACTGGCAGGATCATCATGGCCACCAATGAGAAGCACGTTCCCTATGACAAGTCCAAGCTGAGCAAGGTCTGTGTGTGACAGGGGCAGGACTGTGCCTGGGCACCACGTGTGGCATGGGCCACACTCAGGGCCAGGAGCCATGGAGTGAGCGAGGCAGGAGTGCTGAGGCATCCGAAAGGAATACTGGTGTTATTTCCAGGAAAACTTCTTTTTCCTCCCAGAAAGTCTCTGATCAGAGTCAACATGAGCTGATGTTTTTATCTCCTTTTATTGAGTTTGATGGTTTTTCTGAGGTGGGCACAAGGTGATGGGGCAGTGTGGGGAGCTGTGATTCACTAATGTAAAATTCACCTCTTTTGCAAACTGACTCCACAAGAAACACTTCAGGAGAATTGCTGCCTCTAAGAAATGCTTCATTTCATATTCTCCTTGTGTTTCCAGGAAATGAACTTGAAAGCTGAGGACATCTACCTGAGGAAACCTGAATTCCTCCAGGCTCGGGGCATAGAGTTCTGGACAGAGAAAGAGGTACCAGAGCAGCTGAGCTCAGTCCTCAGTGGGTGATCCTGTTCCTGCCGTGGGGAGGGTGTAACATCACCTGTGCATCCATGGATGGACCTGTGGGAAGTGGGAGAGAGAACCCCAGCACCCCTCATCTCACCTGAGTGCCCAGAAAGAAGGCACACAGGCAGGACAGAGGGTGGATCAGAGGAACCTGTCTGATCTGTGCCCCCTCTCTCCTGCAGGCAGTGTCGGTGGATTTCCAGGAGCAGAAGGTTCACTTCATGGATGGGTCCTCTCAGAAGTACCACCAGCTGCTCATTGCAACAGGCAGCCAGTGAGTGCACAACGTGCTTGCCACACACACGACTTTAGGCAGGACAGCACTGGGATGTAGAGGTGGAGGTAGGAAGTGAGATGGAAGGGCAGAATGGAATGACACAGCCGTGGGTTTGTGCTCCCTTCTCATTCTTTCTGTTTAATTTATACCATGAAATGCATCTGGATTCTCTCTCTTCCAGCTCTGGTTTCCTCAAAGTCCCAGGTGCGGACCTGCAGAACATATGCACGCTCCAAACCCCAGAAGAGTCCAGGAAGATCTTGGAGCTGGCAACTGGGAAGAACCTGGTGATTGTAGGAGCTTCATTCATAGGTACCAGGCTGGAGTGGGTGTCAAACCATCAGTGAGAGCCTTCAAACCCCCTTCTGTTGCATGTGCACATTAACTGGAGGCCCTCGGGGAAGGGATGTTCCTTTTCTACCCAGCTGGGATCCTCCCTGGAGCCCTGGAGCTGCTGGGGGTGTGTGTTACACAGCACACACTCATTCTTTCCTCTGATAGCCAGAAACTTTGAGAGCTATAAACAATTGCTACACATGGACAGAGGGAAATGTGCCTTATGAAAAGGTCAGTGTCCTCCAGAGGAGCTGGATTCCCCAGAAGCATTGGGAAAGCAAGGGGCTAAGGCACAGAAAGGGAGGCTTTTTTGGACGTAACCAGGAGCTATTCTTTGCATCTCCTAATATCCAGGAGAACAAAGAATGGGGGGGGGAACTAAATACCTCAGCCCAGAAATGCATAGCAAAGCAGTTCCGCACTGGCAGCACATCAGATTTGCTCTCCTGGAAGGGGAGAAGGTTTCCAAGGGTGCAGGTTCATGCTTGCAGCAGGCTTACCTTGGGCATGCCTCTTCCTTGCAGGAATGGAGGTGGCTGCCTTCCTCTCAGACAAGGCTGGAACCATCTCCGTGGTGGAAAGAGAAGAGTTCCCTTTCCAGCACGCCCTGGGTCCTCAGGTTGGAGGCGTTGCCATGAAGGTTAGGAAAACCTGGGGCTGATTTCTAGCATGGAGAGCACATGATATCCAAGCAGCCCCGGGATCCACATCAGCCCAGGAAACCTCGCCCCTGTGCTGAGTCATAACTCTGCATGCCCAGCCTCTGTCCTCACCCACGAGCTCTGCACACACGGCTGGTCCCAACATTCCCCCCACACACATCAATTCTTCACCCCAAACCCACCTCACACACCACTCCTGAGCAGGGCTGCAGAGAAAAGCCAGGCTTCCAGGCTGCCTGCAGCAGCCAGGGACACAAATGGAATCTCCCTGCAGCCTGGAGCAGCAGCAGAGCTGCCTGCCTGGGTTTTGGCTGGGTACAGCTGTTTTTATAGCCTGGAATTTCCTAATGAATACTCAAACCAGTCCTTTTCAGATGCTGCAAAATAAAGGGGTGAAGTTCCACATGAAAACAGAACTCCGTGAGCTGAGAGGAAAGGATGGGAAGGTCAGTCATACCTTTGTGATCCTTGAACTGCTAATTTTAGGGGGAAAAAAAGCCCAAGTTGAGATATAACCCTACATCAGGCTTTCCTCTCCCATGTCTAGACCCTCCCTTCCTTATCACTGAGCACAGCTCTGGGCTCCAAGGGCACCAGTAAATGTTCCTATCCCAGGGACAGCAGTGTGATTTTCTTTTACATTCCCAGCAACACACATTAGTTGGACAAGGTGATCCAAACCTGGGGAAGAAAGACAACAGCAAAGAGCAAAGCAGCAGGGAGGCTGTGGGAATTAGGACAGAGGTGTTAACTCTTTATTTATGACCTTTCCTTCTTTCCTAGGTCGCAGAGGCTGTTCTTGCCAATGGAGAGAAGCTCCCTGCAGACGTGGTAGTGGTGGGAATAGGTAAGAGACCCCAGCTGGGACAGGGAGGCAGATTTGGGAACGGGGAGAACATCCAGCAAGCCCAGGGCATCACAGCTCATTTCCAGGACACCATTCCCTGCTGTTATCTTTCCCACTGTGTTATCATCCAGCCCTTCCTCTTGGCCCCAAACACCTGGAGAAGTCAGCAGCCCCTGAGCACACACTTGGCAGGAGGAGAGGAGCTGCTTACACTCTCGCTGTGCCTTTGGCCCTTGCTGAGCTCCACAGGTCCCTGCTGTGTTAGCAGAGCGTGCTGTGTCCTGGGCCCTGGTTTTGCTGCCCCTGCACTGGCTCAGCACCAGCCCAAGCACAGGTCACTGCTCCAAGTGCTGTGCTCCAAGCAGGAACAGGAGCTGTGAGGCCAAATTTCCTCCCTGTCCCTGCAGAGCTTTGCTGCATTTCATTCCTGCTCCTCTCCCCGCAGGGTCAGCCCCCAACTCAGCGTTCCTGAAGGGCACCTCCATTGCCAGAGATGACAAAGGTGCCATCCTGGTGAATCTGGTGAGTGCCAGCTGAGCATCCCAGCTCCCACCCCATCCCTCCCTTCTCATCAGTGCACTAATTGCCTTTTGCTCGTTAGCACATGCAAACCAACATCCCCGACGTCTTCGCTGCGGGGGACGTGGTCACCTTCCCAGTAGCTCTGCTGGATGGGGACAGGTCCAGCATCCACCACCAACAAGTGGCTGAGGCCCATGGTGAGGGACAGCCACGTCACCTTCCAGCTCCCTCAGACATGGGAATGGCACAGAAGGGACAGCAGGAGACACGGGGAACCATTTTTAAGGACCTGCAAAAGAAATATTCTCTGTGCTGGTTCCTGCCAGGTCACTGTGCTGCTTTGAACATGCTGAGGAGAGGGAAGGAGCTGCACACTGTTCCTTACTTCTGGACCACGTTGCTTGGGAAAAGCATCCGCTATGCAGGTAGGGAAGGGCAGAGAGGGGAACAGAGGAATTCCATCCCTCCAGCTGGGTCTGGGGTTGTAAACACACCGTGGTTGCAGAGGTCACCTGAAGCAGCTCAAGCTCTGGACTGGCTGCCATGGTGAGTTTGAAGCCTGGAGGCCACCCAGAGCTCTTGCTCTTTGCTGATCTCCAGTGGGTTAGAGGTCACAGAGGAAGAACTTCGCTCTCCAAACCAAGGAGAGGCTCAAAGTCAGTTCTGCTTGTCCAGGGCCTTCGTGTCTGCTCCCCAGCCCTGTCCCAGCCCCACCACTGTCCCCTCTGTCCCTACCACACTGGCTCTGAGGTGGGGTGGGTGCAATCTGCTGTGCCAGGGCTCCCTGAGCAGGCTCTCCCCCACAGGCTGTGGGAAGGGATACACGGACACTGTTGTGAAGGGCAGCCTGGAGCAACAGAAATTCCTGATCTTTTACATCAGGTGAGTGAATCCAGGGCCAGCCCATGCCCTGGAAACAGGGCACAGTCCTCTCTCTTACAGCTGCAGACATCCCACATCTCCTGGCTGTGCACTAAAGGCAGCTGCCGGGTGCTGAAGCAGAGAAAACCCAAAGCAGGGCAGGGAAGGAGAAGAGAATGAACTCAAATGATGACACCAGCTGGGCACAGAGCCTGGGACACATCTCTGCCTCTGCCCCACTGCTCCCAGGCTCAGTGCCCAGCTCCCAGCAGTGCCAGGCAATCTGCCACGAGTCCCTGTGCATCCTGCAGCACCAGCCACCCTGCCCTGAGCCCTCTGAAACACAGCTGCTCCCTGGCCACTGTGCCACGGGGATGCTGCTGTGCTGAGCTGTGTACCCTGAGGACATCCACATTCTTCCTCTTTCCATCCCAGGGATGGCCATGTGACTGCAGCTGCCAGCCTGAACTGCGACCCCATGGTGTCTCTGATTGCAGAAGTTTTGTACTTGGGGAAACAAATCTCCAAAGAAGAAGCAGAGTAAGTGACGTCCTGACCGAGCTGGTGGGTGGCTCTCTGCTGTTGCCCACGTCAGCAGAGCCCACTGAGAGACACAAAACCAAAACGAGTCACTGCAAATCCCCAACTTACCTCTTGTTTTCAGGGCCTGTGACATTGGCAACATCCCCTCGCTGGCACAAAGCTAAGTTTGGTGTGTGCCCCCTGTGAGGGGCTCACAGCCAGGTGTCAACAGCCCCACATCCTCCCACCCTGGAGCAATAAAACCATCAGCAAAGCTGAACCCAGCACCTGCATTTTGTGTTTGCAGACAGCCCTTGGCTGTCCACTTGTGCTGGGCAGAGCTCAGCAGAGCTGGTGTTCTGCTGTGCTGGGCAGGAGGAGGATGCCCATGGCCTGGGGCTCAGCTGAGGGTCTGAGCTGCCAGCAGCCACCACACACGCACAGATGCACCAGCCAGAGATGCACCAGCTCCTCCTGCTCCTTCCCCGCTGGCAGGGAGCTCTCATTGAGCACACCGGTCACGCTGACCTTCTCCTTTACAAAAACACATTTTCCCAGCAAGGGGAGCTGTGACCAAGACAAGCTGCTCTCCCAGCAGGGAACGAGGTGGGCTGTGTGCAGGAACTTGCACAGAATACCCTGCCCCTAAGGACAGAGGGATGCCACCCAACCTCTGAGCCAGCAGCACCTGCTGGCAGTGTCACTGCTGCCTTGAATATCACATTAGCTGCCGCAGCGAGCAACCAGCCTCTGGCAGAGAAATCCCAGATCCAGCCCTTCCTGCTGTGTCCCCGCATGCTGGATGCTTGGAGGAGGTGGCCAGATGCTAGAGGAAAGAGTTACTAGACTTTTGCAGAGCCAGGCTGTGCTTTCTTACAGGAAACCTTGCACTTACTCACCAGTCACATGGGGCTGTGCAGGAGGAAGGGTAAGTCCCAGGAGCCAGGCAAGTTCCCACAGGGACACTCACTGACAGCCCAAACCCCCTCTGGTGTGACATGAAGTGCAGGACAGCCAGAGCCTGAGCCCTCTGCTCAGCAGGTGAGAGACTGCAGGGCTGGTCTTGTGTTAAACACCCAAACCTGTCCTCTGGCACCTCACGTGTGAATTTGACCTGAAGTACAATGTTTTACATTTCCTGTCCTCAGAGGTTTGGTGCTTCTGCTCAGGGCAACTCTCTGCTCTGAAAGAGCCGCATTTTGCCCAGGAAAGAGCTGGGTTTCAGCAGCACAGGTTGCTCCTTCACGACAGGGAAGGTGTAGATCCCGGAGGCACACGGAGCACACAGCTCTCATACAGACCAATCTGTGCTGCACAAGAGGGGGAGCATGGCCCAGGAGCTGCTCCTCCCTGCCCCCAGGCACCCTCCACCCCCCCACCATGACTTCCTGCCCCTCCATGCACTCCAGGATGTGTTGGGCACTGAGCAGGTGCCAGCTGCTCTGCATGGACTTGCAGCAGGGCAGCTGTGGTGGAAGAGACAGGCTCTGCCTCAAGCTGGAGGAACTGATCCGAGGGTGTTCAGCAGTCCCACCCCCTCTGGGTGACAAGCACCCCGAAGAAACTCAGCTTCTTGTAACCGTCAGCAAGAACACACCAAGCACAGCAGCTTTAGGTAAGAAGGAAAGACCCCGGGATAAGAGATTTTTTTCTACTTCTACCACTTAATGGACGCCAGGCCACTTTCTGTGCTTTGCTGGGTGCCAAAGTTTGGGAGCAGCCCTGTTTTGGGCAGCTGGAGTCTGGGCAGGCAGATTAAGTTGAGACTGTGCAGACATTTCAGCACAGGGCTGTTCCTCCCTGCCCGCCCTCGGAGCTGGGATGAGCTGTGCTCTTCCTGGCAGGCTCTGAGCAGCAGTGCCTGGACACTCCCTGCTCCCCATTCACCAAGGCAGCCTGGGAGCTGGTGGCCCTGGCACACAGAGGCTCCCTGGAGCCCTTGCTGAGCCTGTGGAGCTCCCCTCTCGCTCAGTGCAAGGCAGGGGCTCCTCCAGCCCTGGAGAGCAGCTTCCAAATTCCTTCCAGGGCAGCCTTCTGCTTCTGTTCACTAACGAGCCAGAGCCTGGGCCACAGAAGAGCCCCATAAAGTTCACCACGGCCCCTCCGAGTGCTGCTAGCTCCAAAATACCCGGAACCCTGGCGCTGCAGTGTGGCTCCCAGGGCCACAGGCTCGGGAACAGCCGTCCAGAGCCGTGCGTGACTCGGCCCTGAGTCACCCTGGCCCAGTGGCCCGGCCCCACCGCACCCAGCCCGACCCGCAGCGGGGCGGCGTGGGTGTGCAGCCAGCCCTCTCCCCGGGCTCCATCCCACTGCCTGGCACGTTGCAGGATGAATGCAGCTCCTGAGCTCAGCAGCAGGTCAGAGCTGTGGGCTACGCCCAGCCTTGGGCACCTGAAGGACCAAGCCTCCACCGCAGACCCCAGAGTGGCACCGCTGGGACACAGCTCTGGTGCTGTGCCCCGCTCCAGGGTCTGCACCCCCACCATCCTCCCACCTGATCCAGGCAACAAACTTCTTAAAACTGAGCAATTGAGCAAAACAACGTTTAATGCTTCTCTCAGTCTCCTCCCAGCTCAGTGCCTCCCCACTGAGGGGGGGACACAGTTTGGCATCCCTTCTGGCACAGCTGCCTACAATCCTCCAGCCAAGGCTCTGTCTGGACGCTCCGAGGAGGCTTCCTTCATCCTGGTCCGAGTCATCCTCAGCCCTCCTATCCACAGGACTCTGCAGAGTGGCTCATGGCACGGCTCTGGCTGGCATCCAAGGTCCCAGTGACGAGAAGAGAGTGGCTACATTCAACAGTTCTTCAACTGGCAGCTTTAGCTACTGGAGAAGGACATAAAGCTTGCCACTGAAGAACTGGTGCTGGTTAGCCAGGAGCAGGGTGGCACAGCAGCACCTGGGAAGGGAACACACATTTCAGAGCCAGGATTGAACTGTGCCGAGCTGAGCTGTCACCCACAGCAGATTCTCTCCCTCCTCACAACGCTGACCTATTGCTCTGTCCTCCCCCCATTCAAGGAAATCCAGAGGCAGCTCCAACTTCAACTCTCCCCATCCCTCCCCGCTCCCAAAGCAGGTGGTGCGTGAGCTCCAGCACCTGCAGCCAGCCCTAAACCACGAGGAACAGGCAGGGAAATCCAAGGCCATTTCTGCTGGAAAATAAGAGATAAGGCCAGCGACTCCGGCAGGGCCTGGTGGCCGCAGCAGGGAGGCCACGGCAGGTGGGGGTTACGGCGTTCCCAGGGCTCACCTCGGGCATCCAGCAGCGCTGGCAGGGTCCCACCTGGACGGGAGCCAGCTGCTTCCTGACGGGGAAGACACTTTGTCAGGCTGCTGCCGAGCTACCGGCGGGGGAATTTCGGGCAGCTCAGCCCCCTTCGGAGTCGCTTTGTTGGAGGGCGAGGACGCCAACCCCAGGGTTGGTGTTGGACCCCACTGCTTCCCCCTTGACCCGGGAAAAATCCCTTTCCTACAACACCCAGAGCTGCTAGGGATCGAGTTTTGGGAACCTCCCGGGAAACCGGGCACGGTGAGGGACAGATAGCAACGGGAAACACGGGAAAAACCCCCGGGGGGCCACCACAGCATCCTCCCCCCAGCGTCACCCCAAAGGCACTGCGGGCCCGGGGGGGCACCGGGGGAGGCCGGACCCGGTGGGTGCTGCGGGGCTTTCGGTGCGGGGCCGGTGGCCGGGGCGCAGCGGCGGCGGCGGGGCCCGGCGGGGATGCCGAGCATTCCTGGCGTGCCGGGTACATCTGGTCCGGATTCCAGCGAGCTGGTCCCGGCCCTGCTCCACCCCCGCCGGCCCGTGAATCAGCACCCGCCGCTGAAGCCACCGGCCCCACCGGCACCGGGGGCCCCGCCGGCACCGGGGACCGACGGGGGGGGGGGGAGCGGGGGGCGGCTGTCGGTAAAAGGGCTCCCACCCAGCCCTTCTCAGCACCGACAGACCCCAGCGGCTCTGGGAAGGGCCCCGGTGGGAGCTCACCCCGCTACTAAAGAACGCTGTGCCCCCAGCTGGTGCCCCTCTCCCGGTATAACCGGGTCACCCCCCCTCCCCCAGTGTCTCTCCTCTCGGTAAAACCAACTCCCCCCTCCCCCGTGACGGAGGCAGCTCCCCACTCGCCGCTCCACGGCAAAGCCGCTCCTTCCACTCCCTCCGGGACACCCCGCCGCCCTCCCGGCCCTCCGCTGCCTGGGATGCTCCACTCCGTGCCCACGGCGGGGAGCGGCCGCGGGTCAAAGTCTGCCCAGTCCGGTCCCGGAGTGAAGGTCACCCCCGGGGCGGCCACCGCCCGTCGCGGGGAGGCCCCGGCCGCAGCCCCGCCCGCCCCACCGGGACCCCCGGGCGCGGGAGCCGCGCACGGGCCGCGGCCCCAACCCCCCCCCGCCTCCCCGCCCCGCCGCCACCGGGGGCGAGGCCGCCCGGCCCAGGCGGCGCCGCGGAGCCCGGCCAAGGACGCCCCGCGCCGCACCCCCCATGGCCGCCCTGCCCCGGGGAAAGGTGACCTTCCCTAACGGGTGCACCGTGGGGCCCCTCAAGCCCCGGAGCACCGAGGGCGCCGCGCGGGGCTCCGCCACCCGAACCGCCCGACCCAGCGCGGTACCGGCGGACCCACCTGCGCGGCTCGGTTGGGTTGGGTTGGGTTCGGTTCGGCTCGGCCCGGCGCCGCCGCCCGCCGGTGCCGCCCCGGCCGTGCCCGGTGCCGGTGCCGCCGCCTCCCCCCGCCGCGCGCCGGCTCCGTCCCGGATCAGCTGGCGGAGTCATGACGCAGCCGCCCCCGGCCACGCCCCCCGGCCACGCCCCCGGGCCAATCGCCGGCCGGTACCGCCGGCGCGCGCCGCGCCCGCCCCCGCGCCGCGATTGCCACCCGCTCCCGCCAATGGCGGCCCGGCGCGACCCACGGCTCAGCCAATGGGAAGGCAAAGCCAGCGCTCTGCCCCGCCCACCCCCCCGGGGGAGAGCTTGGCTCCCCCCCGGCCGAGCGGCGGTTGCCTTGGGAACGGACGGGGCCACCCCGCCGCGGGGCACGCCGGGAGTTGTAGTGCGGCGCGGCGCTCCCGGCGTGCCCCGCGTGCTGTGAGTTGGCATTTTCAAGCGGGTGAAGGGGCGGCGGGGGCAGGGCGGCTCCGAAGGTGCTCGACCCTTCCGCGGGCCCCGGGCGGGGCGTGGCGCTGCCGCGGGCACAGCCCGGCCGCCCCCACCCGCCCCCGGGCGGCGCCTCCCTGTGCCGGGGCTGGAGACACAGCCCCGATTCCGAGAAGTTGCTCCAAGTCCTCGACCAATCAGAAGTGAGCGCTCGCCGCGCGCACCAATGGGCGTGCGCGGGGGGCGTGGCCGCGAGAACTCGGCTGACCCCGATGACTTGGCAGCGCCGCGCGATGACTGGACAACTTCTTTAAAGGGGCCGCGCCCGCCGCGGGTGCCGGCGGGGGAGAGCGCAGCGCAGAGCAGCGGCGGCCCGGCCTGGCCCGGCGCACTCACCCGCTGCCCCGCCGGCACTCCCGGCGCTGCCGCTCCCGCCCCGCGGGGCGAGGTTCTGAGCTGCGGTGCCCCTTTAAGGCCGTTTCCTGCCCTTCGTCCCAGTAACAGCTGATTGCAGCGGGCCAGGGCCGGGCGGCCAATCGGCGGCCGCCACGTCCCACCCACGTGACTCCCACGCGCCGCCGCGCCATGCGGCGCTGCCCGGCGGGAGCCCCCGGCGCCCTTAAAGGGGCCGCGCGTGGTCCGGCCGCCCGTGGATGTCGTGACCGTGTGCCCCGCGGGTGCCGCCGCACCCGCCGGTCCCGGCAGCGCCCGGGCGGTGGCGGGAGGACGCGGCTCGGCTCACGGGCACCGGGGCCGAGCAGCTCCCGTAGCGTGCGGTGCCTCGCGGGGCAGAGGACGGCAGGGTCCCGGGTCGGCGGGGCGAGACCGGCCCCGCCGTCCCGCGCCGGCTGCCCCGGGCACTCACCTGCCGCCGGTGGGGTCCGCCTGCGGCGGGCGGGGACCCCTTTAAGACCGGCTGCCTCGTCAGCGCGGCTCGCCCGGCTCCAGCTGACAGCCCGGGGCGCCTCTGACGTCACGGTGACGTCACGCCCCGCCGCTGCCCATGCACGGCCCCGCGCCCCGGCCGCGCGCACCCGCGCCGGCCCCCCCCGCCCCGCGGCCGCTGGAGGGAGCCCGGGCCCGGCCCCGCGGGGGCCCGGCGGGGAGCGCGGCCCGGCCCCCCCCGCGCACATGGCGGCGCGGCGGCCGCATGTGACCGCCGTCACCTGACCAACATGGCCGGGGCCGCCCCCGCCGCCGCCCGCCGCGGCTGAGCCGCCGCCGCCAGGTAACGCGGGGCCGCCGGGGCGGTGAGGGACCCCACGGGGGGATGAGGGCTCCCCGGAGCGGCCCTCGGGGCCGCGGGGCTCAGCCCGGCTCCGCGGTCCCCCCGCCGGTGGCGAGGGCCCCGAGGGGCCGGGGCCGCCTGACCGGCCGTGGCCGTGGCTCGGTGCTGGGTCCGTGCTCCTTGCTGGCAGCATCCTCTGGGTCGCCCCCGCGGCCCCTCTCCGGGCTCTGCAGAGGTCCCTTTGTGTCCCCAATACGGGGGTTGTGCTGGAGATGCCCTCGTGTGTCCCCTCCGGCTGCGGAGGTGCCGTTGTGTCCCCCTCCATATCCCGTCACGGTCCTTTTCAGTCCGTGGGGCTGGGAATGTCCCATTGTGTCCCTCAGGCCCAGGGCTGAGCAGGTGCCATCACGTCCTGGCTGTGGATGTTCCACTGTGTGTCCCCCAGCAACCCTGGGCCTGCAGAGGTCCTATAATGTCCCTTCCCCCAGCACTTGGATGTGCCGGTCCCCATCGTGTCCCCATCGTGTCCCCCTGCCATGTCACCCTGCCTGGCTGCAGAGGTCCCACCTTGTCCCTCACAGCCAGGGCTGGTCCCATCTCAGCCCCCACACACAGGCACAGTGACCAAGCTCCTCAAACCACCTTTTTTTTTTTCCCTGAGCGCCCATGGGGAAGTGAGACTCGCTGCTCCCTGGGGCGGGCAGGGTGGTTCTGTGCTCTGCTCACTCACAGCCTGTCTGGGCCACCTTTCTCCCAGCAGAATCCAGCATGGAAGGCTTCCTGCAGAGCGTGGAGAAGGACCTGAACATCGACCGCCGGCAGCTGGCCCCCGAGAGGACCCACGTCACCGCTTTCGTGCCGGTCAAATGGCTGCAGAGCCTCAAGGAGCGCCGGGTGCTGCCGGCGGCCTGCCCGCGGCCCGAGGGGCTGAGCGAGGTGGAGGTCAGGACGTTCCTGCAGCACTCGGTGCAGAAACTCCCGGCGGGCTGGACACGGGTGGAGATCCACGGGCTGCGGAAGGCCCGGCTGGGATACCCGCTGCGGGCACAGCCCCCCGAGCAGCGCTGCGGCGGCAGCGTGGACACCCTGCACGGCTTCATGCAGAGCGTGGCCACCCAGAACTACCACAACCTGTGGGGCCGGGCTCATGGGCTGTACGCGCGGCCCTACCGGCGCCCGGACGCGCCGCCCACGGTGCCGGCGCTGGACGCGCTGAGGGCCGCCCTGCACAGAGCCTACGGCTGCCCCGTCCTCCAGGTGGGCAGGAACGTGCCTGGCACGTCCCCCGCCAAGGAGAGCGTGGCCAAAGGGGTGCCCTTGTGCCCCAACGTGCTGCAGGCTGAGGCGCTGCTGGAGTCGGCCGACATGCTGTACATCATCTACCCCTATGTGCAGTACTGCCTGCACGACATTGTGACCTTCAGCCCGGCCAAGCTCACCAACAGCCACGCCAAGATCCTCTTCCTCCTCTTCCACGTGCTGCAGGCCATGAGGGCTTGTCACCAGGCGGGTCTGGCTTGTGGAGATTTCTCCCTTCGGGACGTGGCTGTGGATGAGAAGCTGTGCAGCCGGCTGCGTGTGAACTTCAGAGGGTACGAGGGGCCGGGGGAGGAGGAGGAGAACCTGGAGGGTGGTCTGGAACGAGAGAGTGAGCAAAGCTGTGTGCAAAGGCAGGAGGTGACATGCAGTGCCTGCCAGAAGGATCTCCGAGACCTGGTGTTACAGTGGGTGCACGGGCAGGTCAGCAACTTCGACTACCTTATGCGTCTGAACAGCTTGGCTGGGAGGAGAATGGGAGACCCCAATTACCACCCGGTTCTTCCCTGGGTGGTGGACTTCACTACCAAAAACGGCAAGTTCAGGGACCTGAGGAAATCCAAGTTCCGTCTCAACAAGGGGGACAAACAGCTGGACTTCACCTACGAGATGACCAAGCAGGCGTTTGTTGCGGGGGGCTCGAGTGGGGAGCAGCTCCACGTCCCCCATCACATCTCGGACGTCCTCTCGGATATCACCTACTACGTGTACACGGCCCGCAGGACACCCAGGGCAGTGCTGTGCTGCCACGTGAGGTCCCAGTGGGAGCCCAACGAGTACCCAGCCAGCATGGAGCGCATGCAGAGCTGGACACCTGACGAGTGCATCCCAGAGTTTTACACAGACCCCTCCATCTTCCGCTCCATCCACCCGGACATGCCCGACCTGGATGTGCCGTCGTGGTGCAGCTCCTACGAGGAGTTCATCGAAGTTCACCGCATGCTGCTGGAGAGCCGGGAGGTCTCCCAGGACCTGCACCACTGGATTGACCTCACATTTGGCTACAAGCTGCTGGGGAAGGATGCAGTCAAGGAGAAGAACGTCTGCCTCCACTTGGTTGACAACCACACGCACCTGACGACCTATGGAGTCGTGCAGCTCTTTGACCAGCCCCATCCCAGGCGCATGGTGGGACTTGCCTACACTCCTGCAGAAGCTCCAGCCATTGCCCGGCCTCTGCTCCAGAACATCCGGGAGACCGTGGTTGTGGAGGACATCCAAGGCCAAGTGACAGATGCAGTCAATGGGCTGGTCCTGGAGGCTACTCCCAGTGAAACCACCTGGTCTGGGGAGAAACCCATCGCTGGTGAGGACGATTTGGAGCAAGGCACAGAAGCCCTGGATTCCATTTCTGCTCCTGGGAGAGCCCCTGACCAGCCCTGTGCCACTGTGCCTCCAGCACAGCCCTCCGCCCTCCCTGCTTATGTCAACGACGGCAAATCCTCAGGGGTCCGACCGCTCCGTCGGAGCAAGCCAGGGGCTGTGGATCAGCTCGACATGAAGATCACACTTCCTGAAGGCTTCAACCCGCTCCAGGCCCTGGAGGAACTGGAGAAATTGGACAATTTCTTGGTTAAAGGCTTAAGCAGCGAGATGCAGCTGATGGAGCAGCCGTGGGAAGAGCCACCCTTGAGTCTCTCAGACCTCTTCCAGAGGGACATGCAAGCTCTGGGCATCCTGGTAGCTGAGATTATATTTGCACCGAGGCTTCGTCCTTCGAAGCCCGACGCGTCGCTGTTGGAGCGGTTCCTGATGGTGCGGAACCTCTGCCGTTACCATCCCAAGGAGATCCCGGCCCCGCTGCAGCACGTGCTGCACGTCCTGCTGCAGCTGAGCGTGCCCGTGGAGAAGCTGCTGAAGACCAGGCTGGGCAAGGGCGCAGTGCAGCTGTTTGAATACAAACCCATCTCCCAGGGCCTCCCCCCACCCTGTCCCGTGCAGCTCCTCAGCCCTTTCAGCTCCATTGTCCCCTTCCCCACGTACTTCCCAGCTCTGCACAAGTTCATTTTCACCTATCAGGCAAAGAAGATCGAGGATGAAGGGCAAGGCCGGGAGCTTGTTTTCCAGCTGTGGCAGCAGCTGGAGGGGATCCTTTCTGAAATCACTCCTGAGGGCCTGGAGATTCTTCTGCCTTTCATATTATCTCTGATGTCTGAGGAAAACACCGCTGTCTACGCAGCGTGGTACCTCTTTGAACCCATAGCTAAATCCCTCGGGCCCAAGAATGCCAATAAATACCTGCTGAAACCCCTGATCGGAGCCTACGAGACGCCCTGCTCCCGCCACGGCAGGTTCTACCTGTACACAGACTGCTTTGTGGCCCAGCTGATCGTGCGCCTGGGGCTGCAGTCCTTCCTCATGAACCTGCTGCCCCACATCCTGCAGATTCTCGTGGGCATCGAGAGCTCGCGCGAGGAGAGCAAATCCTTCCTCGGCACCGCTGAGGATGATGAGAGCGGAGGGGAGAGCCCGGTGTCGTGTGTGTTTGGGGAGGAGATCAAGATGGACGTGGAGCACAGCTCTGCTGCACTTGACCTCCTGGACTACACCTCTGGGGTCAGCTTCCATGACCAGGCCTACCTGCCTGAGGGGGAGGACTTCCAGAGTGGCCTCTACGTTGGGGAATCCCTGCAGCCCCAGGAGCAGGAATCGCTCAGCCTCGGCCGGCTGAGTGACAAGAGCAGCGCCAGCGAGGTGTCCCTGGGCGAGGACAGACCTGCAGATGGGGACTCCCAGAAGGACAAGAGCAGCTTGAAGTCGATGGACAGCAGCCAGGACCTGAAGCAGAGCGAGGACTCGGAGGAGGAGGAAGAGGAGCACGAGGAAGATGAGCACGAGGACGCGGTGGTCGACGCGGAGCTGACGGTGGTCGTGGATGCTGCTGGGGCGTCTGTGGATGTCACCCTGGCTGATGACAGCAGCGAGCCAGAGGATGGGGAGGGAGAGGAACTGCCAGATCACTCTGATGACAAAGAGCAGACCATACTGCTGGGTAAGACCCTGCCAGTGTCCTGGCTGTTGGGCAGAGCCTCGGGAGAAGCAGGTCCAGGTTTGGGGGAGTTTGTGGTCCCAGCTTGGGGACAGTGATGAAACCAGGGTAAGAGGCCAGGACTGCATGTGGCTCTGAGAGTCAGGGTTGGGGCAGCAGGGACTGCTAGACTGTTAGATAGCTAACCTGTGCCGTGCTGGGCGCTGTCCTTGCGACTGCTGCTGTTTTGCAGACACAGCCTGTAAGATGGTGAGGTGGCTCTCGGCCAAGCTGGGCCCGACCGTCACGTCCCGCTTCATCGCCAGGAACCTGCTCCGGCTGCTCACGTCTTGCTACGTCGGTAATGCCTCTCCCCTGGGTCCAGGGTGGGCTGTGCCCCCAGTCTGTCTGCTTGGGTGTGGCTGCTGCTTCAGCTCATGAAGTGGTGTTCTCTGGGCAGGCCCGACCAGGCAGCAGTTTGTACCGAGCAGTGATGAGAACAGTCCTCTGAGTACAGGAAATATCTACCAGAAGCGGCCCGTGCTGGGAGATCAGGTGTCCAAGCCAGTGCTGGCCTGCCTCGTGCACGTGGCATATTTGTATGGAGAGCCTGTCCTCACCTACCAGTACCTGCCCTACATCAGCTACCTGGTCAGTATTGCCTTTTTCTCCTCTCTGCTGGGGCAAGAGTTGCGTCCAGGCACAATGGGAAGATGTAAAAAAAAAAATAGCCCAGCCTTGCCAGGAGCCTCTTGCATAAAAACTGAGCTTGGCTGGACTCTGTCTGGGCCAGTATGGGCTGAGCAGCTCTGGCTGTGCTGGCTGAGAAGGGCAGGAGAGGCACTTTCACCTCCTGCCACAAGCTCCAGACTGCTCCCAGCAAAGCACATGGCTGTGTTCATACCCTTCTTTCCCTGTCAGACCTTGTGAAAGCAGAGAAAAAGCATTTATTCTGCTGTTTAGCAGAATTTAGCATTTATTCGGCCCAAACAGAGCTGGCACAAGGATGGGATTGTGATAACAGGCAGGAGGAGCAGCTTGTGCTGCTGTGAGATTGCTGGAGTGAGTGTTCACAGAGGTCTGTGTGGGTAGATAGGGCCGAAATGGGAGGAGACCAACGGGTTTTCAACTGAATAAAAAGCACTGGCAAGGCTCACCAACTTTTCAGCTTGAAGTTCATAGCAAAAAGGAAATGTATAATGCAGCCGGTTGAAAAACTTAATTTTTCATTAAAAAGAAAAAGGGTTTGAATGTTTTAAACAGGCTTATTTTTCATATTGCTCCCTCTTTAGTGGTTGTAAACACTTTGGTTGTGGATTATCGTTTAAATGGAAAACTTCAGTAGCTTTCTGATAATTTAAACATAGAGGAAAAGAGGCCACAGCTGTTCATTTAAGGAAAACAAAAAGGCATTGTCAGTTTTTCCAGTGTTGAAGTGAAGATTTTTCAGGGGAAAAAATCCCATTTTTCAGCAAAAATCATTCCCCACCCAGATGCAATCATAGCTCCAGCTGTTCTGCTTTGCTTTCCTAAGCTCATTGCTTGGGGGCACAGAGGGGATTAATACCCCTGTGAAACAGCATTTGGCAACCTGATACTGGAGCAGTGGAACTGGCGGGTCACAAATAGGATAAAGTCAATCCTTCTTGCAGGATTTGGCAGGGTGGCTATTTTGTGAGAGGAAGAGCCTCTGTGATGAGCTGGAAGATGGCAGGTGTACAAGAAATATAGCAGGAACTGGGAATTGTCTGTGGGTTTTGTTACTGGCTCTCTTTTCTTGGGTGTTTGATTTGTCTAGGAGTTAGGAAATAGGACAATGTAGAAAGAAATATTTTAGTGTTGCTGCTGATGTTATTAACTCTTTGGCACTGCCATAACAGCAGCAGTACATTGTCAGCAGAAAAAGGATGTGCAGTTCTGCCTCATGAAATTATTAGAAGCTGGATTTCTAGAAGTCAGCAGCGGGTTTGCCCATAATTTGTGCTTGGATATTTCATGCAAGGATTGTTCCTCCGCAGGCTGTGGGATGAAGACACTGATTTTTGCTTTTAAATTGTGCATATGTAAAAGTTTCCCCTCTCTCTGTGCTGACAGATGATGTCCTGGGGTGTCCAGGGTGGTTTGGGCCAGTGTGGGGTTGTTGGTCTTGCTACTGAGCTTCCTGCTTGTGGGGATGTTGTACTCTGCAGAGGAAATCTGTGAGCTTAGGGGTGTCATTCCCCATTTTCTGCAGGCTCATCTCTTGTGCTGCTAGGTGCCTGTCAGTTTTTGGACTCCTCCCTTGAGGGACAGACACGTTTTGCTGTTGAGATCCAGTGCTCAGGTTCCTCTGCCAGGAGCTGTGACCAGCAGTGCTGTGCTGGGTTTGAGGCTGAGCACAGGTGATCCCAGGGTCACCTTTGCTGTGTCCTGCTGGGGAGGTGGTGGCCCTGGCTCTGAAGGAGTCCCTCTCACAGGTTGCACCCGGCGCTGGCTCCGGCGGTGTCCGGCTGAACAGTCGGAAGGAGGCCGGGCTCCTGGCTGCCGTGACACTGACACAGAAGATCGTGGTGTGTCTCTCTGACACCACCCTGATGGACATCCTCCCCAAGATCAGTCAAGAGGTGCTGCTCCCAGTGCTGGGCTTCCTCACTTCGCCAGCTGTCGGGTAAGTGCTGCAGGATTGGCACAAAATCAGGGATTTGGGAATGGTTCTGTGGGGGCATTAATGCTGCCAGGGCTGGGGGTTGTTTCTGCTCTGATGTGCATCTCCTTGCACTGGTACACTGCTGAAAGCATCCTGATAACACACAAAAGGCAGGAAGCATGAGGCAGAGGATGGAAAAAAGGGATATGTGGAGGGCAGGCTGGTCATGGATGTCCTCTTCAGTTTCCCCAGTGGAGCCCAGGCCCGTGTTGTCCTGTGTGTGAAGACAATCAGCCTCATTGCCTTGATCTGCCTGCGGATTGGGCAGGAGATGGTGCAGCAGCACCTGAGTGACACAGTGAGGAACTTCTTTGGGGCATTCTCGCTGCTGCAGGAGCTGCAGGACCAGGTCAGTGGTGTGGGAGAGGTCCTCCTGCATTTCCCAGATGTGGGAATGTGGTAGGCATACACCTATACTATACACAATACTGTGTTTGTGTGGTAAGAGCATCTCATCTTGGGGTTTATCTGACCTTGTTTTTCTTGTCCAGGGGTTGACAGCAGAGTCGCTGAGCAGCTGTGACATGCCAGTGATGGAGGTGCCCCTTTCAGATGGGAAGCTGCTGGCCCTGGATCCATCTGTGTTGGTGGAGTTACAGAAGGTGTTCAACCCCGAGATGGCCTACATCACCTACATCCCCTTCTCCTGCTTGCTGGGTATGCCTTGGCCACCAGCTCCAGGGATCTGTGAGGGAGCTCTGTGCTCTGGGCATGCTGTGCTGGGTGTGAACGCCAGGGCAGTCACAGCTCACAGGGCTGCTGGGGGAAATCCACAGCTTCTACAGCATGGCTTGGCCTGATTCTTGTGTTGGGAGCCCACTGGCCTTCAGGCTGCCTTGGCTGGGAGCAGATGTAGCTGACTTGGGGGATGCTGTGTCCACATCCTTGTGTATGGAGGGGGATGATGATGATGATGGGGACATTGCTTCCCTTGCAGCCACATTGTCTCTGTCTCCTCAGGTGATGTTATCCGCACGGTTGTGCCCAACCACTCTCTGGTTGAGAAGCTGGCCAGCCTCCACCTGGAGAACGTGAACCCCCACAACCTGCAGGCCGTTGGCCTGGAACAAACACCGAGTGTGGTGGGCTCAGACCAAGACCCTCGAGGGGCTGAGCCCTTCTCCAGCCCACAGGAGGACACGCACTCTGGCACTTTTGGGAGTGTCCTGGTGGGGAACCGCATCCAGGTGCCCGTGGACACGCAGCGGGAGGGTCTTGGCTTGCTGCGCCTCAGCGCTGGCTCTGATGGATCCGTTCCCAGCTCGTCCAGCGAGGAGAGCGCCCTGAAGCACGACCTGCCCCGCAGCACCCACATGCTGTGTGGGAACTGGCTGGCCTACTGGCAGTACGAGATCGGGGTGAGCCAGCACGACCCCCGCTTCCACTTCCACCAGATCAAGCTGCAGAGTTTCTCAGGGCATTCCGGGGCCATCAAGTGCGTGGCACCGCTGGGCAGCGAGGATTTCTTCCTGAGTGGCAGCAAGGACAAGACGGTGCGGCTTTGGCCGCTGTACAACTACGGGGATGGCACCAGCGAGGTGCCACCGCGCTTCACCTACGCCGAGCACAAGAAGTCTGTGTTCTACGTGGGCCAGCTGGAGGCACCGCAGCACGTGGTGAGCTGTGACGGCACCGTGCACATCTGGGACCAGTTCACGGGTAAGAAGGGAAAGGGTGAGGAACTGGAGTGAACTGGTCCAGCCCTTACAGGCAGGGGCTGTGCTGAGTTTGGATGGCTCCTGTTAAAAACCAGCACAGAACCAGAGATTTGCTGTGTGACTTGTCCTGCCATAATACCTGTCATCCTTTCACAGGCAAACTTCTGCGGACTTTTGATGAGTTAGACAGCAAGGTCCCCATCACAGCTGTGACCACCATGCCACCTCCCTATCACAGCATCTCTGTGGCCAGTGCAGACTCTGTGCTGAGGTTCATCGACCACAGGAAGCCGGGACTACAGGTAGGGATGCGGTGCTGTGAGTCACCTTCCTCCAGCCCTGTGCTTAATGATGGGATCACAGCTGGCCCAAAGCCCAGATCCCAAAGCCAGCTGTGATGGCTCCATGGAAACCAGCTTGTCCCTTAAATGCCAGCTCCCCTGAGCTTCACCCCCCAGCTGGACTGTCTCTGTTGCAGCACGAGTTCCGCCTGGCCAGTGGCGTGAGCGCGGGGCTCATCCGCTGCCTGGCCGTGAGTCCCAGCGGCCGCAGCGTCATGGCCGGCTTCTCCTCCGGCTTCATCGTGCTGCTGGACACCAGGACGGGGCTCATCATGCGTGGCTGGCCTGCCCATGAGGGAGACATCCTGCAGATCAAGGTGAGAGGCTCAGCTGGGATCAGGGTGGGGCCTCATTGATGCTCTGAGGCTGTGTGGAGCATCCTTCCTTCAGGGCTTGTGTGCTGCATCCGTTGCAATATCCCTGAGAGGCTGCCCAAGCTCTCCTGCCCCATGTTAGTGCTGCTGCCAACTGTTCTTGGTCCAACTCGTGCTGCCAGAGTTCAGCCCTCCTGGGTTTCAATGCCTGCCAGGCAGGTCTGCAGCAGGGGCAGGGCAGGGTCATGACTTCCGTGAAGGAGCAAATGTGTTGCTTTCTCCACGGGGCTCTGGGCTTCCCTGCGAGAGGGTTGCTCTAATGAGTAACTCTTGTCCATATTTACCCGCCCCAGGGAGCAGTGCTGGGTCTCCAGTGTCCTCGACCCAAATGTGGGTTAAACAAAGTTCAGCAGTGTGGGTTGTTTACCCTCTCACTAGCTCTGCTAATAAGCAGCTCCAGGCTTCTCCTACCCACAGCAGTATTTTCAAATGTGAGAGACCCTCCCAATTCCTTCTCCTGAGAATGAAAACAGTTTGGCAGGTGATTTAGTGGAGAGGGAGACTGCACGGTAATCCCTGTACCCACTGCAGTACTAACAGATGATGAATGAGTTGTGTTGGGTGTCAGGGTGTTGTTGAGAAGAGGCCCAGCCCATCTCTTGGAGGAGATTGCCAGCTACCAGAGCATCCTTTACCTTGCAGTGTCCACCCAAGGCCTTGCTCAGTACCATCAGCTGCTTGGAAGTGGCTCAGACTGTCCTGAGGGATTGCACTGTGACCATTGGATCACTGGCAGCCACCTGATGCTCTCATGTGCAGCACCAGATTGTGAGTTTTTACAGAAGTGTCTGTTCACTGGCCTTTCCTCTCCTGCAGGCTGCAGAGGGCAACGTGCTGATCAGCTCCTCCTCAGATCATTCCCTGACTGTCTGGAAGGAGCTGGAGCAGAAACCTTTGCACCACTACAAATCTGCCTCCGAGCCCATCCACGCGTTCGACCTCTACGGTAACGAAGTGGTCACGGGCACCGTGGCCAACAAGATCGGGGTCTACTCCATGCTGGAGTCCTCAGCCCTGCCCACCAGCACGACCAAGCTGAGCTCAGAGAACTTTCGGGGTACACTGACCAGCCTGGCAGTGCTGCCCACAAAGTGCCACCTCCTGCTGGGCTCGGACAACGGCATCATCCGGCTCCTGGCGTAGTGACCCCCGGCCTGGCAGCCTGTGGCTGTCCCACAGTGCTGTGCTGGAGCTGGAAGCCAGCAGCATGGCTTTTGGAGGAGGCAGAGGCAGATGTTTCTAAGCAGAGGATGCAGAGGGAGCTGTACTTGTTATGTCTCTAAGCTCTTTCTGTATCTTGAAAAAGAAAAAAAAAAAAAGCCATAACTGAGAAACCTCCGCTGCTGCCGGGAGAGATATTGGGCGTTGTAGGTCACTGTCACCCCTGCAGAGAGGCCTGGAGCTTTCCTTACCGTGTGTGCCTGATCCCCAGGGGACTGTGAGCTGCCCTCCACAGTAATAGGGACCACAGGTACCCTCCCCCCTTCAGTTAAGGGGTAAGAGGTGCCCCTTGACAAAACACAACAGTTTAGCTACTGCCACCTGCACTTCCCCTTCCCTTCCTCTCCTGAACCACTGAACAGCCCCACTGGGATGGCAGAAGCTGGGCCTGGGAACTGCTGCCTTTGGAGCTGCATCTCCTCCTCCTGTGGCTGGTGCTCAAAGCCCAGAGGAGGTGCTCTGTGAACTTCAGGTTCTGCCAGCTGAGTTAGAGCCTGCATGGGAGGAGGAGAGGCTCACCAGAGCCCTTCTGCTGCCGTGTTGGCTCCAGGGCAAGGACTGGAATGGAAGCCAGCCAAGGCACAAACCCCATCTGCCCTGCCAGTTCCTGTGAGTGGGCTGCTGCACAGGGGCAGATTGGGCTGGGAATGTGACTCTCTAAAGAGGCCAGAACTAGATGCTTCCATGGGGATTTTGGCTTCTGGAGCACTGGGGTAGGGCAGTTGTTGGTTCCTACCCCAGCATCCCATGATGATGTAAGGGGTGAGGAATGCCATGTGTGCTGTGCACTGGCATTGATCCTCAATAAATCCTTCTAATCCTCTCCTTCGTGCTGGTCAGGCTCCTGGGGAAGACCGGACAGCAAAAAGGTGCTCAAGTGTTGTGCCCTCCTGCCCCTGTAGGGTGAGAGGCAGGAGGCAAGAATCCAGCATGGTCTCTCTTTGACCTTTCCTTTGGGACAGCACTGTCTGTTCCCACCCCAAAGGCACAGAGGGTGCTCTTTGCCCCACCACTAGGAGCAGTTTCCTCCCTTCTATGTCAGCCCTTTTCCCACCCATCCTTTAGCCTAGCCAGAGCCAGTATCAGGGGAGTGGGAATCTCTTACCTTGGGCAGAGGAGGAGCCTGCTGTGGGTTGTCCTGCGAGGGGAAAGGGCTTCCATGCAGCTGCCACCTGCAGGGGGCTGGGGAGGTGAGTGGTTGGCCAGTGCTGTCCTTCCCTACCCAAGGGGAGCTCTCAGTCCCACGTTGCCTATTAAACATTTGCAATAGATGTAAATATTTACTTCTAATATACTCTTTGAAAGAACTGCAGAGCTCTGTGTGTGTGTGTGTGTGTGTAAGCTCTGTGCTGGAGGGGCTGGGTGTGCTGGCTGCAGCCCTCCTGCTGCTCAGCCAAAGTGACACCTCCTCCTTCAGGCTCCTCTTGTGTTCTGGGGGAGCCCTGGATGTAGAACAGGATTCTGCTGCACAGGATTTGCTTTCCAAGGGGAAATAGCTCCCAAATGTGGTTGGAGAGCTCAGCTCTGTCTGGGGTGAGCTTGGGAAACAAGAGTTCCTGCGAGGAGTGGATGAGTGGAAGATGCTGTTGGTGCTCCCTGCTGGTCCTCAGTGACTCCTCTCCCACTGAGGACACGGGCAGAGGCAGGAAGGGTCACCATCACTTCTGCATACAGCACAAATCCACCCAGGGCAGCTCTGCTGGTGTTCTGCCTGTCCCCAAGACTTTTTCTCCGTGCTCCAGCAGTGTGTGCACACCCTGGACAATGGGACCAGCTGCCCTGGGAGAGCTCTGGAGCGTGCTGTGCCCCAGGGGAGGGAGCAGCTGCTCTTGGCTCAGCCCAGCCTGGCCATCAGAGCCTGCTGTGTGCAGCCACGGGGCCCTGGGCACCTGCCCTCTGTTAAACCACTGCCTCACACTGGGTGCAGCACCTGGGACTCCAGGAGGGAAGAGCTGGGGGTTTCAGCAAAGAACATTCCCAAACCAGAGAGCCCTGTAACAGTAAACACCGAGCCCTGCGTTTTCACTGAAGTTTATGAATAAAAGAGAATATTCCTAGCATGAGGAATGTATGCAAAGTGGAGCCACTTGCAAATTACTTCTGCTGGTGGGAGTTTTGGATCTGGTAAACTCAGTGTTAAGGCTGTCTTGAAGGTACAGCAGCCCAAAAGTGTATCCCCATCTCCAAATGCACCACAAATTCACTCTTCTCCCCCAAACAAATGTTTAACTGGATGTTGTGGGTCAATATTTGCCTGCCAAATTTTCAAACAGGGGGTGGTGCCGAAGGTCGCTGCTGGGAGGGGGGGCTGGACAAGAGCTGTGTGTGCCCCATGCAGAGCTGCTGGACAGGCCAAAGCAGGTGCCAGCTCCAACGTGGACATGAACAACCTCAGGTAAGGGACAAACCAAAGGATTTGATAGAAATGAGGGCTCCTGCAGTGGCCCTCTGGTAGAGAGGGGTGAATTTAGCAGAGGGTTAAAGAATGGGCACCACCAGGGAGGAAAAGGGGTATTTGGGGTTGTATGTGACTGCAGGATTTGGGGTGAAGGAAGGGGAAGAGTGAACTGGCCTCAAGTTATCTTCTGCCAGTGGGATCTCAGTCCAGCAGTTGTGGGTGAAGTAAGGACTGCTTGGAAAGTGGAAAGCAGCCCCAGGAATTAAATGCGGACACCGTGCAGGGGGCAGGGCTTTGGCATGGAGGCTTTATGAGAAGGAGAAGGTATTTTATTTCTGTCTGAAAGGGAAAAGTAGCTGGGTGAAGCGTTGGCCAGGGAATGGGTGGGGTTTTGTCCGTGACCCTGGAAGCCCTGTCCCACTCTGAAACTGGAGCACGGAGGGGGGAGAGGCGGGGTTTGCCAGCAAAGGGGGAAGATGAGTGCTGGGAAGGGGAGGACTCCCCCTTCCATGACATAATGCTGGGAAACTGCTCTGGTATTGCACTTCATACCTGCAAATTCCCTCCCAGACAGCACTTGCTGAGCACCTGCAGGTCAGTAGCCCTTCTCCCAAGAGCCTGGGGCACAGCTGAGGATGCTGTGCCTGTATCCAGGTGGTTTCCATGGGAAAGGAGCAGAAAGGCTCTTGTCTCCTTCCAGAGGCACAGTGTGTGCAGCACTGATTAGGGAAATACCATTTGCAATCCAGAGAAACCAGGGCAGCAGGGTCAGACAGGCAGGATCCAAGTGGAGCCTGGCAGTGGCTGCAGCTCCGCTGTGGGCCCCTGCTCCTCTCTGATTTCCCTGCCTTGGCACCAGACCCAGGAGCCCTGTGTTGTTTCTTTGCAGCATTGTTCATCTCCCTATTGCTTTCCACGAGCTCCTGTGCCAACCTGTTTGGCCAGGTTGATAATTTTCTCCCTGCAGACCTGAATAGGCTGAGCTCACAGCTGGAAATAACTCCTCTCTCGGCTGGTCCTTCTGTTCCAGGAAAATGGGGTTCCTCTGGGGGCTGCTCTGCCTGGCTGCGCTGCACAGCCTCCCAAGGGTAAGTTGCTACTCCAGCAAAGAGCAAGGGAGGTGTGGTGGCTCCCTGAGCCAGACCATGGGGCAAATACCACCCAGAGAAGCCCTGGAAGGCAGAGAGGTTGAGGATACTGCTGGGGGGTTCACCAGCAAGGTTTCTAATCTTCTACCCAGCTAAAATAGTTGTGGATGTTCTTATTATTAATATTTCTGTGGAAATTTTTCTCTTGGAACTTGACCTCAACTGTATTGGTGACCGTGACCTTCAGGAGTTAACAGGAGCTTTTTGAAAAGCAGGTTTTTCCTCTCCCCTCACCTTTAAATCTGGATCCCTGTCAGAACTGAGATTGCAAAACCCCACTGCTCACTCTCAAAAGGATCCATTATTTTGTGCCAGACTGGCCTGACCCCTTTCTAAACAAATCCAGTGTTTGCAATGTCTCCCAGCTGCTCCTCACTTCCACCTCCCCATGTCAGACCTCGCTGCCCCTGGTTCTGCATCCCAAAATCCTGCCTGTGCTGTTGCCTTGTGGGGACTGCTACAGCCAGGATTGCAGTGGGAGCAGGGAAGACACACTCTGGAAATTCAGAGGGACCTAACTTCGTTTCTTTGTTGTTTTGTTTTTGTTTTTTTTTTTCCCCAGCTGGCACATGCCATTGACCAGCAGCATCTCTTCCTGGACAAAGATGGGAAGCTGAGGGTAAGCACTGATGGGTTCCACCCAAGGGGGCTGAAGTTATGCTGTGGGATTTGCAGTTTTTCCTGAGAAGGGATGAGCCCGGGCAGTGCCAGTGCCATGGGAAAGTCCATCTTTCTGCAGGCTTTTCTCCCAGCTGCTGCCAATGCTGTGCTCCTTCAGGTTGGAAGCTCCACCCTAAATAACTGAGCAGAGCATGGAGTTAATATCAGTACTGGTGTGTACAGGGGCTGGCAGGTGGATGATTTAATTTCTGATTGATAAGGAAAGGTGAGGGAAACCACCAGCTGTGAGGATGACAGGGAGAAAGACCTGTTGCTGATCCAACCCATTGAGCCTGAGATGTTTCAGATCATGCAAATGTGAGGAGAGTAGTGGCAGTCCTAAAGGCTAAAGCCTAGAAGAGTGGAAAATGAGGAAATTTAGAAAGAAGGATGGAATAGAACACACAGGTCAAGAAAACACAGATGCCTGGAGGGGGAATTGAGCCAAACTGGATCAGGGCTGTGACAGCAGCAGAAGGAGCTGACCAGTGTGAGGCAGGTGGGCACTGCTAAAATGTGTGAGGGGAGGAGATGAAATCAAGGCTGAGGATAATGGATCTGTAAATGCTGAAGGCACAGGACATGTGCTGAGCTGGTGGTGGGTCTTGCCCTCAAGTTTTCCTGAGAGCAAGTGGAAGAGGAACCACTGCCAGACCCTCACTGGGCCCATTTTCAGAGGATACAAGACTTCTTTTCCAAAGCCGTTCCCTCAAATCATTATCCTCGGGGTTAAAGGGAAACTGAAGCAAAACCACCACCAGAGCAGAGCAGTGCAGCTCTGCCCAGTTTTCTCAGCCCATTTAGGTGTGCAGTGAAAGCCCTTGAAGGTGTCACTGTGCTCTTGCTTTCCCAGTGCTATCCTTGTTTCTCCCCAGGATGTGAAAAGTGCTGGAATTGCACAGTCGGATTTGCTGGGAGCCATCCCAACCCTGCCAGGGGGAGAGATGGTAGAATTTAGTTATGACAGCTTCCAGGAGAATGATGGACCCATGTCAGCATTCCCCACCACCCTGCCAGACACGAAGGATGATTGGAACTCAGGAGATGAAGCCGTAGCTGGGGCTGGGGGTTGTCGTGGGAAGAAATCACCTGGGGAAAATGCCTCTTCTGAAGAGGAAGGAGAGACTGGAGATAAAAGCTGTGAGATGACTTGGAAGAAGAGCCAGAGGCTGGCAGATGGCTTGATGAGATTCAGCATTGATCTCCTGAGAGAGGTGCAGCTGGAGTCCAAGAGAACCAACGTGATCCTGTCCCCCCTCAGCATCGCCCTCGCCTTGTCTCACCTGGCACTGGGTAATTCTGAGTGGCCAAACCCCCATTCCCTGCCCTTCCCCATTTCCTCTCCCAGAGGCACGAGCAGCCAGATGCAAATGAAATACAGTCCCTTCCACTTATCCTTGCTCCTGCAGCTTTAATTAGGCATGATTACAATTGAAGCTGCCCTCTGAGGCTCCGACTCTCAGATTTCTCCAGCCTCTTTTGTGAGGCTCTAACAAGAGGCAGCCAGAGTAACATCCCTGTTTTCTGCTCCGTGGGCATGAGACCTAACAGGAATTTGATTTTTAGGAGCAGCAAATCAAACAGAGAAGCATTTGCTGAAGGTGATGCACCTGGAGTCAGTGCCCTGCCTCCACCACATGCTGGGCACCCTTCGCAGGAGGCTCACAGAGTCCACCCTCAGCCTCGGGTCACGTCTGTACCTGCAGAAAGGTGAGAGGTGGCCCAGGGGGACCTGGACTGGTGTAGGACAAACCTCCCAGTCACAGAGAGAGTGATGGAAGCACCCTGGAGACATCAATTTTCCCTATTTCCTCCTCTTCAGGAGTGTCATATCACGCTGAGCAAACCTTTTCCATCATTCCTCCCCTTTGCCAGGGTTTGAGGTGAAAGAGAAGTTCCTGGAGGATTCAGAGAAATTCTATGGAGCAAAGCCCAAGACCCTTTCTGGGATCAGTCAGGATGACCTCGTGGCCATAAACAACTGGATAAAGGAAGCCACTCATGGGCACATTCCCTCCTTCCTCCAGCAGCTCCCTCAAAACACAGTGATGCTCCTGCTCAATGCCGTCTATTTCCACGGTGAGCTCCACAGGCCTTCCTTATTTTTTCAAGAGGAAATAGTTAGAACTCCGGTTTTCTGCAAGCCCTTTAGCTGAATAGCCTCTCTTCTCCTCGCTTCCTGCTAGGCAATCTGCTTGTTCTTGTGCATCTGCTGTTCCTCTTGCTTAGATTTCTTTACAGTAATGATTCCCAACTGCTTCACATGTGCTAAAAATGTTACTTGACAGCAGAGCCAGGACACAGCAGGTGGGACCTGCAGTATCTTTGCCTCCTGGTTCAGGATCCCAGGCAGTGGTACATCCCTGCTCATCTACTCAGTGATCTTAAAGGTCTCTTCTAACCTAAATGATGAACCAGGTAGTTTGCAGCTCTGCACACCCACCACAGAGCTCAGAGGCAGCTTCTGTGGATTTCTCTGACTACAGCGCAGTAGTCGGCCACATCTTCCTTTTTTAATTCCCTGAGGGCTGTGCACAGACCAAACACTTCCAGTGTAAATCTACAAATGTTTTACCTTGGTCTTGGAGCAGTGTTTCCCCCTCTGCAGCACAAAGGCAATACTCCCCATTTTTCAAAGCACAAACATAGTTTCTTTTATCTCCATAGCCTTCAGCAGTCTCCCACGCTGAGGCATGAGGATTAATCCGTGTTCTTTTTGTTATTCCATAGTTTCTCTCTGGATGATAAGAGTTTCCTGCTGTTAGGGCTCTTCCAGCCTTGGTACCGACTTCTCTTTGCTGTATTTTCACTTCCCTGGTCACTACTGGCCTTGTTAGAGAACTCAAGATAGGAGGAGTGTCAGCTCAGCAGTTTCTGGTTTTCTACTCAAATTTAACTTCACCACTTTCAAAATTTTTATTTTTACAGGGTTTTGGAGGAATAAGTTTAATGCAAGCTTCACTGGGCCAGATGTGTTCCACCTTGACAATGAGTTTGTGGTCCCAGTTGAGATGATGAAAGCCAACCTGTACCCCCTGAGCTGGTTTACTCTGGAGTCCCAGGATATTCAGGTAGAGATCTCTCAGGAGTACAGCAAATTTTCACTGGAATTTCCTCTTGCTGTGGTATTTTACTAACTGCAAGCATTCCCTCCAAAAAACCAAAAGTTCTTTTTAACAGGCATAGCACACAAAAATTTAATAACCATTCTTTGCCCTTGCTTCCAGCAAGAATGTTGAAACTTCACTTTTAATCTCTAGGAAAAAACCACGAAGAGATATTCCAACTAACTGGGAATTAATAGAATTTTAAAGCCCTGAGTTGAAGATAAGTGAGGAAATATGGAAAGGAATTCCCTCAGACAATGTGCTGTTGGAGTTTTTCAGAATCCAGAGTGGGGCAAGCTTGTGCATGTGGGTTTTCACTCTGCCATGTGCTCAATCTTTACCAGCCAGTGGCTAATACTAAAATCTGAAACTGTTATTCCAACAAATTCTCCTCTGGAGAAATCAGATCCCTCCTTCTCACCAGGCTGTTTTCATCTGGGAGAAAGAGTGGCCCTGTAGACCAATTAGAAAAAGACTAAATTAAAAGCATCACTTTCTGGACTTCCCTTCCTTTTCCCTGAATTCTTCTCTGGCTGGTTTTATTTCCAGGTGGCCAAGTTTCCATTTAAGAGTAACGTGAGCTTTGTGGTCATTGTACCAAACCACAACACCCGGAACACCTCTCACGTGCTGGAGAACTTCCCTTACAAACAACTGTGCAGGCTTTTCCCCAGAGAGGTGCCCACCACAGTGAAGATCCCCAAAATAAAGTTGGACTACAAGCTGGAACTCAGCCAGGTTCTCAGCAAAATGGGTAAGGCCTCTGACAGGGTTTGCACAGAACAAGAGGAGCTGATCAATCTGTTCGCTGACACCCTTGTTTCTAAAGCTGTGCCTCACAGCTTGCTCCAGAACTCCAAACTCTCCCAGCTCTTCTTCCTCTCCTCCTCCTTACTCCTTGCTTGCCTGGCACCAAATGTTTTGCTCCAACAAGATGATACTACAGAGAATTCACAGCTTCTCTTTACCAGTTCTTCCTATTGTAGCCAAGACCAACTTCCCCCGTGCGTCAATCTCGGTCTCTTACTTTGTCATTTAACTCAGTGTCCAGGACATGGAAATTGCCAACAGAGAAAACGCAGATCACAAAACCTGGAGCTGAAACAAAACACCATGTGCTGCCTTTCCAGATGAGAATAATTTAAGAGTTCGCTTTGTTTTGCAAAGAATTGCTTAAAAAAATGATCTCTGTAGAAGTGTTTCCAGCCTAGCTAGAAAAAGTCTTCAGACTTGCTGCTGCTTTTTAAGGATGACTTCAAGTTTTCACACTACTCTTCTTAAACAGGTGGAACTTTTGTTCTCTTGTCAGTTCTCCAGTCCTCCATGGTGGGCAGCACATGGAGCAACAGATCAGGGAATTGCTTTCTTCAGACAACTTTGACAAAACTCAGAGCTCGTGGCACCAACTTGGTCTCATTTCTCTGCAGGCCTCCAGGAGCTGTTCATGAGCCCAAATTTCCAGAAGATCACAGAGAAGCCTCTCTTTGTGTCCAGTGTACAGCACCAGGCCACCCTGGAGCTTAAAGAAGACGGGGTGGAAGCATCTGCTGCCACCAGTGTCATGCTGTCACGCTCAGTCTCTGTCTTCAGCCTCGACAGGCCCTTTGTCTTCATCATCTTTGAGGATGAAACAGGGATCCCACTTTTTATTGGCAGTGTCCAGAACCCCAACCCAGATGCTGTTCCCCAGATCCGAGAGCCACAGGACTCACGTGAAGCCACAGATGCCAACGAGCACCGCGTGCCCAAATAACAGAGGGCAGAGCCTGAGTGTTCTGGGACTCCTGCCTGACCCTCTGGACCAGCTGAGAGAGGCCTCCTGCCCCTCTGAGGCCACAGGGGGCAATTCCTTGCTGTTTCCCTTTACAGATCCCTAGAGACCAGTCCTGGGATAGCCCATTCCAGCCCTGATGAGCTTCTCCAGGCTGAGGCTCCCCTCTGTTGAACCTGAAAAGCTTGTTCTGCCTGGATTTCCCTTCCAGGGCTCTCAGTCATGGAAGGGAGACTTTCTTGTCCCCAGACTGTTATTAGAGTCTTCATTAAGATCTTATTAGAGTCCCCTGTAGCCTGGAATCATCATTAGCATCTGGCAGCTTGGACATCAGCCAGGGCTGTATTAATGTGGCTCTTCCTTCCGCAGTTCCCGGGAACACGAATCCCTCAGTGTTCCTCTGAAAACCATCTGTGCCCACCTAGACAATGACCTCCAGAGCAACTGGACTAGAAACCAGTTGGCTTCTCTAGGATGAGTCACAGCCACTTCCAGGCATGGGTTCTTTTCAAAGATTCCCTTTCCCCACTCCTTGGCTATTTGGATCTGATGTAGGAGGCTCTGGAGTAGGAAACCCCTCCCTTTGAATCCTTCTCTCCAGCCCTTCCTCTAGAGGCTGGGTAATGCTAGATTTTTCAAGGCATATTTTATAAAGTGTTTTTTAGTAATTTTTATGTTGGCAGAATAATAAAGAATAAAGCAGAATATATTTGCTGAAGGTGTCGCATTGAAGGACCTAACACAGAAAGGAAAAAGGCACAGAAATTTAGTAATTGCAAAGATTGGGAGGAAAAAAATCTGGGCATGACACAAGAAAAGAAAGGGGGGGCTGTGGCAAAGGATCTGCTTTTTGCTACACCTTGTCACAGGGAACAACAGGGGCGGTGAGGTGAAAAGGCAAATCTCTAAAGACTCTCCAAGGACCGAGTCCAACAAGTTTTGAACATCTCCCCTGGCAAGTGTGCAGGGGATAGATGCTCTCTGGGTCAGAGCTGGCTTTGTGAGATGGCAGAATTCCCTGAATTAGGGCATGAGCTCAGGGTCAGGAGGGTGTTTGGCCTGTGAGCAGAAATGCAGGGATAAGCAAAGATGTAATTGCCCTTAACCTTTCTCTTGGGTAAAACCTGACATGTGCTGGGATCTGCTCAGAGGGTCAAAGGTGCTGATCTGGCATCTGTTACCTGTGATTTGTTCTTCACTGGGATACTCCTGGCTCCACAGTATTGATGCTGTGGATGGCTGGGACAGCTTCCAGGGAAAGGAGGAATGATTTTGACACCTGTAGCTGAATGTCACTGCTTTTGTTTTGGCAAAAGACAGTGTCCTGTTATAGCTTCCCTCTGGCCTGAGGTGGGTCCTGGTTCCAGTGCAGCAGTGCCCTAAAAGCCCATGGGGCCCTGGCACAGATTGTCCAGAGAAGCTGCCCCATCCCTGGAAATGTCCAGGGATAGCTTGGACAAGGCTTGGACCAACCTGGGATAGTAGAAAGTGTCCCTGGCCATGGCAGGGGAGTCAGAACAAGATGATCTTTAAGGTTCCTTCCAGACCAAAGCATTTTACAATTCCATCAAGGAATTTTGGGGTCCCTCCACCCAACAAAGCCATCCTACCACTTAAAAATACAGGCCTAACTCATGAGTACTTCTGTACAAAACAACTCCTGTCTGTAGTAATTTCTGCTTCCAAACCCCCTCAGCTCCCGGGTAGAAAGGATGGTGCTCTGCTCTTGCAGAGCAGCAGTTAGAGAGCCCAAGGGCCGTCCTTCTGGCAGTGTTTTCCTCTCTTGGGAAGGCTGCCTTCCTTCAAAGGAAGGAGCAGAATGCTTCTGGGAGCCTCCGTCCCTGAATAGTCTGCACCATCTGCTGGCATAAGAGCAGGACTGACTCACTAACCATGAATTTCGGGGATGCAGGCGACTTTGGGGAATAAAAAATCCTGGCTCCAACCTCCAATTATGCATTTCTTCCAGTCTAAAAGGGGAAGAATGGCCGAAGATAATGCCTACCCCTCTAACCAATGTAATGACACAAACCCTTCAGAAAGAGGCTGTAATTACAGAGCCCTGCAATTTTAACAAGTAAACCCACAGGAATTCAGCCTTTCTTACTAGAGGGCACAGCTGTAGCCCACAGGGAACATTTTAGCTTATTTATTTATACAGATTCATTCCTAGCATTCAGAAATACCATTCCATGCCTTAGGTAAGTCTTCTTTGGCTCCTGTAACCTCCCTGAATGCCACTGCGTTGCACTGCAACCACTGCAAAATTTGAAGCTCAAGTTTTCCTTTTCACACCTCTGCCCTCCAGCTCCCGCTTTTATAAAGTTTTTTCCCTTGTTCTCAGTTTCCCGAACAGCTTGGTTCTTATTTCCTATTTTCTGTCTTGCTGCCATCACTCCTCCTCCAAGCTATTCTTGTCAAACTATTAATTTCATCTTATTTGACAGTACAGCAGCCCTTCACGACTGTGCTTCGCTCAACAAATTATCAGTTACACCAACCATAAGACTCTTTTTCACTCCACTGACTTTCCAGAAGAGGCAGTTTGTAAAATGCAAAGTAATATTAATGTTTCTGCTCAGGAGTTTCCACTTTGCATTGCTAAAGCTTTCATTTTGACGGAGCTGTATTCTGAAAAGACATGACTAGCACAGGGTGTCTGCTCTATCCATCTGCACCACTGGCTCAGAATATCAAGTAAGTCCCAGCTTCTTTCATATTAGATGTATCTTTTTCCTTACCTAGAGCAAATTCATATCACCACTACTTCCACTGTAGAGGTGAACCCTGTCAGAGAGCATGCTGGGACCAAACCAGAACAACAGCAAAATGTTTGTACTGATTTTGTTAGATGAGTTTAATGCACCATTTCAGGGATATCCTTCACCTACAGGAATAAAGCTGGCTTTGGTCTGTAATAACATTCTCTGAAACTACCACTCTGATTTAAACGGTTTTAAAACCAAACCTGTATTTAAACAGATGGATTTTCTTCTGAAGATAGAGACAAGACATAAAACCTTCTCAAGTGGTCCTTCCATAAAGGGCATTTTAACACCACAAACAAGGAATCACAAAGAGATGAAAACCACCAGAAAACATCTCCACAGCCAACACCATCATTCCTGGGCTGAGAATGGAAGAACAACAAGTACAGTCTTTTCCCTGCAGATGATTTTGCACAGAACAAGCTGAGAAGCAGCTGAAAGCAGAGCTGCTACTCCTCTTGTTAGGAGGAGTGGCCTTTGAAGCAGTGACTAATCACAGGGCACACCTGATCTGCTCTCCTGGCTTGCAAAACCAGCAGCTAGTGCCTCTCTGAGCCCATCCTTTCCCCTTTGCTGAGGGACTGGATGAGCTCAGTTCTCACCCGGGAGGAGCTCCTTGTTACCTGCTGGCAGCGAGCCCAAAGAGGTGTCCCAGACTGAGGGCCCTGACATCACTGCAGCATTTCCAAACAGAAAAACAGCTGGATCTGGTTAGCTACGTGTCCAGTTAGCCAGTATCCTGCTCCTTCCAGTAACCATGGCTGAGGAAAAAAAAGAATGGCAAGGGTCAAGGAAAACCCACTGGTCCCTGGCTGTATTGCCCAGCTGGCCAATGGTAGGCTTCAGGGGACCTTTCTTCCACTAATGTGGTTTGGCTTGGGTTTTTTACCTCAAGTCTATATTTATCTTTCATCTTCTGCAATATCTAGTTATAATGAGTTTTACAGTTTAATACTTGTTTAAAAATACACTCCCTTGATTTACATGTGCACGGGTGGGTGCTCCCCTTGAGCCTTCTGTGGAAAGTAATACTGGAACTCCTCTGTCCCTTTCCTTTCTCCATATAATTTATCATTCTGAAAGCTTCTACAAGATTCTCTTAATTCATCTTCTTTTTTAACAAGTCCTTGGCTTTCCAGCCTCTCTTTTCAGCCAAAAACTTTAAGCCAGTTAATGATTTCTTGTTAACTAGTAACTATCACTGGATACAAGCAGTTCCCAGCATCTTAACTGCCCCAAACAACAGAATCCTGTTTCCACAGTCTCTCCATTAAATCTTGGACATAAATCTATAAATCCATTAAACACTACTGCATTAACCATACCTCTGAGACAGAAGGAATTCCCTGACGTGACCTATGGCAGAACTGCAGGGATAAAAGACTTGCTCAAAGAGGGCAGGGATTGTTTGCCTTTCCTACCTGTGCTTTACCCACCAGGCTGCCCTTAGCACGGGGAGTTGTTTTGGGGTGAAAAAAGGGTTGAAAAATTAGTGCAATTCAGGGCGAGGGTGGCAGGGGCAGAAAATGGGAGCAGAGCACTTTAAGAGAGCCCTGCGAAGCTGTAACCTGAAGCCTGCCGAAGGCTGGGCTGGGGGAAGCAGCAAAAAGCAGATGTGGCTGCACCAAACCCGCACTGTCCTCCACTCCAACCGCTGGGAGCCCTGACAGCAGTGGCCGAGGAGCCCCAGGTAAGGGACAGCTCAGGGACAGCTCACCTGTGCCACTGCCGGCGGCCAGGGGAGCACAGGGCAGGGGCTGAGGCTGGGCAGCTCTCAGAGGACCTGGGAAATGGGAAGAATGGTTCTTCTGCAGGTGGGATTCCCACCAAGAGACCTCACCAAGGATCGGGACCCACCAGCATCAGTTTTGCCCCCGGGGCTGAGCTGTGCTCGGGAACTGGGGTGGGTTTTCTGCCTTTCAAGCATCTGCCTTGCAGCTGGGAACATGTTCTTTGTCTGTGATGGTGTGACAGTCAAATCCTCTGGAGCTGGTGGCTGCAGGATGCTCCAGGAGCTGTGGAACAAGCAGAGTGAGCAGTCTGAACTCATGGGTCCTGTTTCACAGCACCTCTAAAGTCAGAAGTGTGTATAAATGATGTGAGAGACTTGTACCACTGTAGGTGGAAAGTAAAATATTTCCTTTGCACCTGCAGGCCTTCACAATTCGACAACTCCCAGACACAAAGTTCTTTCTCAGCTCATTTCTCGAGGCTTTCTTCCTGTACCTTTTGACTGTAACATCACTCACTGTTGTTCCTCCTCTTCTCCTTCAAGGCAGCCACAGATTTTAATATCATGCCTGAAACCATCCCACCTCCAATCCAACCAAATTCTTTTCTCTGCATTTCTGGCTGTGTGCTAAGAGAAATACAAATAGAATCCAGATGTTCAGGCCAATTCAAACGCAAAAGGCTTTGTCTTTTTAAAATGGAAATTGCTTTTTGGCGAAGTCTGAGAAATATGAAGCTGGTGACAGTACTGGCAAAAACAATACAATCTGCAAAACCGATCTCTGCTCCCATGCTCCCAGGAGCTCAGTGTAGCTGGAAGCAGAGGTTGTGTTGAGATTATTTTCTTTTTCTTCAGAGAAAAGGTTATGCTCCATGGAAAAGCTTCATCTCTAAGCTAGACTGGGCCAAACCTCTTCTTCTCAACATGCAGGAGTGCAGCTTGGCACAGGCATCCTCACAGAGCCCTTGCTTAGCCTGTTTGACTTAGACTCATGCAGGACTTCTGGCATCTCTCTTCCAGCGTGGTGCCTGTGCACTGTAAATCTCTGGAATGATAGGAGCAATCCCAGCATCATATCCACTGTCACACCACCAGATACACCAGATAGTAAATCCTCTTGATCCACATCTTCTGCACCAGAAACCTCACCCATTCTGCAGCTGGGATGGCAGCAGGTTGAAGGATGCAAGCGCATGGTGGGGAAAGAGGGTACCACTTCTGTGTTACACTGGCTAAATACAGATGAGAGCTTAAAACCTCCCCTGTGATGCTTTTTTCTCCAAGGGAAAGCTGCCTCCAGAAGAAAAGGCAGGGAAGAGAAACAGCAAACTACCTCTCACTGTGCCTGAACGGGGTCTTGAGCTGGGGCTGTTGTCGCCACATGTATTTCTAGCAGCAGGCATGTTTTCTTTGTAGCTGAATTTAATCTGAAACACATGTTCTTCCTCTGATTTCTCTAGTTGCCTGGATGACAGGGGTTAGTTAAATACAACCCTCTTCCTTTAATTTCTGGGAATCTATCTAAACATTGCTTCAGACCAGCCTCAGTGGCGTCCGTTCTTGGGGGCAGGCAGCTTCAGTAGCTCTGGTTTACCCACAGCAAAGCCCTGGGTTACTCAGTGCCCTTCTGGACAGACAGATCTGTCTGGAAGGGCCACTCATCCCAGGACTGGAGTGATGAGAAGTGGATTCCACAGAAGGAACAGCTTTGGGGAGTTTGGTGGTTTTCTCCCACCTCCATTAAAAATGTCGAATAAGCCAAGCTCTGCCTTTCACTTCTCCAGGTTTCCTTACTGTCTTTTAAGAAAGCTTTTCTATTTTACTTCATCAGATTGCAAATAAGAAGCAATGAGTGGACACAGGTACATGTAGACACAAGAAACAGCAAACTACTGCCTGAGGCAGGTAATTTGTATATCAAAGCAGTAACCAGTCACTGTTGCCTTCTGCCCCATTCAACAATATGGATTTGGTACTTTTTATAAATGAAGTCTTGAATTTTTCTGAAGCCTAAGACTCAGAAGTAATGATTTGGTGCTTTTCTGGACCTTGGCTCTCAATAACTGCCAGCATCAGTGTGGTTTGGGCCACACACATCTGCTTTTGTGCTCAGGCACACCCACACCATGTGCTTGCCCAATTTTAAAGTCACTGGGGCCAGTCTGGCTGAATACTTCCAACTAGAGAAGGAAACCTGGCTCACATCAGGTGTGTGTTTCACAACTGGAAGGACAAGCAGCAGCATCTGTCACTGCAGCTCCTGTCACAGCCAGGTACACTGAATAGTTGTGTAGAGATGTGTTTATGTGATTGCTCAAACTCTCTCTGTCATATTCTTACTCTGTAGGTCCAGGCATGCAGATTCCAGTGGTTCTCCTTTTCCTGGGTCTCTTAACTGTCCCAAGCAGAACCCAGAACTCAGCTACTGAGCAGGTGAGTGGGAGACAATATGCAGAGAGCAAGGGGAAGAGGTGTGGAGCAGGTAATTCAATTTTAGAGATTCTTACTGAAGGATTAAGCACTACCCTCCTAAATTACTGGGCTTTTATTTAGCAACGTAATGAGACTAACTCCTGCTTTACCTGGATAAAACCACAGTAGTTACATCAGGGGATGACCAGGAGGCAGTATTTCAAACTCAGTGCTGCCTTTGGCATTAAAGTAACTGTTCCTACACTCTCTATAAGATTAAGTCAATACTTCTGTAGGTCATAGAAGAATACCTGTAGTTGTTTGCCTATGAAGTGTTTACCACACCTACAAGTCTAACCAAAGCACTCCTTGGACCTGCCAGAACTCTGCCACAGCTGATGGAGCCAATGCTGGTGAGGAAGAGGAAGATCCATTCTACAAGAGCCCTGTGAACAAGCTGGCAGCTGCAGTCTCCAACTTTGGCTACGACCTGTACCGCCAGCAGTCCAGCCGGACAGCCACGGCCAATGTGCTGCTGTCTCCCTTCAGCCTGGCTACTGCACTTTCTGGTCTCTCACTTGGTGAGTTCTTTGCCCCATTTCCACACTCACCCTCAGGTTTGGCAGCCCTTCCCTCATGTTTTCCTGGTCGTTGGCAGGGGCTGGAGAACGAACTGAGGATGTGATTTCTCGCGCCCTCTTCTACGACCTGCTCAACAAGGCTGAGGTCCACGACACCTACAAGGACCTCCTGAGCAGTGTGACTGGGCCAGAGAAGAGCATGAAAAGTGCTTCCCGGATCATCTTGGAGAAAAGTAAAAGTCCTTCTTCCCCTCTATAAAATTTTACCTAAAAAGCTGTCAGCAGTAGTTATTTTGGTGTGACTATATATATAAAAACACACTGAGTAACACAGCACTAACAGCTCTGGCTCTGGCATCCTGCTGAGCCAGGGTGCAGACAGGGCATGGAATGCTCTTGCTGCTCCAGAAACAAGCCTGGAAAGTTTGTGTGCACTTAAATCAAAGACCAGACATGCACATAAAGACATTGGTGACAGAACAGTTAACTCACAGAAGACCTAAGAGAAACTTGCTGATAATTTTGCCTTCACTCCAGGCTGTCTGGCAGGTGTTGCTGGCTTCCAGGAACCACAGATTACATTTTCTATTTGTGATAACACTCAGCCATATTCCTTTGTTTAATTCCTTGCAGAGCTATTTGAAATGTCTGCTTCTGGCATGCAATAAACATCTGCTGAGAATGCTAAGAGCTATCTTTTGGAACCTGCTGGTTCCAAGAATCCAATAGGTTGAGTAAGCTGTACTCAGAAAGCAGGCTGGGAAAAGAAGAAAGGCTAGTGTAGGAATGGCTGTGTCCAAGCCTTCAGTTCTTATCTCCTTTTTTCAGTTTTCAGAAGAGAGTTATCCCATGCTTCAGCATGGGTGGCTGTAGGATTTGGATCACTTTCCTTAATGTGCTTTCAGATATTTCTCTTCAAAGCAGGTTTCTGGAGACAAACAGGCACAGATATTTTATAAGAGACCTGCTGCTGGGCTTTGGATTGCCACCTGCTGCCTTGAGATTGTTTGGATAAAGGAGCTAGCTGCAGTATCCATGTTTTTATTCCCCAGGACTCAGGGCAAGGCCTGGATTTCACAGCCAGCTCGAGAAGTCCTACAAGATGCGACCAAGGGCACTGAGTGGCAACACCCAGCTGGACCTCCAAGAAATCAACACCTGGGTCCGACAGCAGACAAAGGGAAGGATCATGAGGTTCATGAAGGACATGCCCACAGATGTCAGCATTCTCCTTGCTGGGGCTGCTTTCTTCAAGGGTAAGAATGTTGGGTGCTTGGACACAGAAAAAATCCATTAAGCACGTGTTAGAGGAGATGTGAAGGAACGCTCTCCCAATAAAGCAAACAGGCTGTCAAACAGAGCGTGTAACAAGAAAGTGTTTGAGAATGTTTAGTAAAGAAGGAAAAAGAAAGCACACTACCTGAACAAACATAGTCCTGAGGGAGGAATTATTACTCTTGGGAAGCTGAATCTTGACCTGTTTGCAGTAAGAATCAGAGAGGGAAGTTTAAGCTCAAAAAACTCCAGAGACAGGATATTACCATTTAGGGAAGGAACAGCTTAGAGTGTTCTGAGCCTTCTTACCACTGTAGAAGGAACAATTTGATACTAGAGAGCTGTTCTTAAACATGCTGTAAGCCAGTGTCCTGGAGAATTATTGCTTAGAGACAAGGAGCAAAATAAAGGGTGGGGAGAGAAGCACTTTATATCCATTGACACAACTGTTACCCTTTAAAATAGTTTTGTAATTACATAAGTAGACATCAACTTGCCAATGGCTACTCCACCCATACACTGGCTTGATTATTTATTTGCCATTTAGCCAATTCTCAGATGAAAAGGAGGGGCCAAGGATGGCAGTAAATCAGTAGCTCCAATCAGTCTATTTCTATCCCTGTTATGCCTCAACTCCTTAGTGCATAAATACTGTATATTAAAGCACAAGATTATTCAGCCACAGGCATAAGCCTGGTTTCATATGCTATTATTCCAGAAAAATCCTCCGTTTTCTCTCTTATAAAACAGGGACATGGAAAACCAAGTTTGACACCAAGAAGACAGCCCTGAATGACTTCCACCTGGACGAGGACAGGACTGTGAAGGTGTCCATGATGTCAGACCCCAAAGCTATCCTGAGATATGGTTTTGACTCAGAACTCAACTGCAAGGTCAGAAAGCAAATATTGCCTAAGATCTCCTAAACCTACTGAGAAGCAGGTTCAGCTACACCTACCTGTTAACCCATTCCAGTCTTGCTCCTCCCATCAGCTACTTTTGCAATCCCTATTTTGAAAGGCAGTGTGTTGACTCTTAGGATATCCTGCTTCTACCCAGGCTATGTCACAAGCAATCCAAAATTTAAATTATGCCCAGGTCCTACCAGCCTGTATTGCTTGACCTAAAGTTGGGCAAGAAGGGCAGGGCACACCTCTCAAAACTTTTCCATCTCTACCTCTTTCAACCAATCTTTCCCTGGAGCATGAGTTCAAAGGTGTTCAAGTGAGAATTCCCCAAAGCAATGCTGCAGGATTCAGCAGGTGAGAGAGCACTTCCACAGCAGGAAGAGTGCAGCAAGGATGGATGAAAGCCTGGGGAGAAGCCAGAAGTGTCAGGAAACATCATGTCAGATAAAAGCAAACAGGGAAAAAGATCAAATGTTCACTGAAAAGGTTGAGATTCCAGCCTAAGAATCAGGCCTCTGCCTGGTACAGGATGGGTAAAACTGTTTATTATTGATGTGACCCTTTCTTATCTCTCTCTATTTCTGTCTTGCAGATTGCCCAGCTGCCCCTGACAGAGGGAATCAGTGCCATGTTCTTCCTGCCCACGAAGGTGACCCAGAACATGACTCTGATTGAGGAAAGCCTCACTTCTGAGTTTGTGCACGATGTGGACAAGGAGCTGAAGACAGTCCACGCTGTGCTGAGCCTGCCCAAACTAAAGCTGAACCATGAAGAGGCACTTGGCAGCACACTAAAGGAGACAAGTATGTGCATCACACCCCCTTTGCAGGCTGCCAGGGCTCAAAGCAGTGGTCAAGTTGCTTCCTGCTCTCAGATTATGAAGCTGGTGGGTTGTTAGTGATGGTTGTGGGGATTTCACCAGCAACCAAATCACCTTCATCCAGGACTTCTCAGCTTTTTATCACATCCCTCCACCAAGCTCATGCAGTGCTGCTGAGATTGTGGGTGAAGCTCAGTACAAGCAGATGGATGCTGCTCCTCCCTGTTCCCCCAAAAAACTCTGCCCAAGCAGCTCCCTGCCCTTGTGGATCACACATAAGCAGTGCTGCTCCCCCTTCTGCAACCCTTGCCTTCAGCTAATGGAATTTTCTTTCTTTCCTCCAGGGCTCCAATCACTTTTCACATCACCTGATTTCTCCAAGATTTCTGCCAAACCTCTGAGATTATCTCATGTGCAACACAAGGCAATGCTGGAGCTTAGTGAGGATGGGGAAAGATCCACACCAAATGCTGGGGCCAATGCTGCTCGTCTGACCTTCCCCATAGAATACCACGTGGACAGACCTTTCCTTCTTGTACTGAGGGATGATACCACTGGAACCCTCCTCTTCATTGGCAAGATCCTGGATCCCAGGGGTGTTTAGATCCCTTCACAATAATCTGTAATGGTAGGGCCCAAATGGAAAGGGTGATACTGGGAGGGATACTGGCTCCCTGCTCTGCTGCACAAAGACACAACTTGCAAATCTTACGCCTTCATGCTGCAATAAAAGAGCTTTTGCTATTAATCTCAGCAAGCTCAAGTATTCTCCCTTGAAAGGTCGTCTGCCTACACTCCCCATTTCCCCAGAGGAGGAATGCAGTTCTGTGTCCTGAAAGCAAACATTATCTGGTGTATGCTGCGCTGCTCCCCATCCTGTTTTCCAACCTGACACCAGTTGTTGATTCTGAATCCCTCATCAATGACAGACCTGTGCTGGATCCCTCCAAGTTCTGCAGTGCCCCCTTTTATAGACTGTAAGTTTGCACTTCCCAGGCTGTTGCCTCACCCCTTCCAACCGTTTCCATTTGACACTGGCAAGAAGCAAAGTGCCTCACAGTATTAAAAATAGAAGGCAACGTGCTCTGGATGACTGTATGTTCATAATGCTCAGGGCACCACACAGGGGAGAGTCACACCTCACACAAAAGCAACTCAAACATTTGCTTCCAACCCACACACAGAACTTATAGAACAGCCTCTGTTCCCACCATACCACACACACACACCTCTCACGTTAGAATTGGTCATTTTATTTACAACAGGCTCACTAAAGAGCATTTCAAGACTTCATTCAAGTTGCTGTTACACATGATTTTCCAGCTTGTACTACATGACTACCTTACCACATGACACTTAGCTTTGATGAAAAATCACATTCCTTTGACAGGGAAATTAAGTCCTCTGAAGGATGTTTCTGGGAAGCTCTGACAGGCAGGCCTTCATCTCTTGTAGTTCTTGGATCTGAGCATTCTGAGGACCAAAGTGCACTGACAAAATCCCCTCTGCTCTTTGAATCGTGCTCAGAGCTTCAGAAACTGCAAATCTGAAATAGGAAGATAATAAGAACAGAGCATGCAAAAATACTCAATTCAGCTTCTTGACTTACACAATCTTTAAGTCCTCCCTAACAAAAACATAAACCTGTTCATGGCTACAGATCCCACCCTCCCTTGCCTTCCAGAAGCAGGAAAATTGTGTCTGCTTCAGCTGCAAAGGGAGGATGAGGGAGATGGAAAGGTAAGGAGATGGACAAAATGTGAAAACATTATCTTTGAGTATATAGGAACCCACTGCTTCATCACTGCAGCTCCTGCTAAAATTAATTTGGTTAAAGGGAGTCGTTGTGAGGAGATTTTCAGAAGCAGTCAGGGGATTTCCTTGCCAATAAAGCAAGAGGATTTCATTCCCTCTTTTGAGAAGATGTCAGCAACATTATACAAATGAGATATAAACACTAGGGGTAATAAGTTGACAGAATAAAACAATTGGACAGGGAATAAACTGAGCCAGGAAGAAGAAAAAGATAGGCACAAAGGAGAGAAACAGATTCCTAAAAGAGTACCTGTGCTAGACTGCCCTGTGTCCCGTGAGGCACCCTCAAGGTGCCTTGATATTGTGTCAGACACACAGGAGTGGTGCAGGGCAGGGACAGAGGATGAAACCAAACCCACCCATTGAAGAGGATTTGTGCCAGCTTGAAAAGTTCATGGCCTGTTTCTACACTCGATGGCCCATGGTGCATTTCCACAATCTCAATACTCTTCTTCAGGTGTCTGGCTGCTTCCTGCCACTTCCCTGATGGGAAAACAAGCAAAACAAAACAATGAGAAATTAATAAATACTTCCTAGAACTACTGCCACCCAAAGAATCTGACAGAATCAATCAAAATGTGGTGAATTCTGTCCATAGAACCAGGACAGGGAATCTAAAAGAACATGAGAGCACAGTATTGTTCACTGGCTGCTGGGAACACAGGTTTGGTCTTTCTGAGAGCCCTGCTGACAAAACCAGGGAAAAAAAATGAGAGGATCAGTCCAAAAAAAAGCTAGTTATGTTAAATTCAAAGTTCAGGAAACATGGGACAGTGAGAGGACAGTGCCATACCAAGAGTAGCATAGACCTGTGCCAGATGATCCTCCATCTCTCCCATCAGTAAATGCTCTGGAGACAAGAAGGTTCCAGCATCCATCTGACACTTCAGGAGCATTTTGATAGCCTGATCTATTAAAAAAAAAAAAAAAAAAGTTATAAAATTCACCCTGCCAGTGTCCAGTTTTCCATGATCCATGAAATAAAATCAATCCAATCTCATCTTTGCACAGCTGATTGGGGTTTGGTTAGGATTCAACACTGACTTCCTCTGCACCTCTGCTTATTCTACCCCAGCGTTGGCCCAACTCCCTCCAGGAAAACAAGGCCTGGGAACGCCCAACTCCAGTGTTATCCTGAAATCTTTTTATTTAATTACTTTACTATGGAACAATATGCAACTTAGCTTAACACCCAGATCAGGGGGTATAAAAAATCTAAAGCTGAAGTCCCCAGGGACACCAGGCCACATGTCACAGCACCCCAATGGCATGAGCAACACTGCCATCTCATGGTTCCTGTCCCGACCTGGGCTCCTCAGCTCCTGACCTCAGGGAACAAAGCTGAGCCTTACCAGCCTTCCCGACTCTCAGCAGGCCTAAAGCTTTCTTGATTTGTTGCTGAAGGTCCTGTAAACGGCCAGACAGGTGATCTCTGCTGGCTGAGGTTGCACAAGCTTCATTTGAACAGCAAAGTGTGTCTTCTTCCCCCTGTGGAAATCACCTTTGTGATCATTCCTCCTCACATTCAGCTCAAAGCTTACTCTCTATCAGCATTAGCTCTGGGTTATAGAGATGCTAAATTGTTCCTCACTTGTATTCATTATTCAAAGTGATTTTTTAAAATAAATTGTTATCAGCTTATTTGATTTTATAAGAAACAGTGAGATACTGTTTTGACTCAATAGGGGCTTTTGGCTTCTGAGCAGGGATCAAAGTGAGGTCTTCACCTCTTGGCTCTCCCAGACCCTTACACACCCCAGTAACCTGCACAATCATAACTATGGAGAATTACCTGCATTTGGGCCTGGCATTTGGGACAGCAGAATGAATTTCTGATGGACACCACACTCTTGACACCAGACTCTAACTCTTCAAGGCACGCCGGGCAGCGACACTCGAAGAAATACTGGCTGAGAAGCTGCTGTCTCTCAGCAACCCTCATCCTACACCAGTGAGGCCCTGCAAAGGATGGCAAGGGTAGATATCTCTCACAGGTACAGTTCTTAATATCAGAATAAATGGATTTTTGTTACAATTGAGACTAGGTATATTTTGGGGAGGACACAACTGGAGACTGAAAATCTAACAGAGGGCTTAAGGGACAAAGACTCTGGCAGCATTAGATGAGAATTATATGAGAATTATGATATAAATAGCCATCAGCATGATAAGGGGAGGTAAGTGACATCTGTGCCTTGAGACAAATACAGAACTGGGGCTTACCATAGCAATGCAAAACCTCTTGGCCACTTGAGATTGGCTGTGATGCCCTGACAGTGGCAGCTGTCCCACTGAATGACACGCTGGTATTGGGGCAGCACGAGTGGTTCAGGAGGCTGAGGACAGGGAAGAAGGCTGTTGCCAGCCTCACAGGCTTCTTATCTACAACAGCCCCATCTCCAGGCCCTGAAGACAGAGGAAAACCAAGCAGGTTGAGATTGAATGCTCACAAACCCACACAATTTCTGCAACGAGCCCCGTGACCGATCGCAGGCAGCAGCAGAAAGGTTCCTGGTATATTGCTGCAATAAATAATAGCTAAACACGCTCTGCATGTGCACCAAGGAACAGGCCAGCATGGGACAGGCCATTAAATTGTAAACAAATCATTTCCATCTGCAATTGGAGCTTTTTACAGCTGAGAATTTAATCTCTTCACTTCACACAAGAAGATGGGCAAGGAGAGGACAGTCCCGGGCTCCTCAGGACAGGGAAGAGGAGCTACTGAAGAGGGTCCAGTGGAGGCCACAGAGATGATGAGGGGTCTGGAGCATCTCTCTTATGAGGAGAGACTGAGGGAGCTGGGCTTGGTTAGTCTGGAGAAGACTGAGAAGGGATCTCATCAATACACAAACAAATACAGGTGTCAGAGAATGGTGATGGACTCTCTTCTGTGGTGCCAGGATGAGGAGTAACAGCCACAAATTAAACAAGAAGCTCCACCTCAACATAAGGAAAAACTTCTTTCCACTGAGGGTGGCAGAGCACTGGAACAGGCTGCCCAGGGAGGTCTGGAGACTTTCCAAACCCACCTGGACGTGTTCCTGTGTCACCTGCTCCAGGTGACCCTGCCTGGGCAGGGGATTTGGACTGAATCATCTTCAGAGGTTCCTTCCAACCCCAACCGTTCTGTGACAACACAGTAGGGCTTAATTTTTTTTTTTTTTAAATCTTACCCAACTCCTGCATTACAGTGATCGCTTGTGCATTACACTGCAGCTGCAACACGTGCCTCAGCATTGCTTCTGCCACAGTCTTCAGCTCTGGGGACAATCCATCTGAGGTGTTCTCACATGTCTTTGGTTTGGACTGCGGCTGAGGCAATTCCTGACTCAACACAGCAGCCTCCAGGCCAGCTGCTTGCAGCTGTTTGCATATAGCTACCACACTGAGCGTGCAGAGGAACTTGTGCTCAGGGCTGTGCTGCTCAGTGTGGGGCAAAAGGTGGAACAGAGCTTGGTAAGAGCTCTGGTACCGACCCCTGCTGTCACAACCAGGGACACCTCTGCTACCAGCTCCTGCATCTGCTGCCTCACTGAGAGGTTTGCATCTTGCCTCAGGGTTCTGAAGGCTCTTGTCCCCACGGTGGGACCACGCCACCAGCCTGCTAACCTCTGCAAATCCTGCCAGCAGGACAGTCCTCAAGGCCACGTGGCAGAAGACCCCCAGCGTGAGGAGCAGCGCTCCCAGGGAACACTCTGTCCTGTGGTACTGCTGCCATGCCATGTCTGCACAGTCCTGGCTGCAGTACTTGGCATAACTGCAGCCCTGGCAAGGCACTGAGGCCAGGAGCTGCCTCAGACAGCGGTGGCAGTAAAGATCCGCGTTGGTGGCTCCAGTGTCCCATGCTGTGTCACCATCCTGCAGAGGAAGGCTCTCCCCGGGGCACAGCACGCTCACAAAGGCCTCTTCTTTCACCAGGCTCTGTCCTGGCACAATGTCCTGGGAGGCCACCAAGTGACGTCCTCTCTCTGCATCAAAACCCAAGCTCAGGGATGAAGATGCACCTGAAATCCTGTTGTTCTCTTCCCAGATCTCTGGCTCCCCTTGAATGCCACCACGTGCTTCTCGTGCAGGCTCTGGACACCTCTCTTTCTCACCTAATTTAACCTTCAGCTGACTTAACTTTTTTAGCCGTGTCAGGTGTGTAGTCATGACCCCATCCAGAGCAATTTTACTCTCCAGCGCTCTGAGGAGATCCTGTGCATCCTGTAACCTCCCCAGGCACAGCAGACACTCAGCTTTCCGCAGCAGGACCTTGGGCAGCAGCCTGTCTGGATAGCCATGGCTTTCAGCCCTGGCAATATCTTCCAAACAAACCTAGGAACAAAGATAAGGCCTTTTAAGTGGGCTTGAAAACCAGCTTGTGCTCTTTCATTCCACCTGAGACAGTCTCATGGAAGAATTCTGTGTGCTAATCAGCAAATTCCATGTGCATAACCAACCTGCTGCCCAAATAAAGCATCCTGACACAGAAATGAAGTAGGAAGCTATGGATGCTTTAAGCACAGCTTGAGAAGCACATCTGATCTGCTGTCTCTTGTTCTAACAATCAAACACCTCAGGGGCACCCAGGACCTTGTGGGGTGGGTGCTGCCCTGGCCTCACTTACCTCAAAGTGCCCCAGGTGGAGAAGGGCAGCCGAGCGGTTGGCAAAGCACACGGACACCTCGGGGCTCCCAGGGAGCTCGTGGGATGCTGCCTGCAGAGACCAGAGAACTGCTGCTGCCTCGGGGGATCCCTCACAGGACCCTCTCAGCAGGGCCTGCAGGACCCCCTCTTTGGGGATCCCCTCACGGGAGCTGCTCCTCGCCCCTCACCCTTCAGCCATGAGGGGCTGCAGGACCCTCTCTTGGGGATCCCCTCAGGGATGTGAAGTGTTGTGGGACCCCCCATGCCACACCTACCTTGGAGTAGAGCCTCAGGGCAGCCTGGTACTGGCCCCGCTTGAATTCCCGGTTGCCCTGCTCCCGGTACCAGCTCGCGGCCTCCGGCTTCTTGTCCGTGGCTGCCCGGCGGCACAACTGCACCAGGGCTGCCTCCGCCTCCTCCTCGGTCCTGTGGGACACTGAAGGATCAGTTTGGAATTTCTGGTCCAGCCGCCCTGCTCAAGCAGGACGATCCTTGTGGCACAGGACTGTGTCCAGAGGGTTCTGGAGTATCTCCAGCGAGGGAGACTCCACACTCTCAGTCTGTGCCACGGCGTGGTCACTGCACAGGGAAGAAGTTCTTCCTCATATTCTCAGAATCACAGGACCAATTAGGTTGGAAAAGACCTCTGAGGCCATCGAGTCCAGCCTGTGACAGATGCCCAGTTTGTCAGCACTGAATGCCATGTCCAATCTTTCCTTAAACACTTCCAGGGACAGCGACTTCACCTCCTCCCTGGGCAGCCCATTCCAGCGTCTAACCACCCTCTCTCTCTGCGAAGAAATTCTTACCAGTGTCCAACCTAAACCTCCCCAAGTGAAGTTTAAGCCTATATCTTCTTGTCCTATCACCAGCAACCCGGGAGACAAGGCCGACCTCCAACCTGCTGTCGGGTAGAAAGGTGGAATTTTATCCAGATGGAATTTCCCTTTCTGCCCGTTGCCCCGTGTCCTGTTGCTCGGTTCCACCGAGCGGAGCCTCGTCCATCCTTTGACACCCTCCCTTCATTATTTATACGCGTTAAGGGATGCTCCAGTCCCCCCCTCCTCTCGCTGCCCAGCGCCGGACCCGCCCCGCCCGCGGCTCACCGGAGCAGATCGCAACCCAACCGCACTGCGTCGTGAAGCGAAGCCGCCGCCAGCCGCTCCCGCAGCGCCGGGTCCAGCGCGGCCCAGAGCCGGGCGGTGCGGCCCCGCCACTCCGCCACCGGCAGCGCCATCACCGCCACCGCGCCACCGGCAGCGCCACCGCCGCCATGGCGGCGCCCAGCAGCATCCCTGCTCGGAACACAGCGGTACTTCCGCCGTACGGCGCGGGACAGCCAATAGACGCGCCGTGCTGGCGGGTGACGCACGGCGTGGCCTGAGGCGGTGCCGGAAGGAGGCGGTGGCGGCAGCGGCGGCGGGAGGATTTGGCGGCAGCGGCGGCGGGAGGATTTGGCGGCAGCGGCGGGAGGATTTGGCGGCAGCGGCACCATGAGCGTGCGGCTGAGCGAGGGGGCCATCGCGGTGAGCGGCTCGGGGTGGGCTGGGATGCACCCGGGCCTGGTCAGGGGGGGAGGTGAAAGCCGGGCCTGGGCACCGTGTCCGGCCCGGTCCCGAGGGGAGAAGCAGGCCCGGAGCGGGGCCTGGTCCCGGGGGGGTTTCCTGGTCCAGCGGTGACGGCCACACCCGCGTCCCTGGCTCTTCCACGGCAGTTTCTCCTCAACTCCTTGGCTGCAGCCCTTCATAGGTTGGGCCCGATGGTCTCAGACCTCCGAGCTCATTGATTCCGTGGTTCGGTCCCCGTGGGTGGCGAGGCGTTCCGGTGACACATTCCTGAGCGTCTCTTTCATTTCTCCAGGCCATAATGCAAGGGGAGGAAGTCTCCAAGCCCGTGCTGCAAGTCATCGTGAGTACTGTCCCTTGCCTTGGTGGCTGCATGGGGGGTCCTGAGTGCAGCCAGGCTTTCCTCTGCGGAGATGCCGAGCAAAGCTGCTCTACTTTTAGTTCTCCTAATTTTGTTTTACAGTGCTTGGGCAATGCCGTTGATTAGTGTTCAGAAAAGCCGAGTAGATAAGTCACTTGTTGTTAATGTCACTTTCTGGTTTTGAGAAGTTTCTGAACAAATGTGAACTGACAGCCCGGGTGTTTTTTTTTCCCTGCAGAATACACGGGCTATTGCCACAGGAACTGGGCCCCCACGTTACCGAGTGCTGATGAGTGATGGGGTGAACACCCTCTCCTGTGAGTATGACAAGCTGCAGTGAGGTTTTTCTAAGTGTGGAGGTGCTAAGGGTGATGAAGTTCCTGGTCTGGTGATGGGATGCAAAATGCTGAAATAAATATTGAAGGAGAGTGTGGTTTTTCACTGGGACACAGACTCTGAAGTGTGCAAGTGCGTTTTGTCCTTTAGATGAAATCTTTGACTTTTGGAACTTTGTGAAATATAAGCAATCAACTTGCTGCAGGATATAATGGAAATACAGAAACCTATACATATGACATTGGTTTGAAAGTAGTTTAGCTTAACCTTCCTGTTAATTCTTTGATATACAATCATTCTAGCTATCACTGCTCTCTGAAGTGTGGGGAATGAATACAGCATACTTTATGGTCAGTTTTGGTGACTTCTTAGCAGTTGCACTGTTTTCTTTGTCAAGCTGCAGATCCAGTGCAATACTTGACTGGCTGGAAAAGGTGTGGCAGCCCCTTTTAAAGCTGTCATTGTGAATTGTTTCAATATTTTCCTTCTCCTGCAGCATTCATGTTGGCAACACAGCTGAACTCCCTGGTGGAAGAGGAACGCCTGTCAGCCCGGTGTATTTGCCAGGTTAACAGATTCATTGTCAACAGCCTGAAAGATGGAAGGTATTTGTGTTAATCTTTAAGTTCAGCCCTACAGAAAGGCAGCTGCACCAGTGGGGGCCCTGTGCTTTGTGACTAAGCAGAGGCCAAGTGCTTTTGGTTGGGATTATCTGACGATACTCAGGCTTTAGGGTGCGCGAGGGAAAGTCCACCGCAGAAATAAAATGCAGAATGTGACTCTAGTGAGATCAAATGCATCTGGTACAGTGATTTAGTAATATAAAATTTCCAGTTGCAGTACTCCAGCTGGAATACTCCAAATACTTGTACAAAGCTTCCTTAAAATTTTCTGCTGTTGAAAAGAAACAATAAAGGTATCTTGTTACGTAGGTGTTGTGGGATCTGGTCTTTTATTAAAATTTGAGGAAATAGGATAGGAGGAGCATTTGAGGGGATGGGATACTGCAAAGTGGGAAGGGATCCAGGTGAAACTATTACAGAAGAACTATGTATATGTCTAGCAGGAGATGAACTAAGGTTTGTATTCTTTTTATTCTGGAGAGAAGACAACAACTTTTGAGGCAGGGAATAAAAATCTGGTATGGTTTAGCTATTTTTAAAACACAGTGGTTTCCCAGGCTATTTTTGATGCCTGTTCAGGCCTGTCCTTGATGCAGTGATATCAAGTATCCTTGATATTGTTTCAAGCTTACTTGTCCCTCAAGAGAGGGCTTAGTTGACAGTGGAAAGCTTTTGTCTCCCAGATCCATCATCCAAAGAATCAGCCTCCTAATGCTTGGTTTTCTCACCTGCTGCAAAGGATATCCAGAGATGGGAGTTGCAGAGGGAGTGACAGTCTTTGCTTGTTGTCTGTTCTGTTGCAGGAGAGTGGTGATCCTGATGGATGTAAATGTCCTGCAAACTGCTGATCAGGTTGCTGGGCCTATTGGCAATCCCCAGCCGTACAATGAGGGTGAGTAGCTGTGAGTAAATACTCTTCTGTCACCTCAGAGCCTTTCAGCTTCTCTCTTTCACTTGAAAAAAGCAGTCAGACACGTTCAGGGTTTTTTTTTTTTTTATGCCTGGAATAGTGATGTCCAGATCTTGAAAATCCTTTTTGGTTGTGTCACACAAACTGGGGTTTGTACCTATTTTAATAAACTGCACCATGGCTGAAGCTTGAGTCTCTCCATGGTGTTTGGAGCATCCATACCTTATAACCTTGACAGGTTTTTATTGCAGTGAGTGGTCTCTACCTCAAGTTCCAGTAAGTAAGCGGAAGCGATTTTATGTCTCCTCATAATGAGTAATCAAATAGATTCTAATTTCTCCTGTCTGGAAAGAAACAGGAGGAGGAAGATGGAATAATGATCTGTAAAAGTCTAAGATGGCATGGAGGGGATGAATAAAGAATGATGAATCTCTCTCTCTCTCTTTTCTATGTTCATTTGATGCTCTTCAGCTCTCATGTTGTCAGGCAGTGGTTGTAAAACAAAGGCTGCACCACACCCCTAAACTGCACAGTTAAATTATGGAACTTGTGGAGGTAGGTGCCAAAAATTGGCACAGGTTCAAAAAGCAATTAGATGTGAAAGAGAAATCCATTAAAGGCTGTTAAACATAACAATACATCCTCTGCATGAATGTTAGGTGCAGGAAGCACTAAAACTTAGATTGTTCCAAGTACCTAGACAAGAGACTGGTATGAAAACAAGGAGAGCACAGAATTCCCTAAGCACCCATTCCTACCATGCCCAGCTGAAAAAGGATTGAGGCACTGGCTGGACCTTAATCTGACCTGCCATTAATCTCTTTGGGTCTGTTATGTTGCATAAATAGCTGTGTTCTTCACTTTTGTGTGCTGAGCTTGCAGTTCTCATGCAAATGGTTTTTTAAATTAAAACATTTTTCCCTCCAAGAATGTTCAAAAGCCTGTTCTGCTCTTCCAATTCTGATCTTTTAAAAAGGGGGAGAATAATAAGCACTTAAAGAAAATATTTTAACAGCTCTGTCAGTGATGTATACACAGATAATGGCTGGAATTTAATAGCAGACAGCTCTTCCTGAAGATTTTTTTTTTATCCTGAGAGAAGTGGACTAATATATTTTTATTACTAAGGGACCACACATTAGAGGCAAGAGTTTTCTGTAGAATAGTTTGGACAAACAGTGGTGGTAGGTGCATTGCTCTTCTGGTTAAAAATCTCTTCTGTTGCAAAGGCAAAGACATCTTTCTTCATTAACTTTTTCCAAGGGAATTAAGAGGGGCGTATGTTAAATGAGCCTAAAGAATCCTTTGTTCCTTTGATAGTTACTTAGCTAATTGCTGTTTAAAAAATGTGTTGACATCTCAGATTTTATGGTTTAATCCCACAGTTGCTGTAGAGACCAAGACTTTCAGAATAGCTACTGAGCAGACTGTTTTGTGCCTTTCTCCCATTTCCCTGCTTATGTGATACAAGAGCTTGTGAACTATAGTGTTTTTCAGTTATATTGTTGCTTAGAAACCACTGAGAACGTGGTATCTGACAGAATTGAGCTGAAAATATACCTTTAACTATAAATTCTGGTAAAATTTCCATTACTTTGATCAAAGTTGTGTTCTTCATTTGGACTTACAAAAATACTCTGCAGTGAAGGTTTCAAATCTAAACTCTTTTGGAGATGTTACAGGTCTGTGGTCATAATATGTGTGGGCTTGCACTAGGTAAAAGATGCCAAAAAAGATGTGATGTGTATTTCATTTGAACACTGATCTTATTCTGACGACTTCATACCCTTTTATTTGATACTAAATAAGGTCTCTGATACAGAAGATGGTAATAGTTTAGATTAGGTAAGCTTAACCCAGCCAGCTCTTCAAGCTGCAAGATTTGTCATGAAGGCCTTGATGAAATGGCAGAGGTGTGGATTTCAAGTTGCATATTCTCTTAAGTTCCTGTATATATTAAGAAATTGATATTTTTGAGGGACACTCAGCTAATGCAAAATGAGCATCTTAAACGTACTTCGTGGTTTCTGTTTAAAAAAAAAAGTTCTGGTATTTTAAAAATGTACCTTTTCGCCCTACTTTTGGTTTTCCTTGAAATACAGATCTCAGACTGCCAGACCTAGGATTAAGGAATATTCTTTCTCAGACTGTAATAGCACAGTGGGACCCAGGGGGGTGAGAAGCTGGCTTTTGGCCACTTTACATGGGAGCAGTAGGTGGTTAATCTGCCTAACAAGGAAGCTGGAGACACAATCTTCTTATTACAAATCATAAAAACTTTTCAGGCAGCCTCTCATAATAGTATTGGAAATTAAGACTGAGCAGTTTAGTTCTTGTTGAAGACTGGATGGTTGTGTTATTACTGTCGTTAATCTCATTCAAATTACTCTGATGCTGGACTTTCTTTTCACTATGACAATGACTTGCTACTTATCTTCAACCTCTGTCATTAATCTTTGCATGTTGAAATGTTTATGTACTTACACATTCACTTGAACTCCTTAGTCTTGCCCTTCCCACTGCTGTGATTTAGAGGTGTGTTGTTTCAAAGTGCATTTTTTCCCCCTTCTCTCCCTTCCCTGCTGCTCTGTTCTGGGGCAGGTCTTGTGTCATGGCATTGTGGCAAAACCTCTTGGTGACAAATTATTGGAAGCTGAGGGTTCCTGTTACACAGTTATTGCCTTTGAGTGGGCTGTGAGGCAGCTGCAGGCAAAGGTCTTGGGTTTGCCTAATCTACCACATACAGAAGAAATGTGAGCAGGTATTTCAACTGCTTTTTTCACCTCCTGCTAATAAAAACTAACAGCAGAAACCAGGCAGCCTCCTCGGTTTTCTGAGCACTTTAAGTGATCTGTAGGCCACCAGCCACCAAAAATCACAGTTTAGGAGTCCCTAGGCTCTCCAAGCGAGAAAATTGAAGAGATATTTCTGCTACTTCTGTATTTGAACACATGCACAGATGTGTGAATTTATTCTTACTCTGTTGAGAAACACTCGGCTGTGGGTAGGCAGCCATTAAAATGTGAATTTGTGTTTCATAACACACACGTGTTCCAATGGATGTGGTGGTCTTTGGTTTGGTTTTCAGTGGAGTTTTTTTTAAATCACAAATTCCTACAGAAAGAAACATATTTGGAACAAAAGTAATAAGGAAACCTCTTGCTGCTTCATACCCGCATTCTGCTCTTCCTGAATATTCCTCCCCTGACCAGACATATTTTTCTCTTGTTTTCCCACCTTCCCTTGCACAAAATGAATTTGGGTGTGGAGTGCTGACCCTCTGAGCACCTGAGGCCATGGAGCAAGGGGGAGACCTGGCTCCTCCATCTAGTGGAACCTGCAGTAAATACACATTTTGCTGTTTGACGTCACGCTGTTGCCAGGGAGACTGTCACCAGTTCACCGATGTGACTCTACTGCGGCAAGTTAGAGATTGGGGTTTGTGCAAGGACCTGGGTTTTGGATTAAAAATAACCAGAGGGTTACCTCTGGAGACTCTACCACATCAGGCAACACCACACTGGGCTCTCCTTGTGTTGCTTCTGCTTCTTGCCTGTAGTCTGATGCCATTCCTCTGTCCTGGGATTCTCTGCTTTTGTTCCTCGTGGTGCTCTACAGGCTTGGTCTGACCTTCTTTTCCATTTTCTCTGACCATCTTCCTCCTTACATCCCAAATCACGGGGAGTTTGCCTGCTCAGGCCTAGGTCTTCCTGCAAAGCAAGACCTTAAGGATTAGTTGTGTCCTAAAGGACAAAAATGTTGGATATTTTCTCATCTAGAGGCAAATTACGTTGTAAAGGAGTTCAAATTTTTGAATGGTAGATTAGTCTTTTAATGGACTTTTGCTTTGGATATGCCTGTCTGCTCTTTCCTTTGTAATTTATCATTAATTTAGAGCAAGTAAAAGTCCTGAAATCTAAAAAAATGGACACTTTGTTCTTACTGTGGCATCACTATGCTCCCTAAGCAATTTACTGCTGTGTGCCAAGAGGGGCCCTGGTGAATTCTGAAGTGATGACTCCATCACCCCCACATTAAACATCTTCATATTTCGGAAATAAAATCCAGCAGATGTTTTCTTTGTCTTGGGTTAACTTCAGATTTGACTTTACCCAGTGGATTTTTGGCCCTTTCTGAGTGATGAGACAGAATTCTCTACAGTTTTTTTTTTTTTATCATTGCTGTTAGGTAGGAGCAGAAACTACCTGTCAGAGCAATAGCAGCTGATAAACACTGAAAAGTTGTCAAGATTACTTCAGGGCTGTCCTTCTAAATCACCATCAGCCCTGAGTTCTTTCCAAGTAGAAAGCAGTTGCTTGAGGAAAGAGATCTGACTGGAATTCCTTCATGGTAATGTTCAACAGATAGCTAGCTGCTCCTGTGTTTTAAATACCTGGATTTTAGCATGTTCTCTGTGGGTTTAATTATTTAATTTTTTTTTTTTTTTTTTTTTTTTTTGCATGCAAGTCTTATTTCCTGAAAGGGTACTTTTAATTAATGTGCTCCCTACTCTATGGTCTCTTTCCATTTTAATTACCAGGACAAGGGCAACGTTCTGCAGCTCCAGCAGGAAACCCAGCAGCCAGCAAACCACAGCAACAAAATGGCAATTTGTCTGGAGCAGGTAAGAGTCATACTGGGCAGGAATTCTGATATGTGATCAGTGAGAAACTGCAGCTTCAGTTTAAATAAAATCCTTTCTCTAGTGGTATTCCACAAGAAACTCTCCATTGAGGAGTAGCCCATAGCTTGACTAGGTGAATTCTCTGAAGAGTAGTCTATACTTGGTTATAAAAGGGGAAAAATTGTCCCTTTTCTTCCCCGAGGGAAAAAAGCCCAAAAAACCCAACTTTATTCAGTTTACATTGCATTCTTGAAGCAGTGCTCTGTGGACACCCAAATTAGGCTGCAGTTTGGAGCTGGCCACCAACTGTGTGTGTTACCAGTGCTGAGATAGAGAGATAGAGGCCAAACATTTTAGGCAATACCCTGAAATTATTTGATAGTACATCTAGAAACATGGTTTTTTTGATCAAGATTTCAGTGAGATACTGAAGGATGCAGTCAATTTAAATGTCAGCCTGTAGACTTTTTTTTTTTTGAGCTAAAAAGTTGTCAATCCTAATTCTTGGTGCTGTTTTAACTTGTCTGTATTCTTTACCCCTGTGCTTAGGAAGAATTTTTAAATAGTAAAATTTTGACATTTGCTTAGAAACTTGCAGCAGAAAACAAGCTTCTCCTTCCTTGCTTAAAGCTGATCACAAGAGTTTTTTTGCATATACATTGACAAGATCAAGTTTAGAATTAGCAATATCACTTTATGTCAAAAACCTATTTGTGGGGTATTTTTCCTTAGTTCTTCCCCCAAGTGGTGTCTTGATCTAACACTTCCCATCCCTGGAAGTGTTCAGGGCTGGGTTGGATGGGGTTGTGGGTAAGGTTGTTTGTGGAAGGTGTCCCTGTCCCTGGCAGGGGGTTGGAATGAGTCCCTTCACACCCAAACCACCCTGTGATTCTGTTATTTTAAAGAATGTACTGCTAAACAGTTGTTTGCCACTTAACCTCTGTTCAAGTGGTTGACTGTGGACACATTTCCACTTAAGTGCAAGCACTCTAAAGGGTCTGAGAGTGTCTCTTCTGCAGCATTTTGCAGCCTAGAAGACACTTGTGACCAAGAGCAGGAATGATACAACAAGCTTCCAGCCCCTCTGTGGTGCCCACGTGGCACAGGGTGTTCCCTGGAACCTTTCCTGTGTGGCTCCCCATGGCATGGTGGGAAAGTTCTGCACCCTGACTTGGTTTTAAGCTATCTTTGTGTGTGAGGCTGAAATCCTCTCTGCTCTGGTGTGGTTTTTGGAAGGTCCTGCTGCTCCCAAGTACCACGCTCCCTCCAACCAGTTTGGAAAAGCGAGTGCTCCCAATGCCCTGAAGACACCTGGGGGGTCTCAGATCAAAGTGGTGCCAATTGCCAGCTTGAATCCATACCAGTCCAAGTGAGTTCTTGTGCTTTGCCAGGCCTTGTTCATCTCACAGACATGAAGGAACAATAGCTTTGTTTTGCTTTTCTATGTGTGAGTCTCTGTCAAATAATTCATTGAGTTCTTTGGACTTTATTGGTTAAGTTCAAACAAACCAACCCAACAACAACCACAAAACCACCCAGAGAAACAAGCAGAAAACCTTCCATAGAAAACACTGGTGGGCTTTGTTTTGGTTTGTTGGGGTTTTGTTTTGTTGTTGTTGTTTTGGGTTTATGTTTAGAGTTTTGTTTTCTGAGTTTCTTTTTCTGTGGCAAAGGGTGTTCTTTTCTTTCTTTTTTTTTTTATCTTTTTAAATTGCATCAACACTCTTAACAATCTGAGATTTGCCTTGCCATTGTCTTGGTGCAGCTGCCCTGCTGAGCTTGATAGTTTTTTAATATTTTAGTTGAAAATCGATTGACTTGTCTGGGTTTTTTTTTTTCCTAAAGCAACCTTCTTTTTGGTAACTTAATGACAAAACAGCTCAGTAAGCTATTCACTTCAGCTACTGAGCTGTTGAAAAGCATGAGGATGTAATTATTTAGTGAATGACATTTTTAAGTTATGCAAACTGATTTGATTACCCAAGTTAAATGCGAATCCTATAATTGAGCTCTTGAGTTCTGGCGTGGCTTTTCAGAGCAGGCAAACTGCTGTGTGAGAAATGTACCCTAGAAGAGTAAAAGATTTGAGGTCTGCTTCTGTGTAGAAGGATTGTTCACTATTATTATCATACTGGATGTTTTATGGCTGCTTTGTTGCCTTCTCTACAACTTTCTGTCTTTAATGGTCTAGGCCATTAAAACAGAAAGCAGTGGAAAGAGTTGCCGAGGTGCAGTGGGAAGATTCTGGCTTTTAAATAGTCACATTCCAGTTCCAAAGGTCTGTCAAGTCAATCTCTTGTTTAAAATGATGCAAAGAGATGCAGAGCAGTGATTTCTTGAATGATTTCAGGTGGACCATTTGTGCTCGTGTTACCCAAAAAGGTCAGATCCGCACGTGGAGCAACTCTCGTGGGGAAGGAAAGCTCTTTTCCATAGAGCTGGTTGATGAAAGTGTAAGTGTCATATGTTGAGACAAAGATAATGTATGCCAGATGCTGATGAACCTTTCATAAAGACAGAATAGAGGAAATAAAGTGCATTTTTCGGAAATGATTTTTTTTTATTACAACTGAAACTTGTATCCCCGCATTCATTAAGTTGCACATCAACGTGCCAGTTTTTATCCAGAATGAAGTCTTAAATGTGCAGCATTGCTGATTATTTTTCATCAAAGTCTATAGTGTGTGACTGGATTTTTGCAGCTTCAAAATAGAGTTGTTTATGCAAACTGACAACCTAATACTGAGGGTTGTGGTGGTTTCCTGTAGATTGAGAGTGACATCTCCTCCTGGCTGAGCTACACCTTACAAAACAGGGAGTGAGAGGAGCATTACCTCCAAGTTACAAGCTTTCAATTTTCACAAGGAAATTGGCGTACAAATTATTGTAACACTGAGGAATTTCCTCTGTGGTTTGTTTGGGGAATGGTATCTGGTTAATCTAACTGAACTTGCAGTTTGTCAAACCTCTTATCAAATTACAGCCTTCTGTCGTGAAAACAAACAAGATTCTGCTAGATTATATTGAGTGTAAAATGTGAGGTTAATAATGTAACATGTTGTCACCAGGCATTTGTTTTCTCTGCATAGTGTCTATATTCTTTTTTTTTTTTCTTTTTTTTTAACAGTGTTTATATCTAGTGAGGGTATAATTGTTATTAATTCTTACTTATAGACATATCTGAGTGGGAGCCATCACAGTATACTGTGTGCTAACTTGTGGAGCTGTGGGGTCTATTTGAATTTTATTTCATCACTGCCAGTTTTACTGGCATTTTCAGAGGTGTCTCTATGATGGATGCAGTTCTTATGCCTTTTATTCTGAAGCTGTAGATGTACTAATGAGACTTGAATATGAGGTTTGATTGTCAGGTGTAGAATATGTCATTTTAGCTCTAACTACAGATGTGAAGAGAATGTTGTTTGTTTCTCACATGCCTGGAGCTTCCCTGGCAGACCCCACTGTCTCTGCAGGACTGCTACCACTTAACATTGCAAAGATTTTATTTATTTATTTTTTTTATCTTTTTCCACGACCAATTTCACTTCTGACCAGCTCCCCTATTTTCCTGCAGGGTGAGATTAGAGCTACTGCATTCAATGATCAAGCAGACAAGTTCTTTCCTCTCATTGAATTGAACAAGGTATGGTAGCTTTGTGCTTTCTTAGACTGACAGGAGCTGGAAAAGAGGAACTTGAGCCTAGCAAGGATTTTTAAAGGTGAACACAATCTATTTTCCCTGACTACTGATAATATCCCCTGTTTCATTGCTTTCTCCTGTAGGTATATTATTTTACCAAAGGCAATTTGAAGACTGCTAACAAGCAATATACAGCTGTTAAGAATGACTATGAGATTACATTCACTAATGAGACTTCAGTTGTGCCCTGTGATGATGCCCAGCATCTTCCATCTGTTCAGTTTGATTTTGTATCCATCTCTGACTTGGAGAACACACCCAAAGACTCGATTGTTGGTCAGTCAAAGTAGGAAAATGGCAAATTCTAAAGCTTTGAAGTTTGATTTTTGTGTCCTGAATTCTGGGCAGATAGTGAGCATAGGATGCTTCGAGTGTTGTGATCTCTTAATTGAAGTCATCCAGTGATTGTTGCCATTAAAAATTCCTCAGGCAATTTTCCTGTTAAGATGATTTTGCCTGTTTTCTAACAATATATAACAATTATTCTTCAAACTTGTACTTCAACCTGAAGACAGTAGGTGACAGTTGTTTATTGTACTGCGATCGCTGTTTTCCCCAGAAAAAGGCTGAAAGAAAAAATGCCCTTGCTCAGCATGTGTGCATTTCATACCTTCTGTGGTCTTGCTTTCTTTCACTATCTAATTATCTCTGTAGTGATTTTGGCATAATTCATTGCATCCAAATCCAAGTTGCATGACTGTTTTGGCTTGCTTTATGAAGTATTGGAGGTTTGTTTTTCTGTAATTCGTTGGGCAGAGTACTCCGGAAAAATCAGAGGCTTGGGTGGGGGCGAGGGTTCTCAGGTTTCAGAGGCACAAGATGCCTGTGATTCAGAGACATTCAGCTGGGAATTCTAAAGGTAGATGGGTAATATTAAAAGTGGTGTATTTTTAGGGACTGCACAGGGGATTGCTTTAGCTCTTACCACCTGAGCATGCAGACTTGTTAAAGTTGCAACTTATAATTGCAGAGTTATGTGGAGGCACGAGCCAGTTGTTTCATTGTGTTACAGTCACTTTGAAGGCTCTTGCTTGTGCTTTAACAGCGTGTGTTACATGATCAGGACTGAAGTCCTTTGACAGTATGTGATGGGAAAAGATAGTACAATGCCTTGATCTCTCTAATGTGGTGAGGCTTGCATTCATGAATATCTTAATGACTGCGTCAACAAAATTAAAGCACTGAAGAGTTCTGTAGTGGAACATTCCTACCATAATACACTTAATTTCCATATCAGATTTCATTTCAATAAGGAGCAGGGATACAAGGTAAAAATCTGACAGTAGGTTAGAATTCTTCTCTTGTGATCTTGTGTTCTCCAATTGTGACCCTTGAGTAACTCTAAATTGTAACTGTTTCTCAGATGTAATTGGAATTTGCAAGAGCTACGAAGATGTCACTAAAATTACAGTGAAAGCTAACAATAGGGAGGTTTCAAAGAGGAACGTGCATCTGATGGATACATCAGGGAAACTGGTGACAGCTACACTGTGGGGAAATGAGGTATGTGCTCTCTTACCTGCTCTTAACAAAGCTGCCTTGGTGTAGGGCGAGGAAGTGCTGTTGTCACCTGAGATGGGCACAGCACTGACACAGTCCTGGGTGTTCAAGGATCAGGGGCCAAGAGAAGGTGAAAGACTGTCAGGTTGCATTCAGGTGTGATGTTCCTAACCTTTCCCTGACAAACTGCTGACATGATCTGACTAATGTGTTCTGAACAACTGCAGACATTATGTCTCAAGCCAAAATACTGAAAGTAATGGGCTCCTGGTTTAGGAAAGGGTGTGAGCTGCAGCTTGATGATGGAAAAGCCTGGTGGCTATGGCTGTCTCAAAATGAGATGAATTTTATTTGTAGGGTGGGATACATGTTATCCCTAATGAGCAGGTTGAGAGGATCTGTCACAGACTGGGAGTTTAAAGCATCAGAGCCTTGAAAGTGAAAGTTTGAACAGTTGCAGTAAAATGCTTCCTTATCTTTTTAACAGGCTACTTTGTTTTCCACTGTTGTTATAGATACTTAGGGATTTATGTGCCAGTCTATAAAATGGGAGTGATCCTGCCAGCTTGACAGTGATGCTTTATGACTAAATGATCAAGTGCACTGATACTGTAGGTACCTAAACACCATTAACCATCTGCTGATACAGATGAAGTAAACTGGAGTTCAGTATTGCAAAGCCTTAAGATTGAACTAGGTTATAATAGGAGAGACTATTGGTATACAATTCCTGGCTTAACACTTCCAACAGAGATCAGGGTCTGCATTTTGCAAAGTTAAATCTGTTTGCTTGCTTGTAGAATAGAAATATCAATAAGCATTGAGGGGGAGTGATGTATGGCTTGCAGCTGGCACAGTTAGGGTTAGAATCTGTAAGTCTTTTACAGCAGTCACTGCCATGACTGCTGGGATGTGTTTTCTGGTTTTGCATCTCATGGGTACAGTAAGTACTACTGCAATTCCAGCTCATTTGTTATCTTTAAGTACATGATCCTCCCCTTGCTTGCTGAGTGGTGTGGGGTCCATAAAATCTATACCTTTCAAACCCTCTCTCATGCCATGAGGTTCTTTGTTAGTGTCAGACTAATCAGGTGATGACAGTTGAACAGCATTAGAGCGGCTTTATGACATAAAAGTCAGAAGATGGGAAGTTGAGTAAAAATGTTTGGTCAGCATAGCTGCACTTCTGTGTAAGTGGTAGTAAGAGGGACATGATTGGTTCAGTGAAGCTGAGTGAGTTGTTTCATCTCCTGAGGAGTCTGATATGAACAATTAATTTTGTTTGCATTCCCATAACACATCTCCCTTCCTAAAATCTTGGTGTAAAGCAGCTGACAGAGGGGACCAGTCCTTTCTAACAAACCCATGGTGTGATTTAAGGATTCTTTGGTTCCCCAGGAAACGAGGTGTTAGGATTGCACAGAAAATTGTCACCTAGCTTTGCTTAAACTCATAATGACGCCATTCAAAACCTTACCTTTTAGCTATAGTGGGGCAGTTTGATTCAGGTTTGGTCTCTTGTCATGATCTGTGAATTATGACTACAAGTTCAGTGCCTTTCCTGTAACGTGCTGCTGCTGCTCTCTGGTTTTTCACACATGCAGGCTGAACAGTTTGATGGTTCCAGACAACCTGTGATTGCCATCAAAGGAGCCCGTGTCTCTGACTTTGGTGGCAGAAGCCTGTCTGTCCTGTCCTCCAGCACAGTTGTCATCAACCCTGATAGCCCAGAGGCTTTCAAGCTCCGAGGATGGTAGGAGTGTGTTTAGGTTGCTTTGTTTCAACCTCCTGCAGAGTATTTGTTTTATTTTGTTTCTCTGTACTTGAGCAGTGGGTGTAGCACTGAGGGAAGGTGGCAGAGGCTGTGGCTTCCAGGGCTGCAGAAGCTTCTCTGGCTTGCAAGCCCTAGAGCCTGGAAGGCTGTCCTTCTTAAGTTGTTCAATTCAAAAAACTTTTAATTCCATGACAGACCTTGAAAAATTGAAATCGGGGTAGTGCATGCTGACCCAAAGCCTTGGAAGGCAGCATGAAATCAGGCTTGACCAGCTCTACTTTCTGAGGCTTGATCTGAGAGAATGGTAGTTTTTTCCACAGGCTTTTCCATTGTGTGGAATCTGATACACACTCAGTTAAGTGTGGAGGGACTGTTTGACATCTCTCAGTGTCTAGTTCTTGCCAGATATTTTTCAGATAGCAAAATAACTCTTTTATTATCAGGAAAACAAAGTGATTTCATTGTTGCTTCTCCTGTAAGTAGTTGTTAAATTGTCTGTTGTAAGTATGAATGTGGTGAGATGTGGTGTGTGTGTGTGTGAAGAGGGTTAAATGCCAACAGCATCAGACTTGTGAATCCTGAGTCTTCAGATTCCAGTTACATCACCCAAATGTGGATTAAATAAATGGCATCCTCCATTTGTCATTGAGCTCTCCCATACTTCAGAGGCTTGTTGCAGATAAAATTGATTGTGGGTCTGAGCTATTACTGTCACGCTTTAATTAAGCTCAGTCTTTGAGCCTCGTTGGTGTGTTTGTGAAATCACAAAGCCCATCACAACAGGAATGCAGTGCAACCTTTTGCTGAAGAGCTGTGCTTTCTGATCTTAACAGAGGAAGCATAATCTTTTCAATACTATTTGCTTTTTCTTTCGAAGCTGCTGCGAAGATAATGGTACCATGTAATTTAATTTTAATTATGGAAATATCTTGATGCCCTTAAATCTTGTTATCTGCCTGCCTCTAAGAAGTGTGCAGTGCATGGTTTGACCACTAGCTGGCAAACAAATTGCAGTTATATAGAACAAAGCTGTCCTCCTTTTGTGGGTTTATAAAATACTGTGCTAATTAAGTCAGACTATTAACTTATTCTGAAATGCTATTTTTGTTTGCAATATACACATATTACTGTAATTGTTTCCTTTGCAATCATTGATAAAAAATCCCTCATGTATCGAGCACATGAAAATAAACGTAAGCTTTTGATAAGTCTGTATGGTCTGCTCTCCAAAAATAGAAGTGCATCTCTGTGGCTGCAGGTTTGACTCCGAGGGGCAGCTTCTGGAATGTGCCTCCATCTCTGATGTGAGGGGTGGGCCAGCAGCTGGAGCAAATACCAACTGGAAAACTTTGTTTGAAGCCAAATCTGAGAACTTGGGACAAGGAGATAAGGTAAGGCATGGCCACTCAGTACAAGCTTTGTGTACTGGGGAGAAAATAAAAAGCAAGGCTTTGTGCAGGTATTCTTCTTATTGAAGAAGTCCAAGTGTTGAGCAGTAGGTGTTTACTGTCTTGGAACTTATGCTATTAATTAATATTATTTTTCAAATAAATCCAAGCTTGTTGGTGATGTTGCAACATAATACTTTGTTTTCAAGAGAATTCCAAGCCTCATGTAAATGAAGGGAGGATGTTTTTACCCCAAAGATGTTCACAGAAGCAGCACAGAATGTTCTGGGAGAAAGAGGTGCATTAGGAGGAAGTGGTTTTCAAGGGTGCACAATTGTTCAATAGAAAAGCTGGTAATAAACCCCAGGTCCTTGGCTTTTCATTCCAGAAACCTCTCTAGGCTTATGCTGGTTTTTTGTTTGGTTTTGGGTTTGTTTTGTTTTTTTTTTTTAATTGTTGTTTTTTTGTTTAGTTTTGTGGGGGGTTTTTTTGGGTTTTTTGTCTCAGACTTAAGTGCTAAGATGTTTGGGATATACAAGAGCTTCTATCCATGGAAAATATTTTCAAAATCATAGAATGGTTTGGGTTGGAAGGGACCTTAAAGATCACCTCTTTCCAAACCCCTTATCGTGCGCAATGATGCCGCCCCTTAGATAAGGTTGCTCAGGGTCCCACCAAACCTGGCTCTGAACACTTCCACTTTACCTGTAATTCAGCTATTTTCTGTGACAATTTTTGCCCGTGCTTCTTAAGAAACCCCTGTTTTTCTGCTGAAATACTTGACCGTGGTCTTAAACCATTATGATGATTATTTTAGTGTGGTGAGTGGGTATTTTGTTCTGTAGGCTATAGTTTAATCAAATGCTTATCTGTAACACTACACAATAGGCTTTCTGTTTTTTGTATTGGTTCCTGAAAGAAGCGTAGGAAAGTGCAGAATCTTAATCCTGTGAAAAAGTGCAGATTTGACAGACACAATGCAGAATCAAATATGCTTTATCTAAAGAAGACCTAGCAATTGGAGTTTCCTGCAATGGAAACACAAAATAATCTTGCTGTAGGGGCTTTATTAACATAATGGAAGCCTAAAAATTATTGCAACAGAGGGGTTGATTTACAGTTTCCCAGTAATCCATATCTGTTAAGCTTTCTAATCCTAAATATCCAAGTATGGATGCCTTGCTTTTGTGGTTAATTCAGAATGGGGAAAACATTGAGTATTTTGAGGCTAATGTTGCACACTCACTCTCCCAGGCAGATTATTTTAGCTGTGTGGGCACAATTGTACATCTGCGCAAAGAGAACTGCATGTACCAGGCATGTCCCTCTCAGGATTGCAACAAGAAAGTGATAGACCAGCAAAACGGACTTTACCGCTGCGAGAAGTGTGACCGCGAATTCCCCAACTTCAAGTACCGCCTGATGCTGCTGGTGAGTACCCGGATCAGACTTCAGGGCGTTTCCTGCCACGTTCCCAGCACAATCCAAGCAGGAAATCTTTTGAGGGAAGGCAGTCGGTGCTGTTTGTCTGTCTGTGCTGCCTGTGAGTTACAGGGTGTTTAGCTGCTCTGTGTGCTGTACCTGAGTGAGGGATGTTTCATTGAGCTGATTAGCAGTTTGTTTTCCTAGTGCTCCAATTAAAAGCTTTTCTCTTTGCCAAAAAGTTGCTGCTAGCTCAGTTGGTTCTGGTTTCCAAGTGTACTATGCAGTGCAGAATACAGATGGCCTCCGCCTCTTCAGTAGTGAAGATAAACTGAAGTAAAATGGCATTTCTGGAGAGCAGTAATTGCACTTTTACAGCTGCTACCTATATTTAGTACAGTTTTTTTTTTGGTAAGTATTGTTCTGCCTCGTGCTTTAATGGAGTCTGCTTCAGAAAGTTGTCTGGGAATTATTATTGTGATGCCCACTTAGACCATAGGCATTGAACTTTCTCCTGTTTTACATTATAAATTAGAGTTCTATCTGCTTCTTAGAAATATTCTGCCAGGTGGGCATGCAGAGAGAAGGGAACTATCCCTGCGGCCTCCTTAAAGCACAAACTGCTTCTGAATAATTTTTATCAGATAACTTCTAGGAATACATGAACTGCTTTACATAGCAGAGTTGTTCTTGTAGAATGTAAAGAGGATGCTGAGGCCTTCACACTCAAGGCCTTCAGAGCACTGTTTCCCATTTCCTCATTCCTAATTGTCAACGCAGCCAGGAAATGCATGTGAGACTGGAAATTGATCTTTTAATTGATCTTTTAACTTTTAACTATCTTTGAGTGTTTCGATAGTTTCCTCGTAATGTAACATAACGTTACATGAATTTATGCTCAAGTACTCAGGTATGTGCAAAGTAAATTCAGTTTGCAGAGTTGCTGCTGTCCCCCTTGGTGGTTATTGTTCTGGGATACCTGTTCCTGCTCATGGCTCATCAGTGGCAGCAGGACACAGCTGAGCATCCATCAGTGTTGTCCTGCTATGATCTTGTTGGCCTTTCCCTGCCGTTCAATCTACTGCCAGTGTTAACTTGTGTTAAGTTATGGACATTCTGTGGAGCTTAAAAAAGGTAGGAAGTCACTGCTTTCCACCCACTGTGGTTGAAAGGACATACAGGTCAGGCTCTGAGAGTTACTGGAAATTTAAAACACTCTATAGCTCTGAGACTTTTTTTTTTTTTGCTTTCGCATTGCCTTCTGTCTTTCTGCAGGAAAAGGCAACTGGATGAAATAACCTTTTGGGATTTGTTGCTGTATTCTAGGTGACCATTGCAGACTGTCTGGAGTATCAGTGGGTGACTTGTTTTCAAGACACAGCAGAATTAATTCTTGGGCAAACTGCAGCTTTCCTGGGAGAACTGAAGGAAAAGGTCAGTCAATTAGCTTGTTGTATTTTTGCTGTTTGCCTTGAAGTTGAACTATGTTTCATTCATCTTGTATTGGGCTGCCCTCAGATTTATTGTTGGGTTTTTTTTTTTTTTTTGCTTGTGGTTTTTGTTTTGTTTGTTTTTTTGTTTGTTTGTTTTTTTAATCCTTCTGATAAGGAAATATTCTTGTAATGTTTTGAAGGCAGCTCTGGCAAAGATGTAAGGTTTGTGTGGAGCATCACTGCTGATCCACCAGAGAGCATGGTCTGATATTTGTGTGTGAAGGTACAGCAAATGTGGCAAATGCATTTGGGGCGTGTTCATGTACTTGCTCTGGGAATTAACAATATTTAAAATACATAAACGAATGCCATATGAAAGAAAGGGATGTTCTCTTTAATTTGTCAAGGATTTGATTTGCCCTTGCTCTGGGTGATAGGCCAGCTCAGCTCAGCCCAAGATTGTCCTCCAGATGTTGGCCTTCAGTATCTTTTATAAGTTTGCAAATCATTGCTTCTTCCTAGCCTGAAGTTCTTGGCAGGGACTTGTTTACTCTCCTCAGGATTATTTTCCACAGGCCATCTGCCTGAAGAACAGAGATTTGCCTGCTTTCCCCCATAGTTTGCTCCCACAATCAGTCTGTCTACCCCTGAGCTCTTTTTGGCTGCTGAAAGCTGGAGATCAGCCTGTCCTCATCACCTGGACCTGGAGAGGCAGCTGATCACTCCAGGGTTGTGCCACAGCCTTTGGGGGACTGACAGCTTTAACAGTGTTGGCTCCAGTAGAAAAGACAGCCTGTTTTATCATTGTACCTAGACTGAAAGAATCTGCACCAAAAAAACTAGTTTAGCAACGAATGCTGACAACATTACCCTAATGTGTTCCAAAAATTTGTTTACAAAATCAAAAAGTTCTAGAACACTTTGTATGTATCTTTGTTAAGTAGGCAGGAAGCTTTTTGAACTAATGTGTGTGAGCCCACTTTTGAAGGCTCTTTTTTCCCCCACCAAATATCATCAGAATTTTATGGGTCTCATGAAAACCACAATTTGTAAAACAGGTCATTGGCAGAGGTGCTGGAGTGATTTTTCTGTGTAGATTAGAACAATTTTTAAGGTTGTAAGTTATTAGACACTAACAGGCAGTATTATCTTCCCTTTTGTCACTCTGTGCTTTTCTGCTGCTTTTGTTTTTCTTCCAACCAAAATAATCTTTTCCTGATATATATTTTTTTTCACTTATGTACTGTATAAAAGCTGTGTGGCTTTCTTTTGTTTTTAAATGATGATGTGGAATGCATGATAAGTTCTTGAATTGCATATGAGCCTTGCTGTGCTCCCAGGCTAAGGCTGGTTGATTCCAGGGCTCCACAGATATCCCAGCTGTTGGTTAACCCATTGCTTGGCTGTGGGAGGGAAGTGAAGCAGGAGGGATTGTTGAGGCTGTTGCCTTGAGACACTGTTTTTTTTTCCTGTAATATGGAATGATTTTTGGAAATTTTCTGCACTCTGGCTGTCAGAGGTGAAGGGTACAAAGGTTGTGGTTCTGGGATGCTGAGTTTTTGTGGTATTACAAAGGCTGGACACTTCTGTTCTGTAGGAAGATGTCTAGCTGAGGGGATTCTAATTAGATGTGCTTGCACTTTTGCATTTCCGTTTTCAGACATTCTTAACCTGTCAATATTTTCTTACTTCAGCCATGCTTAATCTCTGCTAGAGTTTAAGCAAAATTTCTTAGTCGCTTTTAATGCTGAAGAGAGCTGGGTGGGGAAGGAGAGACAGCAGATCCTATGTACCAGTACAAACATGTAATGTCTTTTGAAGAGCTGCCTAATGGAAATGGCTGAGGATAGAAAATGGAACATAATATGGAGTGAGCCCTTGAGCGGGAATGCTTTGTGTTCCAGGAGAAATTGGTTTTGATTTGACACTTTTATGAGCCTTTAAAAATGGTACTCGATGCATTTGCAGTAAGCTTTTCTTAGTGGTTTTTCTCTGATAGAGCTGATGCAGTGTCTTGTGAAGTTGGTGGGAGTCTTTTCAGTGCTCACAGTATGGATGGAGTTCATGTACAGCCTGTGACCACGCTAAGCAGAGATACATGTGCAAGGTTTTTCATCTGCCTCTTGCCTCTGCTTGTTAGATACCAAAGGAGGTAATGTGGGGTAGCAGTGACTGCTTTGCTGAGGGCATTTTCAGCTCACTAATGGTTAGCACAGTTTGTGACAGAGCTGCAGAGAGGAGCTAAATGCTTTATTAGGCAAGTTTTCTTATCCTCTAATCCATAAGATGGCCAAAGGAAGGGGTTTTAATATTCAGAAGGGATGTGCCTAAATTCTGTAATCTGTGAACCTAGCTGCTCCTGTTCACCTCCATTTGTTGTGCTTTTCTAAACCCTAGGAGAATCACTGTGTAGTGTAAAATAGTGCTGCACACAGTGAAAAACAGCAGATGTAACACTTGGAATGTGAGTGGAACTGGGGTGGATTCAATTCCAGATCAGATGCTCTGTCTGCTGCTGGAGTGACTGATCAAGTCAAGTGCATCTGGTAGATAAATGCATTAATAATTACTTGTCAGTATCATCAGGGAGATGCGGGATTTTTTTTGAATGTCAGCAAAGGTTTTGACGACTCACATTTTCACAAAAATAAACTTTTTTTTTTTTTTACAGTCTCCATGACTTGCCTGCTCCTTTTCTACTGTTTTGACAAATTGTCTATTATAAATGATGATGATGATGTTTAGTGTTCATATGGTAATTAGAAGCGGCTTATGTTATAAATATGACACAGTCTTCTCATGGTTATTAAAGCACGTTCAAAACATGGATCTGCTTTTTTTATAGAACATTCTCTTAAATAGGCCTGTGTCAAGATGGGAAGGATACATGCAGCTTTGATGGATAAGCAGAAAACCAGAATGCCTAATAAGGCAATTAATAAGGAAATAGTTAACTCTGTCAGTGTTTGTGATCACAGCACAACACCAGAATTAGCCAGTTTGGCAGCTCCTGAAGATTTGTAGTATTTTTGTTATACCTGGTTACAGATTCAGTGCAATTGTGTGTTCCTTTGTTTAAGCAGCTAAAAAGTTGTCACCTTTTTATTTTAAAAACCTTTGAGTTATGGGTTTGGCATCTAAAATGTGATGATGGAAGACTCGCCTCTGCCTGTGTGGGCCAGGTAGTTCCAGTGTTTTGCCAACCTCCCCAAAAGCTGAGCTGTTCTCAAAGTTCATGGCACTACTGGGAGCCTGGAGTGTCTGCAGCTGATCCCTGTCTTTGTCCTTCCCTCAGAACGAGCAGGCTTTTGAAGAAGTGTTCCAAAATGCAAACTTCAACACCTATGAGTTCAGGATCCGGGTGAAACTGGAGACTTACAACGTAAGTGTTGCCCAAAAGGCAAATAATGTAACTTGTGGCTTTTGTAGTTCGGCTTGTCTCCATAGGAGGTGACTTCCTCCTCTTATGTTTGTGGGGAGAGATTTCCCTTGCTCACAGAGAACAGAAGACTCCAAAGATCACACAAATACTGTCAATCTTGAGCACTGAAGGAGGGATCCTTGCTGCTCCCTCTCAGGCTCATAAAGAGTGGCTGGTTTCACATGAAAACAACATACCAGCTCTGGGAGTCGTGTTGGCACTCCCAGCTAACCCAGATACCATGAGCAGTAAGTTACTGGGGCAGAAGGATGTTGGAACCAAATGCCTGGAGTGCTGCGTGTTCTTTTACATACTAAAATTTCTCTTTTGCAGGATGAATCTCGTATTAAGGCCACAGCAATGGACGTCAAACCCGTGAACTACAGAGAATACAGCAAGAGATTGATTGCCAACATCAGGAGAAATGCTCAGCTGGGGTGAGGAGGCCACTGCTGGCTGCTTGAGCCTAGAATTTCCAGGAAAAACTCAGTAGATAACGTTACATGGACATTTTCCCCACCTCGTGTGTGACAATTCAGCATTAGTTACACCCAGCGTAGTGGGCTGAGTGATTTGATGCATTTCTCTGGAGATGTGCCCTGGGAGGTAAGAGTGCACTCTGATGGCCACGACTTTGTAGCCTGTTGTGGTCTGTTAAACTCTGACAGAGCTGAAGAGGAATCTCTAGACAGATTGCCAAGGTCTTTAGACAAACCACTCAGAATATCTGAAGTAACTTTGCTCTCTCCCTATATGTAAAGCTGAATTATATAACCATTTTGTCTTCTTCACAAGGAGGTAGTGACAGCTTTGACACTTTGACTTGTTCAGCAGAGGGCAGGAGGAGCAGTGTCAGAGAGCTTTCAGATCTGGACAAAAGAGAACAGGTCTATTAGTACAAGTTAGTTCCCTTCCCTAGAATTCAAAGGCTTTCACTTTCCACAGGTGCCATGCAGTTGTTAATGCTTGGAATGGCAATATGGTGGAATTATTAATCAAAGACATATCTCTTATATCTGAAGAATATCCTTCCTTCAGGGTTTAATAGACTGAGTCAGATGGGTCTGATATTAATCAAAATTGTCTCTTCTGAGGAAGGCAGATAAGCATTGACTCTCCATCCCCCAGGGAAATCCAGGCAACTACAAAGCATTGCTTTAGTTTTCTCTTCAATTAATACTATGGATTTCTGACTGGTTTTTTTTTTTTTGGCTTACAGTACCTGCCTATACATGTTTTGTATGTTTGTATGTTGAGTTTCTTTGGATTTATTTGTAATGATGTTAATCAGAAAGAGGTCTTTAAGTGGGGGGTGCTTTGTTTCAATAAACACTGTTTAATTCCTGTGTAGTGTATTTTGCTTTCTTTGAACACCAAAGACTTCTCATTACTGGAAAGCAATTAATTAGCTTTCATAATAAGCATTCACTTGGGGGAGATGTTACCTTATTACAAACTCTAAGGTTAGTCTGAAGAATGGAGACTTCCTTGCCTGATGTTAACAGCATGGAAATGCAGTGATATTTTCACCATTTCTGTGCCTGAGAATGCTGATGAGCTGGCACTTCTGGGATTTTTATTGACGTTTACACAGCAGTCTAAAACTAACCAGGCTTTGAGATTTGTTCAGACATAGAGCTAGTACAGAAAACAGTAATTATGCTACTGGGCTTTTCAGTCAGCAGAGCATGCTAGCTCTGTGTGCTCCTAATCACATTAATTATGTGTTCCCTGGCTGCAGCTCACAGCTTGGCATTTGCTGCACAGCTCCAAGCATCCAGGCAATGCTGCAGTGGGGCTCTGGTGGCAGAAGTGAGATTTATTTATTTATTTTGCTCCGCAGAGCGCAGTTTCTTCGTGTATTCACTTGGTGCCCTTTATTCCCTGTGATTTCCTGTTTGTCATCTCAAGTCTTGGTGTTTAAGTACTGTAAATGTCATTTCCATTGATGGACATGAAGCACATTATTCTGGGCCCATTAATTGCAAACACAACCTCTTCTTTTTTGGATTCTGAGGATCATGACTGGGTTCTTCTGCTGATGTCTTGCATTTTTTTATTGAAGTATTTGTTTCCTCTGACCTTGCTTATAAAGCATTGACTAGAAAATTACAGTCTTCAGCACAGTTCTGGATTGACAAATGGTAGGTTAGTGGTGATAATCCATCTTTCCACTCTGCTAACCAGTCTTTTAGTACTGCTCCCTTCTTATCCCTCCTACCCAGTTTTAGGAAACTGGGAACAAGTGGTAGTGCATGATGTTCCTTGAGGCTCATTTCCAATTCCTGGGCCCATCCAGGAAGTTTTTCTGGGTGTTGTTTTTGGCAGGTGTTTGCTGCTCTGAGTGTTGCACACCTGCCTCTGCTGGGGCAGCTGCTTCTCCCAAGGGGAATTGCTGCACATCCATATTGCTGGGTTTATTGTGCCATCAGCCAGAGCACTAGAGATGCAGGGTATCAATGCTCAAGAGCATTAAGATATCTTACAGGATCAGCTGAATGACCTTGAGAACTGGAACAGAAAATCAACTTAAAACAGTTTGTGTGAAAAGCCATTTATTTGAGGACTAATAAAAAACAACCCTCTGCTCTAAAGTGGATGCTCATTAGTGACTGAAGAGTTGGAGGGTTTTAATCATGCTTTAATCAGCTAGTATATGATAAAAACATCAAGCTATGTGAGGCAAGGTATTTCTAGTGTAGCTATACAAGTGCCACAGCATTATATAAGCCTCTGCTGTGAGATCTCATCTCGAATGCTATGTACAGCTCTGGCCTGCAATGTGGAGAGGCAAAAAAGAAACTCAGCTGGGGCGAGTACAGAGGAGGACTACACTGCTGAGTAGGAGAATGAGGATCTTTTTTAGGAGGGGCCTGGAAGAGCTAATATAGCAGAATGAATCCTGAGAGGGGCATATGATTTCCCACTTATATAAAAGATAGATGCCTCTATCTATCTTGCTTTCCTTCCCCTGATCATAGGCTAGAACTGCTGAAGGTAACTTGTTAATAAGTTGTTTGTTAATCCCAGGAAAGTGAGGGCAAGGAAGCTGTGGAAGTGTCTCCATTCTCCTTCCACCTCACTGCTAACTGACCATAGCCATCCAAACCCTGCAGCCACTGGCAGGAGCTGTGGAAAACTTCACAAAGGCTCTGGGCTCTTCTGACTATGCTAATTAAGTGGACTCACAATGCTAATTTGGATTTTTGGCAAGCTAGCCTGTGCCTTCCTTCCCCTCATCATAAATCTCCCCTGCTACCATCCAGGTTATTCTGGATGGCTTCAGCCATTACCTGGCCTGAATATGTATTTGCTCAATTGAAAGGGCTCTGGAATTGTTGGTAACTAGATCTCTGTGAGGTGAGGATTCCTGGGGCTGCTCGTGTTTTGCTTTAAATTAAATGTACACAGCAGAGATGAAACTGGGAGGCTGCTGCTTTGGAAAGAGGCAGGTGCCAAGGCAATTACACAAGAACATCGAGTTGTGCATGGCCGAGGGAAGATCTGGAGCGTGCTCTGCCGGGCCAGGTTCAGGTAGTTTGCTGTTTGTCTTAATTCCCCCAGGTGGGATTGAACTGTGTTTTCACTGGGCGTGAATTTTAAATGAGTTGTTAGTGACCCTTTACGAGTCCCTGGAGGGGAGATTCTGTTCGAGCCAGAGCGAGTTTTTTAAGATGCATCAGGTGGTTTGTTGTTTGTTTGGGGTTTTTTGTCCCCGAAGTCAAGCTTGGAGGAGTAATACATTCTCAGAGCCGTTGTAAGGAATAAATGGTGGTGTTAGATGGATCAGGAGTGACTGGTTGCTTTGTGCTGTGTGTGCTCTGCCTGGCAGCTGGGATGAGTGAGTGTGTGTGGGCTCTGTGTTCCAGCACGACGGGATTGTCCTTTTAGTGCAACGGGTGTGAGAGTGGAAGCTGCCGAGTCTGGTGTTTTGATCCCTAATTCCTGGTGATATTTACATTTGCTGCCCAAGATGCAAGATAACATCTCGAGGAGGGAAGAGTAACTTTGCTTCTGGGTCCTTTTTTTGTCACCTTTTCCTTTGGCCTCCTTGTTTTCCAGCCCTTGAACGAGTGGCCGCTTTGGAGAAGAGTGGCCACCCCACAGGGCTTCTCCCTCAGCCCTCAGGCGGCTGTAGGGCTGCTGGGGAGACTCTGATGGGAGAGAAAGGGAAATTTCACAGCACTTTGATATAAAAGGCTTAGGAAAAACGTGAAATGGACTGGGCTGCCTACTTCCAAAGCCTGCGTTCATGGAAAGGAGTGGTCTGCAGCGTATTAGGCATTATAAATACTGGAGTAGTGCAGTAAATATCAATAATCTTATTACAGGGAGTGGAAATTCTCTTTAATATATTATCTGTGAGGATGCAAGAGGCCCACAGACCTTCTCGCAGTTTTTAAAGTCTGTTTTTCATGTTTACATTTTTGCATTTCAATCATATGCATATTTAAAAAAAAAAAAAAAGTAGTTTGAATCGCCAGATGGATTTTTCATGAGGCCTGTTACGCATTTTTCTGTGTATTTTATTTGGATATTTAGGTGTCTGTGTTTGGGGGGTAGGGTGTTGTTTGTTTTTAGTTTTTTCCTGTTTATATTGCATTGATTTGTTGTTAAATTCAGCCTCTGTGCCATGCCAAAAGCGTGCCTTTGGGAGTGTTCCTCAGCTGTTTGTTGTGCTTTTCTTTTTTCCCATCCTTGTAAGTTATTTAAAATAAACTGGACACTTGCAGAGGCTTTTTTTTTTTTTTAAATTTGTCCCAAACATTTTGCCCTTTAAAGGGAGATTTTAAACAACAACAACATTAAAAATTTAAAAAAACCACCCTCCTGAGCTCCTTTTTGTATTGCCTGATGAAATTTTCTTTAAGGTCCCACGTGAAGATGTTACCTCTCATAGGGATGTAATTCCCAGGGATAGCCCAGGTTAGGATAAAGGCACTTGGGAAGCTGCACTGCAGAGGATGCACCAGAAAAGGGCTCTTTGCTCTGAGAGTTTATCCTCAGGAAAGTTGGCAGAGCAGAGCTGGTTGCTGGTTTATCTGATGGAGAAATGAAAGATGTGAACATTTGTCATGTCCACTCTGACATCACCGCTGAGCAATTAAGAGGAAGAAATCTAATTTTTTCTGCCATCAGTTTAGCTCTCGGAATTCCCCCATGGCTTATTGTACAAAAGGCTGAAAAATAAGAGTAATAATCCGATTTTTGTCTGTTTCTAGTGTTTTATGTTTTCCATTAAAGCCTTGCTGCTATGCTGCACTGACTTCTTGAACTGCAGGATCAAAAAATACTCCTGCCTTTGTTTTTGGTGAAGACCGACTCTGAAAAGGATAAATATTATTGATTGAGGTATTTAATACACTAATGAAACCCACAATTATTGACTGGGTAATTAATATACTGTCTAAAAGTAAAGTTTGACAGCGCATATAGAAAAGCAATATTGACTTGGGCTTCTCTGGCAAGGAGCCTCGCAGGTTTTTATTTATAGACACTGAAACACGTTCTTCAAGTAATGATTCAATCCCACTTTGTGCTTGCCACAAGCTAGAAGGCTGCCCTTCTTCTTGCTGACTGTAAGGCTTTCACATTAGCTGTGGGGAAGGAGAATTTTCAGCCTTCAACTTCGCTGCTCCTGCATTGGGTTTTGGGGCTGGAGCTGCTCTGTGCGCGCTGCTGTTTATTGCAGACTTTTCCAAGGAGCTTTCTGGTTTTTGAAAGCGAGTTTGGGGGCTTTTTTTGACTTGCTTTTGGGTTTGTTCACCTTGGTGAGTGGTGAAAGCCTGAGGGAACCAAGGGACAGCTTGGTGGAGCTGGGAGGGTTGCACTGGACAGAGGGTTTCCTCAGCATGGCTGCATTTTTGTTCTCGAAGCATCTTGTGGGGCGAATGCTCTGCTTTAGGCTCAAGGTGATACATGGTTTTGCTCTCAGCTTAAGTGGCCTTTCTTAAGCCTAGCAGCAAGATTAATCTTTCCCCTGAACTGACAGGTATCTGCAGCCTAAGGTGACTCTTGTCTGATCCCAGAGTTTGGTGATGCTCACACATCTCCTTTAGCCTTGCTGCTTTTCCCCTTGCAGCCCAGCCTTGTGTTCTTTGCTGCTGCTCAAGTTGCCGGAGACTGCATTTAGATTGCCAGGAAGCTGAAGCTGCATTTATAAATGGCTTTAAGTTGTTCCTGTGCCCCTGTGAAATGTTAAACTTCTTAGCACCAGGTGAAGTTATTTACATCCAACTCAGAAGCTGATAATGAAGGTTTTTTTAGATTTCAAGTGATTTTAAAAAAAACTTCCAAATCCCAAGTGTATCAGCTATGTGGTAATTGGAGCTTGTGCTGTCATTAAAAATGACAGCTTTCTCCAAAAACATTCTTAGTGCTTGTAAAATGCAGCTAACATAACCTATATTTAACTTGTATTAGCTAGAATTTCCTTTCTGTGCTTGCTTACTTTCAGAGCTTTGGTGTGAATACCAAGGTCCTGCTCTATTCCTCAACCAGGAATTATTTTACCTGGTTGGAAGAATAGAAAGCTTTTAACCAGGGTTGGGCAGAGGGTATCTCTGTGGTTTTCCCCATAGAAATTTTGTAATTTTTTTCTCCCAGCCAGCAAGAAGAAGCCATTCTTTGGGCAGAAAGAAGCCTTCAGCAGTGATGTGTGTGACAAGAAAGCCCAGGATGCTAAAGTCTGGGACAAAGCTCCTGTTCCTTAACCTCCTGAACAGCTCTTTTTTTTTTCCCCCCTTATTTTTTTTTCTCTTTTTTTGTCCCTCTGCGGTCAGTCAAAAACATTTACATGTCGAATCGTTAAGGCTCTGTCCCATAATTGAGATGCTGGGTGGCAATCTGCTCCCCTCCTCCGCCTGGAAGTGTTCCACACAGAGCCCTCTAATTAAACAGAAAATGGTTTGTCATGTGTAACTGCCTCTTCTGAATGTAACAAACTCATTTCAAGAGATGCCAACACCATCCTTATAGCTGTTTTAATAATCCTCTCTTGAATCAGAGAGGGCTCTAACCTCGTATTTCACTTCACCAGCTGTTTATTTTGCTGTTTGCTTGTTGATTTTTTTGGGGTTTTTTTTGTTTTTTTTTTTCCCCATTGCACTGCAAACGTGTAGACTCTTTTTTTTTTTTTTTTTTTCCTTTTTTTTCTATGTGTGTGCATGGAAATCCTCATTAAGAGTAACTGAGTTGAAGTCTGTGAAATAGTCAGTTAGGGCTGAGGCTTTTAAGCTTTACTATTTACAGTGGGAGCACGTGCGGGCTTTCGGCTCTGAGCCCTGTCAATCACCCCCGCCTGTCACGCCGGGAGGGAGCCCAAAAAAACTCCACTGCCAGCCCCGTTTGCTGGGGAACGGAGGTGTTTAGGCAGTTTCCAGAGCTAACATCTATTTTGCAGACAGATGTGCATGCCACAGCCACCCTCCACACACGCCTGTAATAGAAACCATTAGCTCCCCGCTCCCCCAGCGCGGGGGAGAGCTGCAGTGTGTTCTTAATGCATGAAGTGTGGTCTGGGTAGGACACAAATAGTGTAGCAGATTACCAGGTGAAATTGGCTTTTACCTCTCCCCCATCCTTCTCAGACACTTGCCTGCCAAACTTCAGCTTTTAAGTCGGTGCTCAAAGAAATTCTCCCTGTGTAAAAGGCCTCTTGCTGCCTTTTAAATTGGCTAATGTTTGGCAGAAAATCCGAATAGCGGGTACAGTTATTTAGTGCCTTCATTACTTACTGCCTGGAGACTTTCTCTGATATTAGTGGCTCCTGTTTATTCAGAGTGTGCTCATGTCTGCCTCTCTCTCCTGACAGCCTTTTAGGTAAGGGAGGACTTGTAGAAGATCAGGGCATAGCTTTGTGTCCTGGGACAGCACTTTTTCCTTGGACAGCTCCCACCTCCTGTACTGGAAACACAGACCTTGCCTTGTTGTAACAGCTTCCTGCATGGCAGCACTGGTTAGATGAGGAGCAGTGTTCTCCCAACAAGCCACGTTGTTAACATCCAGCCGGGATGTGAAAATCACTTCTAGGTTTATGTCTCTAAATATTGCGAGTATGATGCCACCATCTTCAAAAAGGGAAGGAACAGCAAGCTGACTCCTGTCAGTTTGTTAGAGCATATTTATAACTCAAATGCTAATTCCTGCTCTTGACTCATAATAGCTTCTGAATTCTGAATCTTTAAATTCCGGATCTCGTGTTTTGAGGTTAATCCATTCAGATAGATTGGGAAGCAGAATTTATAATTTGGAGAAGTAATGTCAGTCCTTCTTTGCTTCAGTCAGTCATTCCATGTTGGCTATAGGTCCCACCAGCAAGCCATTATTTGACCCTTCCTTATAGACTAGTCAAACCCAACATGTTCATTTTATCTGACTTCATCCTGCTGTTCCCTTCATACTCATACCTTGGCCCATAAGCTTAAGAATCACAGGAGCTGGCTGCCAGCACACTTGCCTGATTCTGATTTAACTCATTCAGCTTATTGTGAGCCTTAACCTATTTTCTGTGCTGTCTCCAAGTGTACAGCTTCTGCAAAGAGATTAATAATTCAAAAAAATATATCTTTAGTCTTCAAACTTCTCCCAGGCAGCAGTGCAGACTTAGAGGGTTTGAAGAAAGGAGTGGCATTAATATCCCACCTATCAGTGGACGTGGTCTTTAGCATCAGCCCTTAAGCCAGCCTTTGCAGTCAGAGCCTGGGTCACCACAGCTCCTGGCTGATGCTAAAGCTCCAGGAGCTGCCTTCACCTTGTAGGAAGCTTTGCTTGACTTGCTCTCGTTATACTCCGGTGTTGTATTGGATTTTGGGGACAGCGTGCTCATTGCCAAGTGAGACTGAAGGAAAAGAGTAACTGTGTTTTGATTTAGAATTTTAATTACTCTGCTTGGAAACAAATGCAAAAAGACGAAGCAATTTGAAGGTGAATTTCTTTTTGAAATTAAAACTTAGTGTCCAGTGGGTAGGGGTTTTTTCCCTCCTCAGTTAACAAAGCCGGTGAAAGATCACAGCATTGTAATGGTCCTGTTAGTGTCATTTCCTCTGATTAATGGGATGTCATCTGGTGTTAATGACTGGTCCAGTCCTCAAGCAGCCACCTATTCCCATGCTTTGCCTCCTCTTCCTTGAGCATTTTGAGGACATTGGGGATCTCAAGAGCAGGAGATGAGCCATGTCCCCTCTCCCAGCTCAGGCTTCTCGTTGAATTTACCAAACCTGAGGTGGTTGATTTAGCATTCCCCCTCAAGGGATGCTCCTGAAAATAAACTTTAGACTCTGCTTATACACCTTAGTTTATTGTGGTGGGTGCTAAGTGCTTACAGGGGGGGCATTCATCCCAATTGAAGCCTGCAGAACACTGTGTGCCAGCTGTGTGTGACTGCTCCCATAAATCCCCCTTCCAGGAGTTCCTGGCTGTGCACTTTATAAGTAGGCTTGTAGCAAACACCTTGCAATACATATTCATTATTTCAGCTTTGCCTAATGCATAAGGCTTGGGGATGGGGGGAGAAGGAAGTGGCTTCTTCTCACCAATTTATGTTCCCTGAGCTAATCCACCCCCCCTGCTTGGCACCGTTAACTTTTAGTTGCAATATTTTGTGTCTCGCAGAAGCAAGTTTTAATTGCACCACAGAAGTCCCTTTCTGCCAATAGTTCATTAGACTTCATGAATGCTCCAACTGCAGAATGGTCTCTCTGGATTAGCATCATCTTCCAACACACCCGTCCTGCTGGATCGCTGTCAGGTGAATTGATAAAAGAGTATTTCTGAACGGAGCCAAAAAAGTACTGGGGGTGAGATGCAACAACCTACAGGCTTCCAGACAAATGAGCAGAAACCAGGGAAAGCCATAATTCTGCATTCAGGACGTCACAGGCATGGCAGGAGCTTTGGAAGGTCTAGATTAAAAGGGAGCTATTTTTCTTCTGGAAATAGGAAGAAGGGATTTGGTGCCAGTCAGAAGCAAAGCCTACCCGAATCAGGCAGGAAGCAAAATTCACTGCAACAGTTCCTCCCAGAGCCAAGAGCAGCCGCAGTGCCTGATCAATAGGCAGAATCCAGAGGTGCAGGCTGGAGCATCTCTAATATGCCCACACTAATTAACTCTGAATTATCAGGTGTATATGTGAAACCTTTAAATGATCATCCCTGGATTTAGCAAGCACTTCTGTGCAGCAAAGTGTTGCCTGGGCTCTTCCTCTCCATAAAGCTGTTAGTGACCCTGGCTTGCATTTGTGGGGTAAGTGAGCTCCATGCTGCTGCTAAAGCTGAAGGTGATCCAGCAGTGCAGCCACTGGAATAACCCTTGGAAATAGGGTTTAGGCTATAAACCTTGTTTCAGCTATCTCATAAGAGCTGCTCATCCTGGGAGATAAGTCATGGTGTGCCTGTCTTTAAAAAATGACTGGCTCAGCTATTGTCTGCATAAAATCACCTTTGTTTATAGTGCATTTTTCTAATGGCTTGAGCAGCAGAGTAAAATTTAAATAAGTAATTATTGTGCAGAAGGCGCACGCTAAATGGAATGATTTCCCTGGCTGCTCTGCCCTTTTGGCTGCACTCTGAGCACGAGGCAACTCCCTTGGTAATCAGGTGGGTTCGACCAGGCAGGTTTTGGCAGCTAATGCACCTCTGCTGCGGGAGCTGGTCTGCAGCTCAACATCTGCCTAAGCAAATCAGCCAAATTATTGGTGCAACCCAAGGAAAACTCTAAAGTCTGAGGATTTTTTGGTTTGATTTTATTTTTTGGGAGGGTTCTGGGTTTTTTTTTTTTTGGTTGGTGGTTGTTGTTTTTTGTGGTTTGTTGTTTTATTTTTTTCCAAACTGAGAAATGCAAGAAGCACAGAGCTTGGGCTTGGATTTTTATCCGAATAACTTGATGTCCCTCCACAAACTGGCCCTTCAGAAAGCCACCAGCACTTCTTCCGGAGCCAGCAGGTGGAGCTTGAAGAATAGCATCAATATCCAACCCCATTTGTGCTAGAGCCCATTGAGTGGGAACTATCTGTGCTGAAATCCTGATTGAATAAAAATTGTTCATTATGCAAACTGTCTGGTTCAGTACACAGAGGCAGCCCCCAGGCACAGACCCCAAGTAGCTGCTTTCTCTTTCCCCAGATTAAAACATATGAACTGCTTTGATGTAATCTTATAACAAAGCCTAATGGACATTTTATATCCTCTGAAGTTGACTGTCATTTCTCATTGCTCTGCTTCCTCTGGCCTATTAATACTCCAACCCAGGGAGTCATCTGGGCTCTTTTTGCTCGCAAATACGGTACATTTCCCATCCATATTTAAGTTTTTTTATTTATGTTTAAATACTGTTAGATTACATTACAGTATGTTTAATCCCTTGTTTTTTCCATAGCTATTTATCATTTTAATGGAATGCTGCAGAATATTACATTGTGCAATGTGTTTAAATTGATAAATTGTATTAGAAAAATATTGGATAGGATTTTTAATGGTAAGTGGGGCTTTAGTAGATATATTTTCTCATTAGTAGAGTAACTGCACACAGACTGCATGAGGCTGGAATGTTAAGGATTTTGGGATAAGCTATATTTATGACTTATTTGACTAATTAAGGCACAATTTTATCATAAAGTTTTTCCCAGACTTTGCTGAGCAGGATGAAGGAGGAAAAGTTGCCCCAGTGCAGTTACTCTACAACATCAGTTGCCATAACAACTTCATGCAATACTATATTTTTACTTGAAATTCCTTTTAAGACTCACTTGCTGTAATAATTTGTTTCAGCTGTTAAAAGGCATGTTTCTCTTTGTGGTGGTTTCAAGGCTCTCATTACAGTAACAAAAAAGTGGTTGTATTAATATAGACTCTTTTCATTTCAACATATGCAAAAGTTCAATAGACTCCAAAAATAGAATTAAAGGGTGGAGGTGATGAATCTGCTATAAAATCTCTTCCAGTCTTTAGGAAAGAGGAATGGGTGTAGCTAGTGAAGGTGAACTTTATTAACAGCCTTATGGAGAGATGCTGCTGTTACTCCCTACCTGTAATTATTGCACCCAATGGGAAGCTAAAACTGTAGCTTCATGTTGTGCCTCCCTCTGCCTCGCATCACACCCAGGCGCCGTAACTTCCACGAGAGATGGGGAATGTGTTTGCTGTCCAAAAGAGTTGAGCCAGTCACCTTTCCAGGGCTGCTGTTGCTGTTTTGTGGAGCTGGTCCCAAAGTCTTTGCTCAGGAGAACAGCACAAGGGAGCATCAGCTCCTTCTAATGTAGCTGCACCCTTAAAATTCATTAAATAATCACCTCACATGAACATGTATTGTCTGGGTTTTGGCCATGGGCATACTAAAAGTGTAAAAACAATTTTCAGGCAGCCTGGAGCATCATCTGATTTCTGATTCTGATGTTAATTCAGTGGAGGGCAAGGAGCGCATGATAAGAAAGTTGCTCACTTTTATTTTTAACCCTTTCCCCTAACTTTGGTGACTGTTGCTTTCTTCCAGGAACACACTGTGCTGGAGCAGCCCCTGCCCATTGAGCCAGCCTTGTGCTGTTATAAATCCCCCATCTGGCTTCTGGCATCTCACGGTGCAGGCAGCAATTCCTCGAGCAAGTTCTTGTTCTAGTTCAGCATATGGACCCTGCTTCTACTGGTGCCAGGCAAATAACAAAGTTTTTAGCTATTTGGTTAATTGAGACAGTCAAAATACTGCTTTTTTTGGATCATCTCCAAGTTTCTCAGGTCCATGGAGCAAGAGGAAGAGGTGTCCTGATGGCTTTCCCAGGTGTTTTTCCTCCTAGGGAGGATGTGGAGGCAGGAGTTGAGCTGGTGTCTTGATTTCAGTGCTATTCAAGTGCCAAAGGATTGTGGCTTTTCTAACACAGCCCTTTTGGAGCAGGACTGAAGGTGATAAAACCACTTTTCTTCTAGGGCAGAACCAGTGTTTGTTTTCTGGAGCTGGGGGATGCAGAAAGCCTAAACCTTCCTTTCCTCCCTGGTTCCAGAATGTGGAGAGGATTTACCCTCACTGCAGGAAAGAAAAAACACCAAACTCCTTGAAATCTGTGATTATCCCTCCCCTCCATGTCTCTGACAGGATTCTGACTCTGCTCTGCCATTTTACAGCTCTCCAGCTGGATCTTAGTCTTCTGATACATTTATGACTCTGCTTTTTCCTGCCTTCTGGTCTTTTTGTTGCACCCTTTCCTAACCCTAATTCTCTCTGCTGAATGGAAAGGGTTAAAATGGTTGGGTTTTGCATCCGTTCTCTCTGTCCAGTTCCTACCCCGACCCCTGGATTTTTAATAGCAGTGGAGATTATGGTCATTTAATGCAGCCCCCTGCCTGCAGCAAAATCTTCATCAAGGTTTTCCTGCCGCCTCCCTCAGGCAGCTCATCTTGTTGTTTAATTGTCTTTAAGCTTTCTCACAGCTTCAGATTTTAACTGTATTTCCCTCAAACTGTAACTGTGGCTGAGTTTTGTGGCTCAAGAGAGTGACCCCTTTACAACTTGGTGTCTGTCAGCCCTGGCTGTGAAATTTGGGCAGGGCAAATTATTTTGGGTGAGTAGAGATGATAGAAAAGGGCATGTCTCACCATGAAAGATGAATAATTCCTTTGCCTTTTACTCCTTGTTGTAGTAACATTATTCCTGAGGAATTTTTTTGCTGTTTATGTGATTGTCAGATGTGATTCCATCAGAATTACAAAGGAATTCAGCACGAATTAGTGGCCACTTAATGTTACAGAAAGCTGTGATGTAAATGTACTCCATGATCTCATCTACAACTCAGTCCTTAGCAGCGGATGCTTCAAGGTAGATTTTTTTCCTAAAGTGGTCATAAATTGCAACCAGTCATTGGACTCCCTCCAGTCCTAGAGCAATTACTGGGCCAGTTCAGCTGAAGGGTTTGATCAGGTGTTTTACTAGCAGGATTTTATTTCACTAAATGAACATCTCCTAAAGAACCAGGAATGTAATATTTACACCTTAAAGTGCTGCTGTAATGGCGCTGCATTTAACTTCAGTAGGAGACCAGGAATCCTGTGGTAAAATGCCTGATAACTGCTGCATTTACCAGGGGGATGAATTTATAGCATTTGAATTCCTCCAGCAGAACAAAGGGCTGTATTATAAAAGGACCCTCTTCTCCCTAACAAAAGCTTTGGGCCAAGTCCTGTTTCCTTCTCTAGGAGACGTTGTGGTGTTGCTTTGTATCACTGCAGTTGTTGCCTTGCCTGACTGCCTGGGAATGTTTTGGATAAGTAAAAAGAGAGGGGGTGTCATCCTTCTGGTTTACCCTCCACAGGTTGTGTGTTATTTAATCCCATGTGCAGATTCTGGGAGAGATTCTGTGGCTGCTGCGTGCGAGCTCGGTACGTGGCGAGGCGACGGAGGTGGGATTCAAATCCACCTCCTTCAACCTGGAGCACCCATCCTCCCTGCAAGCTGGAACGCCCATGGCACAGCCACAGAGCTTTCCAAAGGCTGTCCCTCATCCCTGGGCCAACCTGTCCCTTCCTGGGGCTCAGGATGAGCATGCTGTAAACCATTGCCATCTTTACTCCTGGCTGGTGGTGCCACCTCTGTATAAATAACTTCTGTTATGCAGCTTCCCTTCCCCTCTATTTTCATCCACTGGTATTAATAGTAGCTAATTATTGTTTTTACTATTAGGTCACGTGTTGTAAATACACTAAATGTGGATCGTGTCCCGTGCGTGCTGGTTTGGGTGCTAATGCCTGGATCCTGCCTCTTAACATGCAGACTAATTGCACTGCTCTGCCTGGCATGCTATTTTTTGGGATAATTGCTCCCAAAGTCTCAGCATTTTAATGTAGTCGGTATTACATGGTCTGGCTAAAAATTGTTCTAAGCAAACCTTGGGTCCTATCCCAAAAGAAATCACAGCAGAACTTCCTGGGAAAAAAAGGGGGTTTTCCTCCTCTCTCTTTCCTCTTCTCTTCCCTGCAGTTCACTGTGCTGGGATTACTGGGGTGGCAGAATCCCTCAGAGCAGAGCCCTGCTGTCACTCTGCTGCCTGCGTCCATGGGTGGCAGTGAGATGAGTCGCTGACAACCTGGTCACTGGTGAAAAACCTTTTTAATTATTTAAGTGGTGGTAAACGCCTGCTCTTATTGGTATGGGCATAAGCTGCAGCTTCTCTAATTTTCCTCTTTTATCTCTCCTGGAAGAGCTGAGTGCCTGCTCTCTTTGGCGTTGTGTTTCCCTAAAGAAAGCTGCTTTGAAGAAGTCGGCTCCCTGCTCAGGATGCTGATGCGAATGAGTCCCTCAGCAAACAAGTTTCAGGCTTTTACACTAAAAGCACTTGAGGGTTATTTGTGAGTGTAATGTCAAGACAGCCTAATGGGAGATATGAGCCCCGCTCAGGTTTAAACCACGCAGCACTGTGAGCTTCCCAGGTGTGATCTTAGTGCTGATTTTGCCTTTTTCTCCACTTTCCATTTGGGAGATGGAATAAAGCAAAATCCCGCGTTGCCTTTCGCAAGGAGACTGTCTCCTCTACTGACAGCTCCAGAAGAAACCTTCCTGCTGCTCTGTGGGACCTTTGCCTTCCCCCTCTCAGGCCAGGAATGCAGATCCTGCTCCTTTGCAAAGGGAATGCTTTGTGCATGGATGTGTTCACTCCATCAGCAGCTGATTCTGGTAATAAGCAAGTCTTACACCCTGGGCTGTGCTGCTGCAGAAGAGCTAATTTTCCTCCCTTTCCCATTCTTCGGGGCACAGCAGAACATATGTGCTGTTACCTCTTAATTCTTCTGTGGAGCATTAGGACTAATAAAAACCTTTCAGGGTTTCTGATGTGAGAAGCAGCTGCCATTGCATGCTAAAAGAAAAAGACTGATTAAAATAAAAAGCCCCACGTACTTCTCCAAGTAACAGGGACAGGGAAAGAGTTTGTGACCCCCTCCTGTGGTAGGTGACACTCTTCTTTGCTTGACTAATTGCAGCAGGGCTGCATACCTGGGTGGTAACAGGGACTGAGTGGCGGCTGTACCCTTTAAATAACAGAACATTGAAGTGTCATTGCTTTCATGTTTGTCTACTTGCTTCTAATTATTGAAGGCAGCTGACTTTAAAGCATAGGCCATTTCCTCCCCTTCCTGCAGCGGGGTCATAACAGCTTGTTTATACACTCCTAAGCTGGCTTGCTGCAACAGATTGTGACTTTAAATAGAAGGTTGCTAAGAGTGAGGTAAGGGTGCTGGGAGAAACGAGCTTTCTCTAAACAAGTCACTTGGTATTTCGGGGATCTGGGAGCAGCAGGCAAAAACGCATCCGTGGAGAGGTGCGGGCTGGGCGGCGCTCGTTGGCGGTTGGTGTAACAACACAGATCTGTGCATATGTAGGTATATCTGCTCTTTTAGAAAGCACAGGGGAGTGTGATCGAGCCAGCCATGTCCTGGGGAAACCTCGCCCAGGATTTTCCTGGACCATCTCACGAGACTGTGCCATTACTAGTTATTTATTCATCCTCGGCAAATGCCAGTAGCTCCTGTTTGGCATTGGGCTGAATATCAAGAAAGTTGATTCATTGACTTGAAAAAACAAAACAAAGCCTACACTGGACAAATGCTAGAAAATATGTATTGGTAAAGAGGTGGACTGAGTGATGAACATATTTTCTATCTCTCATTTCTCTGACTCATGGCCCAAACTTAGCGCAGATTTTATCTTATCAAAGAATTAATTACCCACATTCTTTAATTTCATATATATACAGTTTGAGATTGTTTTTGTCTTCAAATGCCTCTTATCCTCTCCCCAGTAGACTGTTGCTGCTAAATAGATGGGATTATTTTCTTGGTGGCCACGCCAGATTTATTTATACTGTTAAATCTGCATGAGGAGTTGGGGTGAAGACAACTATCAGACTGTCAAATTTAGCTTTACCCCCTTGGATTTAGTCCCTGGCAGGCTTCTGCTAAAGTCTTGGAAAGTAAAATTCATTAGATGAACCTTAGCATGATTTTTCCATGGCTCTGATTTTAATCAAAGTGCGGATTTGAAATTGTTTTATCGTTAGAATCTGTTGACTGAACGTCAATGCGAAGCAATTCCCCCCTGCCTGGTGTAGAGATGCATCCTGTGTGCTTAGGTAAATCCCAGACTGAGGGAGTGGAACAGCAGAAAGGGTAGAAATTAGCCTCTGAGGTCTGCAAATGCACTGCAGGCTGATGTCTCTCTGCATTTCAAGGACTGAGGTTCAATTGCAAGGCTGTTCTTCTGCTTAGCCATAATGGGCAACCTAATCAATTAAAATGGTCTGCTCTTAAGCCATTGCAGAAGGGGAGGCTTGTTTCTAGTAACTGCCTTGCAAGGTCTGAAGGATGCGGGTTTAACACAACAGCCTTTTATCTCCAGATCTGCAACATCAAGGCGCTGTGTTACACCCGGGTACCTGGCAGCACAGGGAAGACAGATTCTGGGGAAGCTCTTTAGTAGGTTACTAAAGAGTGGTTTTGCATAAGGCAGCGGAGTTGGTTTTCTCTGAAGACCAATTTACACAAGCCCCAGTGACTGCAGTGAGCCTGGAACTCCCAAACCTCCGGGCTGCAGCTCAACATCCTAAAAGATATTGAGGCACCAGAGGAGAGCTGGAGGAGGGTCACACTCACGCCAGGATTTTTTATACTTCGAGATGGAAGCCTGTGTGTTTAAGAGCTTGCTTTAAGAGCCTGCATGCCCGTGTTTTCCATAATACTTCCTGATGAGATCCGCGCTGGGTGTACACATTTGAATTTTAAGAGCTTTGCTTTCCAGGTCAGCACGGTGCCTAACTCAGACCCAGCTTTCTTGTGAATGAAAAATTAAAAAAAAAAAATTAAAAAAAAATACAGAGTAAGGCGTTGTGTGTGCTGCTCTGGTCTGGGCGTGCTGACTGCAGCATGCTCCTCTGGGTCAGTACAGGGCTCATCCGAGGCTGCAGGTAACCCCCTTGCCTGGCCAAAATCTGCTGCGTGACAGGCGGCAATTTTGTGTGCTCGCAGAACATTTTATGTGCTCGCAGAACATTTTGTGTGCTCGCAGGCAGGACGAGGTCAGAGCGTCCTGGCGCCGGCACCGGCGAAAACCGGGAGCACCCGGGCTGGAATTGGCGGCTGCGGTGATGTAAGGAGCGGTGTAAGGCAGAGGGGAAGCCAGACCCTAATGACAGCTTCTGCCTGCTCGCCGAATTCTGCATAGAGATCAGCACTTCCAGCAACAAAAGAAAGTAGGTCAGAGGCAGGTCCCCCTCGCCGCCTGCGCTGGAAGCACATGTGTTGGATTACACGCCTGCAGATGGAGGCAGGAGTGAGTGCGATGGGTGTTTTTCCTTCGGGAAGGTGCTTGTGAAAGCAGCGCGGTGCTGTCGCTCCCACCGTGAGGTTTTTCGTGGAGCTGCTGCATTCCCGATGCTTGGGGAGATCGGGGACCTATTTGTGTTCTAAAGTTCTGGGGGGAGCTGCGCCCTGGTTTGGGGAGGGGTGAGGCATCTGGGTGTGCTCCTGGTCCCTGCCCATGCTCTGGTAGCCTGATGCTGAGCCTCTCCTTGCCTTGCTGCAGCCATGAAACTCCAGTTCTACTTGAACGATTACCCGGCACGTTAATTGGGACTCCCGCTATGATTAAAAAGAAATTTCAGATTAAGCCAGCCATGCTGTAGAGCTCAGGAAGAAAACATCTCTTTATAAACACAGCAGGAATGTGGGGACTCCATTATTACTATTTTCTTTTAACTTTGAAGAAGCTGGCTCTCTCTGCTGTTCAGACCACAAGGAGACAAGTGTGGCCATCTCTCCACCACGGTCAGAGCTGAGCGGAAGGGATGCTTGCAGGGAGATGAAATTGCAGGGTGTTTCTTCTTCTTTTTTTATTTGAACTTAATGTGATAACCATAATGGATTTATCTCTGGAGATTTCAGATCCTGTCTATGGGAGACTCAGCCTCTGCCACTCCTAGGCAGAGCTCAGGGGAAGTTCTGTACAAACCAGGTGACTGGGCAAGTGTGGTCCTGGCTCCAAGGAGCAAAATACGGTGTTTAGTGTATTTAATTCATTACACACCCTTTGCAGTGCTGTTGTTGGACAGCTCTGAGAGTGTCTCCAGCTTGCCTTGTCCCTGGGGAACATCCCAGGTGAGCAGCATTTGATTGTTGGTCCCATTGGACACCACTGGGCAGGTGATGTGCTCCAAGACTCCTGATACTCTCTTCAACTCTCAAATATTTGCCCTAGTTATTTTCAGTTTGGAAGGCTGTAATGTTTCCAGACAAAATCCAGCCCTCCTCCTCCAGACACTGCCTTTCTGATGGAGAACATCAGCTGAGGGTGTCTTCTCCTCCTCCTCCAGTGGAGCTTTCTGTGTGCAGTGGCTGAGGCAGGAAATCCCGTTCGGATGCGTTCCCCCTTGGCAGGGGCACAGGGAACTTCCCCCTGCCCATCACGCAGCAGGGGAGCAACTCCAGCCCTTCCAGAGCACCAGGAGATAACTGTGTGTGTTCAATATCCAGAGCAGGAATCTCTGTGGGTCTGCAGCTTCCCAGCCCTGCCTTTGCTCTGTGCTGGACTCGCTGAGCCAGTAGGTGAGGGCAGCAGTAGATTATCCCCCGCTCCCCCCTGGATTTTTTTTCCCTTTAAACTTACCCTTTGGTGTTCCATCTGAAGCAGCATGAGGTGAGTAAACTCCACTGCTCAAAATAAGAGTGGATAAGCTCAGTTTACTTGCATTTATTCATGACTTCACCACTCCACTGGGGCCTGAAAATCAGAGCCAAAAGGAACTGCAGTGAAAATTGGCCTACATGCAATGGCTTTAAATAATCTGCCCTTTTGCTCTAGTTCTGGGTTGAGATGTGCTGGAAGCCTGAGGAGCTGGGATCTGCCTTGATGTAGGAGCTGCTTTTTGTTTTCTTTCCCTGGTGTTGGTTTCTCTGTGTACAGTGCTACTTGGGGGAAGTTACAAAGTGGGGGGAAAAGGAAAAAAATCTGCTTGAAAAATGCTGTATTTAGTGCATGACTAGGAATTGCCAGAATCCGCACAATGAATTAGCTTTTATTTCCAAAGCGGTAAAAAGAGAGAAAATAGAAATAAAGTGAGCAGCCTATGTCCCAAATAATGACACCTGGGAACAGACTATTGTACTGGACTAAAAAACATTGTTCTGCTAGAAGAGGAAGAGCTCATGCTAATAGTGAATTCTTGTTTGCCCTTACATTTGTGCAGACTGTTAAGGCAAATATGATTCCCAGATGACGTGTGGTACATGCATGTGCCTGACACTTGCACCAGGCAGGGAAGGAGTCACGCAAGCCATCGGAGAGCCGAGAGCTCTGGGTGAGGCTCAGCTTCAGCATCTGAGCAGAAATAGAAATGGATCCATCTGCAAACCAGGTCATTGCCGCTCTTGTGCTTTTTCTCTTGGGCCCCCTTGAATCACATCATGATTTTCTTCCCCCCCCCGCCCCCAGCTCCCTGCAGCTGGGATTACTTTTCACATACTCTGCTCACATAATTGGCTCTAATAATTTCTCAGCTCGCAAGACAAATATGTCCACCTTTCCCCTCTCAGGGCTGCACACACCCACTCCAGCCAGCACGTATGCCCTCCTTCCTGCTGCTCCTGCCTCTCCTGCCTCCCTTCTCTCTCCCTGCTCTAATCTCGAGAATTCCCATCTTTCTTCCCGGAGATCCACTCAGTTGATGGCTTGGTGTGCTGTGCAGCTCCTTCATGCAGATGTCCTTGGCTGGTCCCAGCTCTGCTCCTCACCTGCCTGCAGGAAGGGGATCCTACAGGCACTCAGGGAGATGGAGCCTCACAGGAGGAGGTGCTGTCAGGCAGGGCTGCTCTGTGCCTCTCTGCTCTCTGGATGCTGGCACCGACATTTCAGGGCAGTGCTGTGTCAGCAGCACATGTGGAGAGGGATTTTGGAGGTTTCCCATCTTTACTCCAGAGAAAACCCCTCCAGCTACCCAATGAAGTCGGTGGCCCGGGGTCCTGCCGTGCCAGCTGGAGTGCCAGGGAGCTGAGGCAGGCTGTTAACATCCTGTGGTATATTTAGTTCAGGTTTAACAGGGGCTCCATATGTGTGTGTTCTCTTGTTTCCTTTTGCTTTCTACGTGCTAAGTAGATGCAGGGAAGAATGGAGAAGTCTTCCCGTGACAACGAGGGTGAGGTTTCGCTGCTTTGTGTTCTCTCTCCTTTGCGGGGATGCTTCCCCAAGCTGTGCCTTTAGGAGCTGGAGAGGAACAAGTGGCCCAGGGACTCCTTCTATCAGGGATCCCTGAAAAAGTAGAAAGGGACATGATTCTCCTGGGAGCGGGGCACACAGCGCTGTGGAACAGGACCCTGCATGCAGCCAAGCAGATTTTGCACATTTGGTCCTTCCCAGGTTCCTTTGGTGCCAAAATAGTGCTTTTTCTCTTAAATTATTATCTTTTACATTTTTATATTTCAGAGGGAGGTTAAGGCATGAGTTGAAAATCACACAGATAGCCTGTGATTCCCAGGAGGGGTTCCAGGAGGGCTTATTCTGAGCACACGAGGGCATGCAAGGCACTTCATGAGACAGAACACGCAGAAACGCTTCCTCAGAGAAGATGTGTGAGGAGCCAACACCTTTGATTATGGGATATTTTAGCTGTAGAAGGAGTGACTGGGGGAATCACGATAAAAACCTTTTCCAAGGAGAGCAATTTGTATGCACTATTGAGAAATCAGGCCTGAGAGAAGTTTCGCAAGGTCTATAGGAAAAAAGAAATAACCAAGTCATGCTGGTAGGCTCAAAGTGGAGGTGTTAAATCTCATCTAAGGGATGGGGAAGGTGCAGACAAGTCCTGTGCTGGGGGTGCTGCGGTACCTGCCCAGGTGGAGAGGGATCACCTGGTGCAGCTCAGATTGAAGCAGACAAATCCATCTCTAGGGATGGCAAGCCTTGCTGGGAGTGGGATCTGCTTCTCTGGGGAACAAAGTGTGTGGATGTGGGGGAGAAATGGAAATCTTCCTGGGCAAGTCAGCAAATAGCCAAGAGTTTCATTATTCCATAACAGCCTCAGCAATCCTCAGCCTGTCATATGAACAATTCTGTATTTTAATAGAAGTGTTTTGCTTTTGACCATGTGTGGCAGAGCAGCCCCTGAAAAGCAGGAGAGTTTTCACTGTTTCCATCACATTTTGGGTATCCTTCAGCTCCATTTGTTTAAATCTCCTGCCCCACAGGCAGGTTTGGGTGAGGTGCTGGAGCCTCGCAGGACGTAGTTTTGGCAGGATGGATGTTTGAGACACCAGAGATGTTCTGTTAGCCAGGACATTACTGCAAACCACGATTTGGTACTTAGATTTGAGACTCTGTAAGTACAGAATAACCCCCACCTCCTGAAGCTTCCAGCAATGCCTTTTGTCCCTCAACAAGATCACGGGTTGGGTTGCAAAACACTGATTTCTGCCTGGATCCCCAGAGAAGAGAACTTGACTCTTTTCATCCAAACGAGACCTGTAACTTTAAACCCATGCTTTAGCATCCTCCTTTTAGGAGGATTCAGAGCATCTGGCGGGTGCTGCAGCGTGTTGGCAAAAGGAGACCACAAACAAATGGAGAGGAGAAATGGAGAAGAGGAAGGAAATGTTGAGCAATGTTAGGAAGTGTTTCACAAAGCAGCTGGCAAACAACGCCTGCCTGACCCTGTGCCTGTCTGCAGCACCGGGGCTGTGACAGCCGACTCCCTGTGAGCTGGGAGGGCAGGAAGCTGTCCATAAATCAAAAGCACCAAGAATATCGAATTTGTTTATTACTTAGGGTATTACATGCTGTGTTTGACTCGTGTGGCTATCTTGCTTAGTTTCTTTTAGCTGTGTTCCCTAAAAAAACCCCAAAAATATGTTGGAGCATAACTACACCATTCCTTTTATCCTTAGATTCTTTCTCTCTTTTTTTAATTTTTTTTTCCCCCAGAAGATAGCAAGGGAGCTGTGGTGGAGCTGGTGGTGTTAATGTTCTGCAGCAGGAGTGAAATAGCCTGGAGATGTACAGCAAGAGCAGGGGCGTGTGCCCTAAATAGGAGGGTTAAACAGGGCTTATTCTGAGGGAAGCAGTAATTGCAGCTTGCGTGAAGCAGTAATATTCTTTTGTGCATTATTTACCCAGGAACATCTGCTAATACATATACATTCTCCGGTGCATGTAAACAACCTGTGCAGGAGGAGGATTAGGAGATTTATAAAAAAATTAGAAGGAAGTTAAAAGGGCAATTAGAAGAGCAGAAAGAGATATTGAGCAGTGAATTAGGGAGGATATTTTAACACACAATCAGAGCTCCCCGAGACGTATTCAGAGCAGAGAGAAGGTAAAAGAGAAAATTGGCCAATTACGAAATGATAGCGGGGAATTGGTGACATGAGAGAAGGTAATGGCTGATTTGTTAAACAGTTATTTTGATTCTGTTTTCACAAAGGAGGAAGAGGATGGAGGAGCAGCTCCAGAAAGGACTCAGGCTGTGCGGATGAGGGTGGGGATGAGCCTGCAGAGAGATAAAGATGCATCTGCAGAGTGGCTGGGCATGGGGAGAATTTCACCCGTGTTCACAGGGTGGGGGAAAAATTGATTTACTGAGCAGCTATTTCCAGCAGGGAGCTGGGTAACGAGGGACTTGCGTTGTTCACCAAATCGGCTTCCTCTGAGTGGGGACCAGAGAGGTGGTCACTGAGCTGACACATCCTTCTCCCTGCTCAAGGCTGCTTCTCTGGCAAAGGGGAGGACAGAGATGGATGGGGACCCTGGAGGGGTGCTGCTCTGGGGCTGTTTTTATGTGGGCAGCGATGTTTTTGGCTCATCAGCGTGACACCTTCCCCAAAAACACACATAGCAGAGCGTGAGCACCTGTGTCCTGCTTTCAGAGTTCCTTTTGCTTCCATCTCTAACCCAAAAACTCCAATGCAGTCAGGAATACAACAGCATCCCTGGAATCACTGTTCCCACCAGCACTGGTGTCGGTATCTCGTGTTTCTCCAAAGCAGGGATGAGCTCAGGGGCTGCTGGATGTGATAAGGGGGGCTGGGGGCACAAGGGGTTGGTGCTAACCAGCAGGAGCTCACGGAGATAGTGATGAAAGGGGAAATAATCTTGGTAATGGGAAATGGGCTCTTGGGAAGTGTTCCTGGGGGAGTGGTTGAAGCTAAGACAGGGAAAGAATACACAGGCAGGGGATTTAGGGAAGGATAAACTTGAAGGATTGCAAAAAAAGTGTTATTTAGCTGCAAGAAATGTGAAGTGGTGCTTTTGTTCCGCTCTGTCCCTCTGAAGGGGAACATGTCACAGAGCAACTTTCTGAGACAAAGGAAATAGTTTGGAATTGGTGCAGGGGGGCTACAAGCGTGGTCTGGGAAGTGAGGGGGAATACAGGAGAAAATGTGGTCTCGTGGTGTTGGTTTAGGCTGATAAACTAAAAATTTATTCTCAGTATCCAAGAGGTGTTTGGTTTTTCATCCTGCCTGGGAGGATAAAAGAGATGCAGTGTTGCGTGGTTTCTGATTTCATAGCATCTACGAAAAGCTCTATATTAGCAATTATGGGATGAAACTGTGGAAAAGTGGTACAAAGGAGAGAAAATTGGCTCCGACTCAGGAAACGGGATTCTGCCGCTGGGAGTGAGTTTCCAGAGGCACAGTTTGGGGTCTCTTCTGGGTTCTCTGGTGTTTATTTTTTTTAATGGAAAGGATTTGCATGAACAGCCCAAAGTCAGAGTGTTAAAGCTCACTGATGGAAGGAAGGGGAAAGCAGCCACAGCGACAGGGACGGGTCTCATCTTCCAGAGCAGCACAGACTGGAGAACTCTAAACGAAAGGCAAATTGATGAACAAATAAAGGCTCAGGTGACATTTTTCCCAGGGGAGGTGTGTGGAGCTCACAGCTGAGCTGTGGGGAGCTACTTGGCAGTGTCTGCCCAGGCAACAGGGCCTGTCTGCCCCTGCCCTGAGAGGGGATCAGGGCACATCCAAAGGATGAGCTTGTGATAGGAGCATGGAAGGGTTTAGAATGTATAGAATCATGGAATCATTTAGGTTGGAAAAGACCTCTGTGGTGATAAAGTCCAAAAGTTAACCCAGCACAGCCAAGGCCAGTAAACCACATCCCCAAGTGCCACATCACAGGTTTGTTAAATCCCTCCAGGAATGGGGACCCCAAGCCAGGTGCCCTTGGCCTTCTTGCCCACCTGGGCTCATGTTCAGCCAGTGTTGACCAGCACCTCCAGGTCCTTTCCCACTGGGCACCTCTCCAGCACTGCCCCAGGCCCGTAGGGGTTGTTGTGACCCGAGTGCAGCACCTGCCACGTGGCCTTGTGGAACCTCAGCCCATCGTTCCAGCCCAGCATCACCTCAAAGTGGCCCTGGTGCTTCCCACCACTTTGGGGATCAGCTCTCTACCCCTGCCAGACACCTTGGGCATCTGGGAGCAACTCTAATGAGATCCCAAGTTTCTCCAACTTATCTCCAGCCTGAGTCAGACAATCTCTGGCAAGTCTGGGTTGTACCTACGTCTGCTCGACCGGAGAGCTGCTGCTTCAGAGGAGAGGGGATTTCTGCCGGGCCTCAGAGCAACATTCAAAATGCATGAAGACATGCTGTAGGAAGGAGCTGGGGAAAAGACACATGAGCACGAACCCAGGGCCGTGGTGAGCTGAACCATGCAGGTGGGAAGTTCGTTATCGAGCCTGAGTGTCAGAGCATGCCATAAAAATTTAGTTTATCCTCAAAGAGCTGTGGTCGTGGAAGAAGGATGGGAGCAGGGAGGGATGGCAGCTAAGGAGGAAACAGGAGGAATATCAGGAACCTGTGTGTCCTGGTTTGGGCTGGGTTAGTCGATTTTCTTTCTAGGAGCTGTCGTTTGGGTTTGGGATGAGAATAATGTTGCTCAGCAGTGCTTGCCCTGAGTCAAGGACTTTTCTGCTCCTCTGAGGATGCTGTGGGGCACAATAAACTGGGAAGGGACAGCTGATCCCAGTTGGCCAAAGGGATATCCTAAACCAAATGGAGTCATGGTCAGTTTATATACTGAGGGCCACTGTTGAGGGACTGGCTGGGCATCAGCAGGTGGTGAGGAACTGCTGTGCATCACTTGGTTAGCATATTCAAATTCTATTGTTGCTATTATTATTATTTCTCCCATTTCTGTCCTATTAAACCAGCCATATCTCAAGCCATGAATGTCACTAGTATTTTTCCCAATCCCCTCCCCCATTCCAGCATGGCCGTGTGGTGTTCAGCTGCCTGCCAGGTTAAACCACAACGCCATGTCAAGAGACATCTCCTATTTAGCAGTGTATCATGTCTCCCTTCTGGTTTTTAAACAGTTGCCTTTATCACTAGGAGTTAGAGCACTTGATTGACAAGGCTTGTAATACACCATGGAGTTGCCTTTATTTTTCCTACATGTTAAAGGAAAAGATACTAAAAATACAATTATGGTTTTGAGCCAGGCGTAGTCTGTTCTAATATAATTCATCTCAAAGACTATCCACCGTGCCTGCTGCACCCAAATCATTTATAAAACATTAGCATCTCCTGTGCTGACATTTCACTCCTATATTACAGGAGTTACACGCAGACTTAAAAAAAAATTAATAAAGTGCTTCTCTTCTTCATTCTCCCACTGAGAGCTTTGATTTCCAGAGTATGAAACGAAATAACCAACATAACAACATGCTCCACTTCTGAGGGACAGTGCCAGACTCATTCAGTTGCTATTGGTTATAGAGAGTAGGACATGAGGGAGCTATTTCAGATCACGGATTATTTGTTCTGGCTGCATTGGACATCCCTTTAGTGGAGCTTTAGAGCCCTGTAGACAGAAAAGTTTGGGTAGGAGCTGGAAGGCAGAGGGCTTGATGAAGTAACCTCTTCCTTTCTCCTCCCAGAATTACTCTTGCTATTCCCCAAGAAGGGCATCTAAAAGAGAAGCATCCAAGCCTCTGGCTTTCCTTGCTTGCAAGATGGACAGAGGAGGCCATGCCCCTCCAGCTTCCCACTCTCACCATCCAACTGCTCGTAAACACAAGTGCATCGGGGAATTTTCTGCTTCTCTTTTCAGTGGGAGTTTCCCTTTCCATTTCCAGATACCTCCAAGGGATCTGCCACTGTGTAAATAACTTGTCCCCTTCCCCACAGTGGTTGGGAGGGCAGATTTCTCCAACGAGCCCATCCTTCCTGGAGATAATTGTGTGTCTGATGGAAGACTGCAGCTATTTTTTCCAGGATTTCCAGCCCCACACCTGAGCCACAGGCTCAAAATACCACCACTGAGATATGGTTATGGAAAGAACAGAAGACTTTTCTTGTCCAAGATCACTTTTATTTCCCTTGTTTCATTAACCTCAGTGTCTGTTTGGTCTCACATATCCACGCTGACAAGGAATTCACACCAACTGCAGAATTTGGGCAGCACCTCCCCGAGCGCACAGGCTGCTGTGGGTGGAGTTGCCGGCTCTGCCATGCCCCCGACCAGCAAACACATCCTTCCAGCACATGGTTTAACCCAGGAAGAGGGGAACAGGATGTCCTGCTCCCTCTCCTCCACCTCCCCACAACCCCCTTTGTACAGCTCTCTTGGACCATAGATTTCTCTCTCCTGCCATGGACCAGAAACCTCGGGCACCGCGCTTCTCGCTGGTCCTCTACAAGCTGTAGTTTCTCCCTACTCTGACTCTTCCAGAATCTGTTCCTTTTAAGAAACAAAACCCCTCCTGACTCTGTCAGGTCTATCTGCAGCCTGGGAGCTGCTCCTTGCTGCTCCAGTGAAAACCTTAGTCCAGCTATAAAGGTCCACTGCCATGGCTGGGAAGCCCCTCTCTGCCTCCAGCCCCAAAACCAGCCCCTTTCCTCCCCGGGGCCTCGAGTGCTCTCCGGAGACAGAGCTCTACCGCTCTATTTATTTGGGCTAATTAATCTCTCTCTCTCCCCCCCGCCAGTTACAAATTAGGGTGTAAGGGTGAATTTTGGCTCTCTGGGTATGGACTTTGCTGCATCACACACAACCACCCCCCAACCCCTCCCAAAGTTTAGTGCTCTGAATTGCTGAGAACATTGGTCCGTTGTGGTTCCCCTGCGTGTACTGAGCCCGCCCGATGGCTTTCAGCATCTGTAGGCACTGCTGCCGGTTTGTTTTCTCAAGGAAAAAAAAATCATATACTGGTCTGCTATAAATTCAATAATACAATCCTTAGTTCTGAAGATACAGTTTCCATATAGTTTATAAACATTGTAAGACATACATATGGATAATTAAGGGGAAGAGGGGGAGCCTGTGCAATTGCTGGGGTTTTTTTCTCAGATGTGTGAACATGGTTACAAAAAACACACCTCCTGCAGGTACCTCATTTCTTCATGTGTTGGGTTTGTTTGGGTTTGGTTTTTGTTTGTTTTTTTTTTGTTTAATTCCACCTTTAATCAGTCTTTCCTTTGGTTGTCGGCTACTCCAAGCCCAGCAGGCAAGCCCTGTTCTGCTGTAATGCCTGAGATATTCAGGTGTTTGAGATTGTCTTCTAAGAGATTCCCAGCCAACTTTGGCCTCTGGGTTTGGAGCCAAAAGGGCTAAAACATGGGAGAACCAAATGTCCTTATTACATCAGTATCAGTGTCCTTGCACTCACTTTCAGAGAGAAACAGTGTAGGCTTAATCGGTGATGGTTTTTACAGCAATTATGTTCCTTCAGGTAATGGGAGGGGTCGTTCGGAGCGCTCTCAAATGAACAGGATTTCACAAGAGCATGGATACAGTCCATTTATCTGGGTGTTGTCACCGACGCATTGGTTACCATCCCTGTTATCTGCTTTTTGTAAGGTTGGCTTTTTTGTTGTCATTGTTGTAGGTGCTCGGTTAGGCTGTTTGTGACAAGGTGTGATAATGCCTTTTAATCTGCTCCCGCTGCTCTCGGCACAGTCCGGCCGGGCACGGAGACAACCCTCAGAAGCCGAGACAACGTTCTTCCCTTCGCCAGGCCAACGCTGAGCCACGTACAAAAAAAGAAGAAGAAAAGAAACTCTGGTCCTTTGTAGATTGGTGGCAGTACAGCTCCGCTCCGTCCGCGGCCGGGGCTGGGGGGCTCAGCGGATGACGGCCGCCAACACCACCATAAAAACCAGGAGCGACGCCCTGAGCCCCGGGCAGCCGGCGGCCTGCTGGACCCCGCTGGGCGGGCGGATGGGCGTCCGCCGGGTGCACTTACCCTTGCGCTTGGGGGACAGCGTGGGCATGGCCCCAAAGCTGTATTTGTGCTGATAATCAGGCACATAGTCTGGGACCTCCTGCCCGTTTTTGCGCGGCCCCAAGGACACCGGTTTGGAGGTTCGGTTACGGCCTTTGTGGCTGGTGCAGTTCTTGCCGGGTTTGCGGTAGCCCGGCCGGGAGCCGGCGGGCTGGTTGCTGTGCAAACTGTTCTCAGCCCCTCGCTCCTTCCCCTTCTCCTTGGAGGAGTGGTGAGGGTGGTGGGATTTGGAGGCTCCTCTGTCCGCCGTAGAGAAGGTGTGTGTTTTCATCTGGTGGAGCGACTCGGACCCTGAACAGTTCCTAAAATCTTCTGCTCTTAGCACCTTGAGGTCCTTGCCGTGCATCTGCTCGGGGGACTCGCAGATGACGCTGGAGCTGGAGCCTCTGAACCTGTGCAGCCATTCCCAGAGGGAACGGGCTTTGCAGTCGCAGCTCCATGGGTTCCCATTCAGCCTGAGAAACTCCAGGGCTCCCAGGTGGGCCAGGCAGTCCCCCTGCAGCTCCGAGAGGCTGTTATTGAACAGGAAAAGGGTGGTCAATCTTCGGAGGTCATGAAAAGCCCGCCTATGAATCCACTGCAGCTGATTTTGATGGATGAGCAGCCGATCCAGGTTTATTAGTCCCCTGAACGTGTTCTGATGGAGGCTCCAGAGCTTGTTTCCATGGAGAAAAAGATGGCTGAGGTTAACCAAGTCAACAAAAATATCATCCTGAAGGAACTCAATGTGGTTGTCTTGCAGGTAAAGGTATTGCAGGTTGTGGAGGCCACCGAAAATCCCGCTGGGGAGAGAGCTCAGCCCGCACTTGTACAGATACAAGGCGTGAAGTTTCACCAGCCCTTGGAAAGTGTCTGCAGCCAAAGCCCTTAAGTAGCGGTTGTCCCCCAGGTCCAGCTCTTCCAGGTTGATGAACCCGTCGAAGGTGTTGGGGTCGATGAAGGTGATGTTGTTGGAGTAGATCCAGAGGGTGACCATGGAAGGGCTGAAGTGGCCCCGCAGCAGCAAGGTGATCTGGTTGTTTTGGAGGAAGATCCTCTCGCTGTCCTCGGGGATGCCCTCGGGGATGGTGACGAAGTTGTGAGCCTGGCAGCTGACAGTCATCGGGGAGGGGTAGCACACGCAGTCGGTGGGGCAGCCCAGGGCACCGGGCACCTTCAGCCCCAGCAGCACCAGCAGCAGCTCCGCAAACCCCCCTGTGCGGAGAGAGGGGAGAGCGGCGTCAGCGGGAACCGGGCACCTCCCGCCCACCCATCGCTGCTGTGGAGACTATTCCGGGTGAAAAACGCCCCCAGTTAGCTCAGCCCTCCTCTCTGCTCATGAATTACCCACGCGGCTGTGATGAGTAGGCTCATCACCCACAGCAGTTAAAACGTGATGTATGGAGTACTCCCTGCCTCCTCTCCCTGCCTGCAACAGGCGGCTGGTTGTGTTCCCAGCCCGGAACAGGCAGGAGAAACTTTCTCGGTGAGAATTCACGCTGGCAGCGCAGGCAGCAGAGCCCCTTGCCTGCAGGCAAGGAAACGCCGCGGTGTGAGAGCAAACAGAGGAAATTCAAACCCTCGCAGGTGCCCCCAACTCCTCTTGAAATGCATCTGTTAAATCGCCTGCACATATCGGAGAGGAAAAGCTGCAGAGATTCAGCAATTCCCAGTGAACCACCTAAAATTACACGTGTGCAGTGCATCCCACTCCCCCAAAGGCACAGACCCATCCCCACCGTCTCCTTTCACTACAGTTGTTAGACACCACTATCCACCCTGAAACCCGAGTGATTTACAGGGAAATATGTTGTCAGCAGTTGGTGGAAAAGGCTGAGCCGAAAACTCCGTTTGGAAGTGGGATGCTCAGACATATTTTTAAATGGATGTCCTGTGGCAAAGCATATTGCATCCTCTAATGCTACAGTATGTGCCTGTGACTGGGGCTTCCTCGCAGCAGAGAAGCAGAGAACGTGGCAGAATCATCCCCTCCCTCTTGCTCAGCTCCTCAGAGCTCCGCTTTCGCCGCCCCGCTCCCATCTCGCTCCCACTCCTCGCACCAGGCTTGCTTTCAGGCTATTCCTTCTGCGCCGAGTGGCTTTTCAGACTCATTGCACCAGACTTGTCATTTCTCATTCAGATTTTCCTCCTAGATTTGGCTTTTTCCTCTTACACACAAAATTTGCTCATGTCTAATGAATTCTGCCTCTGGACTTTAGAGGGAAAAGGAGTAACAGCGGAGCAGCGCACAGCTGCTGGTGCCATCCTGCCCACGAGTCCTACTCAGCTTGTACTAATCTGAAAAACGAGAGTGGAAGTGGAGTTCATCTCTAATTACTCCACGTCGTTATCACCAGCTAGTCCAAGAGCCAGGACCCCTTGGGCTTTTACCGTCCCTCTTTTCAGTGCCTACAGCCTAATACAAGTTGGAGGCACAAAAACCTCACTGTTTTCTTATTAATTGTGTTTGAAATGTAACTGCGTGGTTGCTGTTGCCTTTTCCCTGGTATGGAGATCTATTGCCATTTAGTTAACAGCAGGTGACCCGTCCATCTAGACCCATCCTTTCAAGGCAAAGTTGCCACATATTTTAGATAAACTGGGTTATTCAGACTCTCCATAAATCACCAGTAAGAGCCAGTCATCGCTGACTGGGCGGTTAATAGGAAAAAAAATAGCATTGCTGCCCAAAGCATCGGATCGAGCCTTGCCTGGGAATGGGAATGAGGGGGATGACTTCCATGCACTGCCCTTCAGAAACAAAGCATGGGCTACCAGCAGGGATGTCTCATCCCTGCGCCACTGCCAGAAAGGGCTGGTGAGTTGGGAACGCTGAATTCGCGACAACTCCTACGGCTGTGTAGGAAAAGGAACATTCTCCAAGTCACTGCCGTAGCATTTTGGCTTTGCTGTCGTGCCTCTGCACGATGAGCGAGGGGCTGCGCTGGTGGGAGCATCGTGCTGAGTACCCAGCGCTCCCTGCCAAAACGGGAGCCCTGGCTGCCACTCACAGCCTGGGAAACAGCGGTATCCTGAGGATATTGTGATTATCCTACGATGGGAGAGAAAAAGCAATGTTTGCAGATATATTCTGCTGGGTTTTTTAACTCGAGGATGTGCTCCACCAAGGTGGGACGACTCCACGTCCCCTGTCTTACCTCGGTGGCACCGGAGCACGGCGCCTTTCGTAGGTCTGATGTTTATTAGTAAAACCCTGCCAGGCACAAGTGCTGTGACGATCTCCCACATGCAGAGTCTGTTATTGCAAATACCAAATCACAAGGGTCTGAATCAATAAACCATCTCCCAGCTACACGCAGCAGGTTGGAAGATTACATATTGCTTCCAAACAACAGTTTTATGCGCTCTTCCGTGACACGACAGTTGCCAGGCTAACGGGATTACTGACGGGAGGTGGAGCCGGGCAGGGATCTGGGAGCATACAGGATTTCACATATAGGGATGGTGATGACAGGAGGCTGTTAGCAACGCGTGGTGATGGACCAAGGCAGCCCAGGCCTCCCTGGAGCATGGCCAAGGTAGAGGCTCCTGCCGAATGGGAACGCAGCGTTTAACAGCTCGCTGCCTGCAGGGATAACTCCGGAGGTAAAGGTCAGAGGGAACTGAGTCCATCTCTTTAATTAACAGGCAGCTGTGAGTTAATGGCTGGAGCTCCTATGGAGAGAGAGATGGGATTCCTGCAGCCAGGGACGGCGGTGAGGATAGGCTGGGGTTGTTACTGGTTCTCAGCTTCCCGAGAATAGGATGGTGGGAAGAGAAGACAGGGATGTCTTTCTCCCTGTTGCATCTTGGGAGTAAGGAGAATGGGGAAACAGAAGGATGGATATTTAGGGAAAAAAAAAAGGTCAAAAGGGGAGCAGGACTTGGATAGGGAGTATGTTTACATTAGGTGTAATGAAGGAATTTTCCTTGCCAGGATGGTGAGGCCCTGGCACAGGCTGCCCAGAAAAACTGTGGCTGCCCCATCCCTGGAAGTGTCCAAGGCCAGGTTGGATGGGGCTTGGAGCAACTTGGTCCTACTGAAGGTGTCCCTGCCCTAGATGTTCTTTGAGGTCCCTTCCAGCCCAAAGCACTCTGTGATTCTATGAAGGTCTGGACTCCCCAGTGGATGCACACAAGGCCTGTGGTCTCATCAAGGAGGCCTTCCCTCCAAGCCTGTAAAACCTGCTGAGTGCTTAGTGGTGTGAGAAGCTGCTCCTGGCATGCTCTGGGCCTGGTCCCAGTTTAGATCTGGGAATGAGATCCCCAAAAAGCAAAGAGGCCATGAAGCCATGAAGCTCCTGAGGCTGGTAACACCAGCACTGGGATATCCAGCAGCCAAATTCCACTGGGGCATGACAGCCAGGAGCACTTGGGTCTCACTGGGCTTCCCCGACTGGAAAACACCATGGGAGCCTCCTGAGAGACCCCAGCCCAGCTCTCCTGAGAGTTTGACCCTGTCTAACTTGTTATTCCTGACTCAGCCCTTTCAACTTCATCTTGTAAAGGTTGTGAGGTACACAGAGGGTCACCAGCCTGAGTGTTGAAGCTCACCGGGGAGGGAGAGCTTCAAAAGCAGCACAGAAAAATCCTCCAGAAACCTGCTGGTGAAGTGAGTAAAACCAAATCCCCGCTGACACGGATAAAACCAGCAAAGGGGTGTTTATCTCCTGCCTTTCTCCCACTGACGTGCTGTGTCACCCCAGCCTCTGCTCGCCGAGTCCTTCTGCTGCCTCCTGCTTCTGACTGAGGTTTCAGTGATTGGAATGAATTCGTCTGACTGTCCAAACCATTTCCCATGTAACATCCCTCTAATTGGGCATTAATTAGGCATCAGTTAATGAATGCTTGAAATAATTTATCTTTGGATGCGTCCAGTTTGCAGTCTTACTTTTAACAGCATTAGACTCATTATTAGATTAACATCGTTATAAATGTTCTCCATTACCTGCTTGTTTCCATTGTCTTAGCCTTATTACTGAGAGTGAAAATCACTCCTCCCACATGCATTATTGATGAGTAAGGACTTTCTATATGTAGCACGGGATTAATTGTTATACAGTGTAATGCATTTAGCGTGAAGCCTCAATTTGTGCAAGAGCTGAAGGCAGCCAGAAGAATGCAGACACCCGGAGCCAGCATGATCGGCCAGACACAGCACATCTCTCTCCAGCCCAGACCAGGTTCCTCCCAGGCCGGTGCCAGCACAGGAAGAAATTTGAAAAAAAAAAAAACCTGGTTTGATACCCAGGATCAAAGACAGATGGTTTGAAGTGTTGGAGCAGTTCTCTGCCACCACGGCAGGGACTCTTGACTCTGCAGTGCCACTTGCTCCAGAGAGCCATATGTACCTGCCCCAGCAGTTTTCTTGCTTTTTAAGGTTTAGAACACTTTACTGTACCTCTAAGCCAGGCAGGGACTCGGTTTCTTTAGAACATGATGCCATTTACTTCCTTTAGGAGGCTCAGACTCAAGGCCAAGACATCACTTAGGGCAAGGATGGCTTTGTCCCTGGGGGGATGCACCTGCAGGACAACCCCTGCCACAAACTCCAGCACCCCCTGCCCGTTCTTTCTTGGCAAGCTGCTTCTCTCAGATGGATATTTTCACCTCTCCATCCGGACAAGCTTATATGGGTCAGAGCCTGTCTAATTCTCCAGCAGGAGAATCCGCTCTCGAGGATGGAACAGGTTGCTTCTCTTCCAAATCTCTCCTAAACCAGCTATCTGCTTTGGGAGACCCATCTTAGCTCATGTCTACATGCAACTTGACTGCCTGCTTACTGTGTCCATTACCAGGGCTGCTCAAGCTGTTAGATTTATAAGCTCTTTAGAGCAAAGCCCTCGTCTTCTGGTTGCTGATTTATGTATCTTTACTGCCATAAAACACTATGTATAGCTACTACATAATATAAATAATAATACTTAACTGGAGTGCGCTACAAGTGGGGAGAAAGCATCTGCTCACAGGCGGGATTATCAAAAAGGGAAAAGCTTCCTCATCACTCACCCTCTTTTGAGGCCAAACTCACACCTGCTCAAACACCAGCACCTCACTTAGCTCTAGACAGAGATTTTCCCGTCCTGTTCCCACCCTGGATCTATCAAAGGATTTTTCAAAATCCACCCCTAACAAGCTGGTGCACAAAGAGATGACTACAACCCCCGGGGGGAAAGTACACTTTGAAACTTGGGAACGACCTCAGAATTGGATGTTCACATAGAGAGAAACTGTTGTTTAGGGAGAAAAAGCAGCCTCAAATGCTCACAATTTCATCAGCTAAGTGAAGGACGATGAAAGGCAAGGACAGAGTAGCAAAAGCAACTGGGCACGAGCCAAGAGCCAAACTCAGGATCTGGGATGGTTCAACAAAGCAGTGTCAGACCCTGCTTAGCAGCTGCAGGGTTTATTCCCTCTTATTCTCCTATTTTTTTTTTTTTTTGCAACACGGAGGATAAAATAAACATGCCCATGCTGACTGTCACAAAGCCTAAATTCCCCAGTGAGCAGCAGCTCCCTTTCAGCCTCTGTGCAAAGCCCCTTAGGTGCTGCCCCACGGTCCTGCAGCAGGAACATCCTCACTGGCATTGCTCCCAAAACATCAGCTGCAGCTCCCAGCACCAGGACACAGCACGAGGCTTTGCTTCTGCACGAGCTGCCTTTCAGCCAGAGAGTGGCAGCCACCCATCCACCTTCATCATTTTATTATTTTTTTTTTGCGACCCGTGTCATAAATAACTGACAGATCCCAGCTGTTTGGAGTTATGGTTTCTGATGGAGTGACAGCTGCTCCCAATCCCCCAGTCATCACCCCGGCAGTTCTGGAACATTTCAGCAACATAAAAATCATTGGAGATAATTTCGGTTTTGTATAATTTGGTTAGGCAAGCTGTGATTTAATGGCAATTATGACCTCCGAGGCAGAAGATGAGCTTGGAGGCTACTGGCTTCACACGACTTTAGCTCGGGGTGCAGCATCAGGGATGTTCCAGGGAGATGGCACTACAAGAAAAAAAAACCTTCTCCAGCAGCTGGAAATTGCCTTCCTTGGCTGGCAAGTGGAAACACTGTTCCCACAGGAAGAAGCATACAAGGAAATTTGGAAGGAATAGTGCTAAGGAAAGCTTTGGGAAGAGACTGGTGCCAAAAGATGCATCAGGAGGTACCTTTTAAAGAAAAGCCAGGAAAAGGCTGTAGACTGGGGAGTACCTCTGCAAACCCTTCTGTGTCACCAGTATCTCATGTGTTAACTGGTACAAATGTCCTCTTGGTCACTCTGAAAGCAAATCCTCCTCCTGTGACTGAGATGGGGAGCTGGAATCAGGAACAGGCCGTGGCCTTTGCAGGCAGCTGTCTGCTCTAGGCACTGCCCTTTGCTCTCCCCTCTCACAGGGTTTCTCCTGCTCTGGGCTGTGTTGCCTCCTCTCCCTGGGTGCTCCTCGCCCATCCCAGAGCTCCTTGGTTCGTATTTCTCCAGCTCTGACTGAAAGGAGCAAACCCTTGGGCAGCCAAGCTGTGCTGGGAGGTCAGCTGAGGATGGAGAACCGTGCTCAGGAGCTCTGGGGACATCACGGTGTTTCTGGCTGGGGGCAAAACGTGGCCTAACAGCAGGAATAACTTTTGTTTGGAGCTGAGAAGGTCCAATTCCCTCACTCCATCATGGCTGTCAACCAGCTTGGGGTTTGCTGTGAGCTCAAGCTCAGGGTGGAGACCCAGGGCCAGCAGCACCCCAAAATCCAGTCCTTTAGGGTGTTGCAACTTCAATTTACATTTGCTGACCTGGTAACTGGAGCTGTTCACCTTCCCCCACCAAAGTCAAGGCCAAGGTCACCTGGAAGTTTCTGGATGGTGGTCATTAACTCCTATTGCAGTTTGAAACCAGACCATAAATTTCATAGTGTAATAATGTAAAAATCAATAACTCTGTTTGAAACAATAGCTTTGTCTTCCATTTCAGCCGGCTCTGATATCTCCCCACAGACCACGTCCCTCTGAATCACACAAATAAAGAGAGAGGAGCGATGGGTGGCGGGGCTGCTGCTCCCCTGCCAGGTGCCCAGTCCCTCCATAGTTACAGATTCAATTAGTTCATTTATTCCTCTCTTGCAGTTAAACCCGAGGATGATTTAACAGGAAAATATAAGGAGCCTTTTATGCTCAGTCTCTCTGACATCCCGTCCAACACAGCGTCCCTGAGGCTTTCCATGTGAGAGCTGCCCAAACCCCTGCTCTCTATTGCCATGTGCAGCAGGGCCAAAACCCAAAATACTTCTGGAAAGATGCAGAACCAACTCACACAGACAAAAAAATAATGAAAGTCCGCTCTTTTCCAGCTCTGGCTTTCCGGGCGAGGGAGGTCTGGCTTCCTTTGCTTGCTTATTTTCCGTTGTTTGCTGTAGCACTGGCTCAAAATATACATCGAGAAGCAGGATTGTCTTTCACATGTTGGTGGATGTGTGATCCTCAAAAAACAAATTAGCACCGATTCACTTCTATATAGAGTGCAGCCGTCAGGGAATCACTCCTGAATTCACAGCGAAGGAAAGTAATAATGCTTCCAGCGTGCTAATCCTCTCCAAGAGCAGCCCCTGAACTCTCTCCTGGTGCTGGAGGCACCATTGGAAATTACAATTCTACTGAAAAAATAATAAATAAATGCAGAAATTGGCAGGGTTTGTGCTAGTCCAGAGGATTTGTACCCTAATGTGGAACTCCCTGTTTAATTAGCACTCCTCTCTGTCTGCATCTCCTCCTCCTGCTCTCAAGCTAAAGAAAAAGGGGGAAAAAGGAGGTCAATGGTAGAAGTGGCTGTGGGATTGAAACTTGGCTATAGAAACTTGTTTAATTTAAATGCTTCTTTCAGGACTAGCACACGCAGAAGCAGAGGGAGTGTAGAGTGTGTTTTCCCAGAATAATCTGCTCTGCTTAACCCCAATTCTGAGCACACCTTCCACAGCAGGGATGCCCTTGGTGGAAAACTGCAGTGGGATGCTGCTGGTCCTGTAGCTGCAGGCACAGGGAACAACCCCAGCACCTCAGCTTTGGGAGAAGACTGTTTAAATCAGAGGCTGGGCTGCTGCTTGCAGCAGTTGGAGACAGATCTGGGATGGGATGGGATGGGATAGACTATTTCTGTTGGAAGGGACCTACAATGATAATCTGCTCCATCTGCCCAAAAGCTAAAGCTTGTTATTAAGGGCACTGTCCAAATGCCTCTGGAACACTGACAGGCTTGGGGCATCAGCCACCTCTCCAGGAAACCTGCTCCAGGGTCTGACCACCCTCTCAGTGAAGAAATGCTTCCTAATGTCCAGTCTAAACGTCCCTTGGTGCAACCATTCCCCCATGTCCTGTCCCTGGACATCAGGGGAGACAGACCATCCTCTTTTCCTGGGTCTGCTGCAGGGTTTATTGTGCCTCTGTGTCTCACCCCACCGTGCATCTCAAAAGCCACTGGGACCTTTTAGGAATGCAGGAATGCTGGAGGGAAAGGCACATCTCTCTGTGCATGGATAAGTCAAATCCTTGGGTCCTGCTGTGGCTGGAGGTGTCAATGCACACCAGGATGCTCCTGCTTTTCCAAGAGAGAAGGGCATGCACCAGGGAACACCCTGAGCAGGATTCCAGGCATGGATAGGGGTTTCACCAGCTACTAGCACTGCTGTCCTGACCCCCAGCAGGCACCAGGCAGCCTCTGCTGGTCCCCAGCACAGGACAGGGCTCTGGGCTCTGGCAGGACTTGCCAGCAGCCTGCAGTGAAGCTGGGATAGAATTTGGCAAAGGACAGGGAGATCTCGAGGTCCTTGAGAAGGGACTAATAATTCCAATTGCCCCTGAGGAAAGAAATACAGGAGGATGACTTGAGCTTAGTGGATTGTCTGAGGCGTCTCAGGGGATCATCAGATACTTCCACTCCCTTTTTGTCCTGAGGTGACAAGTTTTCCTTCCCATTCACAGAAATGCAAAGCAGTTCATTCACAGCAGTAATAAGAACCATGTCCTTTGTAAAGCAGCCGGGGAGTGAACCCTTCGAGGTGCTTTACAGCAAAACAATTGCAGATGAAATGACAAAACCCACCCCAGCTGAGCACCAGCCAGATCGGTATCAAACGCTGAACAAGCTCATGTGTAGAGAAAGCAGATTCACCAGCCCCTTTCCCTGCCAGCAGCTGGCCAGGAGCTACGGAGGGTTTCTTTAGGATCAGAAATACAGCCAAAACCGAGCAAATATGAGATGGAAGAGCAAAGTGACAGCTGCCCGGGCTCTCAGTGCACGCTTGGCTGCCCCATCCAGCACACATCCACAGGAGATGGAAAAACTGGAGGCTGTGGAAAAGCGGGGATGTGCTGGATGGATCTTTACCTGGCTGGAGCCAGGAGTGGACAGCAGCCCAACAGAGGGAGGCAAAGATGGTTTCATGCAAGTACGGCTAATAGGGAGGGCATTAGTCCTATAAACTTGTAATCCTGCTGAGATCCCGACCCCAACCACCGAGATCCACAGGCGAATTCTGTACCGTGCCACATGGGCTCTCTTTCATCATCCCTTTTCAGCCTTTCTGTATCTGAGATTTACTGGATGTCCTTGTGTTTGGTGGAGAAGAGGGCAAATTGGAGCCTGTCGTGTACCTTCTTCCTCATTCAGCAGCACATCATTCTGCCTGCAGCAGGGGGGAAGGAGACGGACAGGCAGGCATCAAAGCTGCTGGCTCTGTCACATTTTCTTCCCCCCAACCAAAAAAGAAGTGTTGGCGTCATTTGGAGCCCAGCCCACAGCCTCAGGTCTCTCTCCCACACCCAAAAAGGGCAGCAGCACCTTTCCCTGTGCCCTTGGTCTCCTCTCAGGGCAATGCCACGAGCACTCCAAGTGAACATCCCTGCGGGTCAGCAGCCGAGTGAGCACCGCAGATTCCAGCAAAACCCCATCCCCACTGGAGCCAGCGTGCTGGGTCATGAGCACGGCTGCCTTTCAGAGACCTCTCCTGTGCTTTGCACTGAACTTTTTACCAGCTCATGAGAAAGGCAGTGATAAAAGCAGAGCTGTGTGAATAGCTGAGCTGTGCGGCTCCTCTGGCCGGCATCCGGGGCTGCTAGGAGGCTTAATGAGCCAGTAGGAAATGCCATGTGCCCAGCTGGATGTTGGGCATTGTCACTCTCCCACACAGCTCTTGGGGTGTGTGGGGATGTGGGGGACCTGAGGACTGAGCAGCAATGCTTTGCCAACCCCTAAAATCTGAATGTTTGGAGCAGTTGGGTGCTGGGAATGAATGTGCAAGCGATGAACGTGGTCAGGACACAGCACTCTGCTAATATCCTGCTTTGTCTAGCTCCAGTGCCGGTATTCCATCCCAAAATATCCCCCTGAACATCCCTCTGGGAGTGGACTTCGTGGAGATGCTGCACATCCCCCAGCACCAGGCAAATGCCTGCATTAAAAGCTTAATAAAAATAGCTTGATAACGGGATGTGTTCCCATCACCGGCGGCTCTCGAGCCCGCCGCCGATCCCTGTGCCTCCAACACAGCAAGGCCAAGTAATTACGGGATGGGGCTGCAAGGTCCTGACAGTCTAATTTCTATTAATTACAGCCTGTGCAGGATCCTGTCGCTGTGGAAAGGGGAGATGGTGAGATGGGAAATCGTTGCAGGGCCGGGAAGATGCTGAAGGTTGGTGGTGCCGACTGGCAGCGGCCAAAACATTCGGGCTGGCCACAGCAAGGAGGGGTTTATGGTGAGAAGCAACAGGCTGGGCTGGATGGAGTGATGGGGATGTACTACCCTCCTCCTCCTCGTGTTGTCTTGCTCGAATGCACGTTTTTCAAAGTTAAAACAAATTGCAAAGAGTGGAAATCGGCAGTTTTAAGGGAAAAGAAAAGAAAACAAAAATAAGATCTTGGCAGAAGGATAAAAGAAGGCAACTGAAATGCTCATTAAAACTGAGGGGCCCCATCTCCCTGTCCAAGTGGCCACATCTCTGGAGGTTCCCAGATCCTTTGAAATGCCTTGTCAGACAAAGTCTTTCATCCTACCTGATTCTGGCTAAATTCATGGACCCAGAAATTTTCACTGGAAGCGTGAAAGACAGAGCAACTCCATTCTGACTTTTCACTTCCCATCTGATTGCTGTTGATACAATTTATTCCTATGACAGCATCTGCTGCTTTCATGGGTTTTTTATTCTGAAGTACAACTCGTCTTTGTTACTCCCATTTTCAGGCCTTTCATCATTTGAATCACAACATAAAAGGCATTTAAACACTCCTGCTTGGAAACCAGACTGGGAGAGGGTGGGAGCAAGGAGATGCCATGTCACCCCAGCCCCAGCCCTCCTCTGGCACAGGATGGGCAGCCCTGTGGGTGTGCCACAACCCTTTTGTGCTCCCATGTGCCTCCGGCCAAGGACAGCAGTGATGGGGATGCTGTGGCTCCATTTTGGAGTGATGCTGTGAAATCCAGATGTGCTTTGAGGTGCAGAGCCCTGTAGACCATGTCTCTGCTGGGGCAGCATCTCTCTCACCTACCACTGACCCAAAGAGTGTTTCCAGGGGCTCTGTGCCCTCCTCATCAGCCAAACCTCTCGTTAGACAACTAATTGCCTTTTGCTCTGCGGCTCCAGACCCGGCTGTGGTGCTCAGCTCTCCATGTCCCGGTGCTGGGGGGCTCTGCCACCCCTCACTGCCATCCACACCCCTCTGAACTCGCCAGGGACCCTTGTCCCCACCAGTGCCAGCAGATCCCGCTGTGCCCTGGCATCTGCCGAGCTGCTGGAGGCACCGGGGAGTTCAGAGCTACCCACAGAAAATTGGAGTCTAATAATAGCTCCGTGGTGTTGCACCAGCAGAGAGCTGGAACAGCTACGTCTGGCAGGGAGAGGCCACTGCTGGCTCCTGTCTGCTCAGCTGGAAGAACAACGCCTTTCCCGGGATCCTCCTCCCTGCAGCCCCCGCTGTGGCTGACAGACCACTCTCCACACTTCAAGGATTCCCTGCCCCAGCAGCGTGGCTCACACCACTCCCCAGACTCCTCCCTGTGCACACGGGGCACGGGGCTCCACGCCTGTGACAGGGTCTGGACCATGTGGAAAAGCCACTGAGGGTACAGAACGGGCAGGACTCACCCACCACACCCCTGGATGAGCATCTCTGGGATGTGGTGGCCTCTCCCCCTCCTGCTTTAATTCCCCTGCCATATTTTCCACTCCAGCAGGCATTGCTGGCACCTGAGCATCCTCCAGCTACATCCCTCATCCCACCTGGTATCTCTCATCCTGGATCCCTTCCCTGTCCCCCAGCTCCCAGGAAAGTGAGCGCAGCTGGAAACTGTGCTGCTGCTTATTGGAATAACCTTTCAGGATTCATTTAGTGCCGCTTGCTTCCACCCCACCTTTCCACCATCAGCACTTTACTAATTGCAACTTTTAACTCATTGTGCCCAGACAGCCCGAGAGCAGCAGCTGCTGTAAGGAACGGGGTCCCTCTGCCCCCTCATCTCTCCTTCCTCCTCAAATTAAGGGTCAGCCCAGTGAAGCATGAACACCACACTCACCCCAGCCTGCATGACCCTGCTCCTGCTCCCAGCTCACCCCACAAGCTTCCTGATTTGGGAAAAGATCACCCCAGAAAACCACAAATCCCAGGCAAAATCCCAGCCATCACCTGGGAGCATAAATCAGAGCATGGCTGGGCAGGGAAGAGGCGAGAGATCCCGACGGCTCTCGGAGCACTGTCTGCCTGAGACTTATTAAATTATGGCTCTCGAGTTCAGCATCTGAGCCCGGCGCGCCGGGGACCGGGCGGGAGGGGGGTGGGTTACAGCCCCCTAATTCAATCACGGGGCACAGGCGATGGCGCAGCTGGTGGGGAAGAAGAGCTGTCGCTGTCAACACTGAGAGAACGAGGCTTCCACAGCTTTCCTGGATGGCTCTGCCCACTGACCCCTCATTTCCCGATGCACTGGGAATGGCTGTGTCACTGTTAAGGGCTGGGGTCGGGTCCTGTGCTGGTGTGGCATCGGTGCCACCACAGAGGATTGCTCTGATCCAAGGCCACCTGCACTGAGAAGTGGGATGCTGCCAGCTCTGCTGCCACACAGCTTTCTGTCCAAAGAGAAAACGAGCCAAGAAACTACATTTTCAGGAAACTGAGGTGTTTTTTTACGTAAGTGCAAGAGCAGGACAGGAGGAAGGTGAGATGCTGTTTCCCAGCTGACACCATGAACCAGCGAGTGTGACTAAAACTTGGGAATGCTTTGCACAGGGGTTCAATGCCCATGGCATTGAAATCGCAGCAGCTGCTCAGGGAGATGAGGACAGAGGGACATAATCAGGTAGGAAAGAGAGCAGAGAGCTGGGAAGGCAGATGCTTTCCCTGAAAGCATTTCCAAGGTCAACGCTTAAAAGTGGAGCAGAGCGAGGATTTGGCTCAGGCAGGGGAGCGGGACCACGCAGGGATGCTCAGTGGGAGGCCGAGGAACGCCCAGCTCCCTCGCCGGCACCGAATTACCCAGCCCAGGGCTAAGTGAGGCACCCAGACAAGGTCACGGTCCCACCGGAGCGGCACAGGCGGCGAGGGAGCTCCGGTTGTGCCGGCTCCTGCCTCCACGGCAGCAAATTCAATCGTGGCGAATAACAGAGTGGAACAAAATCCAGCAATGCAATAAAATCTCCCGGCGCCTTGTTCACCTGAAGCCTGAGCAGCCGGGGCTCACACAGGAGGTGGCACGGCCTCTGAGGGCAACCTGGTGTCTGGGGAGCCTGGCAAGGGGAGGGAGGCTTTGGAATGGCCCTTGGTGAGCTTTCAACGGGTGACAGTTCATCCCAAGGCTCACGGGAGGAGGGGGATGGCCGGTTTCTGAACAAGGGAGAGCTGCTGATTCCTTAAGAAGCGGGGAGGTGAAATCCAATTGTGCAGCATCCACGGCTGCCATTAACCTGTCTGTGTACTCCTGCGGCCGCCCATCCCTCTCCACCTGACAGCCGGGGCTGCCCGACACACGCTGCCCCGGCTGCCCGGGGATTTGTGTCTGCCTGCTGCAGCCGCACACAGCCCTGCCGCAGGCTTTTCTTCGGTGCTTCGTGCTGCTTCCAAAATGGAGCTCTGGCTAAACATCCCCTGGTGAGCTGGGGAGCCGCGGAACTGATTCCTGGAGAAGGAGAAATGGTGGCAGCGAGTGATGGGCGGCTGCAGGAGGAGCTGCCGGGGCAAACCCAGCTCCCAGAAGAGACCAGGAAAGCTAATCAGACTTTCTTGAAGGAGGGTCCCGAGGACATTCCTTGGGAACACACCCCTTGGGCATTCAGCTTGTAGCATCATATCCATCAAGTTAGAATTAGGGATCTTAATGGCAGCTTTTGGAAGCGCAGATGAGTTTGTGCCAGGGTTGCACAGTCCTAGAGGAGGCAGCCAGGTGGGCATTAGAGGGGTCTCTCATTCAGCTGGAGCACCCTCAGATGTGCCAGCAGTGGCTGGCAGGGGGAAAAGGCAGGATCTCACTTTGTTCAGCCCCACACTCTTCCCGGCCCACGGGGAGGCTGAGAGCCAGCTGGTGGAGAAGGGAAGGGAGAGGAGAGGTGGGGAGCAGGGAGGAGGTGCAGCCAGCCCCACCAACCGCCTCGCCTCTCTGCATCCCAGTTCCATTTGCAGATTTATTAAATCGAGAGCCAATTCCAACATAATTTCTTTCAAGCAGCTCCACCTTGCAGGTGTGCAGAATTTATTTGAGATAAAGAAAACCATTACAGAGAGACAGCAATCTTCAAAGACCACCTCGGAGACCTGAGAGAAATAAAAACACTAGCCCGTGCAAATGTGCAATTAAGTTTCAGAATACTCCTGCTCCATGAAAAGCTCCGTCCCTGCAGAGAACAGGCCTTTAAGGCAATTTTCCCAAACCCTATTCAGCATTCACTCAAAAATGCCTTTTTAAAACAACATGTGATTTTTTTTTTCCCCTCCCTGCCTCACTCCTCCTCCTCTCTGCGCTTGCTCCATCACTTCCAGGTGGGACAGAGACAACTGTGGTGGGGATGTGGTTCCTCCCCATTTGGAGGGGGACATGAGGCACAGGAGGGATCCCATCCACGCAGGCACAGCTCTGTCACAACCTCCACAAAGCAGGAATTTTTAGAGCTAGTCTTGTTATTCAAGGAGACCATGACACCAGCATGGCCCCGCCTGGGGACAATTTGCCAACTATTCCCAGTTGAAGGATCTTCATATCCCTTATTCAAGGGTCATTCTCTTCTTGGTGATTAATTAAAAATGCATAATTAACCTGTGGAACGCACTGCCATGAGGTATCGGGGAGGCCAGGAGCTTAGCGGGATTCGGGGGAGGATTATATGTTTAAATGGATAATGAGAACATCTGGTGGTACATTAACAGGGATGAAGGAGAATTAGGGAGAAGAGCTTGGCCAGCCGCCGGCACAGGGTGCAGGAGGGCGACCACGGGGCTGGCTCAAGGAGGGCACTGCTGGTCCAGCCCCAAGCCTGGCAGAGACACCAACGCACCCCTGCACCCTTGGGAAGCGTGATTTTGGGAATGAGTGCATGTGTTTGGGGATGAGGTAGTGAAAAAGGTGTCACCACCGGGCTGGTTGCCTTCAGGTTGGAGGTGGCTGCCTGGGACAGCAGGATGGTCACAGTGCTGCCAACTCCTTGCCAGAACACCCAACCCAGCAGCCAGCTCTTGTCCATGGAGACGAGTAGCATGACCGTGACCCCTGGAGACACCCTGATAAATCAGCCACAGTGCCCTTAAAACCCCAGGAGAGCATCCATCAGCTGCAGCACTTCCTGCAGGTGACACCACGCCTGCGTGCACAGTCATCCCTGCTGCTGGTGGCGAGCTCTGAAGTCGCGTCATGCAACCAAGAATCCAAGGAAAGTGCAGGAGACACAAGAGCAATCCTCAGGCAACCTGGCCACGCAGGGTATCCCAGCCCAAGGGTGTGCAGCCCATGCAAGAGGTGGTTCCTGGGGGTCTCCAGCTTCTGAACAACACATGGCTTCCAGGACTGAGTCTGGCACACACCTTCTCCCTGTGGCAGCATCCCTCATCCACCCCAGGCTCCACACAGAATCACAGACATCACCCACCATCCCCCTTGCACGGTGGGCACAGACCATGTGCTTTGCTTCACTTCTTTCCCCCAGCCTCAGAAGTTTTCTTAGAAAAGCCTGGCAGCCAAAGCCAGCGATTCTGAGAGCAAACTCTGGGCTGACGACAGGATTACTAAATCCCTGTCAGCAAACAGGGCTCAAGCAGCTGCTCTTTGCATTGTAAATCTGCTGCTCCAGCGTTTGATGGTTGTGCAAGGCCTGGGAACCACAACCTCTTGGGGTGAAATGCACTGAGGCCTCTCAGCAACGTCCCCAAGAACTGGGGGGATCCTCAGCTCTTCATCCCACTGCATCGCCAGGCTCCTGCTTTGCAGCAGCTTGGAGAAGGAGGGGATGCTCAGTCCTGCCAGCAGGACTCTGGATGCTCTCAGTGTCCCTTCACCACTTTGCAGGTGATGCCACCGACTCAGCAAGATTGGGCAACCAGAGGGATTTGGGGTGTCGTGGCCCCTCTGGACTCTCTGCTGGTCCCCTGGGACGAGGTGGCTGCAGCACATCGTGCTCAGCCTGCCGAGCACGGCCGGGGCCTGCCGGGCCGGGGTTAATCTCGTTGTCACACTTTCCCTCCTTCTTGCTGGCTCGGCGTGCTTTGACCCGCTGTGAAATTGTGGCCAACAGCACTGAATATTTTAAGAGCAGCAATGCAGTGATGGCCGCGCGGCGGAGCAGCAAGGCAGGCCGGGAGCTGGGCTGGGCCCTCACCTCCCCCCCGCCACCACCAACCCATTAGCACAGTTCAGGGAAACCTAAAAAATTCAAAAGACACTGAAATATGCAGCATTTTTGCTCTCCCTGGAAATGACGCGCTTCGCTTCCCAGATGCTCCCGAGCAGGACGTTGTAAATAAGAGGCTTTATGACACAGAGGGTGTTGCCAGTGGGGCTGCGCGATGCTGCAGAGCCCAAATTGACACCCCAATCCCTGTCCTGCCCCTCACTGGGGACAGAGCCATGCTTGGGCTCGGAACAGACCTGCACTGCCATCAATGCCCATCCTCACTAGCGCAGTGCAGCCATTCAAGGAGCTTCCCCTCTCCATCCTTGGCCTCTGCTGGCTGCTCCCTGCCCCTTTCCCCCCCAGGATATCCCCTCGGCACATCCCTCCTCCCCTCGGCCGGGCGGGACGGACGCGGTGCCGCAGGACCTGACGCAAACACCTGTCCTCAGCACTTCTGCTATCTGGGGCACAGCAGAGCAGCAGCAGCGAGGAATTAAAAAAAAAAAAAAAAAAAAAAAAAAAAAAAAAAAAAAAAAAAAAAAAAACCTATTTGCATAAACCTCCCAAAAAGAGGAGCTGGAGCCTGAGTCTGGAGAGCTGGAATATCAGTCAGGGACCACTGGAGCTGGTAGGAAGTGCAATAAGTATTTGGGAAGCGTCACCTGGACCTGAGCACGTTCTGCCATCAGGTCCCTGCATATCCCCTAAGTGCTGCCCCAGGGCTTGACACCCCATGTAGGAGTGACATGGGGACACTTTCGTATTCAGGTCTTAAGAGGGCAGATTAATCGCCATGTGCTGGATCTGTCATGCGCACGGATATATATTCTTCTCGGAATTTACAAGTAGTTCTGTCTGAGAAATAAACAACTGGAGATAAAAATTACATTGTCACCGTGCAGGTGTGATCGATGAGCAGGACAAGCCCTCGGAGTGCCAGCGAGGTGCCAGTGCACAACCTGCCCTGAGAGTACCGGCACCTGGGACAGCTGGGAGATGCCAAAGGGACCCCAGGAAAGGCAGTGGGATGTACTCCACCAGCCCCAGCCGTTGTGTCTCTGTCCCAAAAGCCAGGAAAAGTGGGAACAGCCACCAAGGCCATCCCCAAGTGAGGTAGATGCCGAACCCTGGAGAAAACAATGCTGGTGATGGGTGACCAGGATGAAACCGTGGGAAGATGCCTGGGGCAAAGCAGTCAGCAGCAGAGGGGGCTGCAGCCCACAGGTCAGCTCTCTGTAAAAGCCTCTTGGGCTCTGTCTCAAGCCCCAAATCCTCCTCTCCAGTGTGTTTCCAAGGTCAGCAATGGGCAAAAGACAGAGCCAGGCTGGCAGCCACTGGATTCTCCAGGGATGTGAGAGAAGGATTGATGCATTTACACCAAGCCCCTTTCTAGTTTGGTTTCTCCTTCATCCTTCTCTGCTTCCCGTGGCTGCATTGCCTTGGCCCGGCTTGTCAGGGAGTGACAGAGCACATTGCCTGCTGGGGTCACTCCCTGGGGAGGGACAGGCATTGGCTCCCTCACAGTTTAAATCTGAATTCACACTGAAAGCACTAAAAAAGCTCTGCGTGGATCCTCTTCCCAGCCTTCGGCATCCTGAGGAGTCATGACTCGGCTCAGCCTGCCGGGATGGAGATCCCAAAACCATCTGGGGACATCCAGCTGCCCCCGAGGCGGGTGCCTCGCTCCAGGCTGGCACCCAGCAGCTGGTCCAGGAACTGCCTTCAGTCTATTAATAAAGCTGGAGCAGCTGGTAGAGCATCCACCGCCAGTCCTCGGGATTTATCCACACGACTCTGCCTTATCAGCCATGCTTTTCACAAGCACTTAAATTCAGGAGGAAAAGGAAAAAGTGAAATCAGATAGAAATGCAGGTCTGTTTGCTGTTTTCTCCAATGAAATGGTTCTGGGTAAACAGCAGACGCCTTTGATGAAATCCCAGCAGGCTTAAACAATAAAGCTGGTTACAAACTCAATCTGGCGCAGATATCAGATCTGAAATTGTTTCAAAAAACATGTCAACATTTTCTAATGCTGCTGCAAAACTTCCTCGGCACTTTGCCACAAGCTGCATCTGTGACGCAGGACCTGCACCGCTGTCCCAGCTCGTGCTCCCACTGCTGCACTTCCCAGGGGGAGCCCTGCCCTGGCACCTCTGCAGCCCTCTGCCTGCTGGGAGACCCTGAGCTGCAGGAAGATCTCAGCAGCATCACCTGGGAGGCAGGAGATGCACATTCCCAGCCCCGTGCTGGGGGCACGCTGGGTTGTTTTCCAGCTGTAAATGCAGTTCCCATCCCCAGGCTCAGCTTGGCTGAGGCTTTGCAGTGCTGGAGGTCTGGCAGTGCTGGATGAGGGGCATCAGGCAGGGTGGGCATCCCCCTCATCACATCCCAGGGATGAAATTCAGCTCTGGGTTCATCCCAGGTGTTACCAAGGACAACTGACTTTTCCATGGAAAAACAATTTGCAAAACATTGTGGTGGCAGAGGAGCACAGCCTGGTGCCCCTCCTGGGTTCTGCCTCCTGTGTGCCACTTCTACATCCTGCTGGGACACCAGGGCAGGATAGGGCTGCATGGGGATGCATGGGTCCAGCTGATGGAATGCCTGGCTGAGGGCAAAGCAAAGCTTGGTCCCTCTCCTGTGGGTGGTGGCACAACGGGGACCATCCAGCGCAGGCAGCTGGGTCAGGGGAACAGGAAATCTGGCAGCTCCGTTGGTGTTAGAGTGACAGGGACCATCCAAACTTGGAAAACATGCAGAGCTAGAGTGCAGTGAGGCAGGTCCTGCGCTGGCATTGCCAGGCCCAGCTTGCCAGTTACCTGGCACTGGCACTTCCCAAACTCTGTCAGCACCTGGGGTGTCTGGAGGACACCAGGGGATGCAGCTGAGGGGGTGAGGGGCTGAAGAGGAGGAGGAGGCACACCCAGTCCCACCACAAACACAGACACTCTCTTGGCTCTGGCTAAAAAGCCAGTGCCCGCTCTAAAGTTATTTGGGGTCTCCCAAAGGCTTCCACCTCCATCCATAAGGGATCTGCTCCACTCATCCCATGCTGGATCCATCCCTACACACGCCCCATCCCACACCCCAGTGAAGCCCCCAGCCTGGAGCTGATGCCTGACACAGCTCATGTCCCATGTGGCTGTGATGGAGCAGCAGAACCTTCATCCCTCCCAGAACTGGAAATGACAGAGGGGACTCAGGAGAGGAAAAACGGGGCACGAGGATGAGGATGAGGATGAGGAGGTCGGGCAGCCCTGGGGGGTGCAGGGGGCCAAGCCTGAGCTCCGGAGCAGCGCAGGGGATGTGGCAGAGCTGACCCCTCTGCGGAGGTTGCCTTTGCCATCGATCCCTGTTGCACTCAGGCTCATTAGGGCCGGGGAGCTGCTGCGAGCGGCTGCTGGAGGAGACAGACGGGGGGAGCGCTCGCTGTGGCTCCCTGGATCGTATTAAATATTTACTTTGTTTTGTTTTGTTTTTCCCAGCTCTATTGATCAGAGATGGAGTGGGGAAGGGGGTGGGGGGAGCAAGGGGGTGCTGTTGGATGCTGGGAGGGAAAAGCAGAGGAAGCGACTGAGCCGGAAAACGGGGACAGACCGTGTCAGGGCGTTCCCGAGGGATTCACCTGCTCTCCCAAGGGGCACCCAGTGCTGTCACCCTACAGAGATGCTCCCCTCAGAGCCATTCATCCCCTTCAGGGTCGGGATGGGCATCACCAGCACACGGGGGGAGCAGCGGGGCAGCTTCCACTCCCCATCCCACACCACCCTGTCTCGAGGGATGCGGGATGGGGGGATGCCCAAGGCAAAAGCATCTCATAGCTTGGGGTATCCTCCCGCTCCGGGCCGGGAGATGCCCCCCGCATCCAGGCTGGGCCCCGGGAGCGGCCGCGCAGTCGGCACTGTTTCTATTTCGAGAGGAGCTCTACTGGAAAAGGAACAAAAGCCGAGGGAAGCTATAAATAGCCGCCTCCTTCACACCAGCGCCTCCTCCGCCCCAGCATCCCGAGGCCGGGGGGGTCCCGGAGCCCGGTCCGGGCTCAGCCCCACTGCCAAACCCTCTCCACGTCTTCGAGCCAACATCTCCATCTGAAAACCAGAGGGAATAATAAGCCGGGGAATATCTGCCACCGAAGCAGAACTGGCTCGGAGCAGCGGTTTGCCAAGTTACCCGGCGGCTCTGCCCAGCCACAGCCCCGTTCCCCGGGGGATTTGCCGCTGCCCAGCCGGGATCTGCACCCAAAAACACCCCGCGGGGACGGATTCCACCGCCTGGGGATGCTCCTCTTGTCCCCGGCCCTGTCTGCGGCTGGCAGGGAGCAGGAGGAGCCGAGTAGCTCGGGCAGACCTACTTTCAAGGCTTTAATCCTTTTTGCTTAAAGAATATTTTTTTTTCTCTCCCCTCTCTTTCTTTTTTTTTCCCTTTCTTTTCCTTTCCGCGCGGCAAAGATGGGGTCTGATCAGAGGAGAGACGCAGGGAGCTGACAAGCTGCGGCGTACGGAGAGAAAGGAGAAAGAAATACATATTTATTACCCTCAATTATTAAAAAATAGATAGCAGCAGATCTTAGGCCCTGGCAGAGGCACTGCAGAGTCGTTTGTCTGAGGACTATTTTGTTTTTTAAATTCCATTGAAATTATAATACGCTGGGCTTGTTAGCACAAACACCCCGGCATATCCCTGCCGAGGGGGGATCATCCCAGCCCCTCTGCTGGCTCCGGTGTGCTTCCCGCAGGGTGGCTGTATCCAGCACCCGATGGGATGCCGAATTTGCAGGCAGCAGGGAGGGAAGGAGGGAGGCTCAGGGAGGCAGGAGCTGGCAGCGGATGCAGCCGGCAGCTTTTGTCCCCCTCTGCCTCCCTTCGCGGGGATCAGAAGGGATCTGCCCGGTGCAAGCACGTACCAAATGCACGTGGATACCCAGCTGGGTGAAGGTCTCATGGACAAGATCTTCACCCAGGTCATCTCGGGCCAAAAAAGCCCCGTGACATTCTCCGCGCCCAAGGACGGGCTTTGCACCCCTCGGGTGGCACCGCGGGGGTCCCGCGGTCACGGGGATGGGGTTTCCCCAAGCAAACCGATGCAAACGCTGGTGCAAATGCAGCTGGAAAAAAATAGAAAGCGGTTCCCAAGTGCGGCACACGGGGCTGGCGGAGCCGCTGGCACCTCCCCTCCGCTTGCAGGGCTGCTCCGTAAGGAGCCCTGCCAGAGCAGCAGCAGCCAAATTCCCTCCCCAGAAAACAGCGGCTGCATCTTCCCCGTGTGATGGCGATGCCGGGACTCAGGGAGCACGTGGAGCATCCCTGACACCCTCCGGCTCCAGCACCGCGCCCTCCCCACACACGGGATCTGTTCGGATCCACGCTGGACCCCCGTGGACCTGCTGTGCCATCACCTCTCCAGGGCCAAATCCCACTGCCACCCCATCCCGCTGGCCGTGAGAGACACAGCCGTGACAGGAACCAGCTTTTTGGCACCGTGAGCCACCAGAGCGGTCACGGCTCTCCCGGCCCAGGCGGGAGCATCGCTAAAAGCTGCTCACCAAAGCTGGGCGGGCTCCAAGCTGCCGTGCCGGCTCCGAGCCGCTGTGCCAACACCACCGGGAAGCAAGCAGCCAGCGGGCACATATGCTGTTAAAAAGGAAAAGGAGCTTTCTACACCAAATGGAGCATTTTCCGCTTAATAACCCTCAATCCTAATCTGCGCAAAGAAGATTGCCCCCCACATCTTCCCGTCCTGCATCTGCCGCTCGCCCTGCCCGCACTTAACACCCGGGCACAGCCACGGCTGCCCCATCAGCACGTGCCCTCAGCAGGAAAAGCAGGAGAAAGACCGACCACGGGGAAAACAGGCGATGCCCAGCACTGGGCTCATCTCCTTTGTCAGCACCGAGCCTTCACCATTTGTCATCAGTAAAAATAATACTCCTAAAAGTGTCCCCCCTCTGATTGCCGGGCGGCAGGCGCAGGGCTGTGGGTTTCCATGGTGATGCTGTTCCACAGGGATGGTACAGGGGGATCGGTGGGATTGGTGCTTCCTCCATTTGGGAGATGGGACGCGGTGTTGACACCCAGAGCGAGGACAGCACCAGCCCTGCTGCTGGCACAGGATCCTGAGGCTGAGCCAGCTCTTTCCACCTTGGGCTTGAGCAGCATCACCCAAAATAGCAGAGGAAGAGCAGCTTTGCTGGAGAGGGCACGGATGCTCCTGTATCCCAGTGGTGCTCCTGAGGCCGTGCCCTGCACCCCTGCCCATGCCAGCACACGGATCCCCAGCTCCTCCTCACTGACTCCCACCAGGATCCCTCTTGCTCCTGGCCTTATGGCTCTCCCTGCAGCCTCCCACTTGTTGCAGCTGCTCTTAAATCAGACTTCAGCCTCCTTCGGTGGGTTCTGAAGGAGGGCAGCACCTCGCCCATCCCAACCTGCTGGGAACCCAAACAACAGCCACCACTGCTGGGGTGTGGGTGCCTGTGCTGCTGCTGCTCCAGCAAAGAGCTCTGCAAACATAATCTGCTCTTAATAACCCAAGTCTCTATTGATCGTGGCTGAACCCTGGAATTGCACTTTGCAAACAAAGCCCAAGTTTTTGGCTGTTTGGGGGAGACTGGAGCAGCTCCCTGGGGTGGGATTGAGTGGCAGTGTCACCCAGAGGTGCCCCAATGTGGGGCACAGTGGGACAGGTGATGTGGGGCTGAAGTGGCCGTGTCCTGGGTCACTCCTCTGCAAGGGGGGGCTTTGCCTCTGCACTCCCACAGGGGCACTGCCAGGAGCAGGGGATGCCCCAGTGGGAGGCAGCCCTGGTCACACCTGGTCACACCACATCCCTCCAGGCTCCCACACTTCCCTGCCTGGTTTTTGCCTTCAAACAAGATTTTGGCTCTTGCTGTCAAAACCCATCAGCGCTCCAGCAGTTTCCAGCAGCCCAAGTTCCTGCCTGACCCCAAGGCAATGACATCCCACTCGTAGCCTCATCCTGCAAACCATGGAGCCCCACTGCCCCTGCTGCTGGCCTGTGCCACTGGCTCCAGCACTGCCAGGTGCTTCAGGGAAAGATGGGTGTGAAATCACGCTGGAAAATGCATATTTTTACGTCTCCTGGGCAGGTTCACTGATGTTTTTAGGGCAGCGCTTCGAGGCCACCTGGAGTGTCACCCACAGCTTCCGGCACCCAGATGAGACTGTGGGGCACTGGGTGTGGCATTTTCGGCAAAAGGTGGGAATAACATCCAGCCAAGCGTGGCCACGGCTCTGACCCTGCCCGGCTCCATCAGTGCAGGTCACTGAGCAGCGACGGCTCCTTCACATCCCAGCTCCGACTCCAGGTCCAGGCAGGTTTCATCTGCTGACCCCTCCTCACTCTCCCCCAGCACCACTGCAGGGACAGCCTGGGCCGCATCCTGGCCCCCTCCCTTGCTTCACCGGGCACAGAGAGCTTGTGGCTTCCTATCAGCTCTTTATGAAATTAAACTTTTATAAGCAGAAAGGTTTCTGGGCTCTTGGCTCCCCGGCGCAAGAACCGCAGTCCAGCCTGCGCCTGCACCCTGCCCACTGACTGCTGCCCTGGCAGGGAGGGATGGAGGCTGGACACCCTGTCGATGGGATGAGCGGTGGAAGGGACAGGGATGTGGCTGCCCATGACCTTGGTGTCATCCTTGACCTGGAAATCTCCTTCTCCTGCATCGCCAGTATTGCACTCCTGCCTGCAGCTGCCTGCGGCCACCCCTGACAAGGCTGTGACACCCTCACCCCGGATGGAGCTGCACCCCACGCTGTCACCCACTGCCACGCCACCAGTGACATCCCACTGCACAGAATCCACCCTGAATCCCACCAGTGACTCCACGGATGAAGCCCACGGGGTGCAAGAGGCCCAAAATGCCCTCAGGAATAGCAGCACTTGCCCGGCCACGCTGCCGCCATCCTGCTGCAAACGACTTTGCCCGTGTGGCACCGCGTGTGAAGCTGTCCCCTCGGAGCTGCCTCCCTTGGAGGTGTCAACCACGGCACAGCTCCTGCTGCCTCAAGCCCTGCCATGGCCCCAGCCTCAAGCCTGGTCCCCAGCAGTGGGATGTGGAAGGCAGTGGCAGTGCCACCATCAGCCCGCGCTGCCACCCACCAGCACAGCCTTGCATTGCCACCATCCTCGACAAAATCAGTCACCCCGGAGCTCCACAGAGGGGCTTGGCCCCAGCCCAGCGCCCCAGCAGCAGCTGTCCCTTTGTCCCCTTGCTTCACATGTCCCCTCTGCACCCCGCTTGGGGCAAATGCTGGGGACGGGGCACCCCTGCCCAGGGACACCTGGCCCGGTGAGACAGGGAGGGGAGAACCTGTCGGCAGGATGGAGGCCTCCTCTAACTGCCTGTTGAATTATTCAGGAACGGTATTAACTTATAAATGAGTGTGTTTGACTGATTTTGTGGTTGATGTACAGATAAATTCTAATGAAAGACAGCTACAAGATTTTAAATTATTAATTAGACTGCCACTTAACAAAGCCTATTTGGCACTCTATTTCCTTGCTTAACAAGACAAAAACTTTAAGAATAGGTTTTGCTTTAGCCCACAGGCTCTTCAATTTGCATTTTGTTTTTCTAGCTCCACAAATGAAAGCTGTAGATCTTGACCTTAACAGACTACCCCTGGTGGGATCCAACCCTGTCGGCAGCCTCGCTGCCTGCCTCCACCTCAGGCTCCCGGTTTCCCAGCCTGGATGATGCTTTTCCTCCAGCCGGCTGCACCAGGGCTGGGAATCAAGGCTGGAAAGCGGGGCTCCTCCGAAGGCTTGGGGTTTGTTCTCAAGTCATCCAGCCGGGTTGGGTTAATACGCCAAGCAAAGCTGAGGCGGGAGCCAGAGAAAGGAGCATCAGAGTGCGAGGCCACACAGCCGCAAGGTGACATTTCCCCCAGCGGGAAAAAGCGTCTCTGGGGTGGCAGCGGGGGCTCTGCCCTGCCTGGGGGTCTGCACCTCAATGCCAGGGGCTGCACACACAGCGTTGGCACCTTCCGTGCCGCCCGAGCCTCGTCGGAGAGGGGCATGTGCTGGTGGTGGCGAGGGCTGGGCCGGGGGCTGTGCGGCCACCCCCTGCCTGGGGCATGGGACAGCAGTGGGGGGGTCCAGCTGGGGTCCCACCGCATGGCACCGCTGTCCCCAGCATCTCCCCGGGCCTGGCTCCGGTGCAGCAGGGCCGGGGGTCCTGCCCCCCCCCCCCACCGTCCCGGACCCCCCGGAAGGGCCGGCTGCTCCCCTCGCTGTGATGTCACAAAGCTCCCCGATGATGTCCCAGGCGGTTGCCATGGAAATCGCGTGATGTCACAGCGGAGCGATTCTCCTCGGAGGGGGGGGCCGAACGGGACGGCTCGCCCCAACTTCCCCGCCGAACCCCCCGCGCTCCCCGGTGAGCCCCGTTTCCCGTTCCCTCGCCCTGAGGGACGAACACCGACCCCCCCGCGCCCGCCGCATCCCCGCTGCCTCCGGGACCCGCCGTACCCCGGTGCCCGCGGGACCCACCGCGTCCCCGGTCCTGCGGGACCCGGCGCCTGCCCTGCCTCCCTTCGCTCCTCCCGGTCTCCCGCCTCCCCGCCGCGCTGCGCTCCCGCCGGTGCCGCTCCCCGGGGGGTGCCCGAGCCTCGGTGGCGGCGCCGGTAACACGGTGGCGGCGGGGGGCGCCCGGCGGCGCAGCCCCAACTTCGGCGGGGAGACAAACTTCGGGGCCGGCCCCGCTGCCCCCGGTGCCCGCGGCACCCGGTGCCCTCCCGGTGCGGTGCTCACCTTGGCGGAGCATCTTGGAGCCGGGGCGGGCGCGGTCTCCCGGCGGCGGCGGCGGCGGCGGCGCTCAGAGCCTCGGGCGCGGCGGCGGCGAGCGGTAGCGGCGGCGGCGGCTGCTGCTGCTGCTGTACCGGGAACGGGGAGCCGGAGCCCGGGCGAGCGGCCCCCGCGGGGGCATGGCGGGCCGAGCCGCAGCGGCACCGGGGAGCGCCGGCCCCGGAGCACCGGGGAGCGCCGGCCGCGCCTCTGCCCGCCGCGCGTCCCGCCGCCGGCTTTTAGGGGGGAGCCGCCCCCTCGGGGCTGGGGCCGCCGCCGCCCCCCACCCCCTCGGGCAGAGCCTATAAAGGGGTGCCCGGTGCCGGTGCCGCGCTGCCTGCAGCGGCGGGCAGGGCTGGGCAGGGCGGGGCGGGGCAGCGACGGGGCGGGCAGGGCTGGGCTGGGCCGGGCTGGGCTGGGCTGGGCTGGGCGAGCCCCCCCGGGCCCCCCCTTCCGCCGCCGCCGCCGCCTCTCCCGCCTCCCGTGGACAGTTCGTGAAAGTGCCGCTCCTCCCGTTCCCCGCGCCGCCGCCCTCCCTCCGCCCCACCGGGGGGTATGGCCCAGCGCCGCCCCTCCGGGACCGACTGTCACCCCCGGCACGTCGTTGTCCCCTCTGCCGTCGTCGTCCACACGGTGCCCCGTTATCGCACCGAGGCTCCGCCGCGCCGCCCCGCGCCTGCCGTGGTCACGGCTGTTCCCGCTGTCCCGCCTGCCCAGCACCGTCCCTGCCGCTCCCTGGGGACCCGCCGTCCCCTCGGCCCCTTATCGTCCCCTCTGCCCGCCGTGTGGCCGTGTCCCGCCGAGATGTCGCCGTCCGATCCGGGTCTCTGCTGTCCCCGCCGCCCCGGCACGGTCCCAGCCGCTCCCTACGGTGCCCTCCGCCCCTTCTCGTCCCCTCCGCCCCAGCCGCTCCCTGCTGTCCCACCGGGGTCACGGATACCCCGCCTGGGGCTCTGCTGTCCCCTCTGCCTCCCGGTTGCTGCTGTCCCCTTTGTCTCCCGATTCCTGCTGTCCCCGCGCTCTCCGCCGCGATCCCGACACGCCGGTGCCCCCGAGCTGTCCCCGCTGTCCCCAGACAGTCCCTCCTGCCTCCTCCCCCGTGCACCGCAGGGGGTCCCGTTATCCCACCGGGAACGCAGCCGTCCCCACCGCCCCGCCGGGATCGCCGCCTTCCTCGGGGGATCCCCGCTGCCTCCTCGGTCTTCTATCGTCCCCTGGAGGTCCCCGCTGACCCCGGACTGTCCCTCCTGCTTCTCGAGGGTCCCTCTTGCCTCCTTCCCTCTGTCCCACCGCGGGTCCCGTTATCCCAACGGGAACGCTGTTGTCCCCACTGCCCCGAGAGGGTCCCGTTATTCCACCGGGAGCGCTGCTGTCCTTACTGCACCGTCGGGATCCCCGTTGTCTCCAGGGGGTCCCCATTACCCTCCGGTCCCTCTTGCCCCATGCTTCGCAGGGGCGTGGGGGGGACCCACGGACCCGTCACCATGACAACGCTCCCGGTGCCCCCGCCCCGTCCCTGTGCTAACGTTAGGACCGTTAACCCTGAAACTGTCAGCACCGCGAGGGATGCGGCGGGACCACGTCCCCGACGTGAAGGGCGGACAGCCCCGCCATCGCAGCGCTTGTCACATCCCACCGCACTCCCAGTGTCCCGCCGGGACTGTGGCGGGAGCGCTCGGTCCCCGCCGCACCGCCCGTCCCGTCGGGGCTCGCCGGTGCGCTCCCGAGCTCGATCTCTCGGCCGGCGACTGCTCCGGCCTTGCGCGGGGATCGCTTAGTGCTGCCTTCCCGCCTCCACGTGCGCCACAGCCATGGCGGCCCCCGTGCGGGCCGGGAGCGCGGCCCCGGTGCCCGCCAAAGGTGGGCTGGGACCGGCTCAGCGCGGGGCTCCCGGGGCCGCTACCGGGCGCTGTTTTGGTTGCCTCGACGGGGGAGTCCGGGCCGGTGGCGGGAGGTGGCTCCGCCACCATCCCGGCCACCCCCGCCGCCGGCCCGGCCCAGCTGGCCCTTTGTCGGTTGTCCCGTGGGCCGTGCGGGGAGGGTTTGGTGGCTCGTGAGTGCCGGCGTTGGGCTGGAAATAGTGAATAATCCCCCTGCTGTCACTCCCCCGCTGCACTCTGGCATCGGCGAGATGTAGGGGGGCGGCTGCTGTCGGGGGGCGGCTTCAGGATGAGGCTCCCGGGGATGGATCACCCGGCGCTGAGTGGCTTTTTCCCGGTGGGATAACGGGATCCCCTTGTTGGTGTCACCGGGGTGCTGGCCGATGAGCCCTGAGGGGCTGTGCGTGCTGTCCCCTCGCTGTGGGGACAGCCAGCTGCGCTCACGGGGTTTCACATCGTTACTGCGGTGCTTTCTGGGCTAAAAAAAGCCTCCTTGTTCCCCCGAAAAGCGCTAGCGATCTGCCCCCAGCGTGAAGGGCAGGACCCCCCCGCTTTTCCCCGCTTGGCCCGAGGGGTTTGAGCCCCAAGGCCTGGCATGCGGACAGCAAGGCTGCTGGTGGCCCGTGGCGTGCGGGCTGCTCTGCCCTCCCCTCCGCTCCGCTCCGCTCCGCTCCGCTCCGGCGGCTCCGTTAGGTCCCTCCGTTTGTCCCGCAGCCCGAGCGCGGCACGTGGCCCAGCAGATCCCCGAGGAGATCCTGGGCAACGCGGAGCTGCGGGAGGCGGCCGAGGCCCTGCCCCCCAACTACAACTTCGAGATCCCCAAGACCATCTGGCGCATCCGGCAGGCTCAGGCCAGGAAGGGTGAGCGCTGCCCCGGGGGATGAGCGGTTTTGGGGCTGGTTTGTGCTGCTGACCCCCCTCGGTGGGACCCCCGTGGGGCAGGTGAGGCTGGGGCTGAGCTGCTGCTGTGCCCCCCGTGTGTTGAGGCTCTGTCTTGGCGAGCTCTCCTCCTCCCGAGGGGGGTTAATAGATCTGTATCTCTGGATTATAATCACATCGGACAGGACAGGTTGAGCTGCGTGGACCTGTCAGCCTGGAGATGTGTCTGGGATGCTGGCCAGGTCCCTGCTGTGCTCCTCTTGCCTCTCTCCTCTCTCCCTGCGCTTTCCTGACACACTGCTGGGGCTGGGAAGGGGGAGCCCCACAACACCGGGCACCGGGTGGGGCTGGCAGGGAGCTGAACCTTCCTCAGAGGGTTGTGTAGCCCCAGAGGAGCAGGGGATGATTGTGGAGGCTTCAGGAGTGGTGCCAGGGCTTTCCCTGCACAGCCTGTGCATCCCACGGAGCGATGTGTGATCAGGAGCAGGGCTCGGAGCCTCCCCCTCCATCCCCGGGTGTCACCAGCGTCCCCACCCTGACTTCACGTGCAGACAGGGGCTGCTCGTGGATTTGAAATGCTTTGTATCCGCCCGGGAATGTCTCTGCCTGCTGCCACCGAGCTGGCAGGGCTGGCAGGCATCTCGGGGATGTTCTGGAAGCTGAGCTGCTGCCGGCTGCGATGCCGAAGGGCCGCGGGCTGTGGGGCTGTGCGGCCCTTTCCGGCTGAGGGGTGGGCGCCGGGGCTGAGCGTGTTCCATCAGGACACGGCGGGGCCGCCCAGCCGTGCTGCTCTGGCTTTCCTCGCTGTGTTTTGCTGCTTGGCACCTCCTAATTAAATGTAAATATGCGGCTGGGATTTAGGCTTCCGAGCTGGGAGCGGAGCCCATCAGCCAGCCAGCCGTGCTGGGATTTAAAAATCCGCGTGTGCCGAGACCAGCCAGGGGCTCGTTGCTGGGGGAACGCAGGCTCCCACAGGGCTGCAGCCAGCCCTGCCTGTGCCCTGCCTGCTCTGGGGTTTGGGGGGGTTGGGGAGCACCCCCTTTCCCCATTGTGCTGTGACAATGGTGGAGAGCGACCCAGCTGCCTCCTGCCAGCCCGCTGTTTGCAGATCTGGGCTGGAAGGCAGCCCCAAATGGGCCAAAATAGTCTCAAATGGGCTGGGGGATGCTGGGATGTGGAACTCCCATCCCTGCCAGATCAGGCAGGCGCTGGCAGAGCATGTGCAGCTTTCCTTGGGCCCTGCAGGTTGGAACAGGGTGGGATCAGCCTAATCTGAGCCAGGCCTTTACACAGCTCCACACTGGCCAGTGGGTTGGGCCTGGAAGCGTGGGGATTTTGTTGGAGGGGAATCTGGAGAGAGTGTTTGGATAGATAGCATGGAAGCTGGGATATCTTAGTGGGATTGGGAGGTGAAACAATAGGATTAATGGGGCCTCCTCCATTTACCTCCTCCATCATGGTCCCTGCTCCTCCCCACCACCCCGTGGGGGGCTCCCAGGCACTGGGCAGTTCGCTGGCCTTTGGAGGAAGAGGGATTGTTCTGATTGTTCTGTGAGGAGGGAGCAAATGAGGAAACATAATTTGTTGTTGAATAAATTCCTGCAAGGCACAATCCTGCAGCTGTTGCTGGCCACCCTCCTGAAATGGAGAGAGAAGCTGTGAGGGAGGTGTGGAGAAGGGCAGTGAGGATGATCAAAGGTTTGGAGTAGCTTCTGTATAAGGAGAGATTAAATAGGTTTAGATCCTTTAGTTGGAAAAGAGGTGAACGAAAGGGGATATGATAGGGATGTAGAATTGTGAATGATGTGGAGAGGCTGAACAGGGGATGATTATTCACTCTTTCTTGTACCAGGAGAACCAGGGGCACATGTTTACATTATTAGGAGCAGGTTTAAAATAAACAGAAGAAAGTTCCTTTTGCTGTGCAGCACATAATTAGAATCTGGAAGTCATTACTGTGGGAAGTGGGAGAGGCCAGCAGTGTCAGTGGGTTCAGAGAGGGATGAGGTGTGTGCACAGGGAGAGTGGATACAGCCCGAGGCAGGACAGTCTGCACCCCAGCTGCCAGAGCCACCTGGATTTTTGGCCAACACCTGGCAGGTTTGGGGAGGGCGGTTTGTGGCTGCACCTTGAGCTGGTCCCCACTTCGAGATGTCCCTTCCAGCCCCTCCTAACCCCGTGGCTGTTTCTCTTCCCAGTGGCCCTGCAGATGCCAGAAGGGCTCCTCATGTTTGCCTGCACCATCGCTGACATCATTGAGCGGTAAGACCACGGCTTTTCCCTGCGGGGCTCTGGGGCTGGCAAGGGGATGGGGGCTACTGCTGGGGATGGGTTGGCCACTGGGCAGGAAGAAGCCCAGGGCTATGAATGAGGACGTGCTGTGGCTGGGGCCACGACCTGGCTGGGCACAGCTAGGCAGGTCACAGGGACCTGCTGCCAGCCCTGGGGACAGGGACCGGTGCGGTGCCAGCCCAGCCCTCACTGCTCGGCTTCTCCTCCCCTCTCCGCTGTGCCGGGAGCTGCTGACAGGCTCAGCGTGCCGGGGCCCCGCAGGGGTGCTGGAGCCAGGGAGCAGCCGTGCTCACAACCGGCTGACGCCAGCCCGGTGCCTGCGCGCTCCCCACGGCAGTGCGGCCAGGGGAGGGCCGGCAGTGGGGCCACCGCTGCGGCAAGGACCCAGCCTCCTCCCCGCTGGCCTCGTCCTGCCTCTGCAGCCACGCTGCCCGGCACGGAGATGCGCAGGGGCAGCCTTGCTGCGGCTGGGGAGGCTCGAGGCCACGGTGATGGCACGGAAAGGGTCGATCCTGCTGGGTGACCCCTTCGCCACGGCTCCTCTCTTGATTTTTCCGTGCCACTTGAGAGGCGAGGCTGAGGCACTGGAGAGGAGCTGGGCTGCGCAGTGACAGTGGATGCAGGCACCTTGCAGAAATTGGCCGTGATCTCTTTCCTGCTGAGCGCGGCTACCTTCCTCCTCACCCACCACAGCCCCTTCCGCAGCCCCAGTCTGTTTTAGCACAATGAATTAGTGCTAATAGCACTTCGTGCCTCGTCTGCCATCGGGGTCGTGGCACTCATTAGCAGCTGCCATGCCGAGGCCAGCAGCCTCGCCTAGCTGCAGCTGCTGTGCTGGGTGGTAAGGCAGCCATGCCCGCGGGCTTTGTCCCCGCTCTGCCATCCTCTCCCCCGCGGCAGCCCCACACTCGGTGGGAAGGTGGGCGCGGGCAAGGGACGGGCGCGGGGGGCAGGGGGTGGGTGCGAGTGTGGGCAGCTCTGCGTGGGTTTGTCCCTTTAAGCGGAGCTGCCTCCTCTCCAGCTTTGGCACCCAGCCGCTTTCATGTCTCCGACTTCAAAGGCAACGGATTAAGGGGCTCTTTTATCTGAATGAAACCTTAAGCCCCACTTCCTGGTGGATGGTGGATTCCAGGGTGCTGAATGCCAGGGTGCCGCTGGATTCTGGGGTGCTGGCATCCTTGCTGGGCTGGTGAGGGATGCTGGTGGGAGATGGGTGCTGCGTGGGTAGAGGTGCCCAGCCAAGGGAGGGGATGTGGGGGCACTGATGGGATGGTGTTTGGATGTGGGATGGCTTCAAGGCTGAGCAGAAGGGCTGTATCCTTCCCTCACTGCCATCATCCAGTACCCAGAGACACCCCACTGCCACTCCCTTACTGGGAGCACTGGGTGCCATCCGTGACCCTGGCTGGGGATGTGGCTGTTCTGGGTACCAGCACTGCCAGCTGGAGGAGTGTGGCTGTGGGCAGGAGTGAGCTCAGCCCTGTGTCTACTCTCTTGGGGACGCACTGGGGACCCAGATACGCTGCTGGAGGTGAGGTGTGTATCGGCAGGTGGCCTCGTTAGTTCCTGCCTCTTCCTGCTATTAATATTCATCGCCAGCATTAATGTGGAATGGAAGCTCGGCCGCCCGCTCCCGCTGGCCCTCCTCACCCAGTGCTGGGGCCGGATGAGCCTCCGACGTGACAGGAATTGCTGCAGCTGTGTGCTCTGGCTGCCGTCACCAGGCTGAGGACAGGGTCTTGGGGGTACCATCAGCCCTGGGCTGGTGTCCCTCCTGGTGACAGAGAGGATGTGAGGGCTGAGCGTGACAGGAATAGCTGTGTGCCCACTGGGGGCATTGCTCAGCGAGCAGCCCCTTTCCCCAGCCCATCCCCACAGCCTCCTGCCCTGTCCTTGCTGGTGGGAGTTTGGGGAGTGAGTATTCCCTCCCCTGCATTCTCCGCTGCTGGCTGCAGAGCCGTGCCCGGGGCTGGTGCCCCTGGGGTGACAGTGCCCACCCCTGTGTGTTTCGGTTGAACTGGAGCCGTGGCAGCTGCCACTCAGACTGAATATTTATCCCTTCTGCTGGAGCTGCCTTTTAATAGAATATTTGTGCCGTGGCCTGGTGGTGCTGGGGAGAGCCAAGAGCGGGGATGTGGCTCACTCCCCCGCATCACAGGCGGCTCGAGGGGGACACGGTGCTCGCTGTGCGTCTGTCTGTCCCCGTGCAGTGGGGATGGCAGTGTCACCACGTCCCTCGCTGCCATGTGGGAGTGAGCAGGCCCCCGGGGAGCTCTGTGGAGTAAGGAGAGGAGGGGGCGGCCAGGTGGGGCCTGTCTGAGCTTCCCAGCATTGCCCTGGCGCTGGCCGAGCCCCGAGGGGCTGCGGGGATGAAGATGTAGCCGAAGCATCACAGCCGCCGCCGCCGGAAAGGCCGGTGGGGTTCTCAGCCTGGAGCCTTTGAAATCGAGAGCACGCTCGGAGCATTGACCGGTGTGAGGCCAGTTAATTACCGTTAATAGGTTTGTCATTGTCAAAGCTGTGCCGGGGCGAGCGGCCCGGCTGCGGGGGGGCGTCGGGGCCGGGGTCTGCGCGCTGCCGGCGCCACATCACGACACTCCCGCGGCACCTTCCAAATTGGCTCCATTTGTCACGGCTGATGTAATTCGGCAGAGAGGAACTCGTGCTGGGGGGCGGCAGCGTGGAGAGCCGCGTGGGGGGAGCTCGGACCACAGCTCGGGAAGGGGCAGCCCCCAGCCCACCCGCTGTCATGCCGGGGAGGTGGCAGTCGTGTCCCCCTGCGCCACCAGCTTGCAGCTGGGGGCTGTGCAGCCAGGAGCGGACCCCTGCTCCCCTCCCTGCCGGGGATGGAGCAGACGGATCAGCTGGGCTCTCAGCTGGGCTTTTGATTCCGTGTTAATAAAGTCGGCTGTCAGGCTTCGCAGCTGCTAATCCCTCTGTCTTCCTGTGCCACTCCGGGGTGAGAGGCTCCTGCTAATCAGCTGAGGCTTGGTGGCAGGGATGGGCAATGACAGGGGGCCCAGGGGTGTCCTGATGCGCACAGAGGCTGCCCCGTCACAGCTTTAAACACTTCCCAACTCCCAGTGGCTTTTGAAGATCCATGCGAGGTGGTGCTGGAGGTGCACAGACCATCCTAGTCTCATCCTGGTGACTCAGGAGCATACAGGGAGTGGCACTTTTGGAGTGACAGCAGGTCCTGGTTGAGCAATAAAGAGTTAAATAGCTGTGTGCACAGCCCAACAGCTGTGGCAGAGCTTGAAATGCCCCACTATGGCCAGGACAAAACAGGCCCTGATGGATAGTGTGCCCCACAGTACCCGCTGCCATGGCTGGTGTGCCCAGCAGGTTCCCAGTGCCAGCAGGTGCCAGTTCCCTTGGCCAGACAGGTCTGCCATGTGGCACTGAGCAGTGTGGGACTGAATGCTGTGATGAAGCCTGGCAGCATCACCAGGAGGTCCCAAAAGGCCACCCTGGGACACTAACAGAGATCAGGATCTGGCCTCAGCTGCACAGTGCTGTGGCTTTGCTGGCCAGCGCTGCCTTCCCTTCTCCCCTCGTCCTTTTCAGCACAACCTGGAGGCTCTGGCAGCGGGTGCACACTGTGCAGGGGAACTTAATCACTGTCATTAACCACACAACAACATCATTAGGAGGAATGAAATTCTCACTTCATTGGAGATGTTCAAAACCTTCTACCCGGGTGGTGGCTACTCCGGGGTGGGGGGGCGGTGGGGGGGGGGATTGGGCCTGGGGGAATGTGGGGGGTCTATAGGGCTGTCACCTCCCAGGGCTGGGATGTGCCAGCACAGATGTGGTACCCACCACCAGTGCCCCGTGCCACCTCCTTGAATCCCAAAGAGCTCTGTGTTGTGAAGAGGGGACACAGGATGGTCATGGTGCCTTTACAACCAACGTGCACTGACCCTTGGTTTGCCTTATTTTGGGGTTTTTTCACTACTACGGGACCAGCAAAGGTGGGGTGCCCTGGGACATGCCCCTTGTCAGGTGGTGTTTGCCCTGCCACCTATAGTGAGGACAGAGTGGGAAGTCCCCTCAGGGGAGGGGACCCAGCTGGAGATGGTTCCTCCTGGGGGGCTGTGGGGAGACCCACCTCTCCTCATTGTGCCCCGCTTGCAGGAGCTCTGTGGGGCTCCACCACTGCCCAGCTGCAGCTGGGCTCTTCCAGCACCAATTGCAATAAAATCACAAACTCATTATTTTAATTATGTGCAGCCTTCCTGTGCTAATGAAGTTGGGAGTCTGGTAATGGGGCTTGGTGATGGGCTTCTCTGCTAATTAAGTGCACTGTTCTCAGCCAGGGCTGGGCTCAGCCCCCACAGCCCAGGACAGCAGCACCCATGGGTGTTCTGGGACACTCTGGGCTTGGGCACAGAGCAGGCAGGGGGGTGGAGGTTGTGGGGTGATTTTGGGGTGGTTGTGGGGTATTTGAAGGGCCGCATGCAGGCGAGGCAGGTGGCTGTGAGGCAAGGGGCAGTCTGTACTGTGTCCATGTTCCCAGCACAGCATGCAGGCACCCTGGCATCCCAGTGCTGCCTCCATCCTCCCAAAGCACAGGGGTGCCAGAACTGGCCACTCTCAACCCAGTCCCCTCAATCCCCTCCCCACCAAGGGCTGGTGGACACACAGGGGCTGAATACTTGTCCTTGCTGGACAGAGCTGCTCTCTGCCTCATGGCTTGAGGACCAGCACTGTATCATTCACACACTGCCAAGGGACCTTGTGCTCCTGCCAGCAGCAAATGCTCTCATTCATTTTTTGAGGGGCTGGGATAAATCAGGGCTGCTCCAGCCAAGTGCCTGTGCTCAGGTGACAGGGGCTGGCTACCCCATACTTGGAGACATGCAGGCTCCATGTGCATGTCTCTGACCCAGTGTTTTCAGCCCCAAAACTTGTCCCTGGATTGCTGCTGCCTCCATCCTGCACCGGGGAGCAGAGCTGGGAGGGCCTGGGGGTCCCAGCTGGGGTTGGGGCCAGAACCTGGCCTGCCCTGGAGCACATCCTGCCAGTGCTGAGCATGGCACTTTATAAATGGGATTTTGGGAGCCATCTGTTTAAAGGAGCAGATAATGAATTAGGGGGAGATGAGAAAAATGCTAAGGCCAGGCGGTTTTTCAGAATGAGCCGGGGTTTGCGGGATGTAAAAGATGAATAACCTCCCCACGTGTTCAATATTCATGAGCTCCCAGCTGTAATGAGCGTCTAGGCGCTGGGTGGGGACATCCCTGTCACCACTGCCAGCGTGCTGCTGGGACCTATCCGTGGCTGTGACAACTTCCAGGGACACAAAACGCTGATAAGGATGCTGCCGTGGCAGCCCCTTGCCCACGTCCTGGTCCGGGCTGGTTGGCGAGCAGCTCCCCAACCTGCATCAGAGGCAGGTGGCTGCTAATTGACATTTCCTTCCTCTGTAGTTTGATGAAAAACTCTGGCGACACTCAGCTGATTAAAACATCAAGGGGAGGCCCTGGCGCCTGCCTTTGATTTGTCTTGGGAGATGATTACGGCTCCGCTCGATTGTCCAGCCCAGCCGGAGCGGGTGATCCTGGTGTGTGCCATCCTGGAGCCCCTCCTGCAGCAGCACCAGGCTCCTGGCCTTGCCAGCACCATTGGGTTCCCTCCTCACCAGGCACCATCCCGTGGCCTCTTTGCTCATCTGTGCCTCCACTCCCTGCAGCCAGAGGAGGAGTCTTGCCCATGGCCAGCGCAGGGCTCAGCCTCATCTCTCCCTGCCCAGCTGCAGCCCCACAAATCGGGCAGGGCCACGGGCACCTCTGCCCTCCTCCTTCCACTGTTGCTATTTCACTTTCTTGCTCTTCACCCCCAGGGACTTTCTCTGGGGTTTGGGCCAATTTGCATACATTTTAATCTATAAAAAATTAAGCGGCGCTGGCTGCCGCTCTGAGTCAGACCTCCCTATCCTGAATCTTAAGGAGCTGAATAATTTTCCACTTTTGCTGAGATGTGTGGAGTCTGATTCATGTTCATCTCATCACCTCTCATTAGAAGAGGGGGCTGGGGGCTCAGAAGGGTGGGAAGAGCCTTCTCGAACCTTCACTGGCAGCCCCCAGCCCCACGGCGTGGCCACGTGGGCAGTGGAGGAGCCGTCCTCCCATCCAGGCCACGCTGGCCGTGAGGAATCGCGGGATTTGGGTGCTGGCAGGATCCTGCCCATCTTCTGACGTTCCCCAGCTGCATCCCCAACCCTTGTGGAGTGGGAGCTGCGCAGGCCGGACTCAGAGGTGAGGATGGCTGTGCCCCCTCCTCGGGGATGCTCCAGCATTGCTGCTCCCCTGTCCCCCTCCCTGGGCGCTGATGGATGGGCTGGAGCTGTTAATATTCAGCACGCTCCGCCATTTCTCCACCTTCTGCCATCTGCCCAGCTCTGCCCACCATTTCTATTCTTGCCGCCGACGTAACGCTCCCTGCCTGGCGCTTGGGGGGAGCGCGGGACCCTGGCCCCCAGCCAGCGATGGGTGCTGCAGGGGGTGACGCTGTGCCAGCGCCCCCTCCTTCCCTGGTCCCCTGTGCCAGCAGCAGGGGGGACCCTGCTGGCACCGAGCTACAGCAGGCCTCGATTAAATAAGGAATTAGCATCTGGTTTAAGCAGCCCCTCCAGGCACGGGGCTTTGTCATCGTGATACCTGCTCTCATCCTGCTGGCAGCTCCCTGGGAAGGTAGCCAAGCTAATAATCCCCCAAAATGGTGCAATAAATACCCACAAAGGTGGTGCCTCTGAATCATGCCAGAGCCCTGGCTTTGCTGCTCGGCGCTGGTGTGTGCCCCTTCACCCACAGGCTGGCAGGTGGGCTTGGACTGGAGCACTGGGGGTAGGGGACAGCACCAGTGTCAGTTTGGTGCTTTCCCTCGCCAAATGCCACTTAAGCACCAGCTCTTCTGGAGGTCACCCATCTTGGCCAAACTGGCATCCAGGGCTGACGCAGTCAGGTGCAGATGAGATTCGCTGGCTCACAGAGTGCCCAGCCATGGGGTGATGACAGCTTGGTTGGCATCGCAAGGCATGCCAGGACAGCTGTTCTGCCCGTCCCAGTGGCTCCAGTCCCCAGGGCCGGCTGGTGGAAGCGGTGGCACCACGCTGTGCCGGGTCTCCCTCTGCTGCTCTCCCCGCTGGAGCATTAGGAATCTGGCAGCGTATTGTTTGATGAGTGGATAATCCGCTGAATTGCAAACAGCTTTACCCAATTGAAGAGGCGGATTACCGCTCTCCCGCTTAATCATGTTGACATCTCGGAGAGTAGCCAGTGCTTGTCCTCTTCGGCGTGTGGCTCGGTGGCAGCACGGGGTCCCCCCATAGTGACATGCCACGGGGCTGGGGGCAGAACCTGGGCTGCGGTGACACGGCCGTGACCCTCAGTGCTGTGCCTTCCCACAGATTCACGGATGCAGAGGCAGTGGTGATGGGTGACGTGACCTACGGCGCCTGCTGCGTGGATGACTACACGGCCCGGGCCCTGGGCGCTGACTTCCTGGTGCACTATGGACACAGTTGCCTAAGTAGGTGACACCGAGTCCCGGGGTGCTGCTGGGGTGTGGCACTGTGGAGGCTGTGCTGCTGCCACCGTGCCACGCTGAGAACTCCACACCCCTCTCGACGCCAGCTCGGAGACTTAGTGCCAAAGGCTAATCCCTTCCCAGAGGGCTTTCTGTTCTCCAGCTTCAGCTGCTGGCTTTGGATGGGGCCAGGCTGGCTGGGTGGTTGCTCACGGGCAGGATTTTGGGCGCAGCAGGGCGTGCTCGTCCTGCTCGGCTGCTGCAGCAGCGCACGGATCCAGCCATGTCCCCAAGAGCAGAGAAGCAAGGCCTTGGCTTGGCAGGACCCCGCTGGCCCAGGGGATGAGGCTGCTCTTGCTCCCCACCTGGCCTCTGTGGAGTGATGACAAAGGGAATGGTGGCAGAGGAGAGCAAGGGCCTTGGGGTCCCACTTGCCCCGGGGCCAGGAAAGGCGGCTTTGCGGGTACAGTGCAGGCTGGGCAGGGAAGGGAGGAGGAGGAGGCTGTGTGCTCCCCAGGCGGACAGTACTCTGGATCCAGTTGCCATGGAAACTGCGCTGCTGTCCCAGATGCTGCTAACTTTGAAGTCCACCCAGGATGGAATCAGCCCAAAAATAACAATAAGACGCTCTGGGTTTTAAGGTGGATCTGCAGAATTGCCACAGTGAGTAGGAGGTGTGTGCATCCCTGATGCTGCCACGCTCCCAGCACCTGGCAGCCCTCCTGGACGTTTATGGGGCCCTATAAACAGGTTTGAAGAATTGCATCAGGCTCTGTATGAAATACTGACTCCCCAGTTGAGAACTCTGTCCTGAAAGCCACGTCGGTGTGAGCGTTCCTGGTGATAAATACGTGTGCTAGGTGCTTTCTTACGGAAGGAGGGTTATGGGCACCACTGGAACAGGGAGTATAAAACTCCTGGTTTGTAGCCTGCTGCTCATGAATGAACAGCGGGAAGGGGCGGAAGAGGCCATATCCATCAGGCTGCTCTGGGGAATGGGAGTCACATCAGCTGGAGCTGCTCCCTGCAGGGGCAGGCAGGCACTGCCAGGCTGACTGTCACCAGACCAGCTGCCATCTGCTGCCCGTGGCCTTGTCGCCCTTGCCTGCTCTGGAGTGGGTGGGTCACAGGGCAGAGTTGGGTGGGTTACAGGGCACCCTGGATTACCCAAGGGCTACTGTGAGGATGCTGGATTCCTTTCAAGTTGCCCATGGTGGTCCTGTCACCAGGGTGGCCAGTGGTGAAGCACACAATGCTTCCTGCTCCCTCCCAGCCCCACGTGCCCGCAGGAGGGAGTAATTTGCACTTAATTGTGATCAGGCAAAGAGCACCAAAATGGGAAGTGAACGTGGAGCTGTGGATCGATGTGGACTCTGTGTACTTTAATTATTCACTTAATCGTGGTGACAAAGGCTTCTTAGCACCAGGGGTAATTAGATTTGTGTTCATTGATTCCCCAGGCTGCCATTATCTGGAGAGAAACTGAGCGGGTGCTCTCTGTGGTTCCCATCTGCACTCCCTGCCCTGGGTGCCAGCACAGGCAGAGGGGTGGCACAGGCCACCCTGCCGATGCCAGGGTAGTTTGGGGCACAGGGAGCCCCACCAACATGCTTTATCCCCCAGCTGCAGGCAGCAACAGCCTGGGGCTCGCTGGAGCCCCGGGTGTACCCCACACTCAGACCCTGTCTCTTCCTGTCACCAGTTCCCATCGACTCCACCCAGGGGCTGAAGATGCTCTATGTGTTCGTGGACATAAAGATCGATGCATCCCATTTTCTTGAGACCATTCGCTTCAACTTTGCAGCAGGCACCTCCCTGGCCCTGGTCAGCACCATCCAGTTCGTCTCCACGGTGCAGGTGAGATGGAAATCCCTGGCTTTTGTCTCCCCCTGAGTTTTCCTCTGGCTCAGCCCTTCCCTGTCCCAGCCCCGCGGTGGGAGCAGCTGCCCCGGGGTGCTGGTGGAGCTGGTTCCTCTCTGACAGTCACTGCAATAATGTGGTGCTGCCATAATGTTGATCAAGTACTTTATAATAACTCTGATCAATGTTTCATGGCGGCACCCCTCCCCAGCTCCCCCGGGAGCTGCTCTGGAAATGTCAGGGCAGGCGGTGGAGCACTTGGCATTTTGATGCAGTGCCGGCAGCGGCCGGGGAAGCTCCGGCGGGTCTGTCTGTCTGCCCCTGAACGGCCTGCTGGCCACGAGGGGAGGAGATGAATGAGCCTCTTGAGCCGTGTCTATCAAAACACGGGGCTATCCAAGCGTTAAGCCTTTTCCATTGTCTTTTAATTGATACGTGTGCTGAGCCTCGCTGAGCATCCCGGCTGCGCGGGGCTGTTCCTGGTGCCACCCCGAGCGGGCTGGTTCCCCTCCACTGGGCCACGACAGCTGGGACCACCAGCGCTGGGGTGTCCCCAAGGGTCCTCAGCCACCCTTTGTGCCATGGCCTGTCCCTGCTGACCCCACGTCTCCCACAGGCCGTGTCGCAGGAGCTGCGCTCCCAGTACAAGGTGTGTGTGCCCCAGTGTAAGCCACTGTCCCCGGGAGAGATCCTGGGCTGTACGTCACCCCGGCTCGCTCAGGACACGGATGCCATTGTGTAAGTACCCGGGGTCCTTCAGCATCCTCCTGCCTGGCCCAGACTTGCCATCCTTCCTGCACTCCCTACCTGGTTTTGTGCAATTTTCGGGGTGGTGAGGGTTATCCACAGGCTGGGATAGGCCCCCTTCAGCTGCTCACACTGCTTTAAGTGGCGTGTGCTTGTAGCACGGAGGAAATAATTGAGTCGTATATCAGAATAGATAATAGATGGAAGGGCGGGTGGATAATTGGAAAAGACAAATGGCCGGGGCCCAACATCACAGCAACATTAATTTTATTTAAGGACAGCAAATTAGAGGGAGCACTTCGCTTCCTATCACCTAATTATTTTAGGTAATGGAAATGCTTAATGTACTGTGAATACAGTGTGCTGCAGAATAAATAAATACAAGGACCCCACCCTTGGGGGGAGCTGGGGAGCCCAGGTGTGGGTTTGGGCCCTGCTGAGCTCCTTCTTGCCCACGCTGCTGGGAGCCTACAGCACCAGTGCCTTTCCAAGCACGGCCATGCAGGGAGCTGGGTTCCAGATTGCTGGACACAGGCGCAGTGAGAGCTCTGGATTCATCCTGAGCCACTTTCCATCTCCCCAAGGACATCAGGAGCAGGCAGGGGCAGTCAGGCTGGCACTGCATTGGTGAGAGTGGGTCGTTGCAGCTGGCACAGGATTGGCAGTGCGGTACCAACCCGCGCAGGTGCACTCGGCCTTACCTGCGTCCTCTCTGCATTATTATTTTCTTCTTTGCACCGTCTCTGGGGCTAACTTTTGCAGACAAATTAGCTTTGATCTCCCAAAATGTCATTCTCCAATTAAGGGCAAAATCTAGTCAAGTTTTACGTCTGAATTCATTTTCCAGGCCCTCACTCCATTAGGGCAGCTGAATGAAAGGCTTTGAAATGTAATTGCTGACTGGAAATCCGATTAGAAATGGAAGCAGCAACGTCTAGAACCAGCCATTGAGATGGAGCAGCTCCCAGCCACCCCGTGCTGGTGTGAGCACCCCTCCTTGCTCTGAGCATGGCTGCCTCTCCAGCCCTACCATGCCAGGGGGCCCTTTTGTGCCTGCTGCCCCTGGGTCCCAGCACAGGAGCTTGGATTCCTGACATCCCCACTGTGCTGCAGTTTGGGAAGGATACGTGGATGGGGTGCTGCTGTTTCCCAGTGCCATAGCTCTCCCTCCCCTCTCGGCAGGTATTTGGGCGACGGGCGCTTCCACCTGGAGTCCATCATGATTGCCAACCCAGGGATACCTGCATACAGGTACAGGCACCCACTCCAATCCCATGGTGGGGACCACCCCATCTGTCCCCATGTGCCCCCAGGGCTGGGCAGGCAGCTGCCAGCAGCAGGCATGGGCAGGTGAGAGGCCACGGGGTGGGTGAGGAGGTGCTTGGGGGAGATGAACACCAGCCATTTACTCAGGCTGAATATAAACATTTTGACAAGTACCTGTGAAAGCTCGTGGAGGTGCAGCCATTAAAGCCCGGCTGCTGCAGGCAGAGGCCATAAAGCGCGATGATGAGGCCGCTGAAAGCAGATGAAATATCAGGAGTGAAAGGCTGGGCCCATTTGGCAGAATCTGAATTTCCTAGTAGGTCGTTTGTTACAAACGGGAGGCGCACGTCAGGTTTATGGCGCTGGTGAAGCTGCCGAAACCCGAGTGGGATTTGATTAAAATTCTCCTCGTCAAACAAAGCAACAAATCAAAGAATTCTTCATAATTGATGAGCCAGGATGGGGGGGAGCTGAGTGTGAAGCCGAGCACGGAGCCGAGGCTGTGCTGGGTGTTGGGGTGCTGTGGTGGGACACTTGTCCCTATCCCTGTCCTTGTCCCCAAACGAGACGGCTGGGTCCTATGTCAGCCAGGAGGACAGATGCTGTGGGAGGCAATTAGTGCTAATGAGGGACGGGCATCACTGGGAGGAGGGCAGGTGATGGAGCCCGTGTGAGCCTGGCTGTGCTTTGCAGGTACGATCCCTACAGCAAAGTGTTCTCGCAGGAGCACTACAGCCACGAGCGCATGCACCGCGCCCGGCAGGACGCCATCCGCACTGCCAGCGCTGCCCGCTGCTGGGGACTCATCCTGGGCACGCTGGGACGTCAGGGCTCCCCCAGCATCCTACAGGTACCAGCCCCCTCCCCAGTGTCCCCACCAGGCACTGCTGTTGGATGGGGGGAAGGACTGGTGGGCATCGCTGCCAGGGTGAGGGTGGATGTGGCCCCGCTGGCAACCCATCAGTGGCCACTGGCCCCGGTCTGTGTGGGCAATTAGCAGCAGATGAGAGAGGCTGGACAAGGGCTCATTAAACCCGTTCTTGGGGAGAGCTGGCCAGTCTTGGAGACCCCCCCCTCCCCTGCCCAGACAGCTCGGCAATTAATTGCCTGGGTTTGTTTTAATTGGTTGAACTTCTGATCAGGTTCAGCATCCCTACTCAGCTGCTGTGCTGGCGCTTTCTGCACCCGGCTGGGTGAGGGGAGCAGGACAGCAGAGGTCTGCCCTCTGAGCGTGGTGGCCCTGCTCACACCCAGAAATGCTGGGGTAGCCACAGGTGAGATTTGAGGCAGCGCAGGGACCAGTGGGCAGAGCAGGGCAGCAAGGTCCCAGCAGCTGCTCTTCCACAGCGGGCAGGGCACGGGCATGGCCAGGGCTGGCTGGGCAGGGGGCGATTAGTGCTGGCTCTGGAGGACAAGGACATCTCTGGCTCCTCTCTTCCTCCTCCTGAAAGCCCTGGCTGCAGCCAGCCCATGACAGGCGGGTGTCCCAGGGCAGGCAGCCGCTAACGAGAACAGATTGTTGTCATTGAGCAGTAATTACTTCATTAGGCTGAGGCACGTGCTGGGGAGAGCTGGGCACAAGCAGGAGCCATGGCCACAGTCTGGCCTATGACTGCCAAGGGGACACGTGGGGCAGAGCTGGGACCCACAGAGGGTCTGATGACCAAGAAGGGGCTGTGGGCAGGGCTTGGGGGGCTTCCTGGGGGACCCTAACCCTGCCTTTTTCCCCTGCAGCACCTGGAGTCGCGTCTCCGCGCCCTGGGCCGGCCCTACGTGCGGGTGCTGCTGTCTGAGATCTTCCCCAGCAAGTTAAAGCTCTTCCCCCAGGTGGATGTGTGAGTGCTGCTGACCCCCCTCCAGCCCCAGGGTGTCCCATCCCTGTGCAATTCCCGCTTGAAGCTGTCCCTGACACTTCTGTCCTGCTGTCACTGTGCAGGGAAGGGCATGGCTGTCCTTACCAGGGTGGTGCTGGCACAGTGAGGACCATCTGGGGTTCTGCTGAGGGGCTTCACTGTGCCGTGTTCTTCCCCAAATGCTCATCCCCATTGTGACATTTCCCTTCCAGGTGGGTGCAGGTGGCCTGTCCCCGACTCTCCATCGACTGGGGAGAAGCCTTCAGCAAGCCACTGCTGACACCCTATGAGGTGAGCATCCCTCTCTGTTTTGGGGGGACAGTTCTGGCTTGGGGTGATGCACCAGAGGAGGCTTGGGGATGTCCCTGCACCCAGACAACATCCCCTCCTCTCTCCATCTGTGCTCTGTGCACAGTCCAGGCATGCTGCTGGGATACCCAATCTTTTGTGAAACCAGTGAGATTCCCAGTGCCTCCAGCTTTGCCCCAGCAGTGCCCTCCTCAGCACACCAAGCTGGATGCTGGGACCTCTCCCAGCACCACCAGCTCCCCGTCTGCGGGCACCGCTGGGGGACTCATCCCCGGTCCTCTCCGCAGGCTGCGGTGGCTCTCCAGGACGTCGAGTGGCAGCAGCCTTATCCCATGGACTTCTATGCCAGCCAGTCCCTGGGGCCATGGACGGTGAACCACGGTGGCACACAGCCCCCGCGCCGCGGGCGGCCGGCACAGGTGGGCAGCGGGGGGACGCCGGGTCCCCGCACGGTCCCTCGGGCCGGTGAGAGCACCGGGACGGGCTGAGCACCCGGCGCCGCTCGGTGCCCGGTGCCGCGTACCGAAAGCGCCACCCCGTGGTGTCGTTGCCATCGAACAGTAACGGGGACAATGCCAGCCCGGCCCTGGGGAGGGACACGCGGCTCTCCCCGGCCCTGTCGGGGTGAGCGCCTGCCGATCCCCGCGGCTCCCCGGGAAAGGGGGGGTTCCCCCGCGGGGTGCTGCGGGCTGGGCACGGACTGGCTCATGGCAGCTCCGGCTGGGGCTGGAACATCCCTGACCCTCCCTTTCCCTGCAGGGGAAGCCACCCGCGCCCCCCGCCCCGCCCGAGGGTGGGGAGCAGCCAAGCACCGGGGACCTCGCAGCTTCGTGAGTGTCACCCGCAGCTGCCGCGCTCTGGGACCCGGCACGGGCAGAGCCGGGGGCACCGCTGATGTAAGCACCACCGGGACCCCCCCTCTGCTGGGATGGATGGGGTCGCACCCCGTAACTCGACAACACCACCGCCCGCAAGAACCGACCCCGGCTGTCCGCGGGGAGTTGCCCCTTGCGGGACCGGGCCGTGCTGCCGCCCTGCCCGCGGCCGCACCGGGGGTCGCGCCCCGCCCGCCCCGCCGGGGCTGCCCCGTCCTCGCCCGCCCCCGGCGGCCTCCCGCCGCCAGGGGGCGCGCGCCGCCGCCGCGAAGGCGCGCCGCTCGCTCCCGTCTCTCCGGCCAATCGGCGCCCCGCGTTTCGGCGGGAAGGCGGAAGTGGCGCTGCCGGGGCGCGGCCATGGCGGAGGCGCGGCCGCTGCGGCTGCTGGCGCTGCACGGGTACCGGCAGAGCGCCCGCCGGCTCCGCCAGCGCACCGGCGCCCTCCGCAAGGCCCTGCGCGGCCGCGCCGAGCTGGTGGCCATCGACGCGCCGCACCTCTTGCCCACCGGCGCTGAGGACGACGCCGACGGGGATGACCCCCCCCGCGGCTGGTGGTTCTCCGGGCCCGGCACGTTCGAGGCGGGCGAAGCGGCCGCGGCTCCGGCGGGGCTGGAGGAGTCTCTGTCGACCGTGGCGGCGGCGCTGGCGGAGCACGGGCCCTTCGACGGGCTGCTGGGCTTCAGCCAGGGCGCGGCGCTGGCCGCCATGGTGTGCGCCCTGCGGGCCCGCGGCGACCCGCGCTTCCCGGTGGCCTTCGCCGTGCTGGTGGCCGCGTTCGCCAGCCGCGCCCCGGCACACGGACACTTCTACCGGGAGCCCATCGCCCTGCCCACGCTGCACGTCGTGGGCGACACCGACGCCGTCATCGCAGCGCCCCTGAGCAGGGAGCTGGCCCAGTGCTTCGTGGAGCCCGTTGTGCTCACGCACCCCGGCGGGCACTTCATCCCCGCGGCTCCGGCGCAGAAGAAAGCCTACCTGGAATTCCTGGAACGCTTCTGCCCCGGGCAGGGCCAGGCCGAGCGCCCAGGAGCTGGGGAGGTTTGAGAATGGGCTCTGTAATAAAAAAGGGCTCTGGTGAGCCACGTGTAGCCGTCCATCCTGTGAAACATCAGTGTTTCCATGCCTCCAGAGGGACCAGAGAACAGCTCACTGCACGTTCTGCTCTTCAGTGCTCACCCAGGCCAGGCTAAATAGTTCTTTATCTCCCTTTTTTTCAGCTTTGTTGTATACATCAGTATAATACATACATACGTATATGAAGTTATATATGATGTATATGACGTGTGTGACATGTTACACACGAGTGTGGGGGTGTGACAGTTGAGGGCAGGAGGGTGACACTGCTCTGTGTGCAAGGTGCTTTCAGAGACTCGAACACCTGCTCAAAAGGAGAGTCCCTCAGCTCAGCCACAGGAAGTATCTGCAGAGCACAGAGCTCTTGCAGTTTTACACCCCAAAACCTCGTGGTTTTTGACATCTGTTAAACCAAGCTTCCAGCTGGTCTGGGCCTGGAAAACCCTCTCATCCTTGGCAGTGCCAGGGCTGGTGTTTGTTTCAGGAATGAAGTGCCTGCTGGCTCAGTGTGCATGTGTTGAATCTTCCCTGCACAAAGTGCCTCCATGAACAAGAAAAGCTTGTCGCTGTTTGTGGCTCTGTATTATCGAGAAGCACAGGAAAATCTTTATTGCTGTAACAGTTGCAGGTGTCCTCAGCTTCTGCCCAGCTCAGCACTGGGCACCAGTCTGAGGAGAGGAGAGGAGAGCCAGCAGAGCTTCTCTAACCACGGCTTTCCTTGGGAGTGTAGAGCTGGTAAAAGAAGGAAATTGGGTGAAAGAAGTGAATTTCCCCCCTGCTTGAGCAGCAGGGCAGCGCAGTGTCGGCTCTGTCAGGGCCGCAGGACACTGTGCTGCTGAAACCCTTCCTGTGCTCGCTCAGCTGGGAGCGGGCCCGGGGGTGCCACGGGTTAAAGCAGCTCAGCAGGAGTGAGCAGCTCCCGGCCCCATCCCGTTTTTGCCCCGGTTTGCAGCACGCTGCTGATGGTGGCAGGAGGATGTGGCTGTTTCCCTGCAGCCCAAAGCCGCTCTGCTGTTGCCCTGTGGGGCTGGGGGGGCTCGGGCAGTGCTGGCCGTCCGTGCCACTTCACGTGGGCTGTGTCACGTCTGCTGCGAAGGCGTGGGGAGCCTGCACCCCTTGGTGACCACATCGGGGACACCAGAGGCTGGGTTTTTTTGATGCCGCACGCCCGGCTGCAGCTGTGACAACGCACGGGAGCCTTTGTCCCCGCTCTCCCCCCGCCGCCGGGCAGGGACGGCAGCGGCCGCGCTCGCAGCCCCCGGGAGGTGTTTGGTTGTGGCCGAGCTCCCGGTGCTTGCCCGGCGCGGGGGAGGCACCGCAGCCATGGCCGCCCGCCCGCACTGCGGCCCCGCAGCCCCGGCAGCTCCCGGGCGCAGGGAGGCACCGCCAGCTCCTGGGAGGAGGGAAGGAAGGGGAAGAAGCCCCCGGGTGCGGTGAGTGAGCAGCACGGTCCCAGCTCTGCAGGCAGCTCCCTCGGGTGGGTCCAGGAGGGATGGGTGACCCGAACTGGGGTGCTGCGGTACCTGCCCCTTTCCCGGCGTCTGCATAAAGATGGCTCCTGCCGGGTGTCTGCTGTAGCGGTTTAAATAAATTAATAAAAATGATAAACGCGACCTTTGTCCGCAGGAGGTGACTGTGTGAGCAGCGTGGGGAGGTCCTGCTTGGTGCCGGTGTGGTGGGAGGAGGGAAGCGGCTCGGAGGGGTTTGCCATGGGAATCCTGCCCTCTCCCTCCTTTCCTGGCGAGTTGCCCTCGGGCTGGCCCCTGCCTCTCTCGCAGATCCAGGACTGTTCTTGGGATGCAGCCACAGAACTTGGCTGCCCGCAGAGGTGAACCTGGAGACAAGACTGGCTCATGTCCTCCCACCCCTCACTTAGCTTCATGCTGGGGAGTTCCCTTTTCCATCACCCGGTGTGACCCAGGGGAGTTGGTTTTTCCCCCAAAACAGCGTGGGCCTGTTGCTGTTGCTGAACAGGGGAGTGATGGAGTGAGCCCAGGATCTGGGTGGCAGCTGTGCCACTTTGACCTGGGACAAGAGGGCCCTGGGGAAGATCACGAGTGTTACCAGCAGCACCGGGAGCCTGGGTGTTTTGGCAGGGGGGATGTCACCCCTGTCCCCACATGTGCCTTTCCATACGCCAGTGCAGCCATTGGAGCCACCTGTGTGACCTCAGGGACAGGAAGGAGCCTCGCTGCGGCCCTGCTTGTGAGGAGCCTGCTGTGGGCATGGAGTCCAGGGCTTGGCCAGGCAGAGCTTTGCTGCCCCTTCCCTGGGTGAGCAGAGCCCCCAGCCCTGTGCCAGTGTCCCGGGGAGGGCAGGAGGAGCCTGGCATGAGCAGAGACGCCACCAGTGCTGCTGCTCCCTGCAAACTCCTGGCTGTTTTCCCACCTCTCCCCAGATCCCCTCACCCCTTTCCCCTGTGCCAATGCCACCTCGAGGTCACTGCCACTGCCCACTCTGCCAGCCCCCCACTTGGGGCACACCAGGCACGGGTAGGGGTTCCTGTGGGCAGCCCTGGAAAAAGTGACGTCCCGCCGAGCCTGGCAGCAGGTGCGGCTCGTGCCAGGGTTTGAGCCTTACTCATCTCACACTCTTCCCCCTCTGTCCCCACCGGCAGGACCTGCCACAGGCGTGGGGAGGGGGCACTCCGGGAGGGTGATGTGTTTCCCAGATGGTTTTACAGTGAGGTTTTTCCCAAACCTGCCAAGGTCCTTGCCTGCGAAGTGGCAGTGGCACGGGCAGGGGACAGCTGGGACCATCCCTGGGCCCCGCTGCTGGAGCAGGACCAAGTCGTAGGGAGCAGCCCCCCCTTCCCTGCTTCACTCGCAGAAGCTTCCAGTTGTGGCTGAGTCACTCCTGCTGTAGCTCCTTCTCTCTCCTTGTTTTGGATGGAAGTTTTCCATGGAAACCCACGCTGGGCCGGGCTGCAGGCTGGGATAAACACGGCTGAATCACAAAAGGCCGTTTCGCCAAGAGCTGTCAGATGGCAGCAACAGCGTGTGGGGCCAGTAGACACCTGCCCGGCCCTTGGGGGGGCAACAGCAGCACCTCTTCCTGCAGCCCCCACCAGCTGTGCTGGCTCAGCCCCCCCGGGCCCACCCTAAATTCCTATGGTGCCAGGATGCCACTTGGCAAAGCCAGGAGCGGGTGGCAGATTTTGTCTAGAAGTTTTCTGGGGCCACGTGCTTTCCCAGGGATGCACAGGGAAATTCTGTCGGGGAGAGTCCCTTGGGACCTTCGCTGCAGGCAGTGTCCCCCCCTGTCCTCAGCTGCCGGGCTCTGTAGGGTCATGGCTTGGAGGTCCCAGGAAGACCCTTCCCGCCCTCCTGGCCGTGCACAGGGACGCACTCTGAAGCTGCTGGTTGCGCTGCCGAGGCCAGGCAGTGTTTGTGCCGTGCCTGTGCCCTGCTGAGCACCATTCCACCGTGGAAGAGGCTGTGGCAGGGGCTGTGATCCTCCTTGGCACCACATTCCTTCCCGGCACCGCCGCGATCTCCGTGCTGAGGAGGAGCACGGGAGCTGGACAGCCTCTGTCCCCTGGCTCTGGTGGCTGGCCCCAGGCCCAGAGGCTTGGAAGCGCCGTTGGAAGACAAGTCCCGGTGTCAGGAATCCAGGATATTTTTAAGGACTCTGGAAGAAAAACTGATTCCAGGGTGTCAGCGGGAGAGACTTGGCCTTCAAAACAACAGTGCAGCTGGAACATTCCCGGGCTGGAGCGTGGGGTCCAAGGAGCCACTGTGCTGCCCACAGGACTTGTCCCCTCACCCAGGGGTACCCTGGAAGGGACACTGATGTCACCATGGCCTGGACCTCACTGTGATGCTGTTGACGGGGCATAAATAAGGAAGTGTTTCCCAGGGGATGGAGGGTGGGTTTTGCGGCAGTGGCAATTTTGCAGCGTGGATGTGCCGGATGTAGCTGAGGTTTTACCTGAGTGTTGGTGGGACTGCCGGAAAATCCCCGTCCTGGAGGTGTGAGGTGCTTGGCCAGTCACCAACGGCAGCGATGGGAAAAGCAGGAGTCAAAGGCAACAAGCAAGAGACACGGCAGGGCACAGCAAGGACCTGCTGCCTCTGATCCTTCCCTGCCTGTGGCTCCCGTGTCCCACTGTGGCCATGCTGGCCCCTGGGGACCTGGTGGTGGCCATGCCTGTCTGGGTGAGGGCAGAGCTGCCAGCTGCATGACACCACAGATGGGTGAGGGATCCTAATGGGGCTGCTTTGGAGAGGGAGAGTGTGAGCAGGGGACCCTGCATGACCCTTGCTCGCTCTAGGTGGGACACCTGTAGGAGCCCTCTGCTTCAGGATCCCAGGACTGAAGGTTCTTGTTCAGGGACTCTTCCTGTTCCTCTTACCACTGCCACCCTCACCCACTTGGGCCTGACCCTACATCCCCGGCGTCCCCATGGGATTAGGTACCTCCCTCCCCTCCAGGTCTGTATGGTCTACAGCCCTTCGAGCCCCCTCTCTCCATCTCCAGGGCTGTGAGTCCTCGGTGCCCCCCACGAGGAGCCCTGCCCGGCCAGCACCGGTCGCCGCCGGCTGCTGAAGGCCCGGTGCCCGCTGCCGGGGCAGGCCGGGCCGCTCTGACTTCGCCGCTCAGGAATCTCCTGGCCGCGCCGGGCGGGTTGTGCAACCTGCGACCGCCCCCGGCCGCCCCCGCCCCGGCCCCGCCGGCCGCGCTCAGTCCCCGCCGCGCCGGCCCCGCCGCCAGCCCCGCTCCGCGAACGGCCCGCGGTCCCCCCGCGCACCGGCGGCGGGGCGGGGGGGGGGCACGGGACGGGGGGACGGGACCCCGACTGGCGAGCGGACAGATGCGGTGGGACGAGCCCGGCGGGGACGGTCCCCGAGGGGCTCCGGGCCCCCGCCGGGAGGGCAGGTGAGGGGCTGCGGGGCGGGGGGCAGGATGGGGGATCCGAGGAGGGGGTCCCCATCGTTCCCGCTGCCCGAGGAGGAGCCGCTCGGCGCCCGCCCCCCCGAACAGTAAGAGTTGATGTGCGGTGAGCTGCATCCTGCATGTGAGCTCCTACTGCCCCGGGAGGCGGGCCGCCCCCGACGGGACCCCCGCCGCCCCGCCTCCGCCGCCTCGGGGACCCCCGGGGATGGGCGAGTGGGGGGAGCCGGTGCTGCCCGCGATGCGAGTCCGCCTGTCCCGGCGACCATGGCTGTAGACTGTTACCCCCCCAGCGGCACAGTAACAATCTAAAGCCACGGTCGCCCGGGCGGCGTCGGAGTGGGGGGAGCCGGGAGGGCGGGATGGGAGGGGGCAGCCGGTGCCTTGGCGACGGCGAGGAGGCGTCCCCGCCACCGCAGCGAGCGCGCCCGACCCCCACCGGCGGCGCGGGGGGGGACTCCAGGTGCTTGGGAGGTTGGGAGTGTCGGTAGCATCGGCAGCATCGGTAACATCCGCCCACCCCCCTGCCCGCCCCCTGCCCTCCCACGCGTGTCCGCCCCGCCGGGAGTCCCCCCCTACCTGGGCTGCAGCGGGAAGGCGGGGGGGGGGCGTCCGCCGTGGGGGGGTCGGTGTCTGCGGGGGGGGAAAAGAGAGCGGGGTCAGGCGGGCACCGGGACACCCCCCCATCCCCGCCCCTTCCCGCCTTCCCCCCCGCCCCCGTCGGGGCGCGCTCCCCGACGGCTCAGCACCACGGACAGCGCCCGCCCCCCGGCGCTGCGGCGGGGCCGGGGCCGGTGCGGGCCGGGGCCGGGGCCGGTGCCGGTGCCGGCGGTGGGTCATGCTTCAGTAGCCATGACTGTAGACTGTTACTGTCCTGTCCCTACGCAGCAGTAAGCAGTCTAGAGCCAAGGTGCCGACGCTCTGACTCGGGCTCTCCTCGACGGGGTCTCCGCGCTCTTTAGACGCAGCGGGGTGAAGGCGATCGACCCCCCCCCCTCCCCTCCCCGGGCTGCGGAGCCGGCAGCACCCGGGCTGGGGACACGGGGCTGCGGGGGAACCCGAGGGAGGTGGCTGTGGAGAGTGCCTGGCACGGCGGCACCGCGGGATGGGGCTGGGGGGTCCCGTCGGGGGTGGCTGCGGGGAGGCTCGGAGAGGGGGGGACGGCGGGCGCCGGTGTCACCGCAGAGAGGGACACGCACGCACGACCCCACACACGGATGCGCTTCCGCACCTCTCCCCGCCCCCCTCCCCCAACCCCTGCAAGGTGCGGGCGGCCGGTCCCCGCCGTGCGCCCCCCCGGGGCGGCCCCGCGCTCAGCGCCCGCCCCCGCGCACCGCCCCCGCCGGCGCCGCCGCCCGGCCCCGCCGCCCCCGCCGCCCGGCCCGCACGTGGGGCTGCGCCAGGCGGCACCGCGCCGCCCCCGCCCGCCGCAGAGCTCCCCCCCCGCCCGGGCCCCCGGTGTCCTCCGCTCCGCCTCACCCCTGCCCCGGGGCCGGCAGGTGCAGCGCCCGGTGCCGCGGGGCTCCGCTGCCCCCTCCCGCCCCCGCACCGGGCTCCGTCCCCGCTTACCTGGGGGCCAACCCAGCCGGTGCCTTACCTCCTGCGGGCCCCGCGGCTGCCGGGCCGGGCAGGGGCCCCGCGGCTCCCGGCGGGGCCGGCGCCGGTGTCGGTGCTGCGCTGTCCGCAGCGCGCGGGGCTTTTATAGGATCGGGCTCGTAGTAACGGGGATCTCGGCTCATTCATAGAAAAGCATCAACCTACACAATGACGTGAGCGCTACGTCAGCGAGGAAATTTAGGGAACGGGAAGACGCTACTATTTATATCGGCGCGGGGGGAGGACAGCGGCCCGGAGCCGGGCAGGGGGTCCGGGCTGCAACAGGACCCCGGCCCTCCCCCCGACCCCTCCGGAGCCCCCCGTGTTCCCTGGCTGCTCGAGGAGGGCAGTAGAGCAGCACCCAGCACCCCACATCCCTTCTCCACCTGCTGCCAGACACAGGGGCCGTGCACCCAGTGAGGCACAAACTGGGGGTTCTGTCCGCCTGGGAGGGCGGCGTGCGGCACCCCCTGCCCCAGCCACGAGGGGTCCATCCTCGCACCCACGGGAGCCCAGGGTGCCCATCACCTCTGACCACCCCGCTGGGCCAGAACGTGGCCTCATCCTGGCCTCGTGGCACCACCACGGGGCTGCTGATTTGGGGCTGTCTGAGCCCCCCATCACGGGAAGGGGTTGCACAGGGGTTCCCAGACCCGGGCACCAGCCTGGAGGTGCCCCGTGCCCACCTGCATCCCTCACCCACAACAATGTCCTGAGCTGCATCTCCCACGTGCCCCCTCATAAGACCCCCTGTCCTTCCAGTGTCACCAGCACCCATGGGTGCCACCCCAACACACTGCAGGACAATGGGACAGCGCAAGAGGTGGTGGGGGGCCAGTTTAGAATACATGGGGTGAGCAACCCACTGCAGCGCCGTGCTGCCCTGACCCCTCCAGCCTCACAGTGGGGCCTGGCCCTCACTCCCACCACGGTTGGATCCCCCAGAAACCATCAGTGCTACAGAAGAAGGTTGTGGCTTCATGGGTGAGTTAATTTTGGCCCCTTGCTCCTTCCCAAGTGCCAGCATCCCTCCCCCCCCGCCCCCCAAGATGGGCCTAGAGTCATATCCAGGGGGATTTGGGAGCATCCTTTCCCCCTTTATGCACCTGTCCATCCGTCCATCCATCCATGCATCCCCCCCATTCCTGCTGGAGCCGTCTGACCTCACTCTGCTCTGGCGAAGCATCACACCGGTAACCACAGCAACAGCGGCGTTGTCATTGACAGCAGCATCCGCGCCCGCCAGCATCCGCCGCTGAGCAGGGCCGCGCTGCTGCAAGGCCACACGCTGCTACGGGGGCCTCAAGCCACGACCCCCCCACTCCCTTACCCCTCACACCCCCAAATACCTGCAGAGCGGCTCGGAGAATTAACCCCTCCCAACCCCACCGGCACCTCCCCATCCTCCACCAACCACCCCGCTCAAGGTGCTGCCACCCACCCTAGAACTCCCCAAAACGCCTTACCCACCCCCTGCTAGATGGGGGTGTCCCTCTCCTGTCCCCCCCTTCCCCCCCCCCCCCCCACGCAGCACCGGCGCTCGCCCCGTCGGGGCTCTCCGGTTCGGGAAGGGGAGGTGGGGAATCGCTGCCGCAGCGCTCCCCGCCGCAACCGTGACTCAGCCCGGGATTAGTCAGCAACCGGGGCCGGCCCACCCGCAACCGGCTGCGCAGCTCCGCCGCTCCTCCGGGGGCCGCGACCCCTCCACTCCACGTCCCGGTCCCCCGACGCGCACCTTGTGCGCGTCGGGGGACCGGGACGTGGAGTGGAGGGGTCGCGGCCCCCGAGGAGGGGGTGTCGCATCCCGGAGCGCGGCCCGTTGCTGCCATCTCGTGGGCTTCCCACCAGTGATACAGCCGTGTCCCTGTCGTGGGAATGGGGTGAGAGGAGCCGGTGATGTGGGTGGGGAGGGGGAGGTCACCTATAGGGCTTGGGAAGGGGGTGGTCGATGAGGGAGATTGAAGGAGGAAGGGAGAGAGGAAAGGAGGTCTCATTGTGCCATCGTGACTCCACAGGGGTGGGGTCTTTACCTGCTTGGACATCACCCCAACAAGGAAGGGATGCTATTGCCCCTGGATGCATCACTTCAAAGGAAAAGGGTCTCATCGCCTCAAGCCCCAAAATATCGCCCTGCTGGAAGTGTTCCTCCCCTGATCTGAGCACTGTGCCACAAGGAAAGGGTCCCACTGCCCCATGAAGCATCACCCATAAGGGAAGGGGTCCCAATGTTTCACCAAGCATCATCCCACAGGGATGAGATCATCAGCTGCCTGCAGAGAAAGGGTTCCATTACCCCATCAAGCGTCATCCCACAAGGAAGGGGTACACTGTCCCAGGAAACACCACCCGGCAGGGATGGGTGCCCTTGTTTGACTGAAAATTGCCCTCAGTTGACAAAACTGCCCCCTAAGCATCACCCATAAGGAAAAGGGGTCCCATCATCTCACCAAACTCTGGCCCACAGGGACAGGATCCTCATCTACCTGCAGAGGACAGGTCCTGTCACCCCATCAGGCACCATCCTACAAGGAAGGGGTTTCATTGCTCCACAAAGCATCACCTCACAGGGATGGGTGCCCTTGTCTTCCCAAACATCCCCCCATAAGGAAGGGGTCCCATTGCCCACCAGTTGAACAAGGGGAATTGCAAAGCCCTGCTCCTGGGGAGGAAGATCCCTGAGCTCTGGGATATCCCAGGGACTGTCCAGCTGGACAGCAGTTCAGTGGAAATGACCTTGGGGGTCTTGGGGGACAGGAAGTTGACCATGTGTCCTTGGGATGAAGGAGGTGAATGGTGTGTCCTGGTCTGTGTTGGTTGACAGCAGTGAGAGGATCCTTCCCGCTGCTCAGTCTTGGAGTGCTGGGTCCAGTGCTGGGCTCCCAGCATGGAAATACGGGAGAGAGTCCAGGGAAGGAGCACTAGGAAGAGTAAAGGACTGGAGCATCTCCCTGATGAGGAGAGGCAGAGAGCTGGGAGAAGAGAAGGCTCCAGGGACCTCTCAGTGCATCCACACCCCTGCAGGGAGGGCGTGGAGAGGACAGAGCCAGACTCAGCTCCGTGCTGCCCAGTGCCAGGACCAGGGGCAGGTGGCACAGACTGAGTCCCACGGCTTCTTCTGACCGTCAGGGAGCACTTCCACCCTGGGAGGGGAGCACTGGCCTGGGCTGCCCAGAGAGGTGCTGGAGTCACTGTCCTTTGAGATATCCAAAACCACCTGGGCAAGGTCCTGTGCAGCCAGCCCTGGGTGACCCTGCTGGGGTTGGGGGATGACTTCCTGAGGTCTCTCCCAATCTCAGCTCCCGCTGTTTGATTCTGTCTCTTGTGCACCTGGATATCCTTCCACAAGGAAGGGTTGCCCTGCTTCATGAAATACCACCTTGCAGGGATAGGTGCTCTTGTCTGACCACGTATCACTCTGCAAAAAAGGGTCCACTCAGTGTCACCCCAAAAGAAAGGGGTCCTATTGCCCCATCAAGCCTTGGTCCACAGGGAAGGGCCCCCCAGCCACTTGAGCATCACCCCACAGGGAATGACTCCCATTGCCCACCCCAGCGATGCCACCCAGACAGCACAGCAGAGAGCAGCCACCCTGGCTGGGCCTGTGCTGTGCCAGGGAAGCTCTGCCCTTCCTGCTGCCTTTCAGGGATTCTCTCATGATGGGCGGCACCCTGGGAGAACTCGGCAGGGTCCCCTGGCTGCCCCCAGCCTTGCTTTGCAGCAGGCAGGGCTTGCCACTGGAACAGCTCAGGAGACGGGCAGGGGTGACCCAGGGCTCAGCACTGTCATGAGTTTCACAGCCTCAGCCCAGCCCAGGTGGAGGGGACACACATCCCCCTGCACACACGGGGGCGGGGGGCGCAGTTTCGGGGCTGCTGTACCCCGGCACCGCCAGGAAAACGGAGCGCGAGCTGCCAGCGGGGGCTGCAGGCTCCTGGCGCTGCCGGATGCGGCCCCGCTGGCCAACGCCGGTAATCGAAGACATGTGTGTGGGCTTTGGGGAGAGGCTGCGCTGGGAAACAGGGCCCTGCAGAGACCGGGGGGCTGTATCCTGTCCAAAAGCCCAGGTCCCACATGAAGCCAGGCATGCGAACGCGATCCAAACCACAGCTGGATTTGAACCGAATCTCCCAGCATCTGGGCTAATTTGCTGCAACTTTGATTGATCGTGGGGAGGGGGCACAGGCGGGAAACGCTCCAGCTCAGACCTCCCAACAGAGCCAATGACTTAACCAGAGCTGGTTCCAATCTGCTCAGCACATTGAGGCGAAAATGCCCCTTTCTCCGCGCGCTCCCGGCCGCCGGCGCTGGCTCTTCTCGCGGTCCTGCAGCCCGGTCGTCCCCGTCCCTCGGAGCTGGACATCGGCTGCAGCTCCCTGGAGAGACCCGGCAGTCTTTGAGAGCTCTGGGTGCAGAACGCTGGCTCAGGCTGCTGTGTTAGGATCCCTCCAGAAGGCTGAGCAGGACAGGACGGGGGATACTCGTACAGGAAACCCCCCTCCACCTGCCCCAAACCCCTGCGGGCACCGATCCGCCCCTCTTGCTCCTGGGAGAGGCCGGGAATGGGAGAGGAGCTGCAAAAAGGAGGGTGGAAAAGGTGAAGGGTTTTTCCATTCCCTCCCTCGGCCGCTGCCCCCGAGGCTCGGCGTCACTCAGCAGGTAGCTGGGGCAGCCCGGGGTCCCGGCCGGCCCCGGGGGATGCAGCTGTCTGGGAGCCGCTCGCTGCCGTGATTTATGCAGCTCAGCCCCATAAATTACCGGGACGGAGCCCGCGGGAGCCATCGCTCACAGCGACGTCCAGAGCTCGCTGCCAGAACCTGAAACACTTCCAGCCGTTAATTGAAGAGGGGGGGAAAAAAAGAAGTGGGAGAGGGGGGGAGAAATTAGTGCCCGGGGAGTTGGGATTAAACCGCGGCTCTAACGAGGGTCGCCCACGTCCCGCTCCCAGGATCCCAGCGCTTCCTGTGGGCAAGAGCCCCGCATGGGGAGCAGGGAGGGGAATTTCTGAGCCGGTGCCTGGGATGAGCCGTGGACAGTGACACTCCGTCCCGGTCCCCAGGGTGACGTCTCCGTAGTGAACTGGGACACGCTGAATCTGAAGGGAATCTCAGGATGCGTTCCAGGTGAGTGTGCTGAGCTGTGAGGGCAACGGCTGCCACCAGCCTGCACCCTCCCTGCCAGCACCCATCCCTTTTTGTCCCAAATTCAGGGCTGGCCAAACCCTGTCCCAGGCACCAGGGACCCCACATTGGCTGCCATTCACCAGGGGACCAGGGTTATGGGGTGAAACCCCAAGAGCCCAAGTGGGAGGGATGGCACTGCTCGGGGTGCCCTGCTCAGGTCAGGGGGTGCCAGCGGGACACCCCAGGATTAGCAGGCGGCCTGGGGAAGCCCATCACGATGCTTTACTGTACCAGGAGGTTGTGCAAGAGGCTGCGGCTGTGAGAAAGGAGAAGTGAAAGTGTGAAGCGAGAGGCGGCTCCCCCCGCGCCAAGGGGGGTACCCCATGCTGCACCTCAAGCCCAGAAGCTTTTTCAGCGACGGCTGGAGGGATGAAGCCGGGAAAAACGTGGCTTTGCCTCCCCCTCCTCCTCTTTCTCCTCCTCATCCCAAACCACCGCAAGCCCCCAGCCCACCCCGAGCCACCGCCGCCGCCACCGCACATCTGGGCGCCAGCGCTGCGCGCCCCTCCCGCTTTCTGCTCTCCCCTCTCACCAGCAAATTACGCCCGTCTGCCTTCCCTCCCTGCTCCCCAGAACCCTTTCCAACATCATCTCCACTCATCGGACACGATGTTCCACCCTCTGCACCCCAAAACGATACCACCCACTCCAGCCTTCCCAACCGATGGGTGCCACCCCTCTTTGCGTATCAGCATCCATCCTTCAGGTGGGGCCGCAAGCAGAACCCCTCTGCTTTATCGTTCCCCAGCACCGTCCGCCCCGTCGGGTCCCACCTGCGCGGGGAGGAGCCGCCTCCGGTAACGGGCGGGGTGGAGCGCACCGGGAGCCGCTAGATGGCGCCCTACGAGCGGTACCGACGGGGGGGACACATCGCCCTTTGCCCGGGGACACCCCGGGTCCCCCCTCTTCGGGGCTCCCGGCCCCAGCCGGGCTGTCCCCGGGCAAAGAGCGATGTCCTGAGGATAGAGACCCCCGAGGGGACGGTCGGGGCGCGGCAGAAGAAGACCGGGAGGAGGGAAAAACCGAGCTGGGAGGAGGAGGAGGAGACCGGGATGGGGAGGGAGGGGTGTGTAAAGGGGGGGGCCCGGCTTGTCGGTGCCCCGCCCGGGGATGGGAGGAGGAAAACCTCCCGCCGTCCCTTTAACAGCCAGCGGCGCTGCTCGGAGTTCAGGCCGGGGTCAGGGGGAGTTCGCAGCCCGGGTTTCACCTCCGAGCTGGCGGCGTCGGGAACCCCGAGGAACCGCTGCTGCTTCTTCCACAACCACCTCCTCCTCCTCTTCCTCCTCCTCCCGTTCCGTAGGACCGGCCGGGAGCGCGGGGTATGGAGGAAGAGAAGCAGCAGAGGAAGAGGAGGGTGGAGGGGAGCAGCAACCGGCGGCGGCCCCCCCGGGGCTGAGCCATGAGAGTTCACCGAGACCTCAGCTGGTTGGCGGAGGCCACCGGACGCCCAGGTAAAAGGAGGGGGGGAACACCCCGAAATACGGGGGAAACCAGCCGAAAAAGCAGTTCCGCGGGCGCTTGGCTTTACGCACCTGGGCGGGGGGGCACCGGCACCGGGACAGAGGCGGGGAGGGGAGGTCCCGCTCCCCCCCCACACCCCCAACCGTCCCCCCGCTCACCTCGAGGGTGGGAGAGGAAACGGGGGCGGGGGGCGCCGAGGGGTCCGGCCGGCCGCCTCCCGGGACCGGGGCGCATAAGAAGCGGGGAGGCGCGGCGGGGAGCGGGACAGCGGCGGGGCGCGGGGATCGGCGGGCGGGTGGCGGGCACCGGGTCGGGGTGTCCCCCCCTGCTCTCCCTCGGCAGGTGGGCGCGGGGTCGCGGGATCCCACGGCTGGCGGGGCCGGGGCGCGGCACTGGCGGCGGCGGCGGGTGATGTCACTTTCTCCAAAACCCTCCGGGGGTTTTCGCCCCCCTCCCGCCCCCCCGACCCGCCGAGAAACAAGCCCCCATATAAGCGGTGGCACCGGCCGGGCGGCCGCGCAGAGCGGCCGGGACGCAGCGGTGCGTGGGGCTGAGACCCGCCCCTCCCACGCCACCCACCCCACGCGTGGGTGAAGCCCCGGGCGCGCACGTCGAGCCCCCCGCGCGTTGCGGTGGGCATGCGGGGCCGGGCACGGCGCTGACGGGGCGGCCGGTGTGTTGCAGGGCGGCGGGCTCGGAGCGGGATGCTGGACGCCATGGAGGTGCCGAGCCACTCGCGGCAGCTGCTGCTGCAGCTGAACACGCAGCGCACCAAGGGCTTCCTGTGCGACGTGATCATCGTGGTGCAGAACGCGCTTTTCCGTGCGCACAAGAACATCCTGGCCGCCAGCAGCGCCTACCTCAAGTCGCTGGTGGTCCACGACAACCTGCTCAACCTGGACCATGAGATGGTGAGCCCCGGCATCTTCCGCCTCATCCTCGACTTCATCTACACCGGCCGCCTGGCCGAGTGCGAGCCGGGCAGCGAGCAGAGCCTGGGTGCTGTGCTGGCTGCCGCCAGCTACCTCCAGATCCCCGGCTTGGTGGCCCTTTGCAAGAAGAAGCTGAAGCGCAGCGGCAAGTACTGCCACCTGCGCGGGGGCTACGCACCCTACAAGCTGGGCCGTGGGCTGCGGGCCGCCACGCCGGTCATCCAGGCTTGCTACTCGGGGACACCACGGCCCGTGGACCTGCCGCCCGTGGAGCCGGCGGCGCCGCTCAACACGCAGTGTGGGGAGCTGTACGCCTCGGCCGCGCAGGGCGCCCCGCTGCACCCCCACGGGCTGTGCCCCCCCGAGCGCCACTGCTCGCCGCCCTGCGGCCTCGACCTCTCCAAGAAGAGCCCCACCGGCCCCTCTGCCCAGCTCCTGCCCACCGACCGCCTGCTGCCCAGCGAGCCCCGAGAGCCCTCGCTGCCCCCACGGCACGACAGTCCCCCCGTCAGCGCCGGCCTCCTGGGCAGCCATGCCGCTGCCTACAAGGACTCCCCTCCGGGCGGTGAGCCGGGGGGGCACCCCCACGCTCCCGACCCCTTCCGCAGCACGCCGCCCTGCGCCGAGCCCCCGCTGCCCCGCGCTGACGGGCGAGAGCTGATGTACCGCTGGATGAAGCACGAGCCCCTGGGCCCCTACCTGGACGAGGGGGAGGCAGAGAAGGAGCTGGAGCGGGAAGAGAAGGCCGAATCGCCGCCTGCAGCGCCGCAGCCCCGCTACCCCAGCGTGGAGAGCAACGACCTGGAGCCTGATAACAGCACCAGCGAGGAGACGGGCAGCAGCGAGGGCCCCTCGCCCGGGGACGCGCTGGACCGCTACTGCAACCACCTGGGCTACGAGCCGGAGAGCCTGGGCGACAACCTGTACGTCTGCATCCCCTGTGGCAAGGGCTTCCCCAGCTCCGAGCAGCTGAACGCCCACGTGGAGGCCCACAACGAAGAGGAGCTCTATCACAAGGCGGCGGCCGAGCAGGCCGTGCCCTTCCTGGACAAAGGTGGCCCTGGGCTGGGTGACATCTTGCGGCCTTACCGCTGCTCCTCCTGCGACAAGTCCTACAAGGACCCGGCCACGCTGCGGCAGCACGAGAAGACGCACTGGCTGACGCGCCCCTACCCCTGCACCATCTGCGGCAAGAAGTTCACGCAGCGCGGCACCATGACCCGCCACATGCGCAGCCATCTCGGCCTGAAGCCCTTCGCCTGCGACGCCTGCGGGATGCGCTTCACCCGCCAGTACCGCCTGACCGAGCACATGCGCATCCACTCGGGCGAGAAGCCCTACGAGTGCCAGGTGTGCGGCGGGAAGTTCGCCCAGCAGCGCAACCTCATCAGCCACATGAAGATGCACGCGGCCGGCCCCGACGGCAAAGCCAAGCTGGACTTCCCCGACAGCGTCTATGCCATGGCCCGACTCACCGCCGACCAGCTGGGGCTCAAGCAGGAGAAGGCGGCCGAGCTGCTGTCCCACACCTCGCACTTCCTCAGCGACCCCAAGGCCATGGAGAGCCTCTATCCCCTGGCCAAGTTCACGGCTGAGCACCTGGGGCTGAGCCAGGACAAGGCGGCCGAGGTGCTGGTGCAGGCTCCACACCTCCACACCGAGGCCGCCCGGACCATAGAGCGATACTCGCCCCCCTAGCACCGGCCTGGCCGGGGGGCTGGGGGGGCCGCTGGGCTCCCCTCGCTGCCCCGTGTGGAGCTGGGGGGGGGGCGAGAGGCGATGGGTGCTCGTCCCCTGGCGCTGCCGACGGTCCCGGAGAACTCGCTCGTAGCGAAGGTCCCATGAGAGCTGCTCCGGGATGGATGGACGGCGTGTCCCTCGACCAGCGCCCCGGCTTGCCCGGGAGAAGCCGATAAATCAGGGACTGACCCCGCGGCACCTCCGCCCCTTGCCGTGGGGGGTGCCGGGACCCCGGCACCGGGCGGCAGCGACGCACAAGCTGTGAGGCCGGGCTGCGCCCCGAGGCTTTGGAGGACATGAGCCCGCTCCTTACCTCAGGGCTGCCCCCGGGCGAGGGGTCGCCCTCGGTAGCCGCCGCGTCGCTCCGGCCCCACGGTGGGACCCGCCGGCGCTCGGCTTTGGCGCGACGGGACCCGGACTGTGCCTCCCGGACCGCCGCGGGCCGTGAGTAGTTCGTCCGTCGTGGCCGGAGCGACGCCTCCGTGCTGAGCGGGAGCGGCCAGCGCTGGGCTGGGGGCGTGTGCCCGAGCAGCCCCCGGGCCGCGCCGGGGGCTCGGGGACGGACTGACGGAGGGGGACGGTGGGGTCTGAGCAGCGGGAGCGGGACGGGGGAGCGGCGGTCACGTCCATGCTGGGGAGGCCGGGGAATCGCGATGCTCCTCGCCCCGAAGCAAGCACTGACCTCCCGTCCCGAACGCAGGGGCTCAGCCGGCTGCTCCCCGTGTTTTTGGGAGGTGGGGCAGGGCCTGTCCCAGACTGAGCCCCTGGGCCCTGCCTCGCCATCAGGGATACCCGGGGCACCCGGACCAGTCCCGGGACCCGGCGGATTCGCCCTCAGGCGGCCACTCGCCTTGATTATTTTTTTATTTTTTTATTTTTGCCAAAGACGCCCGTCTCCAGCGCGGCCGGGCCGGGCCGGGGGGTCCATGACAAAGACAAAGCGGTCTCTGGTTTGTCAGCTACGGGAGGTGGGCAGGGGCTGCGGGAGGGGCCGTGGGGCAGAGCCCAGGGGGTGCATGTGACCTGGGGCCGAGTCCCCCTCGGGCACCTTCTGCCACCACCGCACACCCTCTCCCACCTTCTGCTCGGTGTGGGCCAAGTCCCCCCAGCCTGGACCCCCCCGGCCCGTGCCCTGACCCCTCCGTTGGGGCTAATGTGAAGCTTCTCCCCCCTCCTGAGCCCCCTCCTCTCCTTTGCACACGAGGCTCCGGGCGGCCGCCAGCAGCGACTGCCCCCGGCCTCGCAGCCACTGTGCCTTAGCCTGAGCTGGCCGCTCCTGCCCAGCTGCCCCCCGAGCCTCCCGGGGCTGTCCCGGTCCCCCAGGGCCGGCAGTGTCCCCCGGAGCTGCCGTGGGGTGACTGGCGGCGGTGGCAGCACACAAAGCACAGCTGGCAGCGCCCAGCGGGGCCCCGGCCCCTCCTGTATCACGTCCAATTTGTACACGGGCTTCTCGCCCTTTTTTTTTTCTATAGTCGAAACGGAATGAGCAATAAAGTGACATTAACATGCGTGGCCTCGCGTTCTTCTCTGGGGAGGGGCCTGGCTGGTGCAGGGCTGAAGCTGAGCATGGCTGGGAGTGACCCCGGGGGACGCCTGTCAGTGCAGAGCTGCAGGGAGGGGACCCAAGGGGCTTTGTTGTGCATCTGGTTAGCCCAGACCGCCTCAGCTGGGAGGCAGCAGCAGATGCAGGTGGGACAGAGCTGTTGTCATCCTTACAAGGTGTCCCACTGCCGTCCCTCCCTGGTGTCCCCCACCCCAACCTCAGCAGCAACTCATGGGCTGACAACAAATGACACACCACGCTGCACTGACACATGTTTAATACTAAAAATTATTAAAACCAACTGAACATCCCGAACGCGGGCGCTGCCCAAGACAAGGGCTCCCAGCAGCCTGGCAAGGATAGCCCCAGGCGCTCAAGCTCTGCTTGCCGTTGTGCCACCTGGTCTGGTGGCACCAAAACTGTCCCATGGCCGAGCCTGTGACACATCTGGCAGAGCCCTCCAGGCTGGTGGTACCTCGGAAAGGGCCTCGGAAAGCAGCGCTGGGGCAGCGCCGTAAGAAAACAAACATTGAAACACACCCGGCGTGGAGGAGAAGGCAAAGTCTCTGCAAAGCTGGCAGCCAGCACGGCTGTGGGCAAGGAATCGGGGCGTGGGTGCTGTGCCGATGGCTCCATGTGCCCCACAGCAGCCGTGGGCACCCCAAAGTTTCTGTGGGCTGGGCTGTGCCCTGCAGCACAGCTCTGTGCTTGGTGCCCCGGGCTGGGCACTGCTCTGGCACAGGTTATCCAGCACAACCCGTGTGTCCATCGCGCTGCCGAGGCTCTGACCCTGGTGCTGGCCCTGCCCGTGGGGCTGGGCAGCTGGCACAGGGGTAACTGGGCTTCCTGATGCAGACTCCGGCTCCGAGCCACCCACACAGGAAAGGAAAGCGCTGTGCTCTGTCCTGCTGCTTCCTCCACCACCTCTGACACGTCCCTCCCACGGCTGCGGCGCCCCAGCGGGGACCAGGGATGGCCTTGGGGCTGCTCCCACCCTCGGCTCATGGGACTGGGACTTGACAGAACTCCAGGGGCTCTGGTTCAGGGGTTAATGCTCCCTCTTAGCTTCTGTATCGGGTGTGTCACTGGGGACGGGACACTTGGTGATGGGACAATGTGGGGTGTGGAAGGCTTAGCAGCACCCCAAATCCAAGTGCAAAATGACCCAGCGACGAGGCAATGGCTCCATCCACGGATCCTCTCAGCTAGGCAAATAGTGGGGCTGAGCATTTCTGTGGTTCTCTCTGACTCTGCAGCCATAGGCAGAAGCCAGATCCCACATGAAGAGGGGCCTGTGGCAATGTGAGGACACACAGTACCCATGGGACAGCCGGCCCTGGGGTCCTTGGAGAATTTTGTTAGCCTCACACTGAGTCTTAGGTCAAAAGCGTGCCTAAAGGCAGCAGGGTAGGACTAAGGGGTTTGGGGGAGAAGGGAAGGGGCAAGTAATGGCTGGGGTGGGCAGGGGATCAGGACAAAGCAGTTGTGGGGGTGTTCAAAGCCTCCCCCAGCAAAGCAGGCAGGGCACACACCTGAAAACTAACCTACACCAAAAAAATGAAACTCAACAAGCAAACCCCGCAGCACGGAGAGGACAAACCCCTCCGCAAGCAGCACTCCTGCATGGGGCAGCACACGGTGGGGAAGGGGATAGGGACCTGGGGCTGTCTGGCCATGCAGAACAAATAGGCTGGGGCAGGGGGAAACCTGCCCTTGAAATCCATGGCCTCTCCAAGGGGTACAGGCTGGACTAAACAATCCCAAAGTCTGTGCTGGCGTGTCCCCAATCTCTGCCCTACACAGCCTACAAACCCAAAGAGCCACCGAGGCGTGACTCGAGCTCTCTGCACCCAAGCAAACCAAGCGAAAGGCTGGTGATCCAGCACAGGGCTCACCCAAAGCTTCCCTCGCCAGCAGGGCTCTCCAGCTCCGCGCTGGCACTGCCCAAAGGCCGGCGGGACCCTCAATGGCCCAGCCTCCACGTGAACCATCCACAGCAATGACCTTCCCAGCTGGTCTGCCCTCGGGGGGCCCTTCGCAGCACGGCCATTCTGGGGTGGGTTGAAGACGTGGCGTTTATTGTTCGTGGTGGGCTGGCGGCGGTGGCGGCGCGGCCGCCGCTGGAGCCGGGCTCCCACCGTCAGGGGCTGCGTGACTCGCTCAGGGGCCCTGGGCCCCGCTTGGCCTCCTCAGCCCTCCTGAGCCCACTTGAGGAAGGTGGGGATGTCCCGCACCGGCACGTTGCGGGTCAGCGCTTTGACTCGCAGGTTCCGGTCGTCCGTCAGCAAAACCACTTCCCTGAGCAAACGGATGGGATCGTCTGCAACGAGACACATACAGAGAGCACAGTGAAGCTCAGACCTGCCCTGGGCCTTCCACCCATCCCATGGTGTTCTCCTCTAGCCTCCCTGCTCCTGGCTCTCAGCTCCCTGCTCCTTGCCAAGCTTCCTGGTGGGCCTTGGACACAGCCCTGCATCCCGAAGGCCATCTGCTGCCCTCTCTGTGCCGACCAGGGATGATTTGTGGTCACTGCCCACTGCCCACAGGGGTGGTGGACTGGCCACAGGCTGGGAAGAGGAGGTCCCTGCCTGACCCAGGCCAGGAAGACGGCCTGCGACCCTGGCTCCAGCAGGAAGCTGGTGCTATTATTCTGTTGATCTCATTATAAGATCTAAAGCCACCCCTTATTTTTTGCGGAGCTTTTTTGGAGTCGCCACTGACACCGAGGCGTTTCTGGCTGGGGCTCAGACAGACACTGAGAGTTGATGCCTGAGAAGCAACCGAAGGGATCTTGCCCCCAGATGGATGAGCTGCCCCGCACGCAACGCGCCGGGCTGGGATGTGGGAGCCACGCTTACGTGTGTGCGAGGCAGGGGAAGCATATGGGGTATGTGTAAGCAGCTGGGTCCTGTGACCAGAGTACTGTTCCTATGAGCACAGGAAACACAGTGCCTCCGAGCCAGGACGGGAATGGAAAAAACAGAGTTTATGGGAGCCCAACATGGGCCCAGATTGGCTGCGCAGGGAGCAGCAGGACGAGGGGAAGGGGAGGGTGGCCAGGAACGCGGGCTATGGTCACGGTGTTGGGGCTGGGGATGGCGGACGAGCGCCCGGCTGGCCTGTGCTGGAAGGAAGGGAACTGGGGGCTCAGTGGGAAGGCAGGCCAAGGATTGAGAGCTGCCTCAAGTGGGACCGGGAGGTTTTGCGCGGACACTTTAAGAAATGTGTAACAATAAACATCCTCTGCCCCGCGCTGGTGACGCGCCTCCTTGTTACAAACCAGAGGCTGTCAGCTTGTCAGGCCCCATTCCCCATAATCCACATGATTTCAAAATTCAGCATCATTTGCACATAAACATTTGGTGACGGTTTCTCTGTGAATCTGACAAGTTAAGCTGCTAAGAATTCGTGCTGACAAATGCGGGTTGATTTCTTGGGCAGCTGCTGATGTGATTCCCATCCCTGCCGCCCTGGCAACAGCCTGGAGGCTGTCTGGTCCCAGCACACATGGCTGATGCCAACCAGGAATCCAGAGGAAAAAGACTCCTGGACAGAAAGCATCAGGGGTCATGGGGAGAAGGCATTTTCTGGCCCTTTGTCACCACAAAATTGGATCTGTGGATGTTTATGGTGGGTTTGTCACAGGCTGGGGCATCCCCAAGGTGCCATGAGGTGACATTTGGCAATGAGGTGGGAGGGCCACAGCCTGGGGCTGACCGGAGGCAGGAGGTGGCACCTTGGTGTTGAAAGAGGCAAAATGCAGGAGGGAACAGATCCAAGGGCCATGAAAGAGAAACGGGAGGAGTCTGTGGAATGCAACAGAGAAGGGACAAAGAGGATGTGAGGATGTCCCACCTTTGTTGGAGGGCATGAAATCCTTGGCCTTGTCATTGCAATAGTGGAGGCAGCAGGACAGAATCAGGTCATCATTGTTCCCCTGGAAAAGAATGGGCAAGGTTACCCTTGGCAGGGAAAACTTTGCACCCCCACCACCCTGACTGCTGCACCGCCTCGAGACATCCCAACACAGCTCAGTGAGAGCAGGGCTGCCACAAGCTGAGACACAAGGGCCTGCTCAGCCACCTGCAAAGTGGGGACACAGAGCCACCCCCTGCCCAGAGCTCATGACCTCAGGATCCCTGGTTTTCCCTGAGGAGGTGGTGGCAAAGAGCTCCCCGATGCCCTTACCTGCTGGCCAGTGGTGTCTTCACTGCGGAAGGAGATGGACTCCAGCTCGTTGCCTCGGCTGGTCAGAGCCCTCAAACAGTTGTCCCGGCTCTCGAATCGCTCCTCCAGGAACTCGATGGACTTCCTGGCTCTCTCCTGCACTTGGCGGGCATAGCCTGCAGCCCGGTGCTCCATCTCTGGGCCCTTGGCCAGGCCATCCAGCTCGTTTATCACTTCAAACAGGAAGAGGAGGTACAGTTACTATGGGACAAGGTGCTCCCGTGACCTGCTGCTGGAGCACGCAAGTTGCCAAGGCCTCAGGGCCGGGGCACTGGGAGCTGGCTCAGGAAATCTGGGTTCAGCTGCTGCAGTGTCCCTGTGCTCCTGGACTTGGCTGCAGGTCTGGAAAAGCTTTGCTGCCTTCCACCTCCGTGGGTCACCTGGCCCGGCCCCGAGAGCGCAGGCACCTCACCCCCGCAGTGCAACTGGTGAGGGCAACTGGCTCTGCCCTGCCAAACACTGGGGACCATCACTGTGCCCCCCAGCCCACACTGCTGTATCATGCCAACAGCACGTCCGTGCCCGGGGGCGTCAGGAAACCCTGAACTCCTGCATCCTGCTCCTCTATCTCCGAGCACAGCGATGGCCCGTGGCACTGTGCCTCCTGCCCGTGTGGCACTGCCTGCCTCTGCGCTGTCTGACTGCAGGGCTGCACATGGGAACAGGAAGCAGGCAGTTCCCACCCTGGCACTATTTCCCACACAAATCCCAGGCCTGTTTTCCCACTTGAAGCCACCACCCCGTGCTCCTGGCAGGGAACATGCTCCTTTCAACACCTCACCCATCTGGCTTTGCGCATCTGTCCTGCCTCGAGATGAGCTTGGAATCCAGGTGGATTCCCAGCCTGTTCACCTTGACTGGAACCTCTTGTACTGCTGCCAAGTGGTTGGGAACTCCAGCTGCTCCATCCCGACAAGCCCGAGGGACCCAGAGCTCCAGGAGGGACCAACCCTTGGGCGCTGGGGCTGCTGGAAGAGCCGCTCTGCGTGCACGAGCGACAACGCTCCTGAGCACATATGGACACACCCTTGTATGCCCGGTCTCACAGCTGGCAGCAGGGCTGGGTACACTAATGCACATCCAGATGTGCAAACAAGTGTCCCCTGGCTGTGCTGGTGCATGGGGCTGCGTGTGCACGGAGCTGGTGTGCACGTGTGTGCGAGGGAGCCTCCGCGCGCTCTGTGTGTGTGTGTGTGTGTGTGTTTGAGCCATGGCTTCATTTCTGAAGATTGTTTCCGAGCTTGGAGCCAAGTCCTGAGTTCAAGTGGGAACTATGCATTCCTTGGGGGGTTCGGGGAGAGAGCTCGGGGTCTGAGGCCTCTCCCCAGTGCTGTGAATCACTGCCCGGGGAGCCTGCGTGATCGCTCTGTTCCATGGTGAGACTGGCACTCACTGTCTGGGTATTCCAATTAAATCTGCGCGGAGCTGCTTTGCTCTTCCCTGGCTGGAGACTCTTCTTGCTACCGACCTGATGCTGCCATTTCCACACAATGCACGGCTGGGCCCGGGGTGGGGGGAGCCATGCAAGAACGGAACATCAAACAGGAAAAGCTGGTATTCCCTCCCGAAATCCGCCTTCCTGCTTCCAAGCTAAACAGGCTTCAAAGGGGAGGCTTGTTTGTGCTTCTGCACCAGGCCTGGCTTCTCCATGGCGGGGTCAGGCTCAAGGAGCACGGAGCAGGTTAAAGAGCAAGAGAAACAAACCCAACGAGAAGCCAAGCGCTTAACCCCTTGCTGCATCCCCAGGAAGAGCAGGGAGCAGTGCTGGGGGAAGGGCACTGTGCCTCTCTCCAGTCTGCCCATGGGACATGGCACCAAGGCCTCTGTCCCCAGCAGCCACAGGCCCAGGGGATGGCTTCCTCCTGCCCATACTGACAGCTATCCTGGGGGATGAGGGGGAATGTGACCAACAAGTTCATGGACAGGGAGCTGCTGGCTTTGGGGTGCTTCTGGGGGGCTTGTGGCAGCAGTGGGAGAAGAGTTACTCTGTCCCCATATGACGAGGCAGCAGGACAGGAGAGCACTGAATGTGCTCAGTTGTGCCTGTGGCAGCGCAGGCCAGGCTCCTTTTGCAGGTTGAGGGCAGTGGTATCTTGGACAGGGGGAGGACCAGAGATTTCAGCTCTCCTGCTGCCCCTGGCTGGGGTTTGATGGAGAAGCCTCCCAGCAACCACTGGAGTGCACCAGGAGGCAAAGCCATGGCTCCAGGGCAGGTCCCAGCTCTCCCAGGTGTTAACATGCCCCATAGCCCCCAGGGCTTCCCAGGCTCTGCTGGTGCTGCTGACTGCCTTCCCTCGGCTTCTGCAGTGCCAAGCCACGGAGCAACTTGGCAGCTCCTGTGCTGAGCTGGGCAGGCATCCAGCCCTGCTCTCCCCACCCAGGGGTGCCATCCCCAGGCCCAGGAATCTCTCCTGAGCTGGGCTGCTCAGCCTGAGGGGAAGGGCAGCAGCTGGATGTCGGCTCTGGGACAGGCAGAGCTGTCTGCTGGACACCAGGAGTTGAAAAGGAACCCCCACAATGGCTCAGAGGGCAGCACCCCTGCACGCCACGGCGTGCACCTGTGCCATTTCACTGCCTGGACACCCACAGAACTCAGCTGGTCCCCGGCCTCCTGGGGCTGTGGGCTCTGCAATGCTCAGCCCCACTCCTGCCCCAGGCTCTCCTGCTATCCTCGGGGATCCTGTGAGTGCCAGGCTGGCAGCGGGACGTGCCAGGCGCCGCAGTGCCACTGGCCAGAGGAACAGCACCTCCAGCCCGGAGCGGGATCAAACAGCCCGAGCAAAGGCATCGAACCAAGCGCTGCCGCCACCCCGGGAGACCACCCAGCAGCACAGCCGTTATCTGCCAGGGTGAGTGTTTACCAATAACGGGAACCAGCTTGCTGTTTTACTGCGAGCTTTATAAGGATAAAAAGAAGGGCTGGGCTTGAGCAGCTCCAAGACGCTGGGACACAGGCCGGCCATTTGCTCAGCCTGCCTAAGCCCCAGCTCAGCTGGGATAAGCTATCTGCTCTGATTGTTTAACAATTCCTCCTCCTTGCTCCCTTTGAAATTCCCTCCAAATCCCATTTAACACCCATCTGCTTTCCTCCAGTCCCTGGCACCCCCAAATGAAGCACTGGGAGAAGTCTGCTGAGTGCTGTGGGCAGAAGGCTGGCAGGGAGGGAGCAGGGTGACAGGGGCTGAAGGAATGCCAACAACGATTGGGATGAGACAGGGCAGGATGAAGTCTAGTCCCATGGCACAAGCTGACTAGCTCCAGACCACACAGGCACTGAGGGCATGTGGGGCATGGAGAGAGGGAGCCAGACTGGAGGGACAGACCACACCAGGGCAGAGGGGACATCCCCACCACAGCACTGACCCTACTCACCGATCAGGGGCACCACCAGGATGAACTTCCTGCAGTCCAGCAGTGTGACCAAACTGCTGAGGTGGTCGATGAAACCATTGGTGTCCGGGACCAGAAAGACAGGTCTGATCTCCAGCTCCATCTGCCTCATTTGGCTCTGGTCTTTCAGCACGGCCTGGAGGAGAAGGAAGGACACATGGTGAGTAAGGAGGATGTCAGCTCTATGACCCGTGGACCCTGAGAGCAGAAGATAAGCCTGGCTGGCACGTACAGATCCATGGGAAGGGGACTGGGAGGAAGCTGCATCCATCCCACCTGCACACCCCAAACATCAGCTCTTGCAGGCCACAGTACACATGTGAGCAGGATGGCAAAAGCCTCCAAGAAAACATTCTCCCAGAAAAACAACCCTGTCCAGGCTTTGGGAGAACTGGGACCAGCCTTGAAAACTGAGGTATTGTGGGAATTGTCCTATTTGTGGGACTGGCAGTTCCCAGGATCGTCTGCACTGGTGCCAAGGGGGAGGGAGGAGAGGGGTTCTGGGGCTTCACATGGAAACAGGTCAAGGTGGCAAGAGACAAAACAAACCAGTTTGGGATACATAAGTCTTGCCAACAGCCTCCTAACACAGGGACACCAAGCAGGCAGCCAGAGATCTGTGGCTGATTATCTCCTTCACTGTCCTACCACCTCCTGCACGTGCCTTGCCTTTTCCGACTCCATCCAGCTGGGAAACCAGGTGGGTTCCAGCCCTGAAAACTCACAGCACTGTCCTTGGTCAAGCCCTTCACACCCACAGAGACCAGAGGTGCTCACACTCACAGGGGGAGGGTCTGCTGGGGCTTGCTGGCCGCCCTCTGGGCTGCACCTGGACCTCTGGCCAAAGTCAGTTGCCAAAACGGGACCCCAGAGCTCACATATGACTTTTGAGGCTCTCGAAGGACTTGGGCTCTTTAGTAAGCCACAGGCTTAAAAAACTCAGATGCTATTCTAGTGCTTCCTCTGCTTAAAAATAGCTTCCCTGGACTCGCTGATGTTTGTTGCCTCTAATAGGAACCGGTCACCCATGGAGCACAGCAGAGCTGCTGTGGAACACATCCACCATGCAAACCCTTCTGAGACCAGGCTGGGACCCACCAGATGTGCGCTGGGCACACGTGGTGACCACCAACCCTGTCCTGCCCAACGGTATGGGGAGCTCCCCCTGCCCACAGGGAAGATCCCAACCCTGCCTCAGTCATGCCAAACCCTCGGAGGCGCACTGGAACAACGAGCTGCATGGGCCAGCAGTGGCCATGGAAAGAAGTGGTTTTTTAATTCATTTCCAAGTGTTGTCATCTGGCTTTAAATCAAGGCGGCTTGATGCTGCCACCTCCCACAAGTGTCTCCAGGCAAGGCAGCAACCAGAACCTCACCACGTGCCTCCCACCCTCCTTCTGGCAGTGCTGGTCCTGGGGATGTGGCTCCCACAAACCCTTAGGGGTGGCAGGCAGAGCAGGGATCATGTCAGGTCCTGTCTGCTGCATGCCAGCAGAAGGACATGCCTTGCCCATCTGCACCAGTGTCCCCAGGCTGCAGCTCTGTACCAGCCATGTGCTAGATGCCATCCCTGCCTGTGCTCTGCCTTGGCACTCACTGGTGGCACAGGAAAAGCTACAGTCAGGGACAACCTGGAACCAACCCCAGCATGGAACTGCTGCTGCCCCCTCACCACAAGGAGAACAGCAGGTGGGGTGTCTCCACAGGGTTTTGGGGTGTGGGAGGAGCTGCTTGTCCCTGGGAGGCACTGGAGCCTGCTCCACCTGCCTTGGGGAGATAGAGAAGGGCCCCAGCAACCAATGCAGAGACTCAGAGAGTGGCAAATCCCTCGTGGGGCTGCCGTAGAGGTCAGTGGCCCTGAAGGTGCAGGAAGTGGGGATGAAACCACGCCGTTTCCACTGAATAGTGACAGTCCTATGTGAACAAGAGCTGGTGGCAGGAGGAGACCCCGGCCTGCACCCCAATACATTTCCTGAGCCTGTGACTCACCCTAGCCCGTGCAGGTGACCTCAGCAGTGTCAGCAGGACGCTCACCTACCCCTCCGGCCCGGGGCACGGGGGTGACGGCGGGGAGGGCAGTACCCTCGTGTGTGGCATTTGCCCCGGCGGCCCTCGCGGGCCGTACCCGGCCGATTCCTGGCAGCCGCCAGCAACGCCTGTGCCGGCCGTCACGTCCCATTCCGCTCGCCGGGCCGCCCGGTGAGAGAAGGACACAGGATGCGCCGGGAGTGAAAGAGCGAGGTCGGCGGGGAGCGTGCCAAGTCCCCGCGCACAGCTCCGGGCCGCTCGGGGAGCCAGAGGGAAACTCGCCTTTGCAGAGTTCAGAGGCCGGCAGCGAGATTTATTTTTGTTTGTGTGAGTAAAAGGCTGCAGAAGCCTCCGGCCAAGGGGTTTGGGGGAGAGAGGAGTGGCCTGTGATTCATGCGGACGCTGGCTGGCCTCACGCCAGGGATGAAAGGGAGCCCATGTGCGGCAGAACCGGGGAGGCCAGTTCTGCTTAACCCTTCTGCTGGTCAGTGGGGCACGGTCCCGTGGGGAGGAAGGGGAGCATGCGGGTGTGCACCGGGGTGTCCACGTTTGGGACTCAGCTTCTGTGCTTTTAGGGCTGCCTGAAGCGAGCTGCTGGCCCCACCATGCCTCAGTGTCCCTAAAACAACGAGAGGGAGATGGTGGCCTGTGTGTCCTGCTGGGAGGTGGGGTTTGGAAACCGCCCTGGGGAGCGCAGGCTGGATAGAACAGAAGAGGTACAGCCTCGCCGTGGCCCAAGTGTTTTGGGACAGCCGGATTTTAGCTTTGGCTTATTTGGGTTAAACAAATAGGCTCGGCTTGGCTCAACTCAGTGGCAGGGTGACCCCACAGTACTGGACGCAGCAGTGGACCTCTGAGACCAGGGGCTCCTTGCCCTCTCCTGGGCTGCCAGCTCCACCCCCCTTGCCTCCTGCGCCCGAACGCTGCGGTGTCAGCGCTGCTCCCACCCGCGGCCCCCTCCCCATCCCGCTGCTCCGGCCACGGGGGCTTCTCCCAGGAGCCGGGCCGGAGCCGGAGGTGGCTCCCCCGGCTGCCCCAGCTGGTGGCAGCACTGAGATCAGACACTCCTGCACACACAGTCCCAAATTCCCAGCTCATCCATCAGCTGGGATCACCTGGGGAATTCCCCGGAAGCCGGTGCCCGGGTGAGGGCTTCCAGCGTGGGAGGGGACGGGTCCCCCAAAAGCCAGAACTTTGTGCAGAGCGACAGGGGGGCGAACTGAGAGCCTCCACCACCAGCACAGAATAGGAGAAGGCTCCACATGGACCCCGGAGCTCCGCACACGGACCCCAGAACTCCTCTGCCCGCGGTGCCAGGATGGCAGAGAGGCCGAAGAGAAAAGCGACAGGTCACACGGGGTCACGCCGCTCAGCCAGGACGGAAGGGCCACCACCATCCTGCCACCACCTCTCTCCCGCCACCACCCTCTCCCCAACCGCGGCGAAAGCCGGCGCCGCTGCCCCTTCCAACCCCGCGCTCTCCGCGGGGATCGGATTTTCCAGGGCCGAGAACAATGCCTCCTCCAAGCCTCTCTGCTCCAGGGCTTCCTCCTCCCAAGGCTCGTCCCCAGCGTCTTCCTCGGGAGTAAACGTGCCCCGTGCCTGGTAGCACACCGGGGCCGCCGCCGTGGCGGAGCCGCCGTGGGTGGGTGTGCGCCTTCCGCAGGCTGCAGGCACCCGCTCCCAGGCAGGTGCTGTGCCGGCGCGTGTGCGCCCGCGGCATTGTTCCTGCGGGGAGGGAGAGCGTGAATGGGACACGGCTAAATTTAGCCACTTACTCACACTACCGCCACAAAGGAGCGGCTGCATCTTAAGGGGGCGGCCGTTCCGTGGGCTCAGAAGGGACAGGAGAGAGGCTATTTTGGGAAGACATGTCATAATTGGCCGCCCCGGTTGAGCTGCTTCTGTAATGCTGAGCAAAACAATAGCAGCATCCAGAGGAAGAGCCTGTTATGTTTCAGGTGGGATGTTTTCAACCGGTCAGGAAACTCGACCGCTCCCAGCGCGCAGCGGCGGCACAAAGGACAGGGGACGCTGAACAGCATGGACCAAGGGCTGGCCAAGCAGCAGGACAGGCTGTGGCTTGGGGACAGCCCTGTCCGAGAGCACTGCCTGCCCCAGCAGTGTTGCTGCCACCTCTTCTTGTCCACCTGCCTGCCTGGTCTCTCCTCCCTCTAAACACCTGAGCAGCACCCAGGGATGTGCCTGGTCTTTCACCTCGTGCTGATGCATCCCTTCTGTCACCAGCTCTGTCCCAGTGTGGGAATGTGGTGAGGGCAGTGGCAGGCTGGCAGTGGAGCCAGGGAGCTGCTCTGCATCTAGAGCTGACCAGGGACACAAGAGACCTGACCCTGCTCTATCTTTCCTCTCAGAGTAATGGTTTTGGGGTCGGTGCTTGTGTAGGGGAATGAAGCTGAGCTGAGTTCCCTCTAAAGCTGGTGCTGGCTGAGGGCCACCCCATTTGCCATTTATCCTGCCTGGACCTGTGCTTCGCCAGCAGCTCAAGCCACAGTCCTGCAGATAGCCAGGGACAGAGACCTAAGGAGAGCAGTGAAGCTCAAATCCCCCTCAAGGTGTCAATCAGCAGCACAGCTGGGCTGCCAGAGACTGGGGAACAAGGCAAAGGCAGGAAAACCTGCAGGGGAGAAGGCAGCGACTTGATCCATGAAAAGTACAACTCTGCAAGTCTCAGGTGAGGCTGTGACACTGTGCTCTCCTTGGGCACAGAAAGAAACCACACAGCCAAGAGATGAAGGCTTTGCACCCTGGGGGACTGCACACACCATCACAGATTCCACAGGAGGCAGCCACAGCACCTGGACCCCAGTCCCCACTGCTGTGTGGGGAGCTGAGTCCTGTGGGCTGAGCCAGGAGCCACATCTGCTGGACTCGGATGGAGCTGTGGCTCGTCCCCAGAAAAATGAAAGGGTGACTTGGAGAGCAGCTGACATTCCCTAGGTGGGCAGTGAATGAGAGGCTGTAACAGGGAAGGGAAAAGGTCCCCAGCTCCCATGAAACACTAAATCTGTTGGGAAGAGCAGAAAGGTGAAGGATCACAGGTTAAGAGGGAAAGTGGAGGGGGTGGATGCCGAGCTGGCTCCAACCTGGCCTCCCCCAGCAGCATTTTCCACCCGAGCTCCTCTGCTGCTCCAGCTGCGTGGTCAGAACCCGGGCAGGGACAGGACTGGGGCAAGCACACATGTTCTGCTCCAGGCCATTCCCAGCCAGCGACGGCCTGGATGACTTTACTGACTTTACTGAAGCCCCAAGGACTTCTCCTCCACCCCGCGCCTTCAGACTCCAACTGCACCTCAGCTCTCAGCTGTGCAGCCCCTGAAGCTGCCCACACCCTCATTTTGACCTCTCTCTGACTGCGAGCATCGGCCCCAGCACGGCTGAGGAGGAAGGGAGGAGCAGGCTGGGGGAGAAAGCCCCTGACAACATCAGGCAGCCCCCACTCTCCCTGCAGAATGGGCAGCGGCCATCCCGGGGGGCCCCGCTGCAGCTGCGCCGCTCGCCGGGCTCTGCTGCGCGCTGCCCTCCCCGAACATGTGCAGTTCCTGTTTGCTGTGTCTGTACAAGGCAGTGGGAAGTGGGGAATTTACTTACACCTCCCGCTTAACAACCATGGGAGGCTGGAAGGCTTCAGGCCGCTTTAATTTACAGCCCATCTCTCCAATCTCTCACTCGTTTCGTTGCTGCTTTCTTCCTCCTCGTATTAACGTGACCCAGGTACCTGCCAACAATAATGGACTCGCTTGTGGGGGCGGCCCCTCCCTCCCTGCACACAAAACTTCTACCTTCGCCTTGATATGGATTGCTCCGAATTCAAATGAAAAAAAAAAAAAAGGGAAAAAAGAGAAAAAAGGCGAAATCTGAAAAGGTTGGGGTGGGTTTGGAAAAGCGAAGCGCAGTGGTTCTGGGCCCGGCGCCAGTAGCCCGAGGGTACACATGTGCAGGCTCTCCCAGTAGGGCCTTCAGCAGCCCTGTTTTACAACCACCTCGGCACACACTGCAGAGTTCACGCATATGGCCAGACAGATGTGTCTGGCTTACGTTCAAGGCTGGAAAATGAAGAATTATGGAAGTGAAGGGCCCTGGGCATTAGAGAGGGCGGAGGTGAGGGGGAGGGGAGCCAGGGAGAATTTTTCCTCTGCTGAGAAATCCTCATCTGGGCCGCGAGGCTGGAGGAAGAGGGGTTGCAATCGAGGAGGCAGCCAACAGCCATCCATGCATGTGAGATTGCTCTTAAAGCAACAGGGTGCATCGCCAGGCATCTGCTCCCAGTTCAACCAGTTTACTTCACCAACTCCCACTGGGAAACATGCTCTCATCAGGCCAGGGCCAGGCCAGGATCACCTGCATCCCGTCTGTTTGTCCCCATAACGATGGCAACGTTCTGGCTGCAGCAGCCGTTCGCCGACTATTTTTCCGCCGCTGGCTCCTGCATGAACTCTGCTGTTCATGTCCCACCCTCTCCCTTGTCTGCCTGTGCCCCGTTGCACAGGAAGGCTGATTTCTCACCAAATCTCGCTGTCACAGAGCCTCTGCCCTGGGTGGGGGCACAGCTCACTGGCATACTCGCAGAGAAGCCACTGCCCTGGGGCACAGCTCTCTGCCTGGCACACACAGCACTACAGCCAGCAGCTAAAGCACTGCCCTGCCGCTCCTGGGTGTGCTGGCAGCTCCATAGGGAAGCTGTGTCTGGCTTCAAGTGGGTCCCCAAAACCTTCATTTCAAGGCATGGCAGGACAGGTCTTACCCAGGGTGGGGACAGCAACCCAGATTTGGACCTTCCAAAGGGCCAAAGCTGTTTGCTGCTGGGTTTCACAGAGGCAGCTCGTGGCATTACACCCAGGAAGGTTAAGGTGCCATGGGACATCTCAAGAAGCCTTTGAAGCATGGTAGGAAAACAGCTGTGCACCACTGGCACAGCAAGGTGGGATCAGTCCATCCTACCTGAATCTTGTCTTGACGGCGCTGCTGCTCAGCGACTTTCCTGGCCAGTGCTTGCTTTTTGGCTCTGAGCTCCTTGATGTCCATCTCTCCTCCACTGCCTTCAGTCTCAGAGTCATCTTCAAAGGCCTCAATCCTCACATCATCCTCCTTCTTCCAGGAAATGCAGAAAGAAAGAAAAACAGGAGGGCAGTCACTGTAAGGGATGCTGGTGGCAGAGATCATTCTCGTTCTGCTCTTCCTTTTCCAGCAGACAAATCCCTGTCAGGCAGTCCATCACCCTTTGCTGATGGGTGACTGACTATTTCTAAACATCCAAAAGAAGCCAAATAAATAGCAAACCTTCAGGAAATGACAAGGTGAGACAGGAGATAATGGGCAGGAAAGGCAGCGACCAGGCTGGGCAGGGGCAGCCCAGCTTTATGCTCTGCTCTAAAATCACACCCTCTTCCTCACCTTGGAAAACTCTTCCCACAGCCTTGGGTGAGTCACTGATGTTTTATTGCCTCCAGTTCTGTGAAATCATAGTATTTCCCTGTCTCTCTGCTTTGCCTGGCTGTTCAGGCTGCACATCCCTGTTCAGGCTGCTTCTTCCCACCTCCCTGCACCAGGGCAGTACAAGGCTGCTCTAACACTGCTGCCTCATCCCACAGGGCACATGGGCTGCTCATCCTGACAGGAACCTCAGATCCACAAACTCAAGTACTCTTCTCCATTTTGACCTCTGAGTAGTCCAGAGAGATTCCTACACCCATCCCAAAACTTCCAGCTGGTCTGGAACAGATGTTTCAGAAGGAGATGTTCAAAATCTTGATTTTAAAGCTCCACATGATGGAGCATCCACTGTGTCTCAAGGTCACTCATTTCAACAGTTAATTACTTCCTCTGTTAACATTTCCAGCCTACTTCTAGTCAGCCTTTGCCATGCTCCTGCTGTCCAGGAACCTTGTCTTTGCTGAATTCAAGGGTCCCTGGTTCTCCAACCTCCTGCCCACACCAGCACATCTGGACCATACTGCATCATCTTCTTCTTCTAGAGACCTTGCCCTGAGATTCCCCACCAGTTCTGCAGACCGTTCCCAGTATGCCTGCACTGCCTGAACTGGAGACCCCAGAAAGAGCCATGCTGTTCCTACCTTAGGTGGAGGCCACACTGGCCTTTTCCCACAAACCCAAATCTCTGGGATACAGGAGGGTGGGAGGTGGTGGCTGGTGTCTAATTGGGCATCACTCACAACCATGTTCTGCCCAAGCTTTGCTGCTCTCCCCAGTCATTCCACACCCAAAGGGGAGCCCACAAGTCCCTGTTCCTCAACATGTGTCCCACATGTGCTGCCCAGGAGCCCAAGTCTCTGCTGCTGCCTGTAGACTCCTCACCTCATGAGCCAGCCTTGCTCCCCAGTGATCATGGGTGGCCTTCCCAAGCCATGCCACTACCCATCCTCCCTTCTCTGCACAAAATCCAAGGGTTGTGATGGGGCTGGGTAGAGTTTCCAGATGGCACCTGGCCAGAAAAACCTGCTCTGAGCCCCTGGAGGGCTGCAGGAGACAGATCCTGCATAGAGAGTTAAGAGCAGGGCTACACTCCCTGCCCTGTGCAGGCTGCCACCACACGTGTCAGCAGAAGGGACTCGTGGTCTTAATTTAGAACAACCCCAGTGCTGCACAGTCGTGCACTCAATCATTTCACCCAGGCCACAGAACCACCTTCTCTTCTCTCCCTGTGACCTTTTAGCCATGGGAACGAGGAAGATGGGAGCCCTCAGGCTCACTTCCCTCTGCTGGGACAGCCTGGACCACAGGGGATGGGGGGATGCTGCCAGAGGGAGAGTGTCACACCAGGGCCTCAGGGACAAGCCTCTGTCTGATGCAGATCTGCTGGGGGGGGTCAGGACCTGCTTGCCCCACAGTGCTGGTGGTCACTCTGGTGAGCTGCAAGCTCCCTTGAGATCAGAGCCCAAGAGGGAAGCTGCAGGGTTGCACAATGAGCTCATGGAGAGATTCCCACAGCTGAGCAGAGACTGTGGGGATGGGGCAGGAGGGAGCTATCCTGGTACTGTACTTGCTCACAGCAGGAACTGGATGGACTGAGCCAACAAAAGGAGCATTCTTAAGAACAGGACCATCCCTGTCATGACACTGGGAAGAACCTAAACACCCCCCCATATCCCACATGCCAGCTTGAAAACCTCCAGCACCTTTTCCAGAATAGGACAGAGATCCAGGTCTCCCACATTACAGAGACAACTCTTGCCTGGGGATTTGCTGTCCCCTGCTCAGCTGGTACAAGGAGGGTGCTGAGTACAGCACTGCTCTGGGCTTCTCTGAGCTTTCTGACTTTCAGTTCCCATGGGACAGAGACGAGGTGCTGTCCCTGCTCAGGGTGACATCCCTCTGGCTCTGAGTGCCCAGCCCCAGCACAGGGAGGGGAGCCAAAGTGAGCCTGGGCAACACCAGGGGCCACCCAGCCTCCTGTTCCCAACGCCTCTGCTCCTCTCTCCTGTTTCCCTGGCCTTTCCAACGGCAAGATTAAACAGAAGAAAGGAGTCAACCTGCAGAGCAGCTGGCAGGGCCCTTAAACACACACACGGAGCCTGGAGTGAAGCAAGGCCTACAGGAACAAGCAAGGGCAGAAAAACAAGAGTTGAATTCCTTAATCACATCAGGATGTGAGAGGCAGGGGAGGGACGGGGCGCCAATGTCAGCTCTTCCTGTACGTGTGCTGGAGGCTGGAGCTCAGGCCTCCGCCGCAACGAGCTCCACGGCTATAAACTTGATCCTGAAGCTGAACCCTGACACCCCCTCGCCCACCTCCTCTCCCGGGGCCGTGGTGCTGCACGTTATTAAAGCTGCCCCCACCCTGGGTATGAAAAAAGCAGCATCTGGAACTCATAGCGGCGTGCGAGATAGAGGCAGGCGGGCTGGGCTGGCAGGAAAGGGCACGAGCGAAGCACACTCAGGAGACAAGGGCTGTGCACCATTTGCCCCCCCTGCCTCCCCCCATAAAATGCACACGCAGCTAAGCCAGCTATAAATAGCGGGAGCTGCAGGGCAGGCAGAGGCTGGGCCCCACAGGGGTGATTCTTCCTTCACCGAGGCGCGCTCTTCCCGCACGGTACCTGATCTTCCAGTTGTTTTCCCTCTTGGCTTCCCATTTCCTTTCCCATGGCGTCTGGGACGGGTGCCACTGACACATATTTTCCACCCTTGAATGCCAGCAAAGGCTCTTCTTGTCCACAAAGGGCTTCCAGGAAATACTTCAGAACTGTGACCCTCTTGCAGTCGGCTGCAATAACCTACGGGGTGAGGACGAGGGGGTTGGGGAGAGGGAAAGGAAAACAAAGTCAGTGCAAAGGGGAGCGGATGAGTAACGACCAGGGGGAAATGTTCGGGATAGAAGGCCCAGTGGGATGCAGGCAGCACCTCAGGGATGTGAGGGGTGCCCCTCTTCTAAACACGGCTGGAAGGGGTTTGCCTTGCTTTGTAGTCCCCAGGGAAAAGGAGGCAGGCAAAGTCAGGACATTCAGCACCGATCCTGTCCTGCTTCCTCTGAGCACTCCAGGGCTGCAGGACTCCCAGGACGCAGCCAGCCCCCTGCCCAGCCCCAGCAAATGGGGGAAAATCCTTCTGAACCATGACAGATCAATGATGTGGCCTATCCCTCTGCTTCCTTTTGGCTTCGTTGTTGGATTTCCCCCCTAAGAGCTGTGGAGGGATGCAGGTGTGAGAGTGAGAGGGTGGGGGCATTTGAGAAAACCTGAGCCCCATCTCACCTCCAGCCCGACCCTGTCCCACGGGCCCATCTCACAGTCCAACTGGGGAGCCCTGCTGGGGAGGCTGGGACAGATCTAGCCTGAAGGAAACTCAATAGCTTGGGTAATTATCCAATTTATGAGGCTCTCAAATGGAGTTTCCAGAGCACGGGAGCCTGGTGCCTCCACAGCCCTGTCCCACGCGGCACAGCCTCAGCCGGCACCTCTGCCACGCCTGGCCTTGGCTCAGCCCTTGTCCCCTTGCAGCAGGGCTCTGCACCTGCACAGCTCTCCCCTGGTGTTTCCTGCTGACTGGTGTCACCCCCAGGGAGCTGCAGATTTATAGGGAGAAAGTCAGCAAACGAGATTAAAAGTGCTGCACACTACGGACACAAAGTCTGTGCTGACGCCTGAGTTTCCCCTGCCCCCAAACCACCCTGGGTTTGCTGTGCTCGCAGACCAAAGCAGTCTCAGACACCCCCATCCCAAAAGGGTCTCTGCAGGCTCCCAGGACTGGGATTCTGAAGCTGGGCGGAGGGCCAGGTGCCTCACGGCCAGGGACACACCCCATGTGATGCCAGGCCTGGTCCTGATGTGGTTGTGCCCGACGGGGCCGTGCCTCGGTGAGCCAGGGCTGGCAGTGGCACTGGCCCTGCTGCACCAGGCTGCTGTGAGAGGAAACTTCTGCTCTTCCACAGCACTGCCAGTTTCCTCTCTGCAGGCTAATTTTAACCATCATGTCGCTGCCGTGCGTGTCAAAAACCTGACCCTCCTCTGACCTCCAACCTCCCACCTCGGCTACTGCCGGAGCGAGCCACCTTCGTGCACCCGCAGCTGGGGCTGCCTCTGTTGAAAGGTGTCCCCCTGAAATCCTCTTGTCCCCCTGTACCTGCGTGGGAGGAGAAGCCCTGTCCTCCCCACAGAGGCAGCTGCTGCTGCAGGGAGGTGGTGTGAGCAGGGTGATCACAAGATTTAGTATTTTGAGGACCAACAGATTCACAACCACTGATTCTACACCTATAAAATTTGTCCTATGGTACTGAGGGAAGCAAAGGACAAGGTGACACCAGCTCAGCAGCTCCAGGAGCTGCTGGGGACCTTCTTTCCCAGGACAGCCTTTTGCTTGTGACATTCAGCCAGGAGCAATCCCTGCAAGTGTCACCACAGGAACGTTCCCAACCTCCTGGCTCTCCTTTAGGAACGATTGTGTGCAGGGGAAAGTCCAAAGGAAAGAGAGCATGAGCAAAGTGGGAATGGCTGTCATGGGAAACATCCCTCCTGAGAGTTCCTGAGAGCTCTGAGAGCTCTGGGCTGCAGCTGAGGGAAGTGGTGGAAACCTCACCACTGGCTTCACCCCCAGCTCCATGGGTTAATGCCATGGAGACCCAGCCTGACTCACACAGGGTAACTTCTGCCCAGGGATTTTCCAGTCTGGGTATCTGCAGTTCTGTTGCGCCCAGGCTGCTGGGCAAGCAGAGCGCCCACCACCACCAGCCATGTGCCAGGGGATGCCAGGATGTGGCCAAGAACAGCAACAGCAGGGAAGGGAATGCAGGAACTGCCTGTATAGGTGAAGAGATGGGTGCCTCATCCGGACTCCATTCCTCAGGGATTTCTCAAGACACCTCTAGAAATAAAAGCCACATCCATGAGGTTTTCAGGAGGGGTTGAGTGCTGACACAGCTGCAGGGCAGCCATTGCTCCACAAAGGCTTAAATCTGAGCCTCTCGGATCAGGAATGATTGGGCAACACACAGAAGAGCTCCTTTCACCCTTGGCTGGGGCTGGGGACAAGGGCAGGTGGGATCACTCCTTCCTCCCCTGAAGAAGAAACCAGTAGGAAACACCAGATTTCCTGCCAAGCCAGCACAGCACATGCTTAAATCCAGCTCATCTGCTGGGGGGAAAAGAGCCCAACCAAAGGCCCATGACATAATGCCACAGCAACTCGTCTCATGAACACATTTTTCCAGCCCACATGAATGAAAAACAGGGAAGGAGCAAATGCTCTGCACATCCCCGTCACGTGCAGCCCTGCTCGGGGAGGACGCGGCAGAGCCCCAGGCTGCCGGCAGCCAGGCTGGGAACGAAGTGACCCATGACTGGCACCCAGGGCTCTCTGAAACAGCGGACAGGGACCTTGCGTGCCGCCGAGCAACCTGCTTTGGTCAGAAACTTCCTGTTTCAGGGTGGAAATGTGAGCGGCAGCACCGGGATAACCGCGATGGCCGTCAAGGTGCTCGCCGGCGCACGTGGCGATGCCAGCGGGGCGTGGTGGGGACACCGGGAGCTGTGCCCGACCTTCCCGAAGGAATGGCAGCGTGAAATGACATGGTGGGGATGTTTCGGGTGATGTGGCAGCAGACACCTCAGCCCCAGCGGGGAATAGAGCCCTTCCCCCTCTGTGCAGAGCAACAGCAGGAACCGAAAGCCTGGCTCCGAGTCACTGCTGGGTATGAAAATAGGCCTGACACGAACGCAGCCGCTCTCAAAGGAAAACCGAAAACGAGAATTGCTGAAGTGGTCTGGTGCCCCCGTCCATGACCCGGGCTCAGTTCCCCAGAGCCACCCCAGAGCCCCTCGCCACCGCGGTGCCTCTCGGGGACACGTGGCTGGGGGCCAGGCGTGGGACTGAGGTGGCTTCGGCTGCAGCAGCCCTGATTGCCAGCCTGATCTCATCGGGGCTGGAGGGGAGATGTTTCCAATCTCCTGCTCCATCAGACAGGCTCACCACCAGCTTGGCCACACTGCCGAGATTCATTAGCCAACTGCTAATTCATGGGTCACACATTAACATACTGATCATTGAGTAAGGCACAGCGGGACACACATTAACACACACTAACTGCCTGTTGAGACCCACAGGGCTGGCTGCGCATTAACTGTACCAGCTGTTGTGTTTTCAAAGCCACTCTGCAGTGCCAGTGCCACCAGGACCTCACGAGTGTCACCTCCTGCCAGCAGTCAGTGGGGTTCCCCAGTCTAACCAGGGGTTCCCAGATCTAATGAAGCTGATCCCCTCTATGGTCTCAGCTGTATTTGCCCCCACTGATAAAACAGGCAGAAGGGGAAAATCTTCCCTGAGCACTGTGGAGGGCAAAGGACTCCCACACCACAGCGCCACATGTCCTCCAGAAGATTTAAGAGGAGGGAAGGGCTTGCTCTGAGAGCTGTGAGCTCTGTGCCTGAGGGGACACCTGCACCTGGTGCTGGCGGGGTGACACCACCAGAAACCAGCCCCGCTCTCGCTTTGGGTCAGAGGAGCGCCTGGAACCGCGCCTCTGCCCCCCGGCCGGCCCCGCTGCTCCGCACGCGGCTCTCCCGCAGCTCCAAAATCGCTGTCACACCCTCCGCCGCCTTCAATCAACTTTTACAACTTGTTAATTTTACACAGCGTCCTAAAGAGCAAACAACTGGGAGGCAGGAATGCAGATTCCTTCAGCTAGTCCAAAGAGCCTCCGGCAGCCCAGCCAGCTGGCCAGGGGAGCCCTGCTCAGCCGTGGGGACCTGCCACATCCCGGGGGGGACATGGTCTGGAGGGGGCTGCCCCACGCCCTCTGGCAATGCCACACTGCTGCTGGAGGTGTGTGCAGGGATCCTGGCAGCTTCTCCCTCTCCCAGTCCGAGACTCCACAAGGAAACAGGAGGCAGCAGCTCTGGAGAAGTGATTGCTCAGAGGACAGGCTGCCATTGCCGGCTCTGCATTCCTATGTGCGAGGGGGAGACACCAGCACATCCTGACAGCTGGATTCAGAAGGGGAAAAGGACATGAGAAGCTTGAGTCATAGCATGGAGAGATCCCATCCCAGATTCGGAGATGGGAACGGGATAGGACTGGGACTCAGAGCCAAGCTCCAGCACGATCCAGAGTGGGGAAAACACTGTTTTTGCCACATCATTTTAAACATGTCTTAGCTGAAGTAGCTGGACGATGCTGAGACCAAGTGAGCCCCAAACAATCTAAACCACGCAGCGACTGCACTGCCCGGCTGAAAAGTTTGCACTGACCCTGCAAAACATCCAGGCAGGCCATGGCTCAGTGCCTCCCTGTGCCCTGGGCTGCCTCCTCCCATCCCTGCGGAGCCAGCTCGGAGGAGGAGCACAAAGGAAAGCGCCTGCCTCGTTTGGTCTCAGCCCTTCTGGGTTTTAATCTCACAGGCTTGCACAGAAGCTGGGTGGGTTCAACCCTGGACTCATCACAGCCCAACTTCTCTGAGCTCGTTCCCCACCCGAGGAGCCCCTTGCTCTGCCCAGCCCCAAAAACAGCTTGGAGGGGTTTGGTTCCTGGGTAGGGAGGACCAAGGTGTCCATCCCAGCTGGGCAGAGGCACTCACAGCTGGGTGTAACCCTGGTTTCAGCAGCTGAGAGCTGCCTGCAGGCACAGGTCTCTCAGAGAAACTTTTAATTTCAACTAACCCCACAAGCAGGCTCCGTGGATGTGGTTCCCACGTGCCTGCAGTGCTCTGTGTGACCCGAGAGAGCAACTATGGCTGCAGCAGGGACCAAACCAAGGCACCTCTGGCTTGGATGGATCTCACTGCTGGATCCTGTGCACCAACCAGAGAGCACATCTGGGGAAAGGATCTGCTACATCCATGCCAGATGCTCCTTCACAGGGAGGAGCATGAGAAAACACCCAAGGAAGACACAGAAGTCCAGAAGAACCATTCCAGTTGCTCTTCCCCATGGCCACAGCTGGAGAACCACTCTCCAAAGAGAAAGTGTGGCCATGTCTTATCCTAAACTCTCTCCCAGCATCCTGAGCCTCACTCAGGCACAGCTCCAGCCTCTGCACTGGGGCACACAGTCTCAGACGAGTCATCACAGCAGATGTGCTTTGGCCTGGCAAACACCTCCATCTTTCCAGCTTTAAAGGCCACACAGCTCAGCCAGGACCGGCCTTTAAAGCTGGAAAGCAGCACGGAAAGGGAGCCAGCTGCCCACCATCCCCAGGGCTTGCTGGGCTTGCCTCATCCAGTGCAGTGATGCAGAGAATACACATGGGTGACATAAAGGTGCAAAATGATGGATCTGAGCTGAGTCACCCAGGTTTTCAGGTCAAAGACCAGAAGAAGCCCTGAGTAGCCTGCACAGATTCCTGCCAAGGCTCTGGTACCTGTCACTGCTGGCAGCTGCAGGACAGTGACATGGGGGAAGCTGTGAGCAGCTCCAGGGCTTGAAGCCAAAATACCTCTGAGGGTCCTGCAGGAACCTTTAGTTAATTTTGTGGAAGAGTCAACACCAAAGCCAAAGCAGATGTTCCAGATGAAAAACCATCCTCCAGATCCACCTAAAGTTCCTGTGCCCAGGATGGCCTGGAGAGCTGACACAGCCCAGCCCAGGACCAACTGCTTCCCTGGAGCTACACAGCCTGGAAAGGAAAGTTCCTGCTGGATTCCAAACCAAGCTTCTGGCTTTCGCTGATGCTTGGAAAGACTTGCCCTAATGTCTTACTCACCTGTTAAATGTGCTAAAGAACTTCATTGTCAGATCCAGGGAGCAGCAGCATTTGCAGCACGGAGCAGTTGGCTCCAGGCTGCATCCGACACCTCGTAGGCAGGAGGTGGCTCTTCAGCTTGTTTAATTTTACCCCCACCAGAGCAGTCCCAGAGAAGATGATGGGATACAGGAAGCTTCCAGTGAATAATGGGGATGTTTCATCTGGTTTGTGAGTGTCTGATTCTCCTCGTGTCCTCAGGCACTGGTGCCAACAGCTCAGCAGATGCTGTGGGCTCCTCCACAGAGCAAAATGGTGCCTCCAGTGAGACAGTACAGGAATTTATGCAGGAATTTTCACAGGAATTTTCACTTGAGAAAGAATTTTCTTCCACCCACCATGGCCACATGCGCTGATCCCCACAGCAGTGACATATCCACGGCATTTCTGCTCTTCAAGGTGAAGGCTTGAGCACAGGACCACACATTTAAATTGTCTGTCATGTGAACGAGGGGCTGAAAAATCACAGCTGTGAAAGAGGCAGATGACTGCTGGAGAAACAGTGAGTCACACACAGGGACTCCCTGTTACAGCCACCTCAGTGCCTTCTTGTCTCCCAGTCCAGCCCCCAGCACATCCCCAAACTTCCCAAGGTAAGAAAGAGAAAAGGTCAGGCCACAAGTAAAGCCAAGTCCAAAGGAGCCCGCTCTGCTCCTGCCTTGCAAATCCTACTGGAACATGAACCGGGGAAGACAAATCCCTGAAATCCTGCCCCTAACCCGTGCTCCCAGGCTGGGGAAGGAGGAAGGCAAGCTCCTTATCCTCAGCAAAGCCAACATGGCACCATTGACAGCTTTCACAGGGCATGGGCTGCTCTCCCCGCCGCAGGAGCCTCCAGTCTTTTCCTTTTCAGGGACTGGGGGAATTTATTTCCTCTGCCATTTCGGAGGATGCCTGCCTTGCCAGAGATTGTTTTGCAGAGTTCAGACAGATAAGAAAGTGGTTAGCAGGCTCTTCGGTGGAGGAAGGGAGGATTGCTTAGTAAGGGAAAGGCGACCGCTCAGCTCTCAGCAGCCGCACGCTGCCCTTCCTCTGAGGCCGCCACTCCAGAGGACGCTGGCGCTGGGGACAAGGCAGGGCCACCCCCACACCTCTCCACCCCGGGTGTTTTTTGGGTACATCTGCTTGTGGGGCCACACTGGTGACCAGAGACTGTGTTGCTGTGCCAGGACTGGGATCTGTCTCTCCTGGAATTTGGGAAATGCGGCTGATGAATGTTCAATCCAACATCTCGATTGCAAATCTCAGGGCGCTCTTGCGACAGTGCCCTGAGACAGAGCCCTTTCTGCAGGACACGTGGAGGGGAAAAAAAGGGGCAGGAGCCCAGTGCAGGCTGCCCCATGCTGTGGGGACAGTGCTGTGGTTATCTGGCACCCTCCCTGTTCCGGAATGTGTCTCTGGAGCGGTGGCAGGAGGGAGCTGGCCCAGCTGGGGGCTCACAAGGAGGAAACCCTGAAGATTCACCGACAGCACAAACTCTTTTCCAAGGACTTCCCCATGGAGACAACGAGAAACTGCCCCAGGATTTCACCCACTGAGTAATTCAGAGATTCCTGTCCCAAGGGACAAAGCACCAGTGTCACAGAGTGCTGTGACAGAGGGAAGCTGGGTGGTGGAAGGAAAAGCATGACAACACAGGAACGGGGAAGCAGGGCTGGCAATCTACAATATAAAAATAGCATAAAAAAAGGTGCACCCTGGCAGCCCCCACCTGCCCAGCCTGCACCATCCACCTCTCGCCCTTCCTGTGTCACCTCTGCTTCAGGCAGAGAGGCAAGAGCTGGAATATTCTGCCTGGTCCTGGCAGAGCTGGCTGGGAAGCCATTTCTGTGAGTTTACACAGCTTATACATTCTCCATGCAGTTCCTGGCCGCCTTCCATCGCAGATGAGAGTTTTATGTCGAATTTTAAGTTTGACCACAAATATTTAAACTTCCTTGGACCACAAATGCTGTATCTTCTTTGTGGTTTAGTTGGCACCAAATGAGTATTTACAGATCCCTATATGTCTGTCTGTCATTTAAATATCTCACGGAGGTGCCAAAGGCTTCCAAAGTAGAGGGGCTCCTCCAGCAGACCCCTGATTTCCCCCTCTCTGCCCTTCTTTACCCAGCACAGGCGAGGGAGAGGTGCAAGCACTGGCCAAGCCCTTGCAGAGGGCACAGCTGCTCTGGCCTGAGCATTTCATACTTGCACTCTATTAAGTTTTCTTTCCAGAGAATGTCATCTGAGATCCCACCGTAACTTCCACAGTTCCCTGCCCTGGTGGATACTTGAACTGGGATGAAAGCGTTTGGAATTTTCTCCTCTTCTTTTAGGAAACTGAGTCTACAGGAGACTGTTTTAATGAGAACCGCTAAAACCTCCTAAAGCAGCAAAGCTCCCACCTGGCCACTGCTCGCAGCCTCCCCAGAGGGTTTTCACTTCCTCAAACACCAGCAATTCTCAGCGGGTGATAATCCCAACCTGCTGAACTGGGATCCCTCTCTAGGTAAACTGGTCAGAGTGGTTAGTGCCAGTGGCACAACGGTATTGAATTCAGGCAAGGCTGTTTGGCCAGGAAAATGCAGCCAAATAAATACCACAAAAGATCCCTCCTAAGCATCCAGTGCCAAAGGAATTTGGTGTTGCTGTTACATGGAGCTGGATGTGGAGCAGAGAGCTGAGGGTCCTTGAGCTGACACCCAGCAAGAGCCCAAAATCTGAGTTAAAGTGCACACACTGGCTTGAGTCAAGGTGTGTGTGTATTTCATTTCCTTCAGACTTTTTAGTCTAGGACACAAACTGGATGCTCATCCCATCAGTTTTAGGGGAACTTTAGAACATGGAGAAGCTGCTCCTGTAACGCTGCTTTTCCCATCCCAGGGATCCACAGCACCGGCCGGCTGTGGCAGTACTCGGGGAGCTCTCCCACAGCTCCCCCCACCCCTTGGGGACACAAACAATGGCGTGCTCAGGGCAAAAGCTCCAGTGATGGCTGCCCACATCAGAAGAAACAGATACCTGATTCAGAGCCATGGGATGAGAAACCTCTGCTCCACAAACCAGAAGCCAGACAGAGCAACGTCAGTGCCCCGGTGCCTCTCGCATGCCTCACCAGCCCTGGATGCTGCTGGGAAGCTCAGGGCACTCTGCCTCTCCTCAGCTTTGGAAGGGGAAGGAGAAGCTTTGCTTTGAACGAACAAAGCCCTGGTGGAAGGGCAGCTCACGGGGCTGCTATGTGCAGGGAGGAGCTCCCCCGACTGCCAGCTGTTCTGTCGGGGCCAGCGTTGAATTCCCTTGAAAACAGAGGGTGGGGATACAGCAAGCAATGGAATAACACCAGAAAAATGCCACCACAGCTCGGCTGGCTGCGACACCACAGCCCCAGAGATATTGCCAATACTGGCATTTCCCCCCCGCCGCAAGAACCGCGCTGGCAGCACGCTCCCGGCTCGGGGCAGGGCGGGAAGCGGCTCACACCATTCCCAGCAGCCACTTCAGGGAGGGACAAATGCTCTGTTTTGCTTTACAGTGAAATGCTGCCACTTAGGGGACTCCCGATGACGTTCTCATGCCTGAGAGCCCATGTCCTCTTCCAGGAGGGGCTGCTCCAAGCAGGACATGCTCCCTTAGCCTCCCAGAGAGGTGATTTTCGGCACCGGCCGTGAGCTCTGGCCCACGCAGATCCTGCTCTGCTTTAAGGAAGCAGCAAGCACAGCTCTGCTACTTATACCCAATACTCAGCTTTTCTGGCAAATGATTAATGGCCTGAGTCTTGCAGTTGCTTGCTTCCAGCTGGGCCAAGAGCTGCAAACACACCTAGGGAAGGGAAGGAGGAGTTGGAACGTTGGCTTGGTGGGGAAAGGAAAGCTATTCGCTGTGTCTTTGTTTTTGGGAGAGCTCCTCCTCTCGGGAGTGGGATGCTGAGTGCAGAGCAGGGCCCCTGCCCCGAAACGGAGGAGCTGAAGCAGAACAATAGGGTGGGGACTCTGGATGGGCCCCGACAAGTGGGGTGGGCTGGAGCAGGGGCACCAATCCATACTTTTGACTTCATTCACACTTACAGCTGCATTAGAGACATTTCCTGAAAGCACAGTAGGAAGAGAGGGGTATTCGCTCACTCCACCCTCCATCTAACACCGTCCTCGCGATCCAGCCGTGCTCCGAGAGCCAATTCTGGCCTCTGGCAGAGCTGCAGGCCAGACATTACAAGTGCTGGTGTGAGCAGCACAGGTCCCCACCCGATGAGCAGCGAGCAGACTTGGAGCACAAAGGAGGGGTGCAGCAGCCAGCAAAAAACTAAAAAAAAAAAATCAACGCAGGGAAATGCAAAGCAATGTCCAAGGTGGAGAAGAAGGTGTCAAGAGTGGGATCTGAGTGCTTGGCTTCAGGACAAGGAATGGTGCAGCCCCTTGGTGACATCAGATGAAAGGAGGCCGGTTGTCCTGCAAAGGAGGGCAGCGACAGCCATGCTGCACAGGGGCCTTGGGGCAGGAGCTGAGCCACAGCAGGGCGAGCACACGGCCGTGTCCCCAGCACGTCATCTCCCGGCCATGCCATGAGCTGCACCGGGAGCAGGGGACTGGGAACGGCGCGGTGCCGAGCCCTGTGCCTGACTCACCCCGGCCCGGGAGCCTGCGCGGCCTCGGCGCATCGGCAGCCTGCGTGTGGAGCCTGAAAAACAACTTTTTTTCCCCCCTCTTTTCTAAAAAACAAAAAGCCAGACGCCCTCTTGCAGATCTGGAGTTACTCAGGCTGACTCACAGCAAGGCTCTCCTGGCTCTGCTGGCAGTGCCTGCATGTACCTGGAGTGGGCTGAGCAGGCTGTGCTGGTGGTACCCACGGTGTCACACACCTGGAGCTGTGGCACCTCCCTGAGTGCTGTGACAACAGCCAAGCTCATTATTTTCAACTTCAAACTTCAACCATTTTTGGTGAATCCCCGAATGAAAAAAAAAAATCAACCCTAAATAAATGAAGACTATCATTTTTTTTTTGTAAATGGGAAAAGTATTTCTTTCATTCTCCCATAATACGAATCCAGCAAACAGGAAAAACATGAACCCAAACCAAAGCTCAGACATCACATCTGGGGAGAGACCAAGCATGGAAAATTTTAATCCAAAGGTTAATGTTTGGGAAGCTCCGAGTGTGTGAAAAGAGGGGTTAGATGGGTGCTGCTCCGCGGCTCGAACAGTTATTGCCGCCAAGTGGCGGCTTTCAAACGGTGCCTGCCTGCCCCAGCCCAGGCACTCGGGGTCAGGAGCTAAAATAGAAAACAACTGAAATCACTGGAAGCAAACAAACACTCAGATCAGATGCTGGAAAAGCCAAGCGAGGAAGGAGCCAGCAGCAAGAAATGCAACTCGAGCCCTGTGACTGGGAACGGCCTCCTGACTCGCCCTGGGTGAATCGCACCAAACCACATGGTGCTGGTGGCCCTTGTGACCCTCTCCTGCTCCCCCACCCCCTCCTGTGCCACCTCCAAGGTCACTCGACAGCCCTGTGACACTCCTGTCCCAACTGTCACCTCCATCTCCTTTGCTCACTACTCTGCAGGGTGACACTCTAGAGGTTGTCACACCTTGGGGCTTTTTCCACCCCACACTTTTCTCACCAGAACCATCATTTCCTGCCCAAGGACAGAGCACCCAACTCTTCCCCTTCCCCCTTTACCCCACCCAGCAGAAACACCTCCCCGTACCTGCCCAGAGCAGCATCTCTGCTGCTTCTCCTGCTCACTCCACCCTTGCACCCCGAGCTGCTGGGCTCCTGTACTCCCAATCCTGCAGCAGCTCTGCCCTTTGAGCATCTCATGCCCCCATTTTCCCCACATCCTGCCTCCAAAATGCCTTTGTCTTCATCTTCTGCATTAGATTATGCCCTTTCCAGACTGCTCCTTCCAGACACTAGAAATCTCTCATCCCCAAAGCTCCAACAGAATAGCATCCTAATTGCCTTTGTTAGGGATGGGGCCATGCCTGTAAAATTGCCACGGCTGCTGCGAGGCCGGGCCGGCACTAACAATAGCTTAAAAGCTCCAGGAGTTCAGCGTGGAGCCCTCCCACACTAAACCAAACACAAAGAGAAGGGACCATATGTCTGCAAAGGCGGCCGTGGCAGGTGGGTCGGAGCCCAGGGCTCCCCGGGGGTGGGAAGGGAAGGCACGGCCCCGGCAGGCGTGAGAGCATCCGGCAGCGCCACGCTGCATCCCGGGCCGGGAGGCTTCCTGCGATCAGCCAGGGCAGAGCTGCTCCCCAGGGCAGCAGGCAGGCTCCAAGGAGCTGCAGCACCCGTGGGCTGGGCTCTGCACTTGCCAGAAGGGCTGGGCTGCTTCTCTCCCAGCTCCTGCACAGGCAGCTGCTCCCTGGAGCCACGGGAAGGCTTGATTTTTCTGTCTGAGACAGAAAATGACTGTGACCTGCTGCAGAGCAATGAGTGACACCTCCCAGAGAGCTGGGGTGTCATACATTGCTGCCCCCGAGGTGGTGGTGCTGAACAGAGAAGCATAAGGATGGGTGATGGAGTTCAGCTCCTAATATTCTAATTTTGAGGTTGCTCAAGGTGTCAGGCTGCTAGGGGACACAAAGACACTGGCCAGAGAGGAGGAGAAGGCTTCAGCTCCTAATATTCTAATTTTGAGGCTGCTCAAGGTGTCAGGCTGCTGGCAGACACACAGACACTGGCCAGAGAGGAGGAGAAGGGCAACAGTCATCTGTTAGCAGAGAATCACTGCAAAAAAGATGGGAAAAACATAAACTAGTGCACAAAAATGGAAATTATTTTTTAATAAACCATTGGGTAAGGTAAACCCAGCTTAGGACCAGTGCCTTGCTTGGCTGAGCCCAAAATCCAGGCGCCTCTCGCTCCCTGACCACGCTCTGCAGGTAAAAACATAAATCTGCTGACAACTAACTGCAGAAACATGGAGATAAAAATGAAAAGGAAACAGAAGTGAGGCTGAGGGAAAATATCAGGAACCTCTGTAGATACTGAATATCTCTCTAAGCTTAGCCCAGAAAAAGGGCTTAAAAGCACATGCAAAGCACCTCTGTCTGGGCAGGGGAAGGGAAGGGTGATGCCAAGGGAAGACCCCGAGGAGCAGCTGAAGGGAAATTGTGGCAGGGCTCACCTGCAAAGGCAGGGAAAGTGTGCGATGAGAAACGTGAGCAGACCAGGCTGGCAAAGCCTTGGCTCAGGAGTGGGGTCCCTCAGGGTCTGTGCTCATGGAAGCATGTGCTAGCACGCTCAGAGGAGTCCCAACAAAGGCCAGGCAGGCATGCTCCAGCTGCCCGTGGACCATCACTCCTGCTCCTCATCCCTCCAGCCAAGGGGGAAAATGTAATCAGAGCAATTTCTATTAGCAAGAATATAAAGACTTGGAAGCTCTGGGCTGTCTCTTGACAACTAATTAATTACCAGGTAGCATCCCATTGAAGCTGCCAACACAGCACACACAAGTTCCAGCATGATTTAGGGAGAGGGATGAACTTTACAATAAACTCTAGAATTTTACTTCATCTCCCGCCACCATCTGAGATCCTGGGGGAACAGGAAGGGGTGGCAAGAGGCAAAGTCTGAGGCCATCTGGGATCATCATTAACTCCTTCACTCGTGGCCTCTGAAACAAAAACACCGACTTTGCTGTGAGCAGCAGCTTCCAGCCAGATGAGCTCCTTGGATGCTCCATTTCTTAACTGCTCTTCTGCCAGTTTCTGCCACTCCCAGAAGGAAGACACAAAGGGACAAAGGTTATTTGGGCTGCAGGGGCTGTCAGGGAGAGCAGTGGAAGCTGCTACCCATTGTGATGTGCCAAGCTTTGTCAGGACATCTCATAAAAAAAAAAAAAAAAGGTAAAAACAAGCTAGAGTTGAAGATCAGGATGTGTGACCTGTCAGGGAGCTGGGCTTAGGCAGCCAGGACCAAGAATCTCAGAATGGTTTGGGTTGGAAGGGGCCTTAAAGATCATGTGGTTCCAACCCTCCTGCAACTAAACACTCCCATTATTCAATATAAACCTCATGGCAGCACCAAGAGGTCTGAACTAGGGGACAACACATGAAATCTGAGGATATTTAAGGGCAGTCATCCCAACATAACATTTCTCAGGGCTCCAGAGTCACAGGGAAAGATGGGAGAGGCTGTTCAGCATGGCACAAATGGCCTGAACTACCCAGTTTTGTCTGCACACAGGGTGGTATAAAATTGACCATCAGCAGCACCTTGATCAGCACAGGGGGACAGTGCTATGTTTGAGGTCTGCTTTGAGGAGCTTTTTTACACGTCTCAACTCTCCCACCACTTGAGACGACCCAGGCAGCTTTTGGGAGCAGAAGCCCCCATCTCCCTGCTCCAGGCCACAGCTCTACCGGTGGCCACGGATTTCTCCCTTAGACACCAGCACAGCCACAGGTCATCTTGCTCAGGTGCAAATGTTCTGGGCTAAGCCAAAACATTTCTTTTCTTTTTTCAGATTTACTTGATGTAAGTCCAAAAACTGAGATGACATCAAAGAGCCCACTGAGCAGATCCCCTCCAGAAACACACGGGGACTTTACCTCGTTAGTACAAACACGGTTCCCCTGCAGACTTCCTGGGAACAGCTGAAGCAGCACCGCACTTCAAAAACCAGCCTGCACATCACAGGGCTGGGGAGGAGCTCAGTTCTGGCTCAGGATTGTTGTCAACCCTTTCAAAGCCCACATAGGATCACACACAAAAATTGTCACGGCCCTGGGGGGAACAACTTTCTCTCTGTCCCCAGGATATGGGCTGTAAAGGCAATGGCAGGGCAGGAGCTGTCACAGGGAGCAGCCAGGGAGGGCGTGAAGCCTGATGTGAGGGAGAGAAAGAGAAGACTTAGAGGATGGATTTACCCCTGCTGGGACTGGTCAGTGACCGTTTCCCATGAGCTAACAAGAGGAATGAATGTCCCTTCAGGATTTCAAACCCGTGCCAAGAGCCCATCTCTCTCTGAGGGTTGGCAACTGCCAGCAGTTCTGTCCCTGCTGCAGTCCCCAGCTCGGATCTTCCGCTGGCTGGGGTCTGAGGTCACTTCCAGAGGGACACAGGAGACCTGCAGGAGCCCAGGCTAAGCTGTGGCATGGAGTGACAATCAGGAGATATGCTGCTTCCTGGAAGAGTTGGAACTGATGTGCAAATAATGGCAGAAAAATGCGGGGCAAGGGAGGGTTAGAGAGAGATTAGTCTGGGGCACACTCTGGGAGATACACAATGTTAAGTATGAGGGCAAAGGAAATGAAAACTGGAAACTCAAACATAGTCAAGAATCCAATCCCAGCCTGGGCAGGAAGTTTACACTCTGCTTCTAAATATACATGTTTTTAAATCAACAAGCTTTCTTGTTCCTCAGCTCTACTGTACATCCACACGGGAGAACGAACCGGATGGAGGCACTGCCAAGCTCTCCTGGCAAGGTGTCCTGTCCACAAGGGACAAGGCATGGGTGACACACATCCCTTCCATGCCCCAGCAGGGAAGCAAAGGCTTCCTCAGAATGGTTTGGGCAAAGCAAAGGCTTCCCTGCTCCTCGAGATGCTCTGGGAGAGCAGAATTCCCAGCTCCAAGCTCGCTGCTCAGCTCAAAGCTCGCAATGCCTTGCAGGCAGACTCTCCTGTGCTCTCCAAGTGCCTGTGGACCATGAGGAGAAGGATCCTGTGAGCAGGGCTCAGCTGTGGTGCCTCCTTCCTCCCTGCTCTCTGGCCATTGCATTCATGCTCAGCAGCCGGATAGTCACATATTTTTTTTAATTTGATATAATTATCTCCTAGAAATTACTGTACACAGCCTCTTGGGATCTAAAGCAATTAAGTGAAGATAAATTTCTTTCATGGAGCAAGCTGTCAAAGGATGAAGCAATTTCATTCCCCATTTGAAGTGGAAGCTTTGGGTCATGCATGGTTTATTTGAAACAATGCCATCACCTAAAGCTGCTGATCTTATCTGTCTCTCTCTGTCTCTCCATTTCAAACTGCTGAAGATGTGCAGCGTGGCACTGCCTGAAGTGATGACATCTGGCACCAGGCCAGATACAGAAACAAGCTGCTCCTCCCCGAGCCCGAGTGCAAGAGGCCAAACATTCCTATTAAAAAGGGGGAAACCGAGGTGAAATCTGGGAAGAGCTGAAAAGTGGGAATCCTGCCCGAGGGAACAAGCTCCAGGAGGAGCGAGGTGCCAGCAGAAAGGGGTGGCACTGCCCAAGACAGGATGGGGCATCTCTGAGGGGTAGTGCTGCCAGGCTTCCTCTTCCTCACCAGGCTGCCGTGTAAACCAGGCTTCCAGGATTTCGTCACGAGGAGGAACAGCCCATGCCCTGCAGTCTGTATGAGGAGAGACATGGCAGGGTGGAAATTATATCCCATTAGCACACGTGTGCTAAGTCTCTCAGAATTTCCAGCAAATTCTCTCCTGTCCTCACACTTCAACATGCCAAGATGTTTCATTTTGCACAAAAAAAACAACCCCACATAAGAAATGAACTCAAATAAACCATTCTCCAAAGTGGTGGATTTTATCCTGGAAAGGGGAGGATGCTGTGGAGCAAAGTGTGGCTGTGGTGAGGGCTTTGTTACCTCCACAGGGTCAGAGATTCCAGAGATTCCCAAGAAGAAAGGCATGTTTAGCAGGTATTCCATACTTCCCAGATGAGGACACCTGGAGGATCTCTCCTTCCCCACATCAGGACAGTCACTAACTCAAGTCCCAGGGAAATTGGTGAGGATGCTCATGTCTAAATTGAAGTTTAATTTATAAGTATGAAACCAGGCAAGTTCTGAGCAAATTCAGCTCCCACGGCCTGGACTGACGAGAGCATTTCATCCACGAGGCTTCAGCAAAGCTCAGATCACTGCTGATTAAATCTTTACTCATTAAAACTAAAAAAAGTTACTGGTACTAGAGGGAGCTAATAATAAAAACTGGCAATGGGTGCAAGTTCGAGAAGCATCTGGGTGACTTAAGAGCGCAAAAATGATCCTCAGAAGTGACCTCAGCACCAGACATGTGGCACGTCACCGCAGCTGGGAGGTCACTGCAGCAGCTCCAGAAATGCACAGCAGCAGGCACGTCCCTGACACACCCTGGGGAGCTGCTCCAGAGCCACTTTTCCGTGGGAATCACGCGTGGAACGGGTATCAGGTGAAGTGACACAGCTCTGCAAGGATGTAGCAAACTCCATCTTTTTCTGTGCATGGACATAAATCTCCTTCCTTTCCTAATAATGGCTGCTATAATAAACATGGCATCGTTTATGCTTAAGATAAATACGGAACCAGAATGTAAATCTGTTCTGCTGTTCACAGAGCAGGCAGGCAGTAACTCCTCAGAAAACACATTTGTCTTCATCCTCAGAGCTTGTGTTTATACGTGCATCTACCTATTCCAAGTACAATGAAGGTTTGGGAAAAGTTTAAAAAAATAAATCAATGAAATGACTACAAATAAGAACCATAGTTGTCACTATTCATAATATATAAACATGTAGATAAATATTTGTTACATATGGTGGAGAAAATGCTTTATGTAAAATGCTGGTATGTAAAATGTTAAGGCAAAATGTGTTAATTTAAATAAATTATGGCTTTTACCTTATGTTTAAGGAAATATATGCAAATATGTTATGGGGAAAAATGCGATTATCTGCTGGATTAAATATCCAGCATTTTTCATGTCCCACCACAGACACAGCCAGGCCAGCAGCAGTCAAGCTGCTCATGTGGGGTCTGTATTTGGGAAGAATTTTAATGCTTCCCAATGAACCTTCCCTTAGTACCCCCTCATCTTCCTAAGGGACACGGGTGGCCTGGGGCTGAGGCACTGGCCTGAAATCCTGGGTATCAGGGGTTTGTTCTCATCCTGAAGCCAAGGCTTCCTGTGGGACCAGCTCGGTCCCTCAGCCCCGTGTACCTCTGTTGCCAATCCCTAACAAGGAAATTGCTTTTCCTTCTGTCACAACGTGTTGTGGAGATACGTTCATTAATGCCTGGGAAGCGCTTTGACTTCAATGACTTTGAGAAAAAAAATAATCAATAAATAAGATTATGGTGGTGTGCTGTTCTCTCTGGTCTCTCTGGGGTTTGGGATGTGACAGCAGGAGGGCACTGAGGGTGACAGCTCTGTCCTGCCACGGCAGCTGGGCTCTCCAACCTCGCCCAGCCCCAGCCCAGCGCTGGCAAACGGATTTGGCATCCACAAAAACAACACAAGCTTCAGCTGGGAGCAGAAACGTGGGGAGCAGACTCCAAGCTCAATGACAGAGGTCACCTTCCGTCTCCCATAGAGACAGAGTAGATCCCCATCTGTTATTTGGGCTGACCACTCCCTGCATTCCACCCCGTCCACTTCTTTGGCAAGCTCTGCAGGACGTGGATCTTTCTTATTCAGGATAACAATGAGGAGTTATTAATTGGGTCTTTTTTCGGGTTTCCTGAGGTCCTTCCCATAGCTGCCTTGGTGGATACCACAGCCGTCCTCGCCTTCAGATGGGATTTAAGCATTTCAGTTGGGCAAAGACAAAACAGTGTCATGAAAGAGGGTCCCTCTAAAGCTGAGTCTTGGGCAGAGGCCAAGAGTCAGGTCAAGGACTGAGTTTAGTACCAGAAGGAAGAGTCTGAGCAATGGCAGCATATCCAGCCGGCAAAGTTGAGGCAAAGATGCAACCCCAAGTCCCAGGGACCTCTCATGGGATCCAAAGCACCACAATAACACCTGAGCAGCACAAAGATTGTCTCAGGCCATGCTGCATGCCCAGGGACAGCTCAGCTAGCCAGAGAGCCTTTCCATTTCCTCAGAGTTTCTCTGGGTAGCAATAAGAGATGGCTCATTGGGAGGGGATCCAGCATTAATGGTGTTTTAATGAGGCCTTTCAAGACACTTATAGACTAATCAGCAAATTCCACGAGGTCTGGGCTCCAATATGTCATTCCAAGTACACTAAAGCCGTGGCAGTACCTCTGCACAGTCATAGCTGTGCACTCTCTGGGCCTGATGTCCTGCCAAGAGGTGGCAGGTTTTGTGCTATCTGGGTGCTGGGGCAGCAGAAACAAGGCCACTTCCCACTGCAAAATCCCAAGGGAAGTGAAGGGTGCACACAGTGTGCGCCAAGGAGGTGCTGTACGTGGTCTGACTCTCCTTTCCTAGGTCATTCCACTATTCCCAACTCCAGGAACACACGGTCAGCGAGTTTCTTGAATAGGTCACTTCCCGTTTCCCAAGAGTCTGTGCTGAACCTCTGGAAGCAGTTTTTAGGACAAAAGGACTAAACACGAGTCAGTTTCCCATCTCATTACACAAACCTGGCCTGACCACGGCACAAGCAAGGACGGTGGACAACGAGCATCATCTGATCCGCACGGAGAGATCCAAGCCCAGGCACGGGACAAGGCTGATTTATACTGTCAGTCTCTGCCTCGAGCTGATGATCCCATCTCACTTCCAGAAAACACTTTAAAAGAGCCTTCAGCTGACACCAGAGCCAAGCTGTGCAGGGCTGGCTGAGCACCCGACACGTGCTGGGGCACGTGCACAGCTCACACCCTGATTCACTTGGAGCTCACACTGTGGTTGAAGCGCCCTGTCCAAGATGAGCCCGGAGGAGAGGCAGAGGTGCATCCAAGGCTGGGGAGGAAGGCATGGAAACATCACAAGCCACTTGAGAAAACTCCCCACGCACTGTGGTAGCGCTTCTTCCCTCCCCATGCCAGGAAAGAGGCATTTCAGGGACAGGGAAGGTTGTTTCCACCAGCTGCTGGTTCTTCCCTCCCTGCTCCCCCCTGCAGGCGATGGGGCTGCCTGGAAGGCAGCACCTTGTACTTCCCTGCAAGCTGTGCCCAGACCACAAAGCCACTCTGCCTCTCACTGTCACAGGGGTGAAGAGAACATGTGTAACTGGATCTTAACACGTTGGCAGGTGGTTCCTCACCTCGCAGTGTGACTGCATTTCCCACACACAGCCCTCAGCCCAGGACCAGGCAAAGCAGCAGGACCCCAGCTCTGTACGGGGGGGCTGCTGTTAGATCTGCTCCTCCTCGCCACCCTGCCTGCCCAGGGCTACAGCAGGACCTGTTCACACCTGGCTGTGGCAAAGGGGCTGCAGGGCTTTGAACTCCTGCTGCCTCCAGCGCCGTTTCACGGCCCGATGCCACGGCCGTGCGTCAGCAGCCCCGAGCATTCGGCACGGCCAGGGCGAGAGGACGTGAAAAGCTCCTATGCCCCAGAGACTGCAGTGCACAGGATACGGCCTGGATTAAAATCTGGTCAGCAGAGGTCTTAAAATGTCAGCGTAAACAGGAGGGCAGTGCTGGCGGGGCTGCAGGGAAGCTCGCTCGGGCTTATGCTGCTTAACAATAGGTTCAGTGACCTGGACAAAGAAAACCTCTCCTGATAAAGCCAGCAGATTAGACACTGACTCAAACCCTCCCGAGGTTTCAAGAGAGCAGCTCAGTAACAGGCAAAAACTTGGGATTGCTCAGGCACTGACTTAGGAACAAACCCGGTGCTATTTACCACAGTTAATGCCAAATTGTGCCTGCAGGAAGGAGCAAAGGCTGCAGGACACTGGGAGTGTCCATGAGTATAGAGGACAGTGGGACAGCACAGTGTCACCTCCTCCTGAGGAGCAACATGTGGAGCCTGGACAGTCACAGCTCAAACACACCAGGAGAGCAGCTCAGGGAATCCAAGCCATGCCCGAGACTGTCCTCCCTCTCACTCCATCTATTCAGCTTATAAAAAACAGGATGGGAACTGGGGGGGCTTGGGACACATTTGCATATCAGAGCTACAGCAGCAACCCACAACTTCCAAACCTACAGCAAAATTCAATTATTGGAAACTGAGACAAAGCAAATTTAGCTGGGAAATAATGCATGTTTAAAACAGAGACTGAAACTGGGCCTGGTGACAATTTGCTGAGGATCCTGAAGGGTTCTCAGCCTTCCAGAATCAAGGGTTTGTGCTTTCTATAAGACCTGCTGTTGGAAATTTCCTTGTGGTTTCATAAGGCAGAAAAAACCAGTGGAGATGGCCACAGCTTCCCCAGCTGGCCAGCATCCGGGGCTCTCCCGGGCTGGATTCCCCATTCCCAGAACCGACACACACCACCGTGGGCTCCTCTTTGAAGAGGGGTTTCTGACCTGTACATTCTTCCCAGAAGTTCCCCGTTGTTCAAAGCACCTTGCTGACAGACAGGCAGGTGTGCCTGTGACAGTGACCACCTCCCCAAACCCAGTGTGGGGGCGGAGGGGAGGGGGTGGCCCCCCAAACACAGCTCCGGGCAAGGCACGGGGGAGGGCTCCCAGCCCAGCTGTGACATTTCCTTTCACCTATACCTGTACAGCTGTTTCCTACAGGGCTGCAGCCTCGAGTGAGATGTGTGAGGCTTCTGTAGGTGCTTGGGAACAAGATGGAACAGAAACGCTTCACACCTGGCCCCAAAATTACAGCACGCTGGCAGGTGGCCAACATAAACTGGCAGAGTACCAGTTGCAATGGACATCAATTAAGCAGCCTGTCATCCTCAGACTGCAGGCTTTGCTTTTTGTGATCTGCATCGCTCCTTAAGCCTTCAGCAGCACCAGCACTGGAGTTTTCCAGATGGGATCATTTCCCGCAGATTCCACTCGCTAGATTTATTGCAGTTTTTTTTTTTTTTTCCTTTTTATCCCACCCCCTTCCCCTTCAAGAGGCTGAACTATTATTCCACATTGCAGATTTCTCCAATGCTGGATTCAGCGTCCTTGTGCCGTGCTAGTGCTTGTTTGCCATCGGTTCCCTTCACCTTCAGCTGCAGAAACTCAATTTTAAGAATATCCTCAGAACTCTCTTGGCTTAAAAAGTGATTAAAAATTGAGGCCAAACAATAACTGAACAGGATTCCTCTCTGGAAGATGCCCTGCACAACCCTAGGAGATGTTGCAGCAGTCACTGGACAGGACTAGTGCCCATTGCTACAATGCTGCATTGAAAACAGCACAAGTCACCAGAGTTGCCTCCTCTGCCACGCAGACCTGGGGATATGGACTGAGCCCGGCACTTCCCACTGTGCTAAAGGCAACTGGCAGGGGCAGAGAGAGGCTCCCACAGTGCCCACACAGCCCCTGGCACTCATGGTTCAAGGTGATGCCAAGGACAGCTGAGGAGTTCAAAGCAGGTGATGTTCCCCACGCTACCTTCATGGTGGCATAAAATCCAGCCTCTCCCCCATCACCCCGTGACATCATCTTCCAACATGGCCCATAATTTAGTTTAATTGCCTTTTACAATCCAAAGGCACCACATGAAAGGGAAGGTCGAGGCTGGGATGGAGTTCAGATACTGGTCAGAAAATGTAAACATCTCTTACTCTGCCGCCTCGGGGCTGCCAGCTCCTGCCAAGTCCCCGCTCCGAGCAGGGCTGCCCGTGGCAGGGATCTTTCACTGCTTGTTTGGAAACCAAGGCAGGCAGGAATGGAAGGAGTTTTTCAGGGATGACTCCTCATTGGACTCTCCTACTTGGGGCTCCGATCTCTGCTCACAGTTTCCCTTTTCCTCTCTGGACCAAACTCCAAGCTGGAAGCTCTCGCTCTCATGGGCTGAGAGCATTTGCCTGCCAGCTGGAGGGAGATGCTCCAAGGCTATGGAATGGGAATATGGAAAGGATGCTGAGAAAACAAGTTACATTTGCTCACTGGGGTTTTCTCTCTGCTTACAAAGAGTTTGTGCTCTCAGAGCCCTGGTCTTGCTACCTTTTCTCTGTTGCCTTGCAAAAAGTCCTCCCAAAATCACTATAGTGTGGTCACTCCAAGGTGGATTTAATCCCTGGCATTCCAGGAGTCATTAGGTCTCAGAAAGGACAAAGAGCCTGGTGTTTAGAGGCATGACAGAGCCCAGTCACTCCAACAGCTACTCCTCCTGGGCTTTTAAACCTGGGGCTCCCTTTCCAAGAAGCATCAGACATGACTACAAGCTGCCAAGAGATCTCTGAGAGTCTTAGGAAGACTGAAATACCATAAATAAGTGAAGTGAATAACAAAGACAGGACTAATTTTAGCCCAAGTCTAAATAATAATTAGCTCCTGAACAGCTAATCCAAAGGCTACTGCCCAATCTTGAGCATGTTGGGGCAAATAGAGAGAGGGTCACATTTGAACTATCCACCTGGGCTGGACAGTGCAGAGGAAGGAGATTTGGGATTTCTAAGGAGAATAAAGCTTGGGATTTAGGCTATCTGCACTGACAGGTGAGTGAAACAAGGAACAGCACCAAGTGTGGGAAGCTCACTGGCCACCCCGGAGCAGGAGGAGCCACGCAATACCCAGCTTGTAGGTCTGGCAGTAAAATATTGCTAATTAATTTTCAGAGCCTTGCATTTTAGGGCTTTCATTTGCCTGGTGAGGTGAGACAAGGTTGAGACCAGTTGAGTGGTGAGTATCTGAGACAGTCCACTCCACACATGAGCATGCACACGAGGGAAAGGAAAAAAAGTGCCTTTCTGTTTGAGAGGAGGGAACCACGGTGACTGGCCCTATAAGCACATGTATTAATCATGCACCGTCTGGTTTTAATCCACACACTGCTGATCCTGCGTCTCACTGTATTGTTATCAGGGGAAGGAGTATTTCTCCTCAATCTTATTCACCAGCCAAAAGCCTGAAAATGCAAAAAACACATTTGTGAAGTGCCTTCCCAAGGACCCTGGGCCCCGGACCTGGTGAGCTGGGGCTGCTGCCTTTTTATTGGCGTTTAAAAACCTTTTATTAACGTGTGTCAGGGCTGGGGGAGGAGAGACAGGCTCAGGTTTCAGGACCCCCCATGCAGAGAGGTTTATTGTGGGAAGGGACATTAACACTTTCTCCTCCACGTCTGCCCATGGCTGGGGCATGTGGCAGAGGGTGTGCTGCAGGCACAGGCCTGGGGGATGCACACGCTGAGCCCATGAAGAGCTTGCAGGGATGTGGGCAATCCATGCCTGCAGAGAGGGAGCCTCCCTGCTCTGCTCCACATCAGGGATATGTGCAGCCCTCTTCCAGCTTTGCCACGAGCTCCATAGGGTCACTGCAGAGCAGGATGCTCCCGAGACAACAGCATCCAGTGAGAGCTGAGGAATCCAGGACGTGCCCCAGGTTCCCAGGGCTGCACCCACACACCAGCACCAGGACTCTCTTTAACCTCAACATGACCCAAGTGTTTTCCATTACCAGCACCATGACTCCACAATTGCCACTTTCCCCCTTCCCGACCTTAACTCAGCCATGCCGCTGCTCCCTGCTCTTGCCTCGGGTCCAGGGCTGGGTGAGGGAGGTCCTGGCAGTGTCTCCTTGGGCTGCAGAGGCTGCAGACACAGCTGACAGCTCAGGCACCAGGCTGCATAGTTTGCTGCTGACTGGTATGGTCGGTGGTGTTCCATCACACAAGCTGCAGTGGAGATGTGCCCAACACACACACCCAGGAAAACAACTCTGAGTTCTGCTCACACCAGAGCCAGCTTTTGTTGGTTACAGCTCCAATGACAGTGCAAGAGACGATGGGAAGCTCTAAGTGTCCCACTGGCTCCAGCAGGAATTCAAACGCGCGGCTTCATGGCAGCGAACGGAGTCAGAACGTTTTCACTCAAAATAAGAGCCAGGCCAAATGCTCAAAAACTCACCGACAAACTCTGGCTGAATTCTGCACTCCATCTGCTAAATGGGATGTGGAGAACAAAAAGGAGTGGGAAGCACAGTGTTTGTCCTATACAGCTTACAAAACAACCACCCTCTTGGTAGAGCAAAGAACCCAACACCATTTTAAGCCCAATTCCTTCTGGTTCTGCCTTTCAACAGATTCTTTTCCTTCGAAATGCTACAAATTAATTAAGAAGCTAGAGGGTAAAAAAATGGGGTAAGGATTTGGAGCATCAGCAAGCAAGGTGAGATATCCTTGTAGTAAAAGCCAACTGCCTCTTCCTAGCCATGCAAGTGGTAGAAAAGGGACCCAGAGTCACTCTGGCACACAAGAACCCACAAGACATTCACATTGTGCCATATAAAGAGCAGTACATTCTCACTGCCTCTCCAGCAAAGAATCTGGGCTGAAAACTGGGCCAAGACTGAGAACACAACAGAAAGAAATTTGGTGCAAAAAATAACTCCTGCTAAAAAGCAATGAAAAATCAGTATGGGAAAAAAAATCAGTGCCAGAGAGAGTTGCTCTGCTGCCATTGCCTGCTGGAGGCTCAGGGACACAGATCCCAAAATGCCACCATGTTCAGCACAGACCTTCCACTGCAAACAGCCCAGAGATGCATCCCACAGGCTCAGGATGGTTTGGGTTGGAATGGATCTGTTCCAACCCCTTGCCATGGACAGGGGCACCTTCTACTAATTGGAGCAGGTTGCTCCAAGCCCTGTCCAACCTGACCTTGAACTGATGAACTGCCAAGGAGCTGGATTCACCTGGGCTCTGCATGCTACAGGGAGGGCAAGGAGCAGATGGTGGAGTAGAGATGGCACACAAGTTTAAGTTGGGTTGGGGGATTCTTTGCTAGAAAGTGCCTTTTTGTATCTTGCTCACAGTCACTCCCATGTGGGTTTGTGCCTCAGTCCTGGCTGGGTCTGCAGTGCCTTCTGCAACACCCCACTCCTGCAGAGCCCAACAATTCCTTCATTAATGCTGCAGAGGGATAAGATTTGTGGAACAGGGCAGTCACTTGATTGTACTGACGCAGTTGCCACTCCAGTCTCTTTCTAGAATGTTTTCAAATGGCAGAAGATGGGGGAGGTTCATCCAGAGAGGTCACTTTGCCTTCTATTCCAAGGTGTTTACCTCAACCCAAGTCCTACCTGAGAGAGTCACCCAACTAGGTTTTAAAATCTCCAGGGCTGGAGAGTTCCTCAAGACTCACTAAGGAGGCTTCTCTCAAGTGCTGAACTAGCCAAAGGAATGAAACCTTTCCTCAAGTTTCATCTTAATCTGTTTTGCTACAATTTCTGCCTGCTCCTTCCTGTGCTTTTCAGCATGGAGCTGGAAGACACCTTGTTCTCCTCTCTGCCTTTTCCCCAAATTTCCTTTAGACTAAAAAGCCTCACTTCAGCCAAGCCCTTCTTGGAAATCAGGCTTTTGAGCTCTCTTTTCTAACTCACTGTCCCCCCCTTTATCCTCTCAGGTGTCCTCTGCACATGAACATGCACACCTGATGTTTCACCTGTCTGACCATTAATAAAAACACTGGTCAGAAATAAATGAAGGTGTACAGGCACAGTCAGGCCTGGCTGCTTCCCTCTGGGATTGGTGCTGCTTTTTTCAGCAGAACTGAGAAAACACCATGCCTGATATTCCTGAATTCCTGGGTAGCTGGTGCTGAGCTGTGAGGGCACCAACTCCCACCTGTGGAGTTGTGCAGTTTCTTTACAAAGCACCAGAACCAAAGGGAGCTGGGACAGGGAGAATTCAGCTCGGTAGCTCAGGTGTAGCTACAGGACAAAGACACAAAGATGAGTGCAAGTGCCTGGCAGGGCAGGTAGATGGCACTCCAAATAAACTGGTGTGTGGTTAGAGGAGGCAGAGTTCAGGGAATACCGACCCCCTCCCACACGTTACAGGGCATCAGAGTTGCTCAGCCACCTCACCTGCCTGCCGGGGGCTCTGGTTTGTGGCTGCTGGGAGAAGAATCTCTGTATAGGGACACTTGGATTGTCCCCAGCAGAACCCCCGTGAGGCCACCACACACACTGGGCAATCCTTAGGGCAGCAATGGCAACTGCACACTTCTTATTTTAACCCTGACAAATAGAGCCTTGAAAATTCATGTTTCCACAGACACTTCCTGGACTAAGCTGCTTCCCCAAACTGAGAGGGCTCCTGGTTTTACTGGGAGCCTGTGCTCCCATGCTGCAGGCAGTGCTGTGAGCACAGGTTGGGGCAGACAGAGAAGTGAAACAGAAATTTGCACCTTTGGGTCCCTCTGTGAGAAAGGTCCTGAATTTCTCACTGTCATTTCAGGACAATGTCATGAAGAAGAAGTGGCACAGGGAAAGGCACCTTGCCATTGTCACACGCAGGCTCTCCACAGAAACCTGCTCTGCATCCCCACTTCTCCTCCTGGAGCATCAACCCCTCAGGGAGGGGACACTGCAGCTTCCCAGATGAGCCACGTTTGTGGAGCTGCAGTTCTGCCTCCGAGCAGGAAACTGTTGAGAGCCACTCTCATCCTGCCGTGCCTCCAAGGGCGTGCAAAACAAATGCCATTGTGCCTCCTCCATCCCCCACCAGGCTCAGACCCATTCTCCAAGTGCAGCCCCCAGATCCCTCCTGGCCAGGTGGTGGCAGAGAGCAGACCCAAAACCCCACATCAACAAGGGAACTGATTTCATTATTCTAAAAACAAACAGCCAAAGGAAAGTTCAGCCTAGAATGGGCTCCTAGAGCAAAGAAAGGAAAATAGAGAGCGGGCAGTGGGGAATGCTTCATATTCCTAAAAGCCTTTTGTACGTTAACACATGGTGTCTGCTTCTCTCTAGTCACCTATTTATCACTCTCCTCTTTAGAGAAGGAAAAAAGTCCTGGCTGCCTTCCTAAGGCAGAGTTTTGTGGCCGGGGGGAGGGGGAGGGTGCTTTAAGCATGATGCAAACCATTTGGAGTGCACCGAGAGCTCTGCCAACACAAGCTGCACTATTTAAACAAGTGAGGAAATGATCGTATATACAACATGCCAGCGAGCACACACACACCAGAGGAAGTCGAGAGGGGTTTTCATGACACAGAGCTGGATGTCAGCGGCTGAAAGGTCGATATTTTCCCTTAACACCCTTCTCAATGACTTAATCGTGTTCCGTTTGCACAGAAAACTTCCCAAGAATAAAAGTCTGGAGGAATCGAGGGGGGATGTTTGGCCTACTGCTGACCTTGTCCGAGGTCCTCTCCACGTAGCAGGGCTCCTGGGGGGCGACCAGCAGGGGAACGAAGCCCGAGAGCAGCCGATCCTCTTCCAGGCTAAGCAGGGCAAGGTCGTCATCTGGGTCCTTGTACAAGGGCACCTCCGACTGATTCACTGTGGTCAGTATGTTACAGAAGTCAGCCAGCGTCGCCCACACATCTACTGAGACCCTGGGAGAACGAGGAGAGACGTGAGCAATTGAGGGCTGGAATGCGTTGGGAGTTGCCTGCAATGCTGCAGCGAATACCAGAGAGGTGAGGCGAGGCGAGGCTCGGCACCGCTGCTGCCCTGCCCCGCGGGACGGCCCCGGCGCAGCTGCGCTGGCACCGACCCCGCCAGGGACCGTGACCCTCACCCGCCAGCGCTGACCCCGGCCGCCGTCCCCCGGATGGGGACAGCTCCCGGGATGTCGCCTTCCCGCTGCTCTGCCCACCTCTGCCCGCGGGGAGCGGCTTCCCCGTGCGGTGCGGCAGGAGCCCGGCTCGTTCCAGATGATGTTACTCAATTCTAAAGCCTGTTGGAAGGACAGAGCAAACACCCGCGTTGCTGTCGGGGCTGAAGGGGCTCTTGAAGGGCTCCAATCCACCCTGGGGGGCTCCAGCACAGCCTGGAGCATCCTCTGCTTCACACAGCCCTTATCTGCTGTGACCACGTGCTGCAGCCACAGAGATTTTCACAGCTAAACCCCAGCCATGAGGGGTTAAAGCCGTGTTTGGCTTCTGGCCGTGGGTTTCAACTCTCACGAGTGACCGGCAAAGCTGCCTCTGCCATGTCTCACGTTCCCAGAGTGGCAGTGATGTCCAGGGTGCAAACACAGGAGCCCTGGCCCACTTTCCACACATTCCCATCACACATCCCCACGGCTGAGCACAAGCCAGGGAAGGGCAAGCACCCAGAGAGCCAGTGTGAAGAAAGCAGGGAAACAAGGAACAAGCAAGGGGGTACTACAGCTGACCAGGTTGCCTCGCACTGCATTTCCCCCTCCTGTTTCTACAAACACTCAGATTGGGGTTTTTTTAGGATGTAAACTGGGATTTAAGTAGGAAATAGGGGAAACTGGGGCTGATGTGCTTCTGGTAGGCTGCTCCTCCAGCCCACACCTCTGGAGAAAAGCACGGGGAATCCAGCATCCCCGGGGGTGCAGCAGTGACCGGTGCGGGCCGAGGCAGCCCAAGGCTGGAGGGAGGCCCCCTGCTCTTTGAACTGCTCCAGGTGGACAGAGTCTGCACTCGGTTATTTACGGGAATCAATGTACCAGGAAAGCACACTGAAATGAAACATCTTGTTTTCAAGAGCGTCCTGGGAGCCAGGCAGAACGAGGAGCCATTAATCAAAGCCCGGCACGTAATCAGCACACATGTAACGCAGAGTCGCCCACGTCCCCGAGCCAGCCCTAGCCCACGTCCTGCAAAGGAGAAGAGGTCCTTCAAAACCCTCTGGTCACAGACACCAGGAGCTGGGTTCATTCACAAAGCTCCATCGCTTGGCTCAGCCAGGTCTGGCTGTCAGAAATGTTTAAATATGGAAAAAAATAAACAGTTGCAACACGTTTTTCGGAGGGATCTGTCCGAGGCCCTTTGTGATGTAATGGGAAACGCTGCGTTTGTGCTACCAGCTGGAAAATAAACAGAGCTGCGAGGGTTAAAAGGAACTGAACTTTCCACGACCCCTATCTGCAAAAGAAGAAAATAATAAGAGGAATGATCCACTGCCCCACAGCCCTGATAGTTTATCCTCCGGCCCAGGCTGCAGAGACAAGCACCGGATGTGATAGGGCTGCTCTGGGCCACCTCCAAGGCGAGCTCTGCCCATGGGAGATGCACAGGGCTTGGGAGGCTCAGCCTCCCCCAGTGCCCTGCTGGCAACTGGGCTCAGCTGCCTGAGGCCAGTCACATAGCACTGGTGGGGCCCCACGGCCACGAGGGCTCGCTGGGATGAAGGAGGTGCAGAGGCATCAGCAGGGAGAGGAATGGGAAAAGTACCCAAAACTGCCAAGGAATGAAAGCACTGGTGTTTTGGGGACAGGCAGAGATGCAGGGGACATTTCCAGTGGGCTGGGACAGCCAGGTGTATGGGGCTGTGCTGGAGGAGAGGAGAAAGAAACACATTGCAGAGAGCTCGCCCATATTCCCAAAAAACAGAGCTGCAGGCAGGGGATGATGACAGTGAGGGTGAGAGGGAGGCAGAGGGCAGTGGCAGGATGCTGGGCTGGACTGGGATTCACTGCAGGGCCAGTGTGATGGTGGCAGGCATATTACCACAGATAAAGCACAGGGAGCATCTCCCTCCACAGGGCTTGGCATCCAAAGTCAGAAAAATGCCACAGGAACAGTCACTGAGCTGGCACTGCTAATGCCCTTGCAGGCACCCAGCCCAGCAGTTCCCTTTCCTCTCCCCCTCAGCAGCACTGCCAGGCAGGGCACCCCTCACCACCCCAGAGTGTGAGAGCAGCCCCTGTCACTTCATCCTTCACCTACAGCTTGACAGTGCCTTGCCACATCTCCCATTTGCCCTGGATGTGACAGATTCCCACCCTGGGCTCACTTCAGTCAAACCTCAGGCTGTGCTGGCTCCCTGGGTAGCCAGCTCTCACTGCACTGCTACCTCAGCAGCACCCTGCAGAGCCTTCAGAAAGCCAAGAAAGAAGCAGTGTTGGCATTTTTCCCTGGTTTTCTCCTGTGATGGCAGAGGCAGCACTGCAGAGATCAGTTCTGACCATTTTCTGCCACCCCCTCGGGTGCAGCTCCTCCTCTGCAGCACATCTCCCATCACTGCCACCACCAAGATCATTCACCAGCTGCTACTGCTGGCAAAGCCAGCGAGGACAAACGGCTCACACTGACACCTATGGCCCTGGGAATCTCCTGCTGGGACATGCGCTTGCCCTGGAAGGTCACACAACACTTGTGAGCCCTGTCAGCCTCCTCCCCACTGCCTTGGCCCAGGACCACTTCATGGCCACCCCCAGGCATTTCTGGCTTATGTCACCCCACGGTGCAGCAGTGCCGGAGCCTCTGTGCAGAGGCCAGGCAGCTCCAGGTGCCTGGAAGCTCAGTGCATGAACAGTGCCACGGCTTCAACGTCCCTCTGCAGAGGGAGGCCCCAAATTACTGACACCGAGCCCAGGCATGCAGCTCCCAGGTACAGGGACGAGGCTCCCAGAGCTTTTAACCGAGGAAGCGAGAAGGGGGTGAGCGCGAGGTCTTTCCTCGGAACGGGGGTTCATTCACTTCCCCACAGACACATTTACATTTGCTTATTCCACTAGGACAGGAAAAAAAAATAAGAGTTAATTTCTTTTTTATTGCCTCAGGATTCCAGGTTTAATGTAGCTGTCAGTGTGAGCGCAGCCCAGCTGCAACGCCGACGGACACGGCCCGGCCAGGCAGCGGCGAGAGCCGCGCAAGTGCGCGGCGAGCTGGACCGCGGCCCCGGGGCCGAGCGCCGCCCCAGAGAGCCTGGGGAGGGCTCCTGGCAGAGATGATGCCCGGATGGGCATCACCACAAGGCAAAAGGCACACAGCAAAGCATGGGGAGAGCAGAGGATGCCAGGGCGAGCCTGATGCTCGCCAAATCCCCGCGCGGGACGCCGCCATCCTCACCGGGGGCGCGCGCTGCCTGGTGATTAATATCAAGCACAATGACCCCACGTTACAAGCCTGCGGGGGCCTGTGGAGGTGGCCATTTCCTGTGTAATACCAGCTTGTTTAAACACTAACATCCAAACTGCACAGCTGCAGCACAAACCCGGAAAGCGCGGCGCAGAAGAAGCCCTGCATTGTGTTCCCAGCCGCTGCAGAGCCGCGCTGCCGTGCAGATGGCAAACGCCTCGGGCCGCTGCTCCCGGGGCCGGGCACCGGCACTGCCGGCTCCCGGTGCCCGCCGGATGAGCAGCTCTGCATCCTCCTCCTCCTGCCTTTCCTCTCTCCTGGACCACGGGAAGCTGAACTAGAAGAGGCTCCTTTGCAAGGAGCAAAAAGGTTTGGCCATGGGAGCTCTTCCCAAAGGCCTTCACCAGCCCTGGTCTGGGCTCAGACAGAGCAGGATGAGGTGGTCACAGCCCTTCTGCATCAGTGATTTCCCCCACTCTGCCCTGCACATGGTCCCTTCGGCCAGCCAGGCATCCATAAACCCATTCCTCTCCCAGGAACCCACCTTTGGAGCTTTGGAGCTCTTTGCCCAGGAGAGGTGCAGTCTCCTCCCAGCCAGCCTCTGCTTTGCCACAGCCCCCTTCTCCACAGAGACTTTTGGCTTCTCCTTTGGTTGACTTTATCTCCAATCTCAGCCAGGTTTACACTACTGAGACACCTCTGAACCCTGGCTTTGATGTCTCAATAGGGAAACTCTGGTGGCCAGAGTTACTGAGGATGAGATCTGCAAAAGGGATTTTCCATTTAGTCTCCAGCAAACTCCAGCAATGTCTTGGCACCTCTGTGCAAGACTCTGTCCATCCCTCCCAGTGGGAGCTGCCATCTCAGTGACACTTCTCTGCAAGAGCAATGTGATGAGAGCGATCTGGCACATCTCTCTGGGAAGGTAAGCTCTCAAATGTGCTCACAGCTTTTGGATTCAATTTAATACTTGGTTTAAATTAACCATTTTTAAATGCTTGCAGACAGTCTCCACAAACTGAGAGGCCCTTGGCCCCGTGTGGAAGGAGCACTGATTCACCAGGGTCAGCCCTGCAGCAGTGTCTGTCTAGCCAGTGGCTTCCCCATCAGTTCTTGTGCTTCATTTAGCAGTGGATTAATTGTGGCAACGGAACAGAGCAAGGAGCAGCTCTGTCCAGCCCTCTTCACCTTCCTCCCAGCCATATGTCCCAAAAGGGGATGGAGTCACTTATACAGCAGCCTCCTTGGAGATGCACCTTTTGACCCATCTGCTGCCAATATCTCTGCCTTAGGGGATCCACCCTGCTTCCTTTTTCCCAGAATCCCTGCTTTTACACCCCAATCTCTGCAATTCACTCCTGGGGACATTTGGTCTGAAAGATGCTTCTCCCACTGCCTTAAACAACCACCTGCAGAGAACTCAGCACAAGGTTTGCCATGAAACATGAAGACAGAAATTAATTTTAAGATACAGAAGTGACAGCTGCTTGCTGCTAGGAGACCTGGCAACACCTGGTTCAGACACACAATTCCCGAGGCACTGAAGCAGAGATGTCCAAGGATAAGTTTAGCTCCTACTCTGGAAAGACATGAGGAAAGAGTCATGGAAAGCTCACTGAGCACCTCTTCCAAAATAGGAAGGACACCTTTCACCTCACAAATTCACACAGAGAGGTAGTTAGGAAGTCCAACAACTGAAAATCTGTTCCAGGGCATCCCCTGAGCCGTGATGACCATGCAGTGTGGCCAGGAGCTGGAGGAGTGCATCAGACCAAGAAGGGTGGATTTGGGGAAAGATGGAACTTCTCGCTTGGGTTGAATTCAAGACTGCTGAGCCCCCAGGTAGGGAGAGGCTGCCTGCCAGGAACCAGGGTTCATTCCCAAGCTCCCACCAAGAAAAAGGACCCTGAAAACACAGCCTCCTGAGCCTCTCATCCCACTCCATGGAGCCCACTCGGCATGGCTCACATCCATCTGCTGGCTCTCGGCAGCGCTCACCCCTCACACCTTTCCCTCCGCCTCTGTCCAAGGGGGAAAGCAGCGAGCTGAGGAATTTGGTGTGGGGTTGGTTTTGCTTTTTTTTTTTTTTTTTTTTTTTTTTTATTGTAAGGACTCAAATCCAGCAGTGTGATAAATGCATCCGAGCTACAATTAGGAAGATATATAGCATCAGAACGCGAAGGTCTGGGCAGCGTGGTGAAACGCGGGCTCTCCAGAGCCCCAGCTATGTTTCCCATTATGTAACCCTGGTCATGGGCAGACAGCCAGACTCCAAATGAAAAAGAGACTCTGGCTTGGCACCGTTTCTATTTTCCTATCCTCATTCGGGGTCAGCGCAGTGTCATACAGCTGCAGAGAAAGCTCCGGGGATTAAACCTGGGAAAGACTCCAAGACCAGGACCCGGGTTCAAGTACCAGCTGAAAGCAATAAACCAACTGCCACAGCTGGGCTGAGTTTAGACGTTCTCAAAGTCCCCCAGCTCTCTCCCATATGAAGAAGGAGCGATTGCAAACATGGCAAGAGAGGCCTTGGGACACGCAGCCCCAGCCCAAAGCTCCGGCCGAGTCCTGCCAAGCTGCCCTGCTTGGCCATGAGCCCAGCCCAGCGTTCTGGCCCTGGATGAGCTGCACTTTGATGCGAGCTCTGGGCTCGGAGTGGGCTTCCAGGTGGGTATGAGGCCTGTTTTTTCCAGAAGCTTTACCACGTTCATGGCATCTCTGCAGGGCGCTGCTGTGCTTCAGGGGATTTCTACATCCTTTTGCTATGCCCATGCCACCACAAGAGGTAAGGAAAGTGGTTTAAGAGTATCCAACCAGCTTCTCTGTTGGCAGTGGTGGGATCTCACAGCACATCCCAGTGGTGTGGGAGCATGTGTGATATGGCCCAGGCCCCTCACTCAGCTCTGTAACTTGGCATCTGCACTTGCTCCTCATGTGCTCTCCCTGCTCCTGAGCTCACCCTGCCCATAAACCTTGGCTTACTCCACCACGCCTGCTGCTCTGATCCATGTTTTACTTCTAAATTTCTTTGAAGCTGTTCCTATCTAAACCCTTGGACTCGGTGGCTCTACCTGGTTCCTGAAGAGCCCCAGGGCAGCCAGCAGGCTTGTGTCAATAAAGAGCTGAAATACTAACCCAATGCTCTCCTTTTCCTTTCCTATCCCCAGGGCAAATGTTGCAAATTCCAGGTCATGCCCAAGAGCAGAGCTGGTTCCCTGCTGTTCATCACTACCTGCATCTCCATGGAAGCTCAACCACTGCAGTCCCAGAGTCCTGGACCCCCAACACCCATCCATACAAGAGGTCTGGGCTGGAAGAGCAGCGTGCCTAAGGAAGATCTTCCATGCGAACTAAAGAGCACCAGAGTGGAGGAGCCAACATGGGGGACAGGATGGGCACGGTGGGACGAGAGCGGCTGCTCAGCCACCCTCCACGGAGAGGCCAAGCAAGACAAGAGACACTCATTCCTCCACTAAACACATCAGGATCTTGTGGAGTAGAGCCCCCAGTCTATACCCACCACTCCCCCAAGAACCATGGGGTGGGCTGCCACCACCACCACCTTCTCCCACCCCAACGGGCGAGCAGGAGCTGGCACCTGCTCCATCACCCCGGGGGGACACGGCCCCGTGCCCCGCAGGAGGGGGAGCAGCTCGTCCCAGGGCGGGCGCCGAGCGCTGGCTGCGTGAACCCAATCAGAAATTCCATCTCGAGGCTGCCCGTGGCCAAGGGCTCGGCGGCTCCCTGCGCAGGCAGCGCGAGGGGAAGGGGGGATTGGTGCAGCCGGGCTCACGTGACGGATCCCAGTTTGAGTTCCTGCCCAAAGATGGGCAGCAGTTCACATGAGCAGGCAGCGGTCCCACACCGAGCAGCCGACAAACAGAAAACAGACTCCATCTCCACAAAATGAGGCCCAGAACTTCCTGTGTGAGATTTCCATTTCCTCAGCCAAATGAAAAAGAACTGGAGTAAGAGGCAATAAACCAGGAGAGCAGGACTGGACCTGACGCACGGAGCGGGGACCCATTAATGGTTAAGCCACTTTGCTGGATTACTCTTAATGCGCCTTCCCATCACCCTGGGTTCTGGCTCCTTTGGATTAACAATAAGACGTGATTTCAGGCTCTGGATCCGGAGTACCGGAGGCAGATGGAAAATCCTGCGGGAAAGCAGCTACGGAGCATGCTCAGACGCCGTTTCGCATACTCCATACTTGGCCCCTTCGCTCAATTTTCTGTCCAAAAATATGCAAATTGCCTAGTCCGCATTATGGACTAATGGGCTGAAATCGGCCAGTTTAGAAAATTAACCCTTCTGTGCGTTGTAGGGTAGGGACAAGCGGTTTCTGAAGCAGAGGGGAGGTGACTCTTGGAGCTCCAGGAACAGGCAAGCTGCTCCAGGGCTAGCCCAGCCCAATCAAGGTTGGCCTGACTCAGTCAAAAAAAAAGGCAACAAAATGCTTATGCTGGAAATGGAGTTCCCTCTGGTCCAGAGGAAGCCCCTGCCTGTCCAGCTGGCTGGGCCAGCAGGGTATCCCAACAAAACCAGATGCACATCCTAAGCAGAAAGTAAAAATCCACCTCATAAGCCATCTTCTAACACATAGAAACACAGGGCACCTACCAGGCACCCTCCAGCCCCACTCACACATCAATGAAGAAGTCACTGTGTCACCAAGGGTGACAAATTCCCAACATTCCCTGGGCAGTGGGCCTTGCCTGGGTGCTCAGGTCACGGTGCCACAGCCAGCAGTAAAGCATGAGCAAGGGGAAGGAGCTCAGGGAGGGAGCAGAAACCAGAGGGTGCACGTACTGTTTGGGGAGCTCAAGAGACGTTGGAGGAGGATTCCAGGTGTCCGGGTGGCCAAGCATCCAGTCCGACCAGACCTTCACACTGGGGAGCAGCTCCTTCAGGTCCTGGGGCAAGGCAGAGACCTTGATGTCGTCCTCCTCATCCTCCTGCTCCATTTCTTGTGGCTGAACTGCAAATGGAAGACGTGAGAGCTGAGGCAGCTCACCACAGCCAGACTCAGGCAGGGACTGGGAAAGTATGACACAGATCCCAACATCCCAGCCTGGGACGCACAAGGGAACAGCCACAACCCACAGCAAGCACAAAGACAGATCTGTTCTCCCTGGAGGGCAAGCCAGGGTGTTTGTGATCCCTTTTATTGAGGGCAGCAGGGTGCCACTGCACCAATCACAGAGATAGGATTCCCAGGTCCCAGTTTCGGGAAGTTTCCCAGTTGCTGGCAGAAAGCATGGCCTCAGTCTATCCCTTTCTGTCTGCACACACCAGGTGCTTTCCTGCAGCTGATCAAGCTGGGCAGAGCTTGGGATGCTGGGGGAGAATCCTAAGGCCCCAGGAGAGGGGAAGGGATGTAAAAACCAGCAGGCAATGAGAGCCTGACCCCCACCAAGCTTCCTCATGGGCTCCTGCTGCTAAGCCCTTACCTGGCACACATTCCCTCAGCAGGCTGGTGCACCTCCTCACCAGGAGCGCAAACATGGAGAGCCCCAGGGCCGTGGCCTGTTCCTGGATGACAGAGCGGCAATCCTCAGAGATGCACTCTAGGAGACAGAGAGGTTTTGGGTCAGATCTTCCATCTGGTTTCACCTTCACAACCTCCCTTTCTGCATCCCATGAGGGGCAGGGGTGAGCAACTCCCTAATTTACACCTGTCCCAGACATAATTGTTCCATGTAGGGAGGAAAAAGGTGGTGAGTAGCTGCTCTGGAGTGGGAAGAGGCTGCAGCCACCCTGCCCACACCATGCCCAACCCCATGGCATGTGCTGAGCCAGCTGGACCACACTGGCACTCAGGGCTCCCAGCACAGAAGCTGCTGCTGGGGCTGAGGCCTTCCCCTGAGGAGGAGGGTATGTTTAAGTGTTAAAAGGGTAATTAGCTGCATGTTTGATCTCTGTCCCTGCTGGAGTTTTAACCTCAGCAGCTGAGGAGGGGGCTCCTCCCATTAGTTTCACAGTCACACAACAGCTTGTCAAGAGAGCTTAATTGGAACTGTTACTCAAGGGGATGCCACACAACCACAGCTCTTTCAAACAGAGCCGGCTCAGAGTGAGAGCAAATCCCCCCGGCACATCTACACCCAGCCAGAAACCACTTCTGAGGCTGCTGAGAGCAGTGGGGAGCTGGCTCGAGGGAGCTGCCTGGAGCCAGGCGTGGGTTAGGCTGGGGAGGCCAGGAGTGCCATGGGACATGCCAGCCTGCCCCAGAGCTCTCAGAAGGGTTTAAGCCTTAAGGGAAGCCTCTGCCCTCCCAACTCCCTCTACTCCCCATTCACATCCTCCCAGGATGTGGGTGAGTGGCTGGCTGGGGAGAACCCACACATTTACTGGGTTCCTACCCCTCAGTGCTGTTTGCTCTGTGCAGGATGCTCCTTGCTGGCTTTCTGCAGCATCAGAGCTTCCACCTGAGAACAGCTGCCCCAAGCCAGGCAGAGGATTTTTACAAACTCACAGCTACTTACTCTGAATGGGTGAGTGAAGCCCCAGGGCTGAGATAGGGAGGGAGAGCCCCTTGAGCTCCCCAGCTTCCAGGCACCTCTGCTGGGGACATCAGCACCAGCCACACATCAGTACAGAGGTGTTGGGAGCTGAACTGCCCAGATGTGGCAGAGCAGGGACTTTGAGCAAACAGCAAGAGGATTAGAGCAAGACACTGAGACCACGTTTAAGCTGGGGCTAGCAAAACACCTGAGGTGCACAGAATAAACAGTGGGGTTTTAAGGACAGATCACTTCAGAGGAGTGGAGTGGGAGGTTAAAAACTTTCCAAAAAAGACAAGAACACACCAAGAAAATACAGGAAAAATAAGGAGGAACATCTGAAGGCTGGATTGACAGTTCTTACAGCTGTCAATGAGTTCAGCACCCAGCGTGGAGGGTAACCCAGGGTGGCACCAAAGGCACCTGGTAGCTGAAAGAGGGTGCTTTGCTCATGGAGGCAGGGCTGAGCTGGTGCCGCAGCGCAATGGTAGGAAGTGCCGTACTGCAGGGGCTGTCAGCTTTTGGAGGAAACATTAAAACTAAAGATGTGACCACTCTGGGACAGTAAATCTCTTTCATGAAGCCTTTCCCACAATTAAGAGTGCTAGTCCCAGTGCTCTGGCCACAGTCCAGTCCAAGAAATTACAGCAGTCTTCCCCGCGCTCCTCCCCTTGCACTCGGGTGAGATGCTGTACTGTCTTCCCTTCTTGTCTTAAATGGACACACAACAAGACCACAGCGGTCCAGCTGCCACACCTGAGTCTGGCAAGTCCCCTAGCTGGTGAAAATCTCTGGGCATTTCAGCATGGACCCCCACACTTTGAGTGGGCAGCCCCCAGGACTCCAGGCTGGGAGCACTGCACTCCAGCCAGACTCACAGTGACCCCCCAAACTGAGCTGCTGCAAAAGCTACATCCTGACCCCCTCCAAAACAGGCAAAGCTTAATGGTGTTTGTGATGGTGAAGGCGATGAGCATCCCGTATTTCAGGGTGTATTTCAGACACTGGCTCCAAAAGCTGGACCTCTGTGGTGGCTGTGGCCAGGCTTGGTCCCAGCCCTTCCCACTGCCACCAGCAGCTCTTGATGCAGGCTACAAGCTCCCCACACAACATTTAACAGCCAAAATACAGTAAAAAGTTTCCTGCACTTGAGCTGTGGCAGGTACAGCTGTCCATCAAACACCCTGTGCTGCTGCAAACAAACACTGTGTGCCCACCAGCTCATAAAGCCACAGTGCCCCGATGTACCCCAACAGTGCTCAGCCCTGGTACAGCCTGCAAAGCTGCCCACTGTGCAGGTAAGAGCATTAGGACACCCACACTTAAAGGGCTGCTGTCACACAGTTCCAGCTCAGCTACCATGGGTATTGTCAGCTCATCATTAAACTCATAAAATGCACAAAACTCCCCCAGTCCTGAAAGTTCATTCACTGGATGAGCTCATCGGCCTCATTCCCAGGAGGCTCCTCCAGCACAGAAAGACAAACATCCAGGTGGGTGCTTGTTCAAGACCCCTGAACATGCACCAGCAAAGGCTCTTAAGAGCTTAATTGTAGGACAAAAGAGGAAAGCACCATAAATCAGGAGAAAGCTTCTTTCTGTGCCTTTTCACCACTTTCCTCGGGAGGCTGGGAGCTTTGGCTTGCCCCGAGCTGGGAGTCAGTGGCCAGGGCTAATAGAGGATGTAGGGACAAACCCCAGGCTACCCCTGCCACAGGAGACAGACAAGGTGAGGGTGCAATCAAAGGGCAAATCACTTGGGGTGTTTAAACAGAATCTTGTAAAATGTTTTGAGTGATGGGCAATAAGGAAACCAACTCTCTGGACCCACTCACTGTCTGAGCCTACCCTGGCACTAAGAGGAAAACATTTTGTAGAAAATATGCTTAAGTGAGGGTTGGAGCAACAAATCTGCTCTGGAGCCCACAGGGCATCATTACTTGTGAACTGAGCTGGTAATTATGTCTGTGCTGCTGGTAATGCACAGTAAGACACAAACTTATTGGAAAAGAGATGTTTTTGGAGGATGGAGTGACACTTAGGTCATTTCTGTCCCTGCAGTTGCACAGCATTAGTAAAAATGGAGATAACAGCTGCCCCAGACCAACAAGAGCAGGCAGAGAGATCCTGACTGCCCAAATCAGGGCAAACTGTAATTCCCAGATCTGTTTCCCCAGATCCACAGTGGGTGCAGGTGAAGCAGAATGAGTGTCAGATCCATAGGCAACCCTGCATCCTACCCCCGCAGGCTGTCACCAAAAGCTTGGTGACAGAGACTTCAAGTGGCATCAGTGGCACCCCAACAGCTAAAGCTGCCACAAATCCACTCCACTTCCTCCCCTGAAACCCCAAATGGGGCTGTAATCAGATAACCCTCCCAATTCACACCCAGCCACGCTGCACAGCTGGGGCACACCGTGGAGGTGTCAGGCAACTGTGGAAAGAAATCACACACAAAGGAAGGGGCCACGAGGTTACAAGCTCTGAGGTAGCTGGAACTGTGGCTCCTCTGTGCCACCAGCAGCCACAGCAGTGACACTCCACAGGAAATCATCTAACACCACCAACCACAACACGTTCCCCCTCCACCTTTCTCCCCTTGTAAGCCAGCACACGTCCCTGTTAATGCCAGCCCTGGATAAACAGCTCCTGTCACGTCACCTCTCAGCTCTCGCCTGCACAGCCACCCTGAGAACACCAGTGCTCAGCAGGCTCACAAATGTCACCTCTCAGCTGTGCCACTGCCTTCAGAGGTGCTGCGTGGGTGCAGAGGAGGGTGGGCAAAGCTGGCACCGCTGCCTCATAACTGCTTGTTGTTAAACCACAACCTAAGGTCAGGGCTCCTGCACTCGCAGCCGAGACTGACTCAGGGTAAATGCACACCCTTGTCTGTGTTGCTGTACCAACACACAGCCCCTGGAGCCACACTGCAGCCATGGCAGGGAGCTGAGCTGGCTTAAAAAGCCTCCTCTGGGGAGCTTCCTTGGGCTGCAGCTGTTTCTTGACCACTTGTAGCCCCACATCAACAGCAGCAGAAGTCCGGTGCATGGAACGCTGCATGGGGCTAGGAAGGAGCAGGCAGAGCATTTTAAAGCAGTCACTTTGAAATTACTTATTTGTACTACCCCACACTTCATAGGCTGAATTTGCCTCAAATATGCATCTTTCTGCACCAGAAAAATACATGAGAGCCCTGCAGGCCCCTGTGAAGGTCACGGCTCTGGAGGCCAGACTGGCAGCAGGACACAAGCTGCAACAGTTCTGAGCACCCTGCCTGACAGTCACCACTTGTCAGCCCCTTCTTCTAGCTGGCTCAGACTTTGCTGAAGTTTCCATGCTAGGTGCCTGTCTCAGCCTGAATTCTCCTGGAAGTCTTCAGCCAAAACAGCTCGGCCACTTATGAGAATGAAGCTAGGAAACAACATAGTGGCTTATCCCTGTTTGTAAAAAAAAAACCACTTACAACCTTTTCCTTCAGCTTACAACCTTTTCCTTCAGCTAATCTAGCAACTGTAAATCCTGGAACAAGGATCTGAGATTTTGCTGCAGAATAACCTTTTTAACAGAGAGTTTTCCTGTCCTACTAGAAATCTGTCCACACTTAGCCAAGCTATAAACATCTGAAAGACAGCAGTTTTTCCATACTCAATAGGAACTTGTTTCAACAGTTAAATCCTGCTAAGATTTCACCTCCCTGAGCAAGCTCCATCTTTCTATCTCCCTTCACCTGTGTTACAGGCAGCAGAGCAACTGCCCTCCTCCCATCCAGCAGGTGGGGACTTCTGAAAAATGTCCTTGTACGAGTGACTGCTGCTGCTGCGAGCTGGAAATTGGACCCAGACTCCTCCAACTGGTGCCCAGGAGATCTGCTCTGAAGCAGAGCCCAAGGGTGAGAGAGGGATGGAATGGAAAAATTGGGAGCTGATGAGCATCAGACTGCAAGAACAGAGCAAAAAGCTGGGAACCGGCGATGGGAGGTTTTTCTGAAGATCAAGAAGAGGAGTCCTCCTGTTGCTTTGCGTGTAGGAGAGAGGGTTTTTTTCCCAGCTGAGGTCTGGGCTGTGCAGAGAGTGCTGTTTTCCTACCAGGAGGCAGTTTCCTGCAGAGATTGCAGGGAGCTGGGTGGATCAGCAGCTGCAGCGCCCTCTGCAAGCTCCTGCCTGGATTCTCCCAGGGGCTGTGGGCTCTGCTCCCACCCAGCCTGCAGCAGAGCCCGACCCAGGACTCCTGCAGCCATAAATCTACCTGTTCCACAGGGGAAAGGGTGAGAGGCAGAGAGAAAGGGGACTTTTGTAGCGGGGAGAAATTTGTGTTTCTCTGAGAACGTTATATTCATGGAAAACATAAACCAACTGTCGTCAAAGTCGTCTGAGCTCAGGAAATGGAGCGGCCGGGAGAAGGCTGCCATGTGGCCGGATGTTATGTATTTCTAATTAGTGCTATACATCTTTCAGCAGCGAGTGTCCTTTTGCTGGGAAACACAACGCGCTGCCCTTGTTATTGTAACTGTCAGAGAGTGCTTAAACAGATAATCTCCAGGAAAAGTGATAAACACATCCCCTCTCCCACTAGGGTGTGCAAAACAGCAGTGCCAAACCTTTATTAGGGCAACACAACCAACCACAGGAAATGGGAATGGGAAAAGAGCAAGGGGCAGCCGCCCACGAGGAGAGGGATGTGCTGGAGGAAGCTTCTCGTGGCTGCTTGAGTGCCATGTGCCGAAGGAAATCCTGCGAGGGACAATCGGGGCACAGCCAGCACAGGACACGTGGGCTGCTCACAGGGATGGGGCAGGGACTGGGAGTGAGGGCCCCCAGCTGTTCTGCTCTGAGTGAGCCCCCAGTTTGGGTGGAAAGGAGCCACAGCAACCCCCAAGCTGACAAGCAAGCAGTGGACATGCTCCTCCCTCCACCCATCCCAGCTAACAAAACACAAGGAATGCTGAACCTTCCACAGTTAAAACAATCCCAGCCAACAAATCTCAAAGGAGAGCAGATTCCTTTGATTGAAGCAACCAGACTGTCTCAGCCGAGGGTCAGGAGGGCTCCAGTGGGACAGTTTCCATGCTGGCCTCTCTGTCCTCACCTGAGCTGTGGCTCCAGGCCGGGAAGCCCGGAGCAGTGCTGGCAGCAGGTGATCCCAGTGCTGGCAGAGCAGCAAGGATGTGCTTTGCTCCCAGGCAACAACAGCTGAAGCCACCTTTCCTGGTGACAGGGTGAAGGACTGTATGGGAAGGCACTCAAAAGAACGAACAGTTCTATGGACACAGTCCCAAGGATGACATAACGGGCTGGCCAGGGGACACAGGAGCTGCAGGAGCTCGGTGAGCACAGGGCTGGGGGCGAAGGCACCCGGCTGATGTGTCAGCACATCAACTCTGGAGGCACAGACAACTGATTCACCAGCTGGCTGCTGCCCTGAGGGGAAGAGACCCGGGCTTGGGTCAGTCACCTCAGAGTGACACCACCTGAAGGCAATTCCTCTGCTCCCTCACCGCTCAGACACAGCTTTCCCCGTGAGTCACTCCCAGCCAGACACAGCCCTGGCACGGCTACAGGGCAGCCCCCTGGGGTGGGGCTGTCTGCAGGAAATGGGTGAGGAGAGCCCTGCTGCCGGCCCAGGCTGGTGGAGAATGCACACAACCACGGGAATATAAAGCAGCAAAAGTGAGGGGGATGCTCACAGCTGTGGGGCATTTCCAAGACACCCCCTCGCAGGAGAGCTGTGAGTCACTGGCACTCCCAGCTCTGGGAACTGGCGAGTCACACACGCACTCATCTGCCCCCGAGAGAGCCTGGGAACCTGGAGGCACTGCTCAGCCCTGGCTGATACCCTGGGAATGATGGGCAGCTTTCCTGGAAGGACACTCCCAGACTCTGAGCAAACAGGATGGCAGCCCCAGCCCTGCCAGCACTGTGGCCGAGCTCAACATCACCACCTGCAGCACACAGGGCTGGACCCCTCCCAAAGCAACCTCTGGATTTTAGCAATAACCTGGATGCCCCCAAACCACCTCCCTGCACTGATGTCCCCCCGTGGAGAGGCAGAAAGGCCCTGGGAGGGTCTTGGTTGCAGCAGCAGCACTGGGGAACTCGCTGCACGTGTTCCCAGAGCAGCTGGGGCTGCCCAGGAGCCTGCAGCTCCCTCTGCAACCCTGACTTGTCCGAGGGAAGGAAGGAGGGAGGCCTAGGAGGTGAGGAATGCCGGGGGCCTGGGGAGGATGGAGCAGCTCTCCCTGTGGAAGCCATTAGATATTCAACACTTCATTTGTTTCCAGCCGTCCTGGACTGCAGCACTGGGCTCTAGGACGGGAGGCTCTTCTCTGACGTAACCAGGAAGCAGCTGCAAAATTAAGGAATCCCTCATGACATCATAAAAAGGGTCGATGGTTTACAGGGGAAGGTATAAAAATTAATGACATATTCCCACCCGAAGCAGAGAGCCTGCCCAGGAGCCACAGGGGAAGCCGTGCTCTGCCCGGCACGAAGGGGCTGCCTGCCCCAGACAGCTCCGTGCTGCCAGCTCCCTTAGGCTGATCCAGGAGCTTGTCTCTGGCTCTGATTGTCCCTCAGCCCAGGCAGGGCTGGATCCTTGCACCTGGGGTGCGATAACCAACTCAGTATATCCTTCCTGACCCTGATGAACAAAGCTTTAGGGAATGACTTTAGGGACAGCTTTCTTGTGTACTCGGGGCTGGCCAGGAGTCAACGACAAAAAACATAATTGTGAAATGACTATTAATAATAGTAACTTAATAAGAAGTTATTAATTTCCACAGGGAAAGCAGACACGTGCACAGTGTCCCCAACACCCCAATTTCTGAAGCTCTGGGAGACCAACAGGACCTGCAAGAGGAGGCACTGGCAATGGCACAATGTCCCTCCCCACCACACAACCCAGGCTAGGTCAGAAAGAATGACATTAGCCTTGAGGACAAGCACAAAGCCATTTCCACTTGAAAAGGGAAAAGGATAGTGGTTTAAAATTAACTACAGCCTTTTCCAGGAAATATCAGTGGAAAGAAGCAGCCATTTTTAGAAATGTTATTCTCAGAAATTTCCTGAAAAGACCCATCAGTCAAAACACAGATTGAAGCCATTTCCACTTGCACTAAGCAGCACTTCGGAGCTCTCCCTACACGCTTGGGGTGCTTGACCCAGCCAGCAAGGCCAGGATCCTGCTCTGCCCCCCTGACCCCAGCGAGGCTGTGGGAGTCAGTTTGGGATGTGGAACAGCCCATACAGAGTCAGAAACACTCCCCCTGCATGGGGAGGCACATCCATCCCAGTTGTCACTAGTCACATTTGCACTGAGACACGCCAGTCCCTGGCCATCACAGCTGGAGCAAAAGCACCTCCAGACTCATCCATGCTGGCAAACCTGGAGAATTGCCAGAGAAACTCTCATTTCTCAGCACTGCCCTCACCAGAGCCGCTCTGAGCGTGGGAGCTGACGCTGGCACTTGTGACACAGGCACAGCAAAGTGCCAGCAGTGTCACAGCAGATCCCCAGAGCCACAGGTTCTGCTGCCAACAACTGACAGCAACGTGAATTTGACCCGTCTGGCAGCTAAAAGGCTGGCAAATCTAAATGTATGTAACTCCTGGCTGGCTCATAAGGAAGTGTGTCCCTTCAAGCTGGCATGCCAGCTCATCAGCATATCTATAGCTCCAGACCAGCCTGGCACCAGCTGTCTCTTCCTGTGGAGGGAATATTTGCCATAATACGCACAAGCAAGATGCGTTCAGATGAAACAGGGAATGCTGCATGAAAGAAGAAAAATCATGGATGACAGAAATGGAAAATGGTGTTAGGGGCACTGCAATGATGCAGAATGAAAAAAGAAAACCCCTGATGGCCTATCTTCTGTCTGCACAGATCTGTCAGCTCTTTTTGAAGATGCCAGAGCTATGAACCTCACCAAAAGAGCCAGTGAGGAGCTGGGGAGCCTGGCTGGGTTACACAGCAGCATGGCAAGAGCTACCAGCATCCCCCCAGGAGCTGTGCGTGCCCAGCCCTAACTGTGTCAGATGTTATTTACAACAGGGAGGAGGTGTGAACAGGGCTTCCCAAGAGATTTCCTCCAGCCCTGAGGGAAGTTTACAAATAAGGACAAATAACAGCAGCAAATAACAGGCAGCATTTTGCACCCCTCAAGCTCTTGCTGGGGGTGGGCATGTCCTTGACAGCAAAATGTGAGCAGACAGCCTGGAACTGGCTTCCTTGGGTGTGAACCTGGGTGAGCACTCTGGGCCTGAGTTAAAGCTCATGACAGCAAATGCCTGCAGACAGGAGCATTCAGAGAAAGGAGCCCTTGATGGGGCAGGAACAGCAAAGTGTGGAGCTTCCTTTTCAATTCCCTCCTTTGCTGCTAGTCTTAGGGCTTCCTGAGGGCCCAGTGTCTGCAAAGCAAATGCCAAAACATGAAGTGAAATCCGTGCCCTCCTCCCAGCTCTTGGGAAGCAGGAAATCCCAGGGTCTTCATCAAACGCTTGCAAGCCTGAACTGCCTCCTCACCTCCCACTCCAGCCCTGCTTGGTCCCTCCAGCCTCCCTGGCTGATGGCAGTGGCACCCCCAGCCCCAGGACACCCCAACAAGAGGGGCACAGCCCAGCCACTCTGCCTGCAGTGATGCTTACTTAACAATTTCCATTATAAGACCTTGGTTTCAGTTCCTAAGAACTTTGCCAAACTTTAACCATTTAGGCTGCAATCCTTCATGCCAAAAGCTTTCTTCAAGCTAAATTTATTGGGAAAATTTCAACTACAAAGGTTCAGCCATTTGCCAGAATGAGGTTAGGGAAAATATATTGTTCTTCTCAAGTTAAAAATTCTTTGACCATTTCAGCAAAATCCCTAGCACCTTCACACTTGGAGCAGGAACCAGAAGTTTGGCAGGGGCCAGCAGAGGGGTCTGGGTGTGCCTTCTGCCATCTCCATCCTGCTTTGCCAAGGTGGGGGCCTATGGAAATCTGGGTGCTCACCATCAGACAGTTCTCTCATGCCACTCCAACCAAAGCAGCAGCTGGTTCACCTGCTTGGACAGAAGAATAAACCAAGCCAGGTGAGGCACTGGAGAGGGAAAAGCAGGTGGAAAAGGGAGCTGAAGCAGCACAAGTGAGGCACAGCATAGCAGCCCCTTCTCCAGCCCCCTCACTGCTCTGCTGCCACCATCAGTGGCTGCTCTCCCCAGAGGATCCCAGCCCCAACACATGCAGCATTCCTGCCGTGGCAGAGCCTTGTGTGGTGCATCCAGATTTACGTGCCAGCCAAGGATCCCAGATGAGGTCAGCCCGGTTCCAAGGGGGAGCTCGCTTTTCTTGAAAACTATGGAAACTACACATGCAAAGAAATCTCAGAACACCAGACTTGGAGGCATCTCTGCAGCTTCAAGTCAACTCCATCGCACTTACTCACCATAAAGCCGTCCTAACAACACGTCACTTTTTCTCCCCTCAAGGTACCATTTTCAGTCAACACAGAAAATTAACAGGCAGCAGAGACCCTCCTGCAGAGTGTTTTGATGTGCTGAAATGTGCACGTGTTCAACGAGCCTCAGGGCTGCAGGACAAGGTCATGGTTTGGGGGGTTAAGATGGAGAACTTGATTCCATTCCTCACCTCGGTCCTGAACTTTCAGGGAGATCCAGAAGTCTCCTTAACTCCTCCCAATGCATGTGCTCAACTATTTTTGTGTCCCTCACTTGTTGGCTGGCTGGTGACACAGAGGGGATGGAATTTGCAGACACTGGGCAACTCTGGTTTGATCAAAGGCAGCTCCTGAAGGATTATGTTTTTAGGAGAGCTCTATCTCTTGCATCTCAAAGTGGGCAGACAAGGGACTAGAAAATCTGGTATTTTCCTTAAGCTCAGTCCCCCATCAGTACCTGTTAGAGGTACCATGAAAAAAGGCACCCAAACCCAAGATATGAGCACACACCAGTGAGTTCACACCATCCAATTATTTGGACCTGAATCTTGTAGCTTCTCCTACACTCCATGCGGCACTGAGCACAACGATAACACTTAATTAGTGGCTTCTCTGGAAAACTCCCATGAGAACGGAAAGAAATTTTACAAACAAAAGGACAACAGGAAAATTGAGCCTGGAATCTCTTTGTCCTGTCATCATCTTGTCTACCACAGGAGGCTTTGTGTGCCTTACATCATACCTGAAGTGCCACTGGGCGCAGCCTTTGAGGCTCGCTCTGTTTGGAAACAACCCCTTCAAAATGCTCCTCATGAAAATACAGCCAGATTCACCCACCAGACCTTCTGGTGAACGGGGACTGTGGTCTTCTGTGGAAATTTGGAAAAAATTCAGCTGTGAGCGGTGCCATGCAAAGGGAGGTTCTCAGGTGTCGAGCGAGCGATTCCCTGCGGGAAGGGCCGTGACCACAGGCACAAACCCACAGCATGCAGAGAAACCACTCCAGGAAGTTTAACATCCGAGCCCCCCTGCTAGAAAATACGATCTCAGTGCTCCAACAACTCGCATGGAGCCGGAGCCTCGGGTCCCAACGCACGTGCGAGCTCACACAGGCGATGGAGCCGCCGCCACGGCACTCGGCAACTAAAGAGCCTGAACCCTCCACATTCATTAACAAGCGTAAGACATCACGCTTTTATGCCAAATTCCTATTTTCCCCCGTGATTTGAGATAGGACTGGGACAACTGTGATACTCCCTGCAGCTACCGTTGGCCATACAGAGGGAAAGGCTGTGCTGGGGGTTGGTGGGCTCGCCATGGGGTGCCCCAGCACCCCTTTTGTTTGCTGCTGTGTCTCCTGGCAGGAGGACACGAGGGAGCTGCAGGCTCCAGCGCCGTTTCCTGCAGAGATTTGAAAACCTGTTGCAGTTCCAAAGCGAGCTTCGATTTCACTGTGACCAGCAGCTCAGAGACTCATAGTTACTATACAGCCGAATAAAATATTTTTTCATAAATTTAACGCCAGCATGTCTGTGTTTGGAAACTTTGAAAATCCATGTTGTATGGTTTACTGCACTGGAAAAGGTGCCAACAGAGTTTCAAAGGAAGGGAAGTGTATAACTGTTTCCTTTCAAATGTATTTTCCAATGGGATCCATTGAGGGAAAAGGCTGGAACTAACTAAAACATTATTAAAAACTGTTATGAAAAGAGACAGAGAGATGGAAAAAGATAGACAAAAACTCCAATACACAGCCGAAAGGGAGGGAGGGAGACAGGCGGCAAGAAAGGGGATATGGGCAGAAAGACACTTTGGGTAGGGAAAATGGGGCGAGACGGGGAATTTTAACTGGCAGTCACCCTTCGTGGTTTCATATTGTTGCAGATCAATTGATCAGGATTTCAAGTGCTGCTGGCCCGGTGGCACAAGGCGAACCACAGAGTTGGCTGCAGGCGCAGCCCTTGCGAACTGCTGACCTTCAGTTTTCAAACCAAAAATATTCCTTGGGAAACGGTTACACCAGGTCCCAGCCCCGAGGCTGCCAAGCAAAAAACAAGCACTACGGACCTGAAGGAACGCCCCGAGTAACTTACACCAAAGCAACAAGTAGGGCTAGTAGCCTGAAGTAACTCCCTGGTGTGATTCAACCGGCAGTAACCGCGCGTGACATGCGTGCAGAGGGGCTTGGCTCTTCCGTCCTCCCGGAGCGGGGAGCTCTCCAATCACCCTCCGTCGGGATGAGCGTCGGCCCTCAAGCCGCTCCCGCTCCGTTGGCCACGCTCAAGCTGCTCCAACCAAGCCTATAAATACCAAAGCAATCGGGTCCATACAGTGCAGTCACAGCCTGATTCCAAACCACCGCTCCGGCTCCAGGCACAGCCCCGGGTTTGCTGCCCTGTGAGTGAAGGGGGAGCCAAAAGGGGCTGAGAACACACGTTTTGTCAAAGACTTCAGTGCCCTGGCCATGAGGAGGCTGCCAGGGTCGGGGCTGGATCTCTGTTGCTCTGCCAGGCTTCAAAGAGCCAGGCCGGGGGTGGGCAGAGCTCAGCGAGTGCCTGCAGAGCTCCAGGCCTGTGGTTCCACGGGGTGTAGTAACCCTGGGCTGTAGCACACATGTCGAGGGATGAGGGGAAAAAAATAAACAGACAGACAAAAGAATGAGGATGCTCTGCCAATTCCAATTGTGCAGCTTTTATTTTAAATGCTTATCAAGCTGAGAAAGAGCAGAGTTCTTGGAAAACAAGGTTTCCTTTCTTCCCATGCCAGTGTCAAACACCCTCAAGGACGGGTACAGCACAAGGCGCTCGCTGCCGGCCGCCCTCTCCACAGCCGCCGTCCTGTCCCGTCCCACCCGCCTCGGGAAGGGTTTCCAGCTCACAGCCCTGGTGTTTCTGGTAAAAAGATCTCTCTGTGATTTTTTTTTTTTACTATATATATATATATATATATATATGAATTTTTTTTTATTAATCTCCTATCTGGCTGGGTTCAAATTATGGCCAATTACCCACCAACACTTCTCCTAATAAAATAAATTTTTACGGGCCCTAATTACTGCTTTCGCTGAACTGCTCTACAGGAAGCAGAGAGGCTGTGGCTCTCCAGACGGCAGCAGACAGGAAAGCTACGGCGAGTAACCCGCGAGTAAACGGAGGGGATGGAGGGGGAGCGCGGCGCGGCGCGTGTGCCATGCGCACGGCGCTGCTGGCCCGGCCGTCAGGGCCCCCGTCAGCCGCTGCACCCACCACCTGTGACGCAAGGCTGCTGCTGGGGACAAGAGTGACGGCCGCAGCTCCACGCCGGCATCCGCGGACGCGAGCCGGAGGGGAAATCGTGTTTGGAAAGGGCTGCATCAATCACACGTGACGGAGAGGCTGAGCCGCCTCCCATCGCGGCACAGGGGTCCCCCCGCAACCAGCGCAGAGGGGAGGCGGAATCTCAGCCTGGCGCCCACCTTTGGTTCTCTCTGTTCCAATCGCAGTTAATTGAAGGAGACACAAATAGCAGGAAGGCAGAAAATCCCTCTGAGAACGCGAAGCATCCAGCCTGCTCCCTGCTACACACACACACACGCACTGCTGCCAGCCAGCACAGCACAGCCCCAAAGGGGCTCCCGGGTGTGACAAATGAGCAGAACCCACCGGGTGACTGCAGCCCACAGCCCGTCCTGCCTGAACCCCGCTGCTCGGGGGAAGCAGGGGGAGCAGAGCCGCTGTTCTCCGTCAGGGAACACCCTCCGTGGCAGGAAAGCCGTGGCAAAACCACCGGCTGCTGGAGCCCTCCGGAGCGCGGCTGCCACGCAGGTATCCCGGCTCAGCTGGGGAAACGCAGCTCTGTGAGATTCATTGACTTTTTTTCCCCTCTCTTAACCAGGATTACACTAATTTCCAAGGCCTAATGGAGTCCAGCTGTGATGGGGAGGCAACGCTGCAGTAGTACAAAGACCTTTGCACATTGGTGCAAACTTGTACAACAGCACACACACACACACAAAGCCCTATAAAAAGGATGCACTGCAGCAGGATATTTTTAGTCTTGACAATACAGCCCTAAAAATACGACTTTGCTAATACATCACTACAGAAATATTCCCAGTGTCCATTCAGGAACGGTTTAAAACATTTATTTTTGTTTCCTTTTGCAATGGTCAGAGAGGAGGGAGAAAATAGAAACTCATTGATAAGAGGAAACGAGAGAGACATGAAAAATTGAAAACTACCTAAAAGCTCATGGAGAGGTTTATTTTATTAGTTCTTAATAAATATCTTGCAGATTTCCTCAGGAAATACACCAGATCACATGTAAAATAGTTTGGTACTGATGTCAACTGTGTCAGCATATGAAATCTATTAGGGTGAAGCCACAGCAGGGTGATCAGCGTGCTGAAAAACTGCACGGCACTGAGGCAAGGGGGGGTGGGGGGAATCTCACGGCCCTTCCAAATTCTTCGAGAGGTAAAAAAGTCAGCCAAGACGCAGAGAGAGAGAAAAAAAGATCCCACATCCTGCTTTGCGCTGCCAGCAATGTGAAGTGCCCAGAGATTAATTCTATGTCTGGCCTGGAAATGTGACTTTAAAGCATCGGAGGGAGCGGGGAGGAGGAGGAGAGAGGAACGAGAAGGCCAGGAGAACCGGGACTGGCACCGTGCCACCGACCCCCCTCCCATCCTTCCCAAGCCGTGTTTCAACGTAGACAGCAGTAAAGCCCAACAGACGGCAGCTCCCGGGGCTGCCAGGGCCTCGCACCAGCTGGGGCGCGTCTCCCGCTCCCCGCGCAGATGGGCCTGGGAGCATCACTTCCGCTGCGCCTGCTTTTAGAGCCACCCGGGCCCATGTGGCCGCCTTTGGCCGCTCTCCGCCACGGCCCCGAGCGCGCCTGGGGCCCCCCGGGCGGGACGAGCTCCGCTCCCAGCACCAGGCACGAGGGTTGTCAGCCCTTGGCTCCTCGGGCTGAAGGGTTTATGCTGTTCCCAACCCGCCTTTGGCAGCCGGCGCCTCCTTCTCCATCCCCGTGCCATTACCCGGGGAGCAGGCGCTGCTTTCGCAAGACGCCCCAGCTCCGCTCCCAGGGCTGGAGGAGAAGCAGCGGGAGTTCAATGAGCCAGGGTCAGGGGGCCAGATGGTCCCAGGAGGGATGGGAGAAGGGGGAATGGAGAAACTCCAAAGCTAAACCAATCCCCATGGGGTATCTCCTTCCCATTCCACAGTGACATGCTCCTGTCTGCTTCTCTGGGGTGGGACATGAGAGCCCCGGGGGCAGACAAATCACTTGTGTCCTCTGTGTGTCACCTACCAGCCAGCCCTAAGGCCACCACGGCCATCATCAGCCACACCGACCAGCATTAAAAATGACTCTTCCATTAGAGATGGGCCATGTGCCTTCAGGGCTGTCACTCAGCCAGGGTTTAACTGTCCTGGTCAGTGAAGCTGAAGTGAGCATCACACAGCCACGGTGACACCTGAAGGTCACACCTTCCTCCTGACTGTCACTTAGCACAGGCAGAGCCAGCTCTGTGCTGCCAAGAACCCACTGCAGGGCACACGCAGCCCAGTTAGGGAAAATAAAATATCTCCACACCTAAACCTGTGTGGGGTCACCTCCTGAGATACACTCAAGAGCAGAAACACAGCGCTGGCTGTGCTGCCATTCCTGATCTCAACATTAAGGCAAGAAGAGATCCCAAGTCTCCCCAGCATCAGGCACAGGATTCTCAGAGGGACTGCAGCCTGTGAAAGGAGGAAGGCAGGATGGAGCTGGCAGAGGATGAGCCTGTGGGGCAGCCCCTGGGAAGGAACTACCCTCACTGAGCTGGCAGGCTGCACCCAAACCTGCACAGGGCACGGGGCAGGCAGCCCTCCCTGCCTACACCTGGAAGGTTATAAAACAGCCCCTCAAGCTCAATCAGGAGTTTTACAACTTCACAAAGCAGCATAATTAGCCTAATTATACAGTGCTCTCTCAGAGAATTAAACAGAAATACAGTAATTGACTTGGTGCTACTTAAAAGCATGAGGAAATCAAAGGTGCAAGGCACATTAAAGAATCAGAACTATCTCTTCAAAAGCAAAAGGACTTCCTGTCACGCTGCAAACATCTAAAGCTTCACCAAAGCTGCTGCACCTGGTGCATCTCACTCTGACTCCCTGGCACCCCTCTTTCTCCACCACCAAAGCTGGGGAGATGCAGAGACCTGGGACAGCTGCCTGAGCACCTCCTTTCTTGTTCCACAGCAGGACAGACAGACACAGCGTGCCACTGCTCCATTTCCTGCCTTTCATTTTACACAGCAACGCTGCTTCTTCATCCAAATAGTGGCTGGATTCAGTGTTTGCAGAGCTGGCCATGCCTTAGAACCACAGCAAAGCCTCTCCAACCTCACCTCACCTGTCACTGATTGTCCTGATTTGCTGCTTGGGCTGCTGAAGCTTGGCTCTAAAGCAGACTCAGGCTTTGTGTTTACAAATCATTTCCCCTCAATTTGTTGCCCTGAAATGAGATCCTGCTATCACCTCGTGGAACAGCTTCAAGGGCAGATGTAAGGATGTGCTTGTGTGACAGGCAGACCAGGCAGAAGCCCCCAGCAGCTCATCTAACACCACTTGATGTGGACTTTGCTGCACTTGAGCTGGAGGGCAGGAGTGGAGAGTCTGACACACCAGCAAACACTCAATTTTGCTGGAAACCTTTCCCTTCCCTGCCACAAAGCCCTGCTCAATCTTTTGCCTCCCGAGCCAACGTCTAGATTTCAGAAACTTGAACTGCCAGTGGAAATTCCCTGCAGCGCGTTGATTATTGCATCTCCTGCTGGCACTTGTGGCAAGGGGAAAAAAAAGGTCACATGGCTTTCTGGACACACGTTTCACTAAGGAGTCTTGCATCAGAGGGCAGAAGCCAGCAGCCAGGAAAATAACTCCAATTACGGTAAATAAATCCCCAAATATGTGACAATCTGCCTTTTAAACAGGAAACAGAGGGGAATAAGCAAAGGAAGACTTTGGTCTAAACATTGCTGCCACCAGCCTCAAGAGCCCGAGAGCAAGACTCTGAAGACACGTCTGGGCCAGAATTATTTTACCTGAACTTTACTGATGTGTCTCGAGTCTGAGACAGCTTCCTTCCCTGAAGGGAAAGGCGCCGACAGTTCCCAGCAACTGTGCCAACCTCCAACACTCCCAACGGCTCAGAGGAGAAACCCTGGAGGGTCAGCTGCCACCTCTGGACACGTACGTGTCCCTTAGGAGGCTCAGCACAGGAAGTTGTGTGGCTCCTGAGGTGAACAATGCAGGTAGCACTCCCTGCACCACTTCAACCCTTCCTCCTACTCACACATCTCCGGGTATGGGTTGTGTCTGGACACAGGGAGTAGCAGATATGACTGAACAACAGGTTCAGTGTAAAAGCCCTTTGCCAAGGCAGTGGCATCAAAGAGCCAGCTCGCTCAGGAGCCTCAGGGCAAGGCAGGCAGCAAGGGGAAAGACTGACACCAGAATCATCCAGCCCTCCTCTGAGTTGCCTCTACTAAATACCACTCAAATGCAAAGCAAATACAAGCAGCAGTGTGAAAGGAGGGGAAGGATAAATTAAACATCCAGTTCCTCCAAACTTAAGTCCTTGGGAAGTGTTATGTCTTAACACCACCTTGCTAAAGACAGCACTGCCCAGTCTCAGAGGGAAAGGCACACAGCGACTCCAGGTGCAGCTGGAGATCTCAGTGCACACACCTCAGCCCACAACCAAAGCCCCAGCACCCAGAGAAAGCCAGATGTCAAACTGCTCAACTCCAGCCTCCCTGCATCAAGTGGGCTTTGCACTACAAACCGAGCCCCCCAGACAGGTGGAGGGACCTCAGGCTCTGCTCTCAATGGAGCACAGGGCTGCAGGTGCTCAGTGTCCCTCCGACACAGCCCTGCAATGTGACATCTTCATCACCCTCCTGGCTGTTTAGCCCAAAGGTGTCACAGCCCACAGCTGAAGTGTGTATTTACCGCACAAAGAGGGGAATTCAGAGAAAAGGACTCAGTTCTGCTCCCCAGATAGGGAAAGATCAAGTTGCTTCTGCTGCTATCTATAGCCTAAGGTTTATTAAGCTTTCTTTTGTGCCTAATTTTAAAACTCCATCAAACCAAGGCAGTTACCCACAACACTGCTTTATTTTTAAACTCAGGCAAATGCACTGGACTCTCTTGCATTCGACTGCCCCCACCTTTTTCAGCTCCAACATGCAAGATGTGGTTAGAGCTTCATGAGAAGACATGGAGATGAGGCTGCCGCAGGTGATCAGAAGGTGCTTCCTCTGAGCCTCTTCTGATGCTGCAGTCAGCTCTTTGAGCAGAGCTGGGCCCGAGCGGCAGAAACGAGCCCGTGGCAATGGTCAGAGCTGAGGCTCTGCTGAGGGCAGACACCAGCAGCCTCTGCATCATCTGTAGGGATATTTTAAGGGTTCAGGCTGCAAGCCTGAGCAGGTGTGGTCAGCAAAGCGAGACCTGCTGTGTCCAGCACAGGGCTGTGAGTAGGACAAGATGGCAGTGGAATTGGCTGCTGATTACCACACCACAGCCTCATCTCAGAGCTCTGACCTGTCCTCTCCAATGAAAACAGTCCTGGACCTGCTTAAGTGCTGCAGGGGATTTACACTGACCTACAGATCTTTCCTTGTGTGTATCAAGATTTGGGCAAGATCCTCATCTCGAGCTGGTGTCCGTGTTCAAGGAGCAAGCAGGGCCACGTGCCTTAGCAAACCCTGCACAGGCTGCAGTCACAGCTGTGTGACAGCAGCTCCTCTCTGAGCCAGGCAGAGTCTCTCCAACCCCTGCAGCACCGACCTGCTCAGCCCTGGTCTCAGGACATCAGTGTGGCAAAAGCCACAGATACTGCTCTGAAGGTGCTGCTGTGAAACCTTCCTTTCTGCACGAGCCTTCAAGGTTTCCCAGCTGACACACCCTTGCACAGAGAACCCGACCCTGTTCCACTCAAGAAGACAGACTCAGGGTCTGCAGAGCAAAGCTCATCCTGCCCCTGACACACTGAGCTCTCCTCACAACCCACATGAGCACAGTCCCTCTGCCACAGCACAACCAGTAGGTTTTCCTCCTTGCCCATTGCCCTTGGCAGAGCAGATGCCCTATGCACGGGTCACCCTGCCCAAACTGTCACTTTCCACTTTCCCACTCCTCAGCTAAAGCAACACGCTTGGCCAGACCCTCCCAGTGCCTCTGTGCCCTGACTCTGCTCGGCCCTGGGGGATGCAACTTCATTCCCTACATGTGCTGAGGATGCACATATGGCAGCCCCCTCCCCTCTCCACTTCCACCTAAGCCCGACCTCCTAACAACCTCCACACGGCACAACGCGACCGGCCCGAGAGTGCCAGAAGGCATCCAGGTGCTGCAGCCTGATGCTTCACACCCGCAGCCAGGCAAATTTGCTGGGATTTCCGGGAAGTGTCTCTAGGGTGCCCCGTGCTGCTGCACCCCCACCTTGGTGTGCGCTTGTTTGGAATGCGGGGCCGTCGGGGGGGGCTTGGGGGGAGAGGGGAAGTTATTCTGGTGGTGGCCTATGAATAACATCCAGTGATTTATAGGAAGTATAATCCAATAATACAGTAAAATAAAACAGTGTGTCTGAGATGGGTTTGATTCCAGGAATTATAAAACAAATTATTAAAGAGAGAGAGAAAGAAAAAAGCCTCAGAGAGGCCAGATCGGAGTAAATTGGGCACAGATGGGCTGGGAGGGGGTTCCTCTCTCTCCACTCACCGAGATGCCCCTGCCGCAAGCACGGCTTCAATTAGTCTTTTCAGAAACCAGAGTTTTATTTCCCCAAATTACAGAATTAAAAAAAAATTAAAATTCTTGGAGTGTTTGTGGTCGGGATAAAGGGATCCAAACTTCTCTGTGAGTTGGTTGTGCAGATGGCTACCAAACTGTTAAAACGGGCCACCCCACTACGGCCCCGCCCCAGCCAGAGCCCAGGATGGCCCTACACACTGGTTAGTCACCTATGTCCCATCCTGGGAAGCACCAGCAACTTCAAGTCTCTGCCATGTAGAGTGGCTACCTCTCTCTGCCTCCCTCCCCTCGGTGGGTGCTCCTTGCCCCATGGGTTTGAGGTCTGAAAGAAGCTTTGTCACACCTGAAGTGCTCCTGACAGGAGGCAGCCGGGTCAGAGGGACCCTCACTGGCTGCATGCCTCCCTGGACAAAGCAGGAACACACTGTTTGATGCTGAACAGCAGGGGATGCGCTTCATGTGGGAATTCTTTGGCTTCCTCTGTCAGAGAAAACAACAGATCCAATTCATCTCCCAGGATCTTCCCGGTGCTGCCCGGCTGCACAGGCAGCTGAGACCAGCTCCAGCGTGCCTGGTGCTGTCCCTGGGGACAAGCACAGCTCAGCTGCACTGGGCACAGGCCACAGAGCCCTGCCTGTGCTCACCTGAGCCCTGGCACCCACTGCAGGGTTCAGGTAACCACAGCAGTGAGCTGCGTGGGAGGAGGATGTGAAATGCCACGTGCTGCTCACAGCTGGCTGGTTTTGAAACCAGTTTAAATACAGCACAAAAAAAGTCACCCTGTTAGAAGAGCACACAGTGACCTTGCGCTTGGTTGATTTATGAAAAGTGGCCGTGGCTGGGAGAAGAGACACAGAGGATATGTCACAAATCCCACAGGGGGACACGTGCCAGGACAGGGGCACCCCTGAGGGGTTACGGCCAACCCACACCACAGCAAAAGAATAGGAGTAAAGAGCAGCAGATATAAACTATCATGCATGAGTCCAAACCTCCTGTGCTGCCCATTGCCTCACTGAAGGTCTGGGACAGACCAAGCACAGTCCAAAAATGGGAGAAACTGAGGCTGAGATGGGGCAGGATTGTGTTTGGTGCAAGCCTGAGAAAGAGGGAGGACAGGTGCTTAACACAGCATTTAATTGTTGAGTTTCCTTTTCCTTAATATCTGAGTCTTTACTTAAAAGTTCTTATTCAGGGGTTAAGAATTTCATAGAATTCCCCACATTGTGACTGTTATGCCAGTGACACCACACCATGACTGCCAGCACCACTGGATCTCGGCACCAGGGACTTGTTACACACCAGACATGGAGCAACAAGCACATTTACAAGTTTCTCAGGAGTAGCTGGGGAGCAAAAGCTGGAAATACACAGCAGGGAAGGGAGGGAGCAGCTATCCCTGAAGAGAACACCCCCGGACAGCAGGGAAGAGAGGCTCAGACCTCCCTCCCAGCCCCAAACCCACAGATCTCCTCCTGCTACTGCAAACTGAGTGTCAGGCCCGTGTGATGGGAAGGACCCAGACATGCTCTGCTCCCAGATTTGCAGGAGGATTTCAGTAGGAGGAGATCTCCAGAGGCTGTTTGGTCCAACTGCAAAGCTACATCCAGCTCTGTGGAGTGGACACAGCCAAGCTCTGACTACAGCCGGCTCCCCAGCAATGCTTCCTGGCAATTTGGGATGCAGGCAGGGCGGGACTGCTCCCTGAGTCCTGCCAGCCTCCCACAGGCCCACAGGGGTGGCTCGGCCCCCTGGCTCTGCTGCTGCCCCTGCTGCTGCAGCACAGGGAGGTGACTCATGTGCTGGGAAATGGAAACCCGCACCTTCCCGACAGCGTTCCTGCCGCGCTCCCGCCAGGCCTCTGCCCACAGCAGCCCACACGCCGGGGAGCGAGCCAGCACCCTCGCTCCATGCAGGGGACTCCGTAATCGTTCCAACATTCCTGCCTTCCTTCTAAACTCCAGACCCTTTGCTGTTCTGCTTTTGATTTCCATCTGCACCCAGCTCTTCCCAGTATGGCAGCGTCGGCAGCGTGCCCAACCTGTGCTGTGCCAGCACTCGGCGTACGAGCGCTCCGAGACCACCGGGGCATTTGTGCTGACAGCAGGGTTTGCTTTGCCAACAACACTCTCAGCGATATTTCAGGGTCACCAGAGCAAAGAGCCCTCAGGGAAATCCCTGAAGGGCCCTTGGCATCAGATGGCAGCCGTGGTGCCATCCGACCTGCAGGCGTTCCACGAGCGCTGCCACCTGCTCCGCACGCAGCCCGCGGGCCCCGGCAGGAACAGGTTTGCTTTCTCCAGAGATCCGAAAGCTGGGAGCAGCTGGCAGCTACCCACACAGGAGGCAGAAAACTCTGAGAATACTTATTTTTCATGAGATAAAAAGCACTCCCTCCGTCACTCACGCAAATCCATGACTCGGCTATGGAGGGACGAGCACAGCCCAGTGGTTTGAGAGCTGGGATTGCTTCCAGCTCTGCCACAGGGGCTTGCCATGCATCCCAGACAAATCTCATCCCCTCCTTCCCACCCGCTCCTGTCTGTGGCACACACACCACGATTAATTCACCTGCCAGGGGTATTATTAATATTATGAATACAATAATTACTGTCACGCAGAGGCATTTGCTTATAATCACAAAGTACTTTGCAGCTCAAAGATAAACACGCCATCACTGGCTGGCATCTGGCAGGCAGGAGGGCATGGCTGCCTCGCCAGTGGGATTGACAGCTCCCTCCAGGAGAGGAGAGTGCCTGCAAGGCAGGCACAGCACACAGGAGCTGCTTCCCAGCCCTCCAGCTGGTGCTGGTTTGCTCCATCAGCTGACCTTGGCCACTGACCACCAGCCTGAGCAGTGGCCAACTGGCTCACATGGGAGGGCTCTTCCAGCGGCAGCTCTCTGGGGCTCAGCCTGATCGCCTACATGCTGGCCTTAGCTGAAATCCATCAGCTGGAGGCCTTCATATTTGGGATCTAAATCCTAAGGCATCAGGATGTGAAATGCTGCTTCCTGCCACCCAGGGAGAGCAGCCCCATCCCTGCTCCCAAACTCACAGCTCAGGCAGACTTGGGTACCTGCAGCTGAGTGCATGTTGGAGGGGACACAGGGAAAAGTACAATCCCTGGAAGCATCATTTTAAACTCGGTGAAGAGGCTCTGGTTTGGTAGCACCTCTGTTGCCCAGCACATTAAACTGGTCAATGGTAGAGACCATCCAGGCTGCTGGATGGATAGAGGAAGTGAGAGGAGGAGAGTAATTAACACTAGATCTGTGTTGTTCTCTGAATTATCACAGGGCACAGGCTCCAACCCCGTGTTTCAGAGAGTGGCATCACATCCGCCACCCACCTGCCTGGACACAGGCAGCCACAGCCAACAGCTGAGGCCTCTGAGACTGTCCCAGCCCTCCTGGTGCCAGCACAGGCACTGAGCAGGGCCCAGCTTAAACGCTGGGAAGGCAGAGCCATAAAGTAGGAGTCTTCCTTCTGTGCTGATGACTCAGGCTCCAGGGGGATGCGATGCCTCCTCACTCCTCAGGCACCTCAGCCAGCTCCAAAGGCCCAGCCAAGGTCCCTTTGTGTTGACACCCACAGGCATCCAACCACCACTCCCACCTCCCCATCTGGTGTGTCCCCCACCCTTCTCCACATGGGGAATGGCTGATCCCCATCCAGTTTCCCCTCCAGCAGCACGTGGTACCTTTGGGCTGGGAGTTGTACACTGCAAACATGTTGATGGCCATGAGCTGGAGCATGCGGGTGCTTCCGATGGGAGGGGGGCTGTGCTGCAGCAGCACCTGGAACTCCCTCAGGACCTCCTCAGCCACCGCAGGGAAAGTCTCCATCCTGCAGACAGAGAGAGAGGCTGTCGAGAGCAGGCTGTGCCCTGAGACGAGGGGTGGGAGGTGGGCATGGCTCAGCCCGTGTCACATCTCCTGGGGAAGGGGGAATCCCTGGGGTGCTGTCTCCCAGCCAGGAGCTGTGGGGAATGAAGGTGCAGGCTGCTTCCTTAGAGAGGGCACTGAGGGATTGCTCTGTGACCGACAGGCAGCATTCTTTTGGCAGGAAAACACGGCCTTTATGAGTCACTTCTGACCAACCATTTTTTTCTACTGACTTCTACCAATCTGGGAGAGGTGCCAAGGGGCCAGCAGCTCACTTGGACCAGGAGCAGCCCATGGGACTCCCAGGGCTGCAGCAAAATGCACACGCTGGTGCCACATTGCGGATGTGGCAATTCCAGTGCATTGAATGCTGGCCAGAGCGTGCTTCCTCCAGAGCTCCTCGCTGCAACATCGGATCCCATGGCACCGAGCCCTGTCTCCCCCCGGGCTACACACTCCCCGGCACTGTGATTGAGCCCCTAAACTTCATCACTTCGAGCCCCACAGGACAGGGACTCCCTGACTCGTGGAGCTGCTGACAGTGTCAAAGCTGGAGCGGGTCCCCGCAGCCGCAGCGCCGCTGTCGCGCGTCAGGACACAGCAGCCCGCGGCTGCGGGGCCACGGCTGGGGATGGGGTGAGCTTTCAACACCACTCACAAGCGCCCACGGAAATCTGACACCTTTATCCTGCTCTTCATCGCTGAGGGAATTAGCTGAGGTCACTTATCAAAGCTGTTGGATCCTCAGTAATCTCCCAGCTGAAGTGGGGTGAAAAATTGAAATTATTGCAAAGAGCACGGTCAAACCCCAAAAATTACTGAGGTGTGGTTGCCCACAACAGTCCTCACCTGGTATCCCATGAAGACAATTTTAAAACCAAGAAGCTGCCCAAAATCTTGGGAACTACTGAGGGGGAGGTCCTCCTGTCCCACTGCCTCTTCTGCAGAGTTTGCTGTATTGATTGTTGTTCCTACGCTAGAAAAAGCCACAGCCAGACCCAGCAGACTGAATATCTCCCAGAAAGTGCCCACACCACTTATGAGTGACATTATCAAGTGCCCACATGGAAGTGAGGGAGCCAAAACCCACAGAGGGTGAGGCATCTGGAGCTGAGGCAGGCGACCTCAGGGGCCTCCATAGCAATTTCCTCTATCTTCCCCCCAGGAGATTCAGATCTTGTGATATTACCACGGGCTGGATTAATGAGCCATTTCTGGTAACCCACATGGGCAATTCTGCTGGGCTTCCCCAACAGACTTCAGCACAGCGACAGTTTTATTTTTAAAGACAGAAATGGCTTTCTTAGCCATATTTCATGGGTGCTTTTCATCACCTGGGTCTGCCTACCAGCAGGGTACCCTCTCCTTGGGCACTGTTTGCTGCAGCAGTTCAAAGTCTCTGTTACCTTCCCAAAAACATGGGCTGGAACAAACAGTCTCCTTGCACTTTGTAGCTTTGCAGAATGGAGAAGCTCTGTCAGTACAAATGCACTGCTTTCCCTGCAAAAGGCAACTTCCCTGGATTTGGGGCACAGCCAGAGAATTAGAGCAAACTGATTGCTTCTAAAGACTTCCTAATTTTGAGAAATCTCAGACCACATCCAGCAACATCCTCCTAGGGCAGACAGCACTCTGGGGATGGAGGAGCTCTTTGCAGGATGGGTTGTTACTGAGGAGAAGAAGATTATTGCCAAGGAATAACAACAAGAAGGAGTGAGGGCTTCCTTAGCCCCACCACCTGTGCTTTGATACCACAGCACATCTGGAACAGCATGCAGTAACCCCACTGAGCTCAGAACCAGCAGGTCAGGAGCTGAGCGGAAGCTTTTAATAAATTGCTTACCTGTGGTTTTAGGAGCAAGAGTCCAATTAGGACAACATCATCTTTTCCATATTTTTTGCAGATAAATCACCAGAGATCCTGCCCAAAAGGACTTGGCTATTCCTCACCTTTTACCTATTTTAAGCACGGAAGCTGTTTAGCAGGGCTGGACGATTTTCTCTTCCTGTGTCATGGTATTACTTTCTAGTTCCCTTCTAAGTACTTCAGGGCATATTGTACCATTAAATATACTTGGGTTTTCTAAATGACTGTCCTGGGAAGCAACTGCCTGAAACGCTGCATCTTAATTTCACAAAAGCCTCAGGAGCCAAATGTGCAACTGATCTCTGCTACATCCCCATTAATCCCCTGCTGGCATCCGCTCAACCGGAGCTCGACCGTGATCGCGGCCCCACAGCGCCGGGGACCAGCAGCTCCCCGGATGCTCTGCCCTCCAGCACAGACCCTGCACTTCCCGAACCTTCCGTGGGCTCTGGCAGTTCTCCTCCTCTTTTTCCTGCAGGCAGGACACCCAGCTCTGCCTCCTTGCTGCACGACAGCCTGGTGGCCCATGAGTGGACAATCAGTGCCTTGTGAATCAGGGAGAGATCAGCAGTGACCCTCAGACACTCGGATCTCCAGCAAATCACCAGCCCCTGCTCTGCTTCCCTGTTTTTTGTGAAGGGTCCAAAGCGCCCCTCCTGAGTGGTCACCCCTGCAAGCACTGGAGACAGCAAGTGCTGAGGTGCTGCTGTGTGGCAGGATCTGAGCTGCTGCCAGCAGGGACAAGCTGTCACTTTGCACCCACACGGCCTGAAAAAGGCCTCTCAGCCTTGTGACCTGTAGCCAGCAGTTCCACAGGAGAATGAAGGAGCCAAGAGAGCTCAGGAGACTCCAGTTGCTTCCGAGCTCCTGGCAGGCTCAGGCAGACCACCACTGCCAGAGACCCACATGGGGTCTCTCCTCAGCAGCTGCTCCCACACAGCGAGGGCCAGTCTGGACCTGGAGCAGAGGCAGCTCCATGGGAAGCCCATCAGCTGCAAGGATGAGCTCTGCCCTTGGGGTCATAAGGGTGTCCCCTGGGCTGGGATCTCAGCCCAGGCTGGGATCAGGCTTGCTTTGCTTCAAGGGGAGCTGTTCAATTACTTGAAACCCATTTCTGACAGCCACTGCCAAGGGCAATTTGTACAAACCTCTTCCCACAGCCAGGGCAGCTCTCAGCTATGGGGCTTTCACCGAAATGGCAGCGAGGAGATGAAGGGCAAGGCTTGTTTTGCCAGGCTCTGGATGGCAGCTTTCAGCCAGCACATGGATCTACCTCGATGGCTTTGTGATCCTTACAGGCAACAGCCACTGAGAGCCCCAAGAGCCACCTTTGCACTGGGTGAGGGCAATGGAAGAGAGGGGGTTAAACCCAGAAATTCAAGTGGAGGGAGCACAGTTAGGTGATGGGAGAGAGAGAAAACAGCTTCTAATCCCTCCTGTGTGTGTGAACTATCTGAGCTCAGCTTCTGCCAGAGGGTTCTGGGGCATGGGCAGGAATGGGCTTTGAGGTGGGGGAAAGGAAAAGCCCAAGTTCCAGCCAGTGTGGGTTGGAGGGCGGGTAAGGAGAATAAGAACCAGGAGGCCAGGCCTGCAAGAATTCACACCCTGTGCCCTCAGCTCCAAACACAGCTTAGTTGCTAACAATATTAAATTCCAAAAAGACTTGTAATGTAGGAAAATAAAATAAACATCCTGCACACTTACCCAATCCTGGTAAACAGCTTCCCATGGGCATGGAGAAAACTGAGGATGAACCTTTTGTTCAGCTGCATGGGAAAAAAAAAAAAAAAAGGAAAAAAAAAAAGAGAGAGAGGAGAAAACAATTAAACTCTCTCCTATTTCCTGTGAATTAAGAATGTCCCCAGTGACAGAAGAACCTGGCCTGGATGCTGGGGGTGGCACTGGAGATGGGAACCAAATGGACATGCCCAAGCTCTTACAAACATCATGCACAGAGGCAGAGGCAAGTGCCAAACAGCTGGAGCTGGAAGCAGAGCTGGGAGAGGCGGTGGAGACACAGCACCCTCTGCCGGGTCCTGTGATCCTGCACAGGGCTGCTGCACCCCGGGAACCCCAAACCCACACCCTGGGCACCCCAAAGCCAACAGCAGCACCCCAGGAACCCAAATCTGATACCTGCACCCTAGGCAGGTTAGGCAAAGCTCTCCTTCCCCCCTGTCTCACCAATTCAAAACTTAGCACAGCCTAAGCAGGTCTGGAAAAGGAGCCTCCAAAGGCAGCATTCCCGTCGATGGAAAAACACAACCCCACAAGCACCAGCAGCAGCCTGTTCCGTGCTCCCGGCTGTGTCAGAGGCAGAGCAGCAGCTGGACAAGGCAGAGAGGGAGCAGGATGTCCTCCCCAGCACTTTTCTGCAGAGCAGCCAGCACAGAGAGCTCAGCAGCAGCACTCACACTTTTTTGTGCCCTGCCAGGAGCAGCTTCCAGAAGCCAGGGAGGATTGGGGTGATGCTGCACCCCCTCATTTATCTGGTGCTAGAGACAGTGTTTAGATGTGCCAGCAGAGCCTCTGAGACCCTGCATTTTCAACAGCAACTGAACTGCCCAGAGAAGCTGTGGATGCCCCATTCCTGGAAGTGTCCAAGGCCAGGTTGGATGGGGCTCTGAGCAATCTGCTCTAGTGCAAACTGTCCCTGCCCATGGCAAGGGGTTTGGAACTAGATGGTCTTTAAGGTACCTTCCTACCCAAACCATTCCATGATTCTGTGGACATGGAGCTAAGGGCACACAGGGGAGCTGGCTGCAGCACACGGTGTGAAGGCAGCTTCCTGCCCTGCTTTGGTCCCCTGACTCCAAAACCTGACTTGAATAATTACTTACTACTGCTCCAGGCCACCTCTGCTCGCTCAGCACAGCTCTGGGCTTTTCCAGTCCTTATCTACACGGCTCTGAGGACAGCTGTGGGTGGGTAAGCACTCCCTCAGCCTGGCCCTGGGGGTGGCTGTGTCACAGCAGGAGTGGACTGGCCTCACTTTTACCTTCCCCAGAGCAGGAGGTTTTCCTCTCTCGCCTGTGCCTGCACAGCCTCAGCACGCTGAGAAAAGCCAGGCCCCGAGTGCTGCGAGGGAGACGCTGACCAGGAGCGACCCAGAGCACCACCACGCTGCTCCAATCCACCCAGGGCTTTTGCAGCTTCAACTCCCCCACTTCCACTCACAGGGGGAGGATAAGATCACCTGGCAGGGCTGTGGCAGTGCCCAGCCAAGAGCTGGGCACATGCCAGAGGACACAGGGCAGGCACTGACCAGTGCCTCCCAAGCTGTCTGCCAGGCCTGGCTGCAGGGGACAGATGTCACTGGCATTCTAGCTCTGGTGCCACCTCCCAGCCCCATTTGCTGAGCCCCTGGGCTCAAGCCATGACTGATGCCAGCTGCTCTGCACCTTCAGTGAGGTGTAATTAACCCGGCTGCGTTCCCGGAGGATCCATGCAGGAGAATGATGCCCTGCTGCAGAGCTGCTCCTGGGCCATGTGCGAGTTTAGACATAAAACCTGTCTCATAAAACAAGCCAGACCAATTAAACTGGCCCCCGCAGCAAGGGGTTCTTGCTTACTCACTATTTTACTGCTGCCCTAAAGAGCCCTTTCCACTAGAACTCAACTTGATTTGCCACCATTTTATTAACTCTGCAGATGGAACCCAAAAGAGACTGGGGAATACTGGGACAGCACAGCAAAGCCCTTATTCATTCTGCCAGTGAAGTTTGGATATAGCTGATTCTTCACCTTAGGACACTATGGTAATTGAGAGCTTGAAGCCTTTAACAGGTTTTTTTTTTTGGTTTTTTTTTTTTTTTGCAACAGCTTGTGGAGGCAAAAAGCTGGTTTGTGACCAGCTCTGGCTGAAATCACAGAGCCTGACACAGACGCAGCCTAAGGAATCTAAGGAATCACAGCCCCCAGCTTGGTGCAAGAACCTTGGAGGGGTGGTGGGGAGTGCTCTGCCTCACAGCAAGAGGTGGAAGAGGGGGTCCATGCTCTGCATCCTGAGAAGGAATATGGAAAAGAGAAGGAGCTCGTGGCCTGACCCATCCCTACTGGACAGCAACACTCATGGGCAGGCTGCAGGTGGGGGAAAGAAGAAATTGAAGCAGAAATTTTCCTCCAAGGCCCACATTCACCCACGGCCCAAGAGTGCTCTGCAATCCCCACACTTTACTGGCAGCGGGGGAAAACCAAAATTCCCCACCTTGAATGGAAAGTGACACCTACCAGGGACATGCCCAGCGTGTGTCCACAGACACCCAGCTCCAGGAGGGCTTGTCAGGACACTGGCTTCACCCCCATTTTCTCAGAGCAAGTTTCACACTCAGCCTTTTCACTCGCAACCCCAAGGACTAACCAGTCACACTCCCCAGCAACCAGTACAGAACTGGGACAGAGATATGTGCTTACTTATAATTGTTTTTAGGAAATGTGATACCTGCCTCTAGGAATGAAGCATGTTTCATGCCTCTTGCCAACTTAAATCACAACCCCAGCAAGCCCAGGCAGAGCCCTGTGTGCCCCAGCACTGTGGCATCTCAAGCAGGCACCTCACACTTTTTTCACCACTTTTTCTCTCACAGCCTCGAGGTTTTGACAAGCTCATCACTCAACTTCGGACCTTTCATCCTCGGGTTCATGCAAAGGCCATGGGGCTGCTTTGACTGGGCTTTTCTCTGGATGACTGTTTCTCTACTGACTCACCTGTCCCTCAGCCTCCGGGAGCCCTCCCAGCTCCTCCCATCAAACTCAGCTTCTCACGGGGAGAGGGAAACAGCGACCTCCATGAGAGGCCTGGCACAGAGGAGGAAGTTCTGTCACCTGCTGCTCTGCATTCACATGGTGGAGAGGAACACTTCCCAAAAGCATTGTCAGCATGCTCACTACCCTGACAGTGCTACCATGAGACCTACAACAACTTCTTCTCACTGATTGTGCAGCCCAAAAGCAGCCCCCTCCAAAGATTTCCCAAAAATGGTCCTCATGCCAATATCAGGATGCCAGACCAGGACTCTCAGCACACTGACACTGCTGCCCTTTGTGGGCAATGCTGCTCCTTGGGACAGGAAACCAAATTTGGATCATCCCAGTTGCCCATTTGGGAAAAGCCCATCAAGAAAAGCTTATACAACAACAAAACTATGTCAAAAACTGGATTTTGGCCCTTCCAGCTGAAAAGCGGGCATCACCGATATGGAAGTTATGAGCATATAGTGAAGGCATTAGTTACAAAAACAAACCAGCTGTCAAGAAGAAGAAGGGGTCCCTGCACACAGTAGTGCCTGAAGCTGAAAACAGCTGTTTCAGCTGTCATGAGTCAGCATGTGCAGACAGACTAAATCCACCTGGGAAGAGGCAACCTCACCAGAGGAAGCAGCCCAGTGCTGCTTGGGGAGCATTCACACACCTCACCGCCAACCCAACTGGATTTGTTGCCATGGAAGGGATCAACAGTGACTAACAACTTCTTGTGGAGCAGCTAAAAGAGCAGAGATAGCAACGGGGCTGAACAGCCAGCTCAAATCTCCTCGAGGCCACGGGGAGCACGGCCTGACAGCAACACAGAACTGCTCGGGCAGCTTCGGGAAAGGTCTGCCTTGTCTCCAGCCAGCAGAGAGGAAAGCAACATTTAACCTCCAGATACTGCACTGACCAGGTTGAAAATGGTGTCCCCCACCCCAGCACAGCAATGCTGGAAATGCCACTGTAGGGCACAGGAAATGGAGTGCCATGATCAGGGCTGGGAAGCACTTGAACCCGTTTGTCTCCAGGCAAGGAGTGCACAGAGCTTTGGCACCTGAGCATCAGCCCCAGCTGTGAAGGAGGCACCAAATAAGGGAAAGATTCTGGAGAAGTGACTCCTGGGGAAAAAGAGTTTCAAGTTAAAAATTGTTACTTCAGGTTTGGAAGTAAATTCCAGGATCTGGTCTTTATCAAGCGAGGCAAACTTTCTTCAACATCAGCAAAGCATCTGCGGAGCAGAAAGCGGTGTCAGAGTCAAAATAGGCTGCAAAAGACAAGTCCATTAATCAAGAGACCAGATGCAAAACTGCCTGTAACAAATGCGCTGTCTCCACTGGAGTGGAAGGGCCTGGAGCACAGCAGGACGTTCTCCTGAGTCTAAGGGTCTCCTCAGTGACAAGGGGCTGGGATACAGACCACAGAGCCACACAGCTCTGCTCCAAAACACGTACCACACTCATCCCAAATATTTTCAGGGTTTCTTGGGCAGTAAGGCTTTTCCAGGCACAGCTTCCTTGCTGAGAACTGTGTGAAATAACATCCAGGCACTCAAAACGTGCCATATTCTCACTCCCAGCCCAAGGGTTAGATATACCACATTAAGATTATTCCTCTTTTTCCACAGGCAGCTCTCTCAGAGCATCCAGTCCAACACTGATACAGAGATTCCTGAGAAGCCCAGAATGCTGCAGTGGGCTCAACTGGCAGGATACCAGGAGGAATTTTTACTGCTACAGGTGTAACCCCACCAAAGTGCTGGTGGAAAGGGTTTTGTGCAAATGGCTACCTACATAAAGGTGATGAGACAAAAGGGCTGTTAAAATTGTCTGGCATTTTTGTAGTGTTTACAAGGTACCCACAGAGCTGTGGGCAAATTCCAGCTGGGCTAATTACCATAATCACTTCTCTTCATATACCACCTGCAACCACAAATGGATACAGGGCTTGCCTTGGCTGCTTCGTGCCACGTGTTTAGTGCAGATTTCTGCTTAGCAGAGCAATGTCCTGCCCTCAAACAGATTCATTTCTGTAGCAGTAAAAGCAATTCCAGTGAAAATCCTGCTACTTAACATCAGATACCGCACAAATGTAAAATCCAATTTGCTATGACATGGAAGAGAGAGGGAACCCTGATGCATCATGGCCTTGAGGCATCAAAAAAATTAATTTACAGGTAAAGAGACACTGAGACACTCCTGCAGCTCCCTGGTCTTTTGCAGTGCAGCAGCTCCAGGACACATCTCATGGCTATAAGAGTTGCAAGCCATCAACCTAGCAAGAGAAAAAGAGGAATTTAAGAAGCTCCCTGGCAAAAGCAGTGAGCTCTTGAGTTCTTCCTTCATCCCAGAAGGGAGCAGGTGAGAGGAAAAACGTTAAGGAAGAAAATTATCTGCTTTAGTAACGTAAAGATCAAACTATGGTAACTTCACTGGCTCCAGAACAAGTATCTGACTTCTGAGTAAATTCAACATAATTTAGTAGCGAATTTACTAGCAGAACTTTCAACTCCATGAAAGCAGGTCAAATATAATATTTATATGTGTGTTACTTCCTTTTCAACCAAGCTTGTGTCTAAATTTGGTTTCCATGAATTAGTAATACACAACATTCTTGAAAAAATATTCTCATTAAACGAATAAACTGATTCAGTAACCTCTTAAAGAGAGGGCTTCAGGGACCTTCAGTGAACTGGATGGAAAGAGGATGGTAGAGACTCACTAGCAACATTTTTAAACAACAAGAGGAAAGTCTGCTGTCAAACTGCCCGTTTGGAGCAGTAAGTAACGATGGCTAGAGAACATTCACACAGGGTTTATTATAACAGCTTCAAAATCTGGGGGTTTCCAGCATCAAATATCATGTTATTCATCTGGCACCACACGGAAAATGAAGTCTTTGGGAGATCGTGCCCAAGGCAGCTTCTCCACAAAGCCTTTAGGGACCACAGTGGCTGAATTCCCAATGCAATGTCCAGCAACAAGGATTCAACACACACCTTGGATGTACAAGCAGAGCAGGGACTGGACAGCACATTCACATCTAAATATGGCACCGTGGGGGATGACAGTGAAATATTGCATCCAGCTCTAGTGCCCTTATTTTTAAAAGGATGCTGAAAAATTGGTAAGGATCCAAAAAACCAGCCAAATAAAAGTGATTCAAAGGCAAGAACTGATGCCTTGCAGTGAAAAATTTCTACAGCTCAATCTGTTCAGTGTTATCAAAATAAGACTGGGAGGCGATTGGGTTGCTGGGTGTAAAATGCCTCCGTGGTACTTAAGGGCTCTTTACACTTGCAGAAGAGCAAAGTATGGGAATAAACTGGGAACATTCACTCTGTAAATAAGGTAAAAGGATCTCAAAACCAGTGCAATTATCACTGGAATGAACTCCCCAGGAAAAGGGTGGATTCTCAAGGCTGGATGTCTTTCTGGAAGTACTGCTTTAGCCAAACACAAGTTATTTGGCTTCATATAGGAGTAGCAGGGTGAAATTTAAGGACCTGTGATATACAGGAGATCAGACTGGATGATCTAATAGTCCCTGCTGACCATAAACTCTCTGAATCTATGCAAACACGCCAGAGAGTCCTCAGCTGATATATCAAGTTCACTTTCAACACAAAACTTTTCACAAATTGGCTCTGGTGCTGCAGGTCGTTTAGGATACAAGCTCAGCTCTTCAAGGCTGCATCTGGTTAAGCACTGAAAGCCCAGGCAGAGCTTTCTGTGTCCAGCAGGTAAGGGGGAGGCCACACGTGCACTAAAGCAGCCCCAACCAAAAGCAGCTTATACTCAAACACTCACTGTTTGCCAGGAATAAACAGCATTCACCTTTCTGTGACAGAAAACTGACACAGAGAAACGTGTGATGAATTCTGGTCGTAAGAGATCAGCTGCTAAGGCAGCTCAGGGTGTTGTCAGCCTTCTTCACTACTCCAGAGTAGATTATTCATGGGGTTAAAGCACAAAGGAGGGAGATAATGTGAGAAATTAAGAAGGGTGAAGACTGAAGAGATTGAACTCTGAAAGGTTTAGCATGGAGTTGGGCCAAGAGAGGAGACATTTGGACAACAGGCTGAGCAGAGACAGAGCCTTCCAGAAGGATGACAGCATTATCTCACGCAACCTTCACATCCCCACTCTTCCAGCCACGCTCCCCATCCGGGACAACAGGAGCTGCTCCCAGCCAGGCTGTGCCTCAGGCTCCCACAGGTAGATGTCCACCCCGCTTCATCTCCCTCTCCACTTTGAATTATGCAGCAGTGAAATCTGCTGGGGAGGAAGAGTAGAGCCAAGGACAGAGGAAGTGACACAGACTCCAGCAGGTTCCACTCCCTGATCCTCAGGAAGGAAGTTTCTTTTCTAGCACCCACCTCCACAGTGGATACGAAGCCTGTCTGGAAATGGCTCATTCAACACTGAAGAGGAATAAACATTCCCCATGGCAGAATTAAGAGGTTTGGCTGTGGGATACGAGGTGCCAATCTCAAAAAGTCTACAACAGACAGCAGGAAATATTGGCCTGGGCCAACTTCAGACAAAGATCAAGGTTAGACTAAGAACAACAACAACAAAAAAAAAATCTCAAGAGAAATCTGTGTCTACAGCCTTCACCCTGCTCTGGAAAATCTCCCAATCCTGCTATTAAGATGTTTTACTTCCTTTACCAGTACTGCCAATTCTGGCAGCATTCTCATCTCAAGTGCAAACTCTCCCTCCCAACACCACTGTGCAGCACCAGGATCATCAAACCCAGTGCTCTGAGAAAGGCCTCGTGTGCAGCAGCAGGAGGGGTTTGGTTACACACAAATCCCTGCCTGATCAGCACCAGCAGGAGAGGAAATGAGGAAAGAGTGACTGACAGGGAAAGGCGGTTTCTGGATGATTGTATTTGGTTTTGGGGTATGAGAAGCTTGTTGGAACACGAAGTCTCTCTCCCCTCACCGCAGCCTCTTTGAGCACAGGGATAGAGCAGAGCCCCTCACAAAGCACATCTCATTGATGTCCTTGTAGTGCTCCCACCTCTGATCCACCACACACATTAGCACCAGATGCCTGCTGCCAGAAGGAGAACATGCCAGGGTCTCTCCCATTCAGGCAACATTAGTCCCTGCCTTGTTCTTCACAGCTAACTAAAACCACCAACTAAAAAGAAGAAAGGGGGAGGGGGAAATTATCAACACCAACTTTTGGAAACTGTTATAAACAGCTCAGTCTTCACTTTCTGGGTAGTGACAAAAGGTCAAGATGTGCTGGAAAGGATCATTTGGGTTCTACATGACATGAGTGCACAGGCTGGATTGGGCTCTGGTGGAGCAGCACTGAGCATCCACAGAACATCACAAGCCCAGGCAAAGTGGAAACAGCGTTTTCTGCTTGGATTGCTAACACAGGAATTGCAGCTGAGAAGGTTTTTATCAGCAATTTGAAGTGAAAACACAATTTATTAAAAAAACGGAGTGCAAGCAGGGATGGTGCACAACTGGCAGGCAAAAAAAGCCAGTGCTGAACTGCATGGCTGAGTGTCACGTCTCAAACCCAGTGAGGCCAGGAGTGTGGTTTTGGTGTTTAACCAGTTTCAACTGCAACCTGGCACTCTTTTACTTCCTCTGCAGAGAACTCTTCTCACTGCTGAGGGAAAGAAAGCAACCTGGTCACACGAAACAAAACGGCTTGAGTAAAAATAAAGCCCCAAGGTGGTTTGGTGGCTGAGGTCATATCAGGAGGCAGAGGGGTTGCAGGCAGGGGAAAGCACTCAGAAATACTCATGCTGCCAACCAAGAAAGAGATTACAGAAAAGGAGGCAGGGCAGAGAATTAATGCAAGTCCAGCAGTAAAGAGGCTGACAAGCCTCTTTCACACGCCACTAGCTCCCCCGTGCTCAAAACAGTTTGTAAACTGTTTCCTAAACACAAAGGAAAAAAAAAAAAAAAAACAGACCTAGTCCTGACCTCCATGAATGAGTAACCAAACCCAACAGCTTCCTGCAAGCTTGTGGGGGTGAGGAAAATGAGGGCAGGACAGAGGGAACTCCACACTTCTCCCTGTCAAGTCTCGCTGTGGGCACGAAGATGAAGGATGCAACAGCTCTTGCTGTTCTCTCATGTGGGTGGTGGATAAAGGCCAGAAATAGGGAAGGCAGCCCTCAGCTGACTGCTGGTGCCTGGCATTCTCACCCCAGAGAGCATCTCTGCTTCTTGTGCTGCAAGGGAGGCTCAGCAGGGGCTGGCAGCTCTGCAGAGGTGTGGATCAGGAGCAGGCTGGGGGAAGCACTGCCATCCTCTGACAGCAAGGACAGCCCAGAACACAGCACACCTCAGACAGGATCACTCACTTCCAATAGCAGAGAGCCTCTAACCATACAGGGGACAAACTTCCTGACACAAGCCACCCTCTTGTGACATGGTGCTGACACTCTAAGAGCTTGTGTGCATCCCACTGGCTCCTTCCATGAGGAAAACCCGAGGGGACACTCCCTCCCTTTGGGGACACACCTATACCACTGCTCTGGTGGGGTTCAGGTGTTCAACTGCTGGGGAACAGCAGCAGCACGCAGGGCATGTGCAGGCACTGCTGGGCTAGTGGGTCCCATTCCCTCCACTGTCTGCACCAGCATCTAGTTTCGGGTTAAAAAAAACCCTAAAAGCATGCAAAAGTCAGCACAGGACATCATGTGCATCCTGCAGGGTTACCTCTTTGGGGAGCCATGCCCCAGCAGTGGGGGGAAGGCAGCAAGTCTGTGTTTTCACCCTGCCCATCTAAACCACAGGCACAGCCCCAGCTGCCTGGGCTCATTTTACAGATCACAAGATCCTAAAATGGACCATTCTGAGGGCTTTGCCCACCTGACACCACGGAAGGATCAAATGAGAGAACCCTGTAGGAGCCCTGCACTTCATCCAGCAAAGATTATTCATAGGAGTCTGCACAGAAAAAAATCAATCTTTCACTGTCCTGAGTGAAATCACCCAACCATGCTGGCAGTGAGAAGAAATGCTCCCACCAGCTTGGCAGGGATGCACCAAAAATAATGAGTTCCCCAAGCAGCCCCTTCTCTGTGCATCTGTATGGAAGAACAACCATCATTACAGCAATACATCATTTCCACTTCTGCCTGTCACTTACCTCTAGCCATGTGTAATGGAACAGAGTAACAAGGTGAGGGGAAGAGCTGAGAGTGGAGGGGGAAGCTCTCAGAAACAGGGGAGTCTGTGGGGTATATTTGCATGAACAAAGTTTGGCCATGCTCAGAGACACCCAGCTCACACCACAACAGCCTCTGAACAAACCAGACACTCCCAGGGAGCAGAGGCAGTGATATCCAGGCAGCCCCAACTCTGAACACAGGTCACTTCTGCTCCCGTGTGTGACTGGTCCAGGCAGGAGCAGAATGGCCAAGAAACCCCCACCACAACTGCTACCAGACTAAAATGAGTTTTTATCCCTCCAGATGCAAAGCCCAAGCTCCACCAGATGAAAAACTGCATGGATTGAAACCAGGCAGGAGAAGGAGCCAGCCCAGTCACCCAAGTGGCTGCTGCCCAAGAGGAACAAGTGCACAGAGCAGGAACAACAAACATCACCAAGGAAAAACGGATGTGAAACATGCAGGAGCTGACTGGGACAGGGACCCTTTTCACTAAGGACACGAGGCCTCTGTTGAGGAAGCAGCTTGGGCAGCCCCAAGCTCCTGCACATGCATTCCCAAAATTGCCTCATGGTGGTATTTACTGCTCACTCACGGAAACCCTGGTGCAGTGTTCCACACTCCCTGCTGCTGAGAAGAAAGTCTGGGTAAAGAAATGGAAGTTAAAACCTGCTCTGAATTCCAGAGCTAATAATTCCACCCCAATTTCCCTGCCACTGCAAAGGGGCTGTTGCTCCAGGGGCACTCAGCACTAGGCAAATCCAAAACCTCTATCCCTGACCAGCAGGCTGGAGGAAAATGGGAATGCTCCTGCAGCTGATGCACAGGGCTGTGACAGCAGATCTTGACTATGGCCTTTGCTTTCCCAAGAGCTTTTCTGGTGGCCCTACCAAACTTTTGATGGTTCTACAAGGCTGACCTCTCACAAAGAGGCTAAGAGACTTAATTCTTTAATGATGATGAAGTATTCAGACATCTGGAGAGAAGTATTATTCAATTACTGGCCTGCCAAGGGAAAACCTCTCTTCCCTAATCTTAGCTGCAGCAATCTTTATTAATGCCTGCATGCTGCGTGGTAACACAAGGAAGTGTCTACTGCAGAGCACAGGCAGCAGGCAGCAGCAATTGTGAGAACCTTAACTCAGCATTTCCTGACAGGAGTGATTAAAATCTCAAACTCAGTGTAATATTAGCACTTTCTCAAGAGACTGACAGCCCGTTTGCCCTGTTTACTTTACCAATTCATAGCCTGCAGAGCAAACTGCTCACGGTACTATCAGATTTAAGATGAATACAGACCCGTGGCAAACGAAACCAGTGGCAGAGAAGAAATGGCAGAGGCTCAGCTCTTCAGCTCACCGACAACTGCTCACTTGCTCAGCCTCCTTTTTTAGCATTTCTCATTGGAATTGCACACAAAGTGACCAGATATTGCCAGGTAAAGGGTCAGCCTGGACCCTCTTGCCCCTGCACACCCAGAAACGTGCAACGTACAAGAGACCACAGAGAGCAGCCATTCACAGAATGAAACCCCAAAAGGCTGTGGCCAAAACAGCCAAAACCCTGAGCACAACACAGCCAGGCTGCAACTCTAACACCTCCTCAGCTCGCTCTGAAACTGTCCCTTGTCTGGTGTGCCAGCAGTGCCAAATCCAGTGACAGGGGAAGGGGCCAAACACAGATTTACACCCCTTGCTGTGCACAGGTGGTGTGTTCTTCTAGCTCTGCATCTTCCTAGAAAAGGGGATGGAGCAAACTGTGAAACAGGCAGCTCTGCCAAGCCTCTACCTAAAAGCACAGTGCAAGGCAAACTGCCAGCCACACACGTTTCCCTCATCCCAGAAATGGCTGCAGTTTGAGCTGGCTTTTTCTCTTTTGCCATGCCACATTACTAACTCCAGCCTGAGGGCTCCTGCCTCTGAAATAAAGCAATTTTGGGGTATTTGTATAGAGTGGCATAATGGAAAATGAAGTGAGTCCTGAGCAGAGATGTGTAAGCATGTGCTGACAGGGACAGCACACACACCAGCAGGTCCTGAGAGAGCAATCGTGCAGCACCTCCCAAACTGTGTCACATCACAGGACTGGCACCTCACCACCTGCACAGTGAAGACAGTGACTACTGAGGACAGAAAACATCCCCAATCGATTTCTTGCCACCTGTAAAACAGCCAGCATCCTCACAGTCTAACCACCTGTGGCTGGGTTTGAAACAAAAGCCTCTGGCTGAAGGGTGCAAGCAGCCTCTCTCCTACACCCTGCCCAGAATGCATCCAGAGCTGTTATATCTCTACTTGCAGTGTTATATCTGCTGCTGGCATCTGAGCTTACCCATTCTGCCATGCAAAATGCCCTTCTCTGGCCCAGAAACAGCTGCCATAAGGCGGATGCCTCTGCTACCTGCAGAGCACGGCTATCAGGGCCAACACAGAACACAGCCTGCCTCTGCCTTTTCAAGGGCTGAAGCTGGCAAGGAAGGGACTGGGCAGGCAACGACACATTTAGCCTCATTTCCCCAAAATGACACACAAAGGCTGGCACACGTCTCCTGGGAGCAGAGCTGTTCCCTTCCGGCCGGCCGGGGATGTGGGGCAGAGGTGCTGCCAGCACCAGGGCTGCTCCTGCTCCTGTCCCAGCCACGCAGGGCCCTTCCGAGGCCAAACAGTGCCACTCAGCGGCAGCTCGGGGCTGCTCGGCTCCTCGCCAGCCGAGCAGCTCCACAACACCCGGGGATGCTGCGAGCAGCGCGCTAAGAGGCTACAGCTTCAATGAGGAAGGAGTCCAGAGCTTCCCCAAGAGCTGCTGTCTTCATCCAGCCCACGGATTCACAGCTCGGGAGCTTTGGCAGAGACACAGATTTAAGGTTTCCTTTCCACGCGGTTATTTTGGGTGATATGGCCCCATAAGCAGCTGTGCCAGCTCGAGTGCTGCCCCACAGTAGGCACAGGCAGCCTGAGAATAGATATCTTGGCTGCCAAAACAGTGCCCAAACCCAGACCCTCAGCTCCCTTTTGCCATTCTATTTCTGATGGGGTGGCTTCTCCATGATCAGAAAGATCGTACTTTTCAGGAGCCAATGTTTCAAGCAGAGAGAAATCAAGACTAATGGTAAATATCAGACAGTGTGTACAGACAATGCCAGCAAGCTGCACTTCAGAGAGCACAGACCCCACTGAACAGAGCAAGGGGAAGCTCCAGCACAAAGTGCTGCACTACAAACACATCCCTGCCTCCCACTGTGCCAGCTGCTACACTGCCTCCTGTGACAGCACTGCAAAAGAGAAACCCCCACCAGTGCCCCAAAAACACTGACAGCATCTCATGCCAAGCAGCTTCATCTGTGATTGATGGAGAAGCTAAAGCTTGGCACATTCCTTTCAATGATGCTGAGGAAGCAGAAGTCCCCAGAAGAAAAGCTGAGGAGAGGGAAAATAACCAAGGGCAGGAACATCTGAAAAATGCTGCAGCAACGTGCCAGAGCTTATCTTTCAAAGCCCCAAGACTTCACCCCAGTTCCACCCAGCTGAAGTCACAAACTCGTTACAAAAGCACAAATCCAAGAAGCTTTGGGCCCCACTGTGCACAGGGAAGGTTTTCCCAGTTCTCCTAAACTCCCATCCTTAACAGCCATTTTAGGACAGGCAGCCCAGAGCTCCCTGGCAAGTTCTCTTGCAAGTCAAATGTGCCAGAGCGGTGCAAAGATTCCTGGAGGATGAGCTCCCAACCACCACTGCCTTTGCCCGCATTCCTGGGCCTGACAAACAGAGCTCACCCGTGCTCCTCCTGCAAGGTACAGCTGGACAGGCTCACAGGAGACACCACCACTTAATTATATTTTTAATTCTTGCAAAAGAAAGGTGCTTGTCTGGCCTCTCAGCAGACCAAGTTATGCAAATGTAACACCTACACTGGAAATTGAAACCACGGTTTTCACATTCTCAGTGATCATCTGGCAATGGGACAAGTGACACACTTCCAGAACAAGCCTCAGAACTGCCAGGGTCACTGTTAACCCTGGTCTCCAGCATCTGACCTCATTTCCCACCGGGAGCCTCACCCAAGTTAGAGCCCTCAGAGCAGAAGCATTTTACAGCATCTTCTGTTTGTGCCTCTCTTCTGTTCCACATCAGCCACGCCAGCGCGCGCTGCCAAGAAAGAGATGGTAACAACATGCCTTAAACACGAGAGGCACGAGGTCACCAGCTCCTCAGCCTGACCCAGGCACAGCTCCCACAGGGAAAGCCAAAACACTGGAAAATTTAGCAACAGGAAAGCAAAACAGATCCAGTGTCATTCCACTGCATTCCAAACACATGAGACCGAAGCCAACCGCCGCCTCCTGCAGTACTCACGTCGCTGGGGCTGAGGTTCCCAAGCCCGTTGTCCTGCTCAGAATCCCGGCTGGACTCGTGGCCCTGGGAGGAGCGGGGGTGGGAGGGATGGATCCAGATCTCCAGCCTGGTGGCATCATCTCCCACCTGTCGCAGGGTGGATTTCTTGCCCTTGCCCCGGCGGTTGGGGCTCACATCCAGCACCTGATGTTTCCTCTGCTCCATCTGCTCGGACTGGGCACACAGGACATGTTCAGATCACCCAGGGATCAAGGGTCAGGGGAAGCGTATCATCTCATGTACATGGAAAAATTAGCCCTTTCCCCTGCTTCACAACAACAGTAACTCATGGACACGTCCAGAATTTGGTTCTGGCTCTACAGGACAGTGCAAGTGAGCAGTTTTCAACTCCTGCTACTCCAGGACAAGAGAAGCTGGGTTTGTCCCAGGAGTGTATGGCAGCCCATGTGCTGTATTTGGGGTGACTCCCTGGGGCACAAAGGCACTGCAGCCTCCCTTATCCATCCCCACAGGTGTGGGGCACCTATGGAATAAAGCAATGATTGCATGCCAAAGCCATGCTGCAAACCACAGCAACCGGCAGCCCTTGCTGAGCTCAGCTACATCAGTTTGTGACCCAGAAACAAGAGATTAGCTGTCCAAACCACCACCAAACCATCATTCTGAAGACTGCCTCTCTCATGAAATTTCTTAGAAGGAGTTAAGGAGTGTCTCCCAGTCCAAATGCCACCGTTCTCTCCATGCTCTCCAGCACAGGACAGGTAGCACAGGCAGGTGCAGCATCCCACAGCCCAGCTCCAAGACCCACCTTGCGTTTTGTCTCCTCAAACAGACTCATGAGGCTCTCCTTGGCAGTGAGGATGGGGTTGCTGGCAGCCAGGCTGCGCATGTAGTAGTACACAGCATCCAGCTTCCTCCTCTGCAAAAAACACAACAAAACAAGTGGCTCAGAGCTGCCACTCCTCTGGGGCATTCAAAGCCCCAGTGCTCCCATGTGTTTCCCCTTCTCTCTCCCTCGATACTGCCTGGGACAGACAGACACAGTGAGAAAGGTCCTTTCCATGGAGAAAAGCTGCTTCTGAACTGCTCTACTTTAAACCAGCATCGTACAGTGTTGGGAACTGGCAGATCCCTGCCAGCCTCTGTGCATCAGCATGATGCTTCCATTATCTGCTGCCACATCTTCCCTGAAGTCAGTTTTCCTGCATGGCTGGAGTAGCCAGCACAACTGAAACCCGGGGAAATCACATGTGGATGTTGCTCAGACACAGGTTCAGTGATAAGATAGCAAACAGATGGCTCTGAGCACAAAAATCTCATGCAAAAAGTGAGCTGTGTTTTCAACTTAAAACAATTACACTCTCAACAGCCCACAAAACAGTCCCCAAAATCCCTGAGGGAGTAGCGTGTATCTGACAAAGCTGCATGAAGCCACAGCAGCTGGAATCCACACAGCACATCCTACCATCGGCCTTTTTTTTTTCTTTTAAGAAAAAAACCCAAACCATCTGCACTGCCCTAAACAATGCCTTTCTCCACCAGATGGAATCTCCCAGCCATCCCAGAGGCTCTCCCTGTGCCTGCACATCCTTGCATGAGGAGCATCTTACCGTGTAGATGGCCAGAAGTGCCAGCTGGTTGTACGGGCGGCCGTTTTTGGGAGCAATTTGCTGAGCCTTCAGGTACCAGCTAGGGAAGGGAAAAAACAGAGCGAAAACGTCACTGAAAGGACATCAGGCTGCCTTCCTGTCCTCGAGGGTGCAGAACTCCCCTTGGATTTGGCATTTCTGCAGGGAACTGGCCATTCCCACAAGTGGCCTCTGCCTGCAGGAGTGAACACAGTGAGCTGTGCCCATCCTGGGGAGGGATGGGGCACTGGGCAAGAGAGGGCAGATCCAGCTGCAGAAGGAAATACCCCTGGCTCACCCCACAGATGAGCAGAGGGCAACAAGTGCTGGTAAGTTCTGATGGAGTGAGAGCATATGGATGCAAAAGCCACCAGAAAATACAAGAGCAATTCTGCTAGGCTCAGTGGTCTAAATCCTCCCTCCCTGCTGCAGGATCAGCACAGCACAATTTCCACCACCTCCACTTCTAGATGGAGGATGACTGGATCTGGCAGCTTGCTCTCTGGAACAGCAAAACCCAGCTACACCTTTCAGCTCTACAGGACTGCAATACAACAGAGGAATGAAAAGACTTTAAAAAGGAAGAGAAATACTTCTTTGGCTAGAGGCAAGTTCAGGGATGAAATTACATCCATCCCTGGTATCCAGAGGCAAAGCTGTGCTGGAAGGATACAGCAGCTGAGTCCTACCTGCGGGCCTTGCCGTAGTTCGCCGTGTCGTTGGCCTGTTCCCTGTACCGGCAAATGTCCCCCTGGCAGATCATGCACCTCTGGGCACTGATCAGGGCGTACTTCACCTGCAAAGGAGCAGCCATGGAGCACCTGGCACACAGCCCTGACTCACCTGCAGACCCAGCGAGCCCACAGGGGCTGTACAGAGCCAAGAGGAGGTCAGAGACACACTGAAGGTCTCACAAAAGGGCAGCAAGGATGAAACGTCAAGGTTCCATTGCACTGGTTCAGCATTTGTAGGGGCAAGCCAATCCCCAAAACACTTCCTCTCTGACACAATATCCCACCTCTCTCCAGAAGGGGGTTGTTCAGTCCACGACCAATTTGAGGACAGCTGCTGGATAAACACATCTCTGTGGGAATGGAGCTGGACTAAAATATCCTTTCCCAGCTGTCCCTGCACCTGCACTCACAGCTCAGGGCAACACGTCAGGGAGGCAGCACAACTGCCAGCTTTCCCTCATTATTCTGGATTCCACAGGCAGAGAAAAAACCATGTTCAATATCTCAGGAAAGGTCAGCGTGCCTTTGGATACTTTTTTGCTTTATTAGCTCTGGTCACAGAGCTGGTACAAAACAAGTTCTTTGCAAGGGAAGCTAAGAAATGTTACTGCACCAGAGTGCAGAGCTCTCCAGCAGCTGAGAAAGATTCCCTGCAAACAAACTGGCTCTGTTTGGAGTACAGCTGCCTGCCCCTTGGCAAGGGCAGCACACTGAGTGCAGCACCTTGCACAGGATTACCAGGATGAGAAGTCTCCAGGAGGAAGCCAACCTACCATTTTCCTGAGAGGTTTACTGCGGATGGCCATCCCATCCATGTAGTCCTCCAGCTTGAACTGGTAGGACACCTGCAGCTTCTGGAGGAGGCCATCAAAAAAAGAAGAGCCCTGCAAAACACACACACACACACACACACAAACACACTTGGATGTTATTATCTTTCTAATGACAAGCACAAAATCACCCCACCAGCCCTGCCATGTGCAAGCTTCATCTCCCTGAGGTTTGGGCTGTTCCTCTTCAGAACACAACAAGGAGGTTGTGGGATCTCCAGCCTCAAAGGTTTTAAAGACTGAGCTACACAAAATCAGGACTGACTGGATTTAGTGTTTAAAGAGTCCTGCTTTGAGGAGGAGGGTGGACTAAAGGCCTCCAGCAGTTCTTTTTCTCACCCTAATTCTTTAAAACACACCTTCTCAGGTCTGTCAGCCTACCTGGTACCAAACCTACCAAAGACCAAACTGAGCTGCAGTTTTACAAAATGAGTTCCAAGCAAATTCGGTAAAGTTGCCACAAACACCTCCAGAAATGCTTCTGTTTAGCTTCACTTCGGGGCATTAATTTCATTTTAGCTTAAATCAATTTCTAATTAACACAAGCACACCAAAACAAACCTGATTTAAATTGTAACAGATGTCTACCTCGACCTACACCTGCCCCACTAAACCATAACGTGCCTGAGCATCCCCTTTGCATAAGGATGACCTAAGGCACATGGAGACATGAATAAGATCAAGATGACCAGTTGCCCCATTACACCATCCCTTTCTAAAAAGCAGTCAATCCCACCCAAAGGTTTAGTGGAATCTGGGGATGCTTCTCTCTTCTTACCTCATCTAGAAGCAAGAGCAGTTTGTTCCGAATTTCTTGGGCATTTTCCCCCTGAGGGTCCTTGAGGAGCTGCCGGAATTTCTCAATCACCTGGTAAAAAGCATTTTTCCACAGCAACTGGTCCACGTTCTGGGTGTCAGAGAACTCAATATCCATGAGGATGCACCGTTCATAGAGCTGCAGCATCTCTACCCTACAGCAAAACACAGTCAGGGAAGGGTCAATGCAACAGCAACTGCCCAGGAACACGGGGAACACGTGCTGAACCACCTGCTGCTCACATCCAGCTGCCAGCAGCACTCAGTGCTTCCACACACATCCCCCAGGGAGATGGGAGCTGCTGCAATCTAACACCCTTCCTGCTCCAAGAGGGCAAATCCAAAAGGAGCATCTCCCTCGTACAGGTGACTGAGAATGGATCAAGGCTTGGCAAAGAGCAAGCAGCACGGCTACAGTTCTGCCAACAGCAAGGCACAAGTGTCTCCTGATCCAACACAGAGAACACAGAGCTGCCAGGCTCTGCTTCTTCTGAGCACAAGGTCTGGGCCAGGAACCAGAACACAACCACAGGGCAACAGAGACCTTGCTATTAAAATGATCCCCACTCCCCTTCCATCCAACCAAAATACACAGCAGAGACACAGACCCTGCTTCCTCAAAAATGAATGAGTTGGGAACAATGGAAGTAAAGCCTCGAAGTCCCAGAAATCACATTCCCCTTCTCAGCTGCTTACAGCCCTGCCTGGGTGCTGGAGCAGAATTCCTCCCCCAAATTTAATAAAATAGCTGCAGGCTAGGAGCAGCTCTGAAACATGTGGGGCAAGTTAATGGTAAAGGGGATCCTCAGCTGTTCCTGCTGCCTTATTCCTGATAATCTTTCAAGTCCTACAGAAACAGTAGGAGAGTGTGGATGGTAAAGCCTGGAGTGAAGCCAGATGGCAATGCCTGGAAGAGCCTGACAGGATAAGAGAAGAATGCTGGTGGGTTCTTGCACAAAGCACAGAACCAGGAGGGGCTGCCTGACCCCACAGAGTCCCCAGGCCCTGCACACACACCTGGACAGCACAAACACCAAGGGAACTGGACATTTCTGCAGATGGATGTCGGGTGAAAGTCCCCACACAGCTGGCAGCAGGCACTTGGATAACAGGATAGGACACAAGAGGCACTGCCAGCAAGGACAGGGGCAACTGTGCCCACATTCCCAGGGCAGGGTGGGCTTCCACAGGCCACAGTAGCACTCTAGTGTTTTCTCTCCCTCCACACAACAGCTCTGGGAGACCTCAGCTCCTTGAGGAAGACCTGAAACCTCTAGTGCTGCTTCAATTGCAGACATATTCCACCCTGTAGTCTATAGAGCAAGTACCCAAAACAAAGAACAAGCCCTGAACTGAGCTCACTTGCTAGATTTGCTGTCAGTTAGCTCTGAAAAACAGCCTCCAGAGAAGCCCTGCCGACACAGAGATCACAAATAAACGTGAAAGATGGCCAAGTAGAAACTTATTACAGCCATATTAACCACCCCCCAGAGTAACAGTGTTACTTCTCTCCTGACAGACTGGCATCACCAGGCTACTCCCACTGGAGTGTCACCACGCTGAGAGGCATCGAGAACAAAACTACACAGCACTGGAAAGGCACAGCCACTGACAGCACCAGGAACATACAAAATTATTCCTGAGCACACACTAAGGACAGGTAAGAAAGCAAAGGTCTGACAACAAACACTGAGAGCACTGGAACTGAGAAACATCAGCTCCAGCAAGAGCCAGAAGAGCCAAAAATCTGCAGCAGGTGCTTGTCCTGCTCCTCTGTGTCCCTGCAAGGCATTCACCAAGCACAAGAAGCCACGATTTAGCTCCCAGCCCAGGGAAGTGACATCCATCCTCACCCACAGCTTCCCTCCACCACCCACACACCACTGGCACACAACAAACAGACCCAGCACCTCAAAAACTGGCAACCCAATGCCACATCTCCTAGCCACTGAGATCCCTACGGAGACACAATTCTCCTGTATTTCACCCTGGAAATGACTCACTCCCCCCTCTACAGCCCACCCACAAACCTCAGCTGGGCCATCTTCTCCAGCCCCTCCGGGCTGATGCGGTCTCTGGACAGGAGGTTGCTGAGCTGCTGCTCCTGGTTCCCAGCCTCACGCAGGAGTTTGCTGAGCTCCTGCTGCTGCATGTTCCTCATCTGCTGCTCCATCTCAGGGCTCAGAGGAGTAGGGGGGAGTGGGCCACACAGGTACTGCCCTGCCTGGCCAGGGTACCCGGGGTAATAGGCTCCTGGGTACACCCCGTTGGTTGGACCCATAGGATACTGCAGGGAATATCCACCGTAGGGATACTGGGGGCCTTGCCCGGAGGCACGAGGGTAATAATAGGGGTTGTCAGAGTTTTGGAATTTATAGTAGGAGGGTTGGGCCTGGCGGGCTTCCCCCCAGGAGGTGGGGCTCACTTCATCATCTGTGTCTAGGAAGTGAAGCTGAGCAGTCTGGCTCTTCAGGGCGGGTTTTTGGTCCGGGTTGTTTGGGTCCCACAGCCGGCGGGCAGTGCCGCCTCGGCCCCGGCTCCGGGGCCCTTTGCTGCCAGCCCCGCCCAGCAGGAGCCTCGGCCCAGGGTGAGTGGCTTCAGGGACACCCACTGAGCTGGCAGAGAGGTCCGTGTTGGCAGGCAGGAACAGAATCCCACGGCCCCTCCCTTGGGGCTCCCTGCTCTGGCTCCTCGCCTCTGAAACCTCTAAGGCCTTCGGGGACTTTTTTTTATCTGTATCTGCCAGGCTGACGTCCCTGTTCATGGTCCTGCTGTCAAATGTCACTCTAAAGGGTCCCTTAACTTCCCTGCCATTGCTGCTCCACTCGCTCTCACTCCTGGAAGCTCGGCTCTGCTCCGAATGCCTTCTCCTGTCCGAGCTCCTGCTGGAGACGTACACCTCAGCCTCGTCGATCCTGTCATCGTCCAAGGAGTCTGTGGAGGACACGGAGAGCTGCTTCCTAGGACGTATCCTTTCCCTGGCACGCTCCTGCCTCCTCTGCACGCCATCCACGAGCAGGGCTCCGTCCGTGCTGTTGCTGCTCCCAGCTGAGCTGGTGCTGCAGGTGCGGTACCGGCTCCGCCGCTTGTCCGTGCGGGAATAGCGCTTGGTGGAGCCCAGCTTCCCCGGCAGCACCTCATCCCCCGCCCTCCTCACCCTGTCACTTCGCTCTGCTCGTCTCCCTTTCTCCCCCCTGGAGGCTTTCACTGCTTCCCCTGCCTGGCTCCCCTCTCTGTCCTCCTTGCTCGATTTAATTTTCCTGTTGTTGTCTTTTCCAGTGCCTTTCTCAGTCTCTTCATCTCCCTCGACTTTCAGCTGCTCCATCCTCCCGGTGATTTCCTCGCTGGCCAGGGAGGGTTCTTTAGCAGCGGAGTGCAGGCGTTTCCCAGGCTGGTAGATCTGTTGGTCTGGTTTCTTGGTTCTCCTGGGGGTCTTTGGACACCACTCATCCACGATGGGCTGCTTGGATGAGTTTTCCTGGCTTTGCAGGCTGCCTTTGGTCTCTGTTTCTTCCTTTTCCTGGGAAGGACCGTTCTGCTTGGGGCCATCGCTTTTGTCACAGTCCTCCACAGCTGGAGCTCCCATTGCCACTGAGTCCTTGTCCCCAGCGCTCTCCTCCTTGTCCTCCTCAGCTCTGCCCCTTTCCTTCTCCGAGGCCTCTTGCTTTGGTGACACAAGTTTGCTCCTCAGTCTGGAGAGGCCAGGCTTGTAAATCTCCTGGTCTGGGCGCCTGTTGTCTTTGCGATGCCTCGGCTCCTTCACCTCCTTCATGTTTTCTGGGGAAAAACAGACAGAAGAAAGTTATTCCCAGGGGCCAAAAAATACCATGACAAATATTCAAGCCAAGGCAAAGAGCCTGCCACCCTCAGGGCAGGTCCAGGAGAGATGTGAAAATCTACGTCAATATTTACAGGAAATCAAAGAATGAAGTAGAAAATGAGACAGTCTAACCCAAGTGACCAAATCCTTGGCCTGAGCCATTTACAAATCCCGTCCTGCAACAGGTTATTCCTCAAAGCACAACACCAGACTTGAGCACAAGCAGCAGGAGTGAAGTTGTATCACCACAGGTTCAGCAGCAGTCACCTGCCTGCTGCTGGTGCAGGAGCTGCCATCCCCAGCAGCGCCCGCTCTGCCACCAGACCGGCTGAGTCAAAGACGCCTTTCCCCTTGCTCACAATCCGGTAACGTTTCTCTCCTCCTCCTTTAACCGTATTTACAAAAAAAAAAAAAAAAAAATCGTTACAGAGCCAAGGCCGGACCACGCACGGTTAAACGACCCACCAAAGCCAGGCTGTTCCCCGCTGCACTCCCTAAACTTTCTCCATGTCAGTACCGCGCACCGGCAGCAGCCCCGAACCTCCGTCGGTACCGGGGGCTCGGCCCGGAGGACCCCGAGGGGCTGGGACCGACCATCCCGGGGCAAAGCCGCTCCGGCTGCCGCCGCCCGCCCCGCAGCCTCCCCGTTCTCGGGGAGAACGGACAGTCCCGGACAGCCCCGTGCCGGCGCCGGTGCGGCGGCAGCTCTGCCCCAAGCCCTACCCCAGGCGCAGCCGGGCAGCGCGGCCGCGGGACCGTGCGCGGCCGCGGGCAGCCGCCTCTGCGCGAAAGGGACGGCCCAGCAGCGGGTCGCGAGTGCCCCCGGCGCCCCTCACCTCGCCCGCCGCCGGCCGCGCGGGCCTGCGCCGCCACCATGTCCCGCAGCTCGGCGGCCGAGACGCGGACGCGCTCCAGCCCCTCCGCCATCTTGGCTGCGCCGGGGGGCGGGCGGCGCCGACGGCGGCCGGGCAGGGACAAACTGCCGCCGCGGCCGCGCGCAGGCGCGCACGGGGCCGCGCAGATGGCCGCGCTGCCGCTGGGGCTGCGCGAGGTGCGGGATGCGGAGCGGCGGCTGCGGGGCCGCGTCCATCGCACCCCGCTGCTCGCCTGCGCCGGGCTGGACCGCATGGCCCGCAGGAGGCTGCTCTTCAAGTGCGAGCTCTTGCAGAAGACCGGATCCTTCAAGGTGCGCAGGGCTGGCGCACCGCAAAGCCGCGGGGCAAAGGTCGCTTTGCGCAAGAGGGAAACTCGCGTTCCGCCGACAGCCGGCGGCTCCTGCCGCCCCGCACGGGTGCTGCCCGGCACCGAGGAGTGCTGAAAGGAGGACATCCAGCCCGGCACGCACCGTCCTGCGCTCTCCTTGCAGATCCGCGGTGCCCTGAACGCGGTGAGCAGCCTCGTGGAGGAAAGGCAGCGCACGGGCCGGGAGCTGCCCCGCGCCGTGGTCACACACAGCAGCGGCAACCACGGGCAGGCACTCGCCTGTGCTGCTCGGGCAGAAGGTAACCTGTACCCCCGACCTCCCGCCCAGCTCCGAGAGGCAGGCACGGCGTAAATGCAGAGCTGGTTCCGTTGGAGAGGATGGAGATCCCTCCGCTGAGTCCGTGCAGGAGCTGGCATAGGCGAGGCATTGCCTGCTCCTGCAGTTTGAGCTGGCTGCTGTGGCTTTTGGGCTGTTGGATTGACTTCCTCTCTCATCCCACAGGTATTCCTGCCTACATCGTGGTGCCCCGGACTGCCCCACAGTGTAAGCAAGATGCCATTCGTGCCTACGGTGCCACACTGGTGCCATGTGACCCCAATGACAAGGTAGGGCACAGGGGAGACTGCCCAGGGATGCTGCCCAGCCAGAGTGAGAGGTGACTGCTGTGCTTTCCCTTAGTCCAGAGCCGAGACAGCATCCACTGTAGTCCAGGAGACAGGAGGAGTCCTGGTGCACCCCAACCAGGAGCTGACAGTGATTGCAGGGCAAGGCACCATTGCCCTGGAGGTGCTGGAGCAGGTGAGGGAAATGCACACCCCAGCATGATGCAGGGGCACATCAAAAAGAGGGACACAAAGGGTCAGAAGCCCTCACACTTCCTTTCTGCACAGGCACCCCAGGTAAATGCAGTGGTGGTTCCCGTTGGAGGCGGAGGAATGGTTGCAGGAATAGCAGTCGCCATCAAGGTAGGCAACGGCTCATCCAGGAACCTCCCCGTGGGAAGGGCAGGACTCTCAAGGCAGGCAGCAGCTTTAAAGAGAAAAGCCCTGCAGTGAAAGTCTCTGGGTGCCTGGGGTCTGCATGGCAGCAGCAGCAGGGCCTGCTTAGCCCCCTGCACACACAGCAACAGGGGACAGGCACATAGTGGTGTCACCCAGGTGGCTCCTCCTGCTCTCCCCAGGCTTTGAGGCCAGATGTGAAGGTGTTTGCTGCTGAGCCAAGCAACGTGGATGACTGTTACCAGTCCAAGGTCCGAGGGGAGCTGACCCCCAACCTCCACCCGCGGGACACCATCGCAGACGCAGTAAAAACCAGCATCGGACCCAACACGTGGCCCATCATCAGGGATTTGGTTGATGATGTCCTGACAGTCTCAGAGGAAGAAATCAAGGTAAAGGCTCCCAGCTCCCTTCTCATGGTAGCTGCCAGCAGGCAGCTGCCTCCACCCCCGCCCTGCCCCTCTGCTCTCACCCCAACACACTCCCAGAGCAGCACAAGCCCCTGTGCACCACTGCAGCTGTGACACCCACGCTGTCTCCAGCTGGAAAGGGCTGTTGGGAGCCCTGCCCTCCCTTCCCAGAGTGCTGCAGGGATGCCCTGGAGCAGCCTGTGCTGGCTGCTGGGCTGACAGCTGCTGCCCTGTCCCGACAGCGAGCCACGTGGCTGGTGTGGGAAAGGATGAAGCTGCTGATTGAGCCAACAGCAGGCGTGGGACTGGCGGCCGTGCTCTCGGAGCAGTTCCAGGCAGTCCCCTGGGATGTTCAGAACGTTTGCATCGTGCTGTGCGGGGGAAATGTGGATCTGAGATCCCTGACCTGGCTCACAGACTTCTCTGGGAAAGCAGAATGAGGATGGAGCGGTGTTTCAAGGAATGAAAACTTCACTGTGAATTTGTGCAGTGGTTTGTGCGTGACTAAAAACAGATCAAGTGCAAACATTTGGGAGTTTTTGTGGAGGGACAAGGGAAGCTGGCATTGGTCTCTGTGGGGGGCCTGGAAACAAAGCACAGCCTGTTCTCCCCTCCCCAGCTGTGCCTTGCTCTGGCCCAGGCCTCCAGAGAGCTGCACTCAGTCACCCTCCCCAGCTGCTACTTGGCTCTTCTTTCTCAGCATCACAGCAACTGCCAGCAAACTCCTCCACACAGCAAAATCCCCACACATCCCACGTGGCAGGGCATGAGGGACTGAAACAATCCCAGTGGGTTCAGCGGACAAGGGGTGCACACAGCCTCCTGGCCACCACCACGACAGAGGCACTTAGGCATTTTTGACATTTTCCATTAAAATAAATAGCTATAGCTGGTACCTGAGCAGCAGCTGCCCCTGTACAGACCCCAGCAGTAACACGTCCAAGGCATCAGTGCTGTCCTCACAGTGCACGGGCCAAGAACATCATCCAGGGAGCCAAGGCACAAACTCCAGCCATGCTGGAGACTCATTCCATCTCCACCTCCTGCTCTGGCAATGCACTCTCACTCCTCACCCACGGCACAGGCTCCGGGACATGAGGGTCATAAGTCCATTTGGGAAAAACACGCTTGTAGAGATTCAGCAGCACCGTGTCCTGGGACTTGAGCTGCCCATCAAAGTGGCACTTCATGTGGCCATGGGTCCCTACAGAGGGCAGAGGAGGCCATTAGCAGTCTCTCAGGCACAGGAGGATCACACCATGCCAGCAACACAGAGACAAACAAAACCTACCTAGTGGCTCCTTGATGTGCCCTCTGCGTCCCCACTTTGTCCTCAGCTCCACGGGCTTGAACCACATCACATCCTCTGGAGATGAAAACACAAAAGGCAGGTAAGGAACAGGCTGTGCTGCACCAACATAACCACAGGGACAGAACTTCCAGAACCCCTCGTCCCACCAGAGACCAGCCGTACCTCTGTTGAAGAACATGTATCGCACGACAGCCGTCTTGGTGAAGATCTTGAAGGGGTGGCCACTGAGCACCAGGCGCTTGATGACGATCCTGTCGGGGTCCACGGAGAGCAGGGAGCCCGTGGCAATGAGGTCGTGCATTCCTGCCAGGCAGAGTCACCAATGCACCAAGGCAGGTGCCTCCATCACCCCTTCCCCACCACAAACCCCTTCCCCAAAGGGCTGCAGGCCCAGAGCAACCCCACAGCAGGGACAGACAAGTGACAACAGGGAGGGAGATGAGCTTATCTCAAACAGCAGGAAGGGAACAGCCTTTTCAAGTCATACTTTCTGGAGAGATGCACTTGTAAGCAGGGTATGGGGACAGTTTGTTTCCCAGACACCGCTTCTTCAACATTTATCAACTCACCATTACTTCTCTGTTTGAAAAGCAGCACTGAGGCAGGAGGGAAAGTGATGGGAGCGTAGACAGTCACCACCAGGGCAGCATCTGGGCGCAGGAAACGCTCCAGCTTGTGCTTATCAGCTAGGACAGAGCAGCAATGATCAAGTTCAGGCCAAGAGCAGTCCTCAGAGCCGTGAGAAACCCCAGAGCTTATCTTCCCTGTTCAACAAACACCCCTCCTCTGCTGGCACTGAGTATCTGGGAATGAAGGTGATCCTCTGGCATGGAAGCTGGACCTTGCCTGGATCAGTGAACCACCTTTCCCAAGCCATTCTACTCCCCATGATTTAGTGCCTGCCCTGGAAGCCTCAGAGCCTAGGAATGAGTCTTCACAAGAATCCTTCAGCCAGGTTCAGACACCACAGCTAAGACATCACAGGCTTCCTGCTCCAGAATTCCCAACCCCACTCCTGCTGTACCCAGTCCCTGACAAACCTGAGGTGTGCTGGGAGAACAGGGGGGATGCTCGGAAGCGTCTGAACCCGCAGTGGAAGATCAGCTCCTCCTTGGCCCTCACTGGCTCGCTGTTGCCCGGATGCCGACGCACCAGGAAGTTCAACACGGACATCTGGAAGAGGCAGCACAGTGAGGGGCTGCTGGCAGGGGATGGTGGGCAAGAGAAAACAACAGGACACTGCAGCAGAGATGAATGTCCTCAAAAATGGGGTCCCAAAAGGTCACTGGTCACCAGTGCCAGGCTCAGACACTTTCTGCTAAACGCCCTAGACAGTTTTTGCGTGCTCTGACCTGCTCTGAAGCAGAAGCAATGTGGGGAGACTTCAGCCCAAACCTTCTGCAGCCAGACCCTCCCCAAGCCATGCAGCCTGAAGGAACAGGGAGCTGCACATCCCTCTGAGGTATATCCCTTATGCTCACCTTTTGTTCATGGGGAAGCAGTGAGAACAGGACCAGGGGTTTCCCCTCCTTGAAGCTCTCCATCACCGAGACAGGGACATTGCAGACATGAAGTGTAACGTACCAGCCCACCTGCCAAGACAGGAGCAGTTGTGAACATTTCTCTCAACAAAAAAAAAAAAAGGTGTCAGAATATGTGCCTGGATTAGGGAGGGAATCCAGGAGAAAACTGTCTGAACTTAGGGCTTCCTGCTAAGAACCAGCTGGCTGAAAGATTCACCCAACCACCTCCCTGAGAAGTCAACTCCTACTGGGAGCAAAGGAACACAATAGGGAAAGAGATCAGCAAAAGGGAATTACCGAAGCTCCTTCAGTCTCCTCCTTTTCTATTTGCCTGAAGAGGTTCTTTCTGGTTCGGGAGAAGTCCTGGAACTGGAAGATCCTGGCATAATCCCTTGGAAGATTCTCTTTGGGGTCCCAAGGAGAAGTCCGGAAGCTTTTCAGGCCCCTGTACTTCTGGAACCTTGAGAACAGAGAGCAGGAAAGACAAATTATTTCACCAGACGAGGTGAATCCCATCCTTCACCACCACCTGTGGTCTGCAGGGTCTTACACCCTCAGGGAGGACAAAGGGTGCAAAGCAAACATTAGCCCTCAGGAAAGGTGTTGGTGCAAAGAGAGCTAAAACCAGCAGCCAAATCCCCAAACAACCTGTCCTTGCCTCAGGGCCATCCCCCTCCCTTCCCTCTCCCAGGTCAGGACCCAGCTCTCCCTGCCAACTAGTGCCTGCTCTGGAAGCCTCAGAGCCAAAAAGAATCTTCACAAGAGTCCTTCAGCCAGGTTCAGACACCACGGCTAAGACATCACAGGCTTCCTCACCAAACTAAACAGAAAGGCACCTTCCATCTCCTCTCCCAGCAAAGCATCCCATTTCTTACCTGACTCTGGCAGGCACATCCCGTGGCGTGTCCACCTCATCTGGAAACATCTCATCCATTCTCTCCTGCTTGTATCTCTCCAGCATCTGCTCGTCCTCCTCCATCTTCTCGTCGTACTGGTCATCCCGCAGGCACTCGGACACGGTCATGGTCTCGCTCTCCTCCTCCCCACCTTCCTCCTCACTGCTCTCCCCCTCCTGGTACAGGGCAGCACAGAGCCTGTGAGCACACAGAGCTGTGCATGCAGCACTGGAACCCTGGGTGTGCTCACATTGTGGGATTTGGGACCCCAGCCCATCATTTTGGGGTCTAACAGGCCAAAGAAGCAACGTGATACACGTGGGGATTTAAGAGTGGAGATCCAGGCAAGTCCTGGCTCTGCATCGTGCCCTTGCATAGACAAAGCAAGCTGGAAGGACAGAATCTTTCTAGAACATGCAATAATGGCCTGGAGATCACCTGTACTACCAGCTCTTGGAGGTACCTGAGAAACTGCCTCTTCCATCAGATCGTCATCCATGTCATCATCTTCGTCATCATCATCATCATCTTTCTCACTTCCTTCTTCTCCATCATCCACAATCCAGGCAGCCTGGTACTTGGATGTGCCTTTGGGGACCTTCACCACCCTCCTGTTTGCCTTCAGAGATTCTGTAGGATTCCCACCAGTGGTTAATACAGGAACAGTTCTCCTTCCCCTCGGCAACATTTACACCAGGGCAGCCAAAACCAGATCTAGACTAGAATTGCCTTTTTCCCAGCACAGAATTTGTTAGGACAGCCAAAACCTGCTAACTTGCCAGGCAAACCACACAGCCTGCTGGCCACCTGATGGGACTGGGGATGGAAGGCATCCCAACTAAGATGTTTCTTCACAGCCACCCTGGTGACAGAAGTTTCTAACAACCCTCCTAATAAGGACAAGGAAGAGATACAGAACTATTGCTTCTGCTCACCCTCTGCTTCCTGCAGCTCTTCTTCAGTGGGCCACGTCTGCTCCCCTTCCATGGGATCAGGAACCACTTCTGACTGCAGAGACTCCAGCTTGCTTGGATCTGCCTTCATCAGCACCTTGACATCTTCCTCCATCTCAACAGCACCATTTCCAGAGTCATCCTGAAGGGGAAGAGCGGAGTTCCTAGACCTGAACACACCTAACTGAAGCTTGCAGTCAGTCTCAGGTGAAACTCCCTTCATAACGTCGTGACGTAACTTTCATTACACTCTGCAGGCACACAACCTCAGCCCAGCAGCAGAACGCAGATAAAACTCCCTTTCCCCTCTCCTCACCCACATAGCCCCAGCTGTATTTTCCCCAATGAAAGCTTAGAAACCTTGTGTTCTAAGAGGACTGGCAAAGCTCTCACCCCACACACCTGAACCTCCATGTCCTGACTCCTCTTCTGTCCTTTAGCCACCCGTGGGTTCAAAGACAGCGGGTCAGGGGGAGCATCCACCTGGCTCAGCTGGAAGTCCCCGTGCCCCACGATGTGCACCAGGCTGTTCACGTTGAGGGTCTGTCCCCGGACAAAGCCCGACACCTTCAGGGTGCCAAGCAGGTCGCTGTCCTGGCTGGGCACAAACTCAGCAGCACGGGCCAGCAGGTGAGCGCGGCGGTCCCGGAAAGCCAGGTGCCTCTGCTTCTGGGAGCTGAGGTGCCTCAGGAGCAGCGAGGATTCCTGCTCTGTGTTCAGTGGGAACAGCTTGGCCTCGGGGAAACGCTTCTCAATGGATTTGGAGAGTTTCTTCCTGGCGTCTATCCTCTTCTTAGGGGGCAGGTCAGTGCCTCCCGGGACAGCCAGAGCTGCCGAGCAGAGAGCAGAGCTTGGATCAGGTCCTAAACCTTCTGGTGTTCTTTTTTACCAAACACAAGCAAACACCTGGATGTCAGCAGCCCAAATGGCCAGATTTGAACCACAGGTACAAAGGCAGTTTCACTGGTTTCAGTGGTGCCCAACAGGACAAAGAGCAACGGCCATAAACTGAAATGAAAGAACTGCCACCTCAACATAAAAAAAAAAAAATATTTTCACTAAAGGTGACAGAGCCCTGAAATTTAATTACTGTGACACTCAATCTCCATTCAGCACCCCCAGAAACCCAAAATATTTCTCACCATAACTGGGGAGCCCCTGTGCGAAGAGGCAGGAGAGGCAGTGTTCCCCTGCACTGTCCCAGCCATCCACAGGGTCCAGGATGAACAGCAGGGAGTCAGCAACCTTGGCAAGGTCTAAAACAGCGTGGAGATCCCCTGCACCCAAAACACCTCCATTAGTGGGGCTGCCAGAGGCACCAGAACCAAGAAGCCAAGCAACAGCGGCGCCTCCTCACCTGCCTGGGCTGTGACAAAGCGCCAGCGCTGCTTGAGCCGGGGGCAGAGCAGGGCAAAGCCACCAGCTCCGCCCTCATCTGCACGGACGATGGCCGAGTCGTGGCTCTGCAGCAGCCGCAGGGAGTCCTGGGCTGCAGCCCTGCTGTGCAGCAGCACCACAGCCACGAGGTGCGGGGGCCCGTCCCTGCTGCCAAGGCTGCGCTTCTCCGCCAGCACCTGCGGGCCCGAGGGCAGCGTGTGAACGCCAGCCCGAACGCGGCTCCTCTGCCGCCCCCCGACCCCGGCCAGACTCCCCCACACCGCAGCGCGAACGCACCCGGTCCAGTAACGCTCCGCTTGACCCCACCCGAGCAGAACCGGGCCCGGCACCCGCTCGTTTCCCCCGCAAAGACCCAAAGCGGTTGGGCTGCACCGCCCGCATGCAGACCCCCACGGCCCCAGTTCAAGCCCCCTCCGGCAGAGACTCGAACCGACCCGCTTCCCGCTCCGCCGCAGCTACCGGCCCGGCCGCGCCCGGTTCCCCCGGTGCCTCACCGCCTCCTTGCGCTGCCGGCGGAGCTGCAGCGCCTGATGCCGCCGGTCCACCCTGTTCAGGTCGCGGAGCCGCCGGCGAGGCTGGGCCTTGACGGGGACGCGGCCTGGGAGGGGGAGTGGGAAGAGAACGGTAAGGCTGGCCTTAGGGCGGCGGGGAACCCGCGGGGAGCCCGTCCCGCCTCACCTCCGGCGCGGCGCTGCGAGGAGCCGCTGTGCTTGCCGCCCTTGTGCGCCTTGTTCTGCTGCTTGAGCGGCCCGGGCCGGTGCGCGCCCGCCGCCGCCATCACCATGCTGCCGCCTCGCCGCCACCGCCTCGGCGCGGCCGCCGTGCGTCACTTCCGGCGCGACGGGACTCGCGGGGATCGCACGTGGGCAGCGAGAGGGACCGGGACCGGGCAGGGGCGAGCCCCGGGAAAGAAAGGAGCCCGGGACCGGGCAGGGGCGAGCCCCGGGAAAGAAAGGAGCCCGGGACCGGGCAGGGGCGAGCCCCGGGAAAGAAAGGAGCCCGGGACCGGGCAGGGGCGAGCCCCGGGGCGGGGAGGGAAGAGCAGCGGGGTTGGTGGCCGTAGCGCCGCTGGGCAGTGAGAGGCGGGAGGCAGAGCCGTTCGTTCAGCGCTTTATTGCTTGGTTCTTTGTACAGGTATTTACACAGAGAGGGGGACAGGGCTCGGCCGCGCTCCGGGAAGGGGCCGGAGGAATGAAGGAGTTGGGGAAAGGCCCTGCCGAGCGTCTGGCATCACGCCCAGGCGCCAGGACGGCAAAGCCTGCTGGAGTGGAAACATTCCTCCCGTGCCCCGGTCTGTTACCGCGGTGACCTCGGTCTTGGCAATCATTATCCAGCCAGGAATGTCCGTTCCTAGGCAGAGGCCTCAGCCCCGATGGGACATCACCCCAAACCCCAGCAGAGCCTGCCCCGGGATCGCTCCATCCCCTAGGGGTGGAGCAGCTAGGTTAAACATTCACAGGGGTGTTGCAATCTCCAGGAAAGCTGAAGCAAGCCGAGGGAGAGGCAGGGCAGCGGCATGGGAAGGGAAAAGCAGGTTCCTACAGGCTCCTGCTGCCTCTGAACTTGAGGCATCTTCCCACCTCCTCCTCCTGAGAGGAAATCGGCATGACAGCAGCAATGTGGGGTTGTCAACTGTGAATGGGCTTTAGGGATCCTTTTCTACCCCTAAAAGCAGACTGGCTGTTTAAACCTTTGAAACTCTAAATATGAGCACACACTACCTGAGAGGAAGGAAGACACAAAATTGAAGAGACTGGTGACAGATGAACACTGCAGTGATTGAGTCTCTCTAAACAGGAATCCATTGGCTGTGGGACAGCATGAGAGTCTCCCCCAAAGGCTGTTTGCCCACAGCACTGCCTCAGCTCTGCCTTGCAGAGCCAAAGGCAAACGGCCTGCTTAGAGGGGGTTCCAGGGAAGAGGGAAAAACTGAGATACTTCTAAATCAAGGAAAACATCCTGTGAGTTAGTTATACCTTGTCATTTAAGCAAGAGTAGGGAAAAGAGGAAGGCTGGAAACTCTTCCTAGGGTTATCACAAAGCCAAGCACTTCTGCCTTCCAGTCTTGCAGAAGTCTGGAAAGCCAGAGGCAGCCAGAAGGGTCCCACACCATGGGGGCTGATGATCTTTGCAGTCCTCAGAGCTGCTCAGCCTTTCCCACACATCCATACATTGTCATCTTACAGGGATTTCACTGACCTGCACAGTCCTGCAGGGCCCTCCAGACAAATGCCACCAAAAAATCACAACCTGCCAAGCAGAGCAAGCAGGAACAGAAAGCCAAGCACTGCCTCACAGCATTCCAGGTGAAAACAAGCATTCCTGTCAAAGCAGAAACTACCAAGGAAATATGGATGCAGCCACAGTGTGAGCAGGGAATAACCTCCAGCAGCTGAGATGCAAATCCCTGCAGCAAAGCAAAGCCCTGGCAGGGAGAGGGCTCCCCTCAGCTCTCCTGTACCATCACAACACAGAGCCTGGAGCTCTGCACACACAGGACTCTGTGACAGCACCATACACCACCCACCTTGTCCCCTCTGCACCAAAAAGAACAGGCTTTGTATCAGAGCACAAAGCCCAGACAAGCTGTGCCATGAGTGGAGCTCATAGGCTGCTCCAACCCTGGCTGAGTCCCAAAAAGCAGCTGCACTGCAGGAAATCTGAGCTCACATTCCTGTTCCCTAAAGGAGGAGCAGCTGCTTCTGAAGCAGTAACAACTCTGGGCTGACTCCACACGGGGAGAGCAACAAGCTGGGACAGGCTGGATGCAAAGCCATGGCCTTGGCTTAGGAAGGAAGACTGGTTGCAACTGGAAGGGCCAGTTTATTAGAGAAACCTCACATTGCAGAGAAGTCACAACACATTGGAAAGGGTCCAGGCCTGCTGAGAGGGGCCAGTCTTCTGCAGCAGCACAGATCTACATCCCCAGCCCCAAAAACCCAGCAGGTGCCACAGAGGGAAGGGTTACCTGGAACACAGCTTATGTTTTACAAGCAGCTTGAGAGAAGGGCCAGTAGTAAAGTTCCAAAAAAGAGCCTCCCCGGCAGACAACAGTTAAAACAAAAATGGTTTAAAATGTTTAAAAGCTCCGTGTTCTTGGCTGCAGCATAAAGGGGAGGCAAAGGTCTACAACACACACAGGCCTCCGTGGCTCTGGGCACTCTGATCTACCAGTGAAGGCCAGAGGGAGGGGTCTTCTCATCTTTGTTGCTTTCCAGGGAAAAGGGTGGGATTCGGACATCGAAGTGGGAGCCATCAGGCCTCTCAAATCGAAAAGTGCCCCTGCAAAAATAATGGCAGAGGTCACACTGAGGCCAGGGATAAACACACCTAGGAAGCATCAGCAAAAAGGTAAGACCCAAGCTCTTCCACTGGTCCATCTGCAAGGCAGGTCCAGCAGCAAGGACATGGGCTCAGCTGCAAACATCTGCCAAGACAACTCATTTATGGAGGACTCCTGGGCAGTTTTACAGCACAACCCTAACACATTTCCTCCACAAATCTGTGATGATTGCAGCTCACAGGAGCCAAGCACCCTCCATGCACCTGCAGTGGTGTCTGCCCAACTCCCACTCCCCAGGAGACAGAACCATCTGAGCTATTTTTACAGACTGGTTACACGTAAATTTAGATTTGTGTTTCTTGGCAGGAGCTCCACAGGTTGTCTATGACATTAAGAAATCCCATCACAGATGTAATTTGGAGTAGCTTCAGCTTTGTATTTCAGAACTGAACCTGCCTGTCCTGGTACCACCATTTGTTTACTGCTCTGAACCACAGAACACAACGTGGGCAAGAGGATTGTGGAGATAAATTAACAGGTACTCAGGACAGAGCGGACACAACTGAACACCAGAAGTCAAGCTGAGCAGCTTCTGAGCTGCAGAACCTTTGTCTCTTTGTCTTTAGGATGTATGCAGAGAGGGAAAAACTACTAGACCATCTGGTTTTATTCCCCAGGGCATCCATTCAGGCAATTCAAAACACTTCACATGGCAAACAAGGTACACCCTATATGCAAAGAGCTGCTCTCCTGCTTTTCCCAACTCAAAGGCAACTTAACTTTGAAGGAGATTTCCTTAAAAAATGCAGAAGGACCTCTCATACAGAAGGCAAAAGTTTGCTGTGCAATCTTTGTCCACAAGAAGTGACACTAAATGGGCTAACCCAGCAAAAGGCAAATAAAGGGAAGCTGCTTTAACCCCAAGGCACAGGAAAAGAACAACTCAGCTGGGCACTTCCCTCCCTGCACTTACAGAAGAAGAAACTTAAACACCAGTTAGACTGAAGTCCTTACCTGGTCTAAACTGGGAAAACCCCTGCATGACCAATTCCTGACACAGAAGTGCACAGAAATGGAGTTAAAGCCCAAACCTCTCTCAAGAAAGGAGATACCAGAGCACACATCCCTGCTGCTGAAGGAATCACCAGCACAAGGCCTTGGCTCTTGCACCAAGAACAAAAGGAACAACTGCTTAATGTCTTTAAATCCAGTCTACCACAGCAGGAGGATAAATTATCCTGGAACCCCTCCTGGTGCAGAGAACCAACAGATCATCACTAACTAGGATACAGCCAGAGAGAAGTTCATAAAATTTTAGCTACCAACTATGCCCTGTCCAGTCTACTTCCACCCAGCTCTGAGCCACAACCCCAGGCTGCAAACTGCACCCCAGCTCGCTGCTGGGCGGTCCTACACCCAAAACACTGCTGCAGCAATAAGGGCTTCTTACCACATGTGACCACTGGATGCCTGCAGGGAGACGTGGCTGCTGTACTGAAATGCTGGCTGTTCTTTGGACAAAACAGGCTCCTGAGAAGACAAAAGACCACTGGGCATCAGCAATTCTACCACAGATAGGCATCAACAGGAAATTTATATAGCATGAAAAAAAAAAACCAAACAAACAGGGACCTACACCCTAGCACTTCTGCCAATTACACAGCAAACAAATTTGTCCAGTGAGTAGCACCAGGATCCCATTATTATTCCACTTTTCCAACCACCAGTCATTTAGGATCATCCTCTAATACTCAGTGTGAAGTTTCAGTTCATGCAGACAAACAACAGATGAAAAGCTCACGTGACTTTTTTCACTGCCAGCCTCCCACTCCATCTATTTCAAGTGCCCACTAAGCAATTCACTGGCAAATCCACACAACCAAGTGAGAGAACTCCAGCAAAGGGCCGTGTTTCCCAAAAAAAAGGCTGCTTGGTACCTACCCTTCCTACAACCCCACGGCCCCGGACCGTTTCCAAGGTGCCAGACAAGCTGAATATCCTCCAGTGCCGTTCTCGGAGCTGCACCACCTCACTGTCCAGGTTCTCCAGGCGGATACAGTAGCGCCACTGGGCAGAAGAAAGACTCTTATCAAGAGCTGGAATCGGCTGCAACCAGTTGATAACCTACAGCTGGTACTGGGAAACAGTTGCCAGGCAAAGGCTACTCTCCCTCAGAGCTTCTCACACTGCAGTGATGCCACAGCAAATTAACTCCTTCCCTTTAGCTGCTCCGTGATATAAAAGGCACTTACCCAGTAGACGTGGGAATTCTGGGCTTCCTGTCAAGAGAAACAAAAGACTTTAGCAGCTGCCCTTGGACACGTGGTGCCAAAAACCTCTTCAGCTGTCACCACAGCACCAGCACAGGGGCTCTCACTCCGTGCCAGGGTGACGCAAACAACTCACATGAGCACAGACAGCTGCTCTCTGAGGCCTTCCAACAGCAGAGCCTGGCACTGGCTCTGCTCTACAGTAATCATGAGGTGGGAGATTTGCAAGGATCTCGTGACAACCCCCAGGGTTCATCTCCATTTAATTACACTCTTTCTACAGATCTAGAAACACCCCTTTCCTTGCCTTCAGGCACCTGTTTTTCTGACAAACATCAGCCGCACTTCACAAAAGCTGCAAATCCACACCAAAATGTGCACCTGCCACAGCTCATGCTCCCCAACAGCCGTACTCAGAAATCACAAACTGCTGAGGGAATTCCCAGCTCTCCCATTCAGGAAGGAGTTTGTTGGAGCCACATTATTTTGGATGGTCCACGTGAAGTTCTGTGCTATAAAGAGCACATGGTTATCAGCTAAATCCAGAAGGCTTTAGCCAAACTAGAGGCAGGAAACGGGCAGGGAACCGCAGCCCATCACTGGGCAGGATAACAGACGTGTCTGTTGTTACAGAGCAGATGGCCCCAGTGTCACCTCACTGGCTGTAACAGGACCAATTCAAAAGTCTTCCCAAATATCTTGCTAGCACTGTTGTGCAGAACATTACAGGTTATTTCTCATCCTACTGATAACCAACAAAAGCCAATATGCAGGAGCTGTTCTCCAAAAATACATGACAAAACAGTTTCACGTTTATACCCATGAGAACAAAATGGCAACTGTGGTTAAATGTCACTTCTCCAGTAAGCAGAAGGTACTTTCAGGCAGCAAACCAGTCTTACAAAAAGAAGCCAGTGAAACAACTGGCAGAATTACCAGAGCAGCACAGACTTACCCTCATGCCCATGTAGAAGGGGATAACAGTGACACGGATGTTCTCTGTGGTTTCTCGGTGCACATCCGAGAGCTCCAGCCAGGGGTGGTTCTTCTCCTGCCACGCACACAGAGTGTCCCTTGCTACAAAAGGTGGGACTGTGGGGAGGGAAAGGTGAGAGGCAACACTGGAGCTGGAGTGCTCTCCCCTCAACACAATTCCTTTCATGTGGTTAAAAAAAAACATTCAAAGGCAACTCGACTGTAACAAACCCCAAGCTAGACATGATTTTTATACCTTGTCCAGGACGATGGAGTTTGGGTATTTTTTATAGAGCACTGCAAGCATCTGGCTCTGAAGAATTCCCTATGAAGCCAGAATTTACCTTTTGTTTGGTCGTACATGAGGAACCTCTCAAAGAGCTCATGCTGGATGGGCACTTGATCAGTGGAGCTGTAGGGGAGGATGTCTTCATGGCTTACATAGTCTAAACCTGAAAAAGAAACCCCAAAAGCTATGGAAGTTCCCCAGCAGAGAGCAGCTCAGAAGTCTCCTGGCAGAAAAATTGATCACACTAGTGAGAAAAAAGGACTTTGGCAGCAGAAGTCAAAGCTAGTATCACAACTGCAATGAAGAATGGAGGAGATGTGCCAGGAATGACTCTTGGCAGTGCTCTCCTGTGAGATTTTTCATGGAGTGACTCCTCTGATAAACACACACTGCCCTGCAAAGTGCCTGCACTGCCCCAAAAGCACTCTGGGCAGCAATTGCCCAGCACAGGAATAAATCCAGCTGTCCTAACAAAGTAGAACAGCCCATATACAACTTGGTATGGGATCTATGTCTCAAGAGCTCAAATCAGACGTCGCTGTGTCCGATCACAGAGGGCCCAAAGCTATGGACAGATCCACTACAGAATGTCCTGCAGGAATTGCTGCTTCAGGGGTTGACCACTGATACCTCTTCTACCTCACCTCACAACAAGCAGAGGCTGCCGGAGGACTTCACTCACCTGGGATGGCATAGAGGGCTCTGCTGTCATCATGATTTGCCAGGAACGTCACTGCCTCTGTCTGTGATCTCTGGGACTGAGAAACAGGGAGGTTTATGTCTTTCTGTGTGCACTCTGCAGGACAGCTTCCAGTCACATTTCAGCTCGTTAGTGTGGTTTATAAAGCAAGTAATGTTTATTTCATGTAACCAATTCACCTCAGAACTTCTCTCCATTTAATTCCTCTGGGCTAACTCCCCACTCAAACAAGTGAGAAGCATTTTCAGTGCTGCAGCCCACATTCCTAATGACCTGTGTGCAACAGTGTGGGAACAGAACCAGGAAGAGGAAAGGAGGTTGGAAAGGGGAAACATGATCCAGAAAACAGTCGTATGACATTCCAGATGATCTCTCTCAGGGAAAACATGCCTTGAAGAACACATTTATCCAAAAATCCTAACCAATCCAGTTAGCCACCAAAGTAATTTTCCTTCAGTGCCTGTCCCTTTGAACCACTCATGTAGGAGAAGATACTCAAGTTTCAATACCAAGATTACTCATTACTTACTATATGTGGACAATCCCGGGCATCTATTAACACCTGGTAGTAAGTGTGTGTTTTACCCTTGACCTCTTTGGAACCATGGCCTGCCACATTCTCGCTCCTAAAGAGAAAAGCAAAGCTCTGAGCTCAAGCCCACGATGGCAGCAAATTCTTGTTACCAGGACCAAGCACTTATAAACAATCATTATTTTTTAAAAGCCACATTTTGCAGCCTGTAATCATCTGGTTGCACCCAAACCAGAGCCCCACGAGCCACCCACACAATGTCAGATGAGCTGAGACGACCATCACTGGTGCCTGGTACAGGCACAACAGCTCAGAGGTTTTTCCTGCTCAGCGTAGGCTCCTCTCTGGGGCGGATATTCCTACTGCCCTCTGATTTTCTCTCTGATCCTCACTCCTTCCCAGCACAACTCATCACAGGCCAGGGGAAACATAGATGCAAGAGGGGAGAGAACTGAATAGCAAGTCAAGAAGGATGAACTTGGCTTAGTGGGTTGAAGTTGAGGAGGAAGCTGACAAATCCAACTCGCTGGCAATCTGCAGCAGCCTCCAACTGGTGACACAGGAGCCTGGATCTAACTAAAAATGTGTCTTTTTGTATCATACAAAATGCCATGAGCATAATTTTTAAATTGATTTTTCTCTTTCATCTCTCTTACTTCCATCATGTCTCTAATTAATACTCAGTAATGAAGTATCTCCTCTTTAATGACCTCTCCTAGTTTACACTCATGCAAACAGGCCCATGCCATTGCTCCTCCTTAAAAACACTTGTTTACCCCAAATAGGAAACTCACTACAAAACGGTAATCTAACAGACCAAATCCCCAAATCCTTACTTTTCTGTGACAGGAGAAGCCACATCCCGATCATAAAGCCTGGCTTGCCAGGGAAACAGCACTATTCCTCGATAGCCAAACACACTGTGGAGGAAGAGCTGGAAGGAACAAATAATTGCAGCTGAATTATTTTTAAAATCTGTTATCGGAGGTAAAACTACAAACATTCACAAAAGGTTTAATGTGTGGGATGGGGATACAGGGAGAATCATCACTGTGATGACCCAGAGCAGAAAGAGGGAAACAGTTTGGGATGGGAGAAGAAATCCATAAAAGGGAAGGACTAAACCAGCAATGCAGTAATAGAGCAGAAAGGAGAGACTGCTGACAAACGGATCTGAGAGTCTTAAGGACAGGAATTACAAGTTTAGCTCTTATTTCTCAAATTCACTGGTTATCTCTTTGGATCCTTGAGGGAGAAAACCCCGAAGTAAGACAGTGGAGCAAATGCCATTGTACAACAGTTGTGTTGTGCTGCAGATTTTTATCAAGCTGCTATTGTCAGATGACTGACAAACTGCAGACACAGCACAGACGAGGAGCACCGAGCTGTGAAACTCCTGGCCTTCTGCTGCTGACTTTTCCTTACGGGAAATCCCTGTGGCACGAGGCCACAGGACCAGCTGTGCCCCCCAGAACCCCTTACCTGGCCTGTCTCGTATTTGCCGTGCTGCTTCGGGGCCTCAAACACCCCCACGGTCTCCAGCACTTTGCCCTCGGGACGGTTCCTGGGAGCAGAGAGGCAGCTTGGAGGGTTGGCAGGGGCTGAAGCAGCCCGCAGGCCAGGGGGACACTGCTGCCCACCTTGGGCGTCCCTCGGGTACCCCACAAGAGCCCCACCATGCACTGTACAGCCCAGTCCTTCCCCGGCCCTCCGCCTTTTGCCAGTGTCCCCTCTCCCCACTGCCCTGGACACCCTCCCCCAGTTGTTTCTTCAGCCGAATCCCCCCTCTCCCATGTCTGCACGCTGACAGCCCCCCTGCTCTTTCACAGGCTTCCCCCAGCGGCTCAACAGACCCCAACCCACACCCCAAGTCCCCTCACCCCCTCCCAATCACCCTCAGACACCCCCTCACCCCCCAACAGCCCCCTGCCCTCACCCAACCCCTCACAGGCCTCACCGCGACGAGAGGTGCCGCCTCGGCGGCAGCAGCAGCGGCGACAGCGCCGCTGCCCCCCCGGTGCCCAGAGCCCGCAGGTGGCGGGCGGGGGGCGGCTCCCAGAGCGGGGGCGGCCCGCGGGCCCGGGCCCGGCCCAGCGCCGCCGCCACGTACCGCCGCGCCGCGCCGCCCGACATCCCACCGCCCGCGGCCCACAGTGCCCCGCGCCGCGCCGCCCCGCCCGCGGCCCGCGCCGCTCCGCCCCGCCGTCTCTATGGTTCCCCTCACCGCCCCTCCCGGTCGCCCCGGCAACGCCGGCCGGGCCCATCATGGCGTCGTCGGTGCGGGCCGGGCCGCGGCTGCGGCGGGCGGTGCGGGCCGGCGAGTTGGCAGCGCTGCCCGCCGGGCTGAGGGATGAGTTGGAGGCGGCGCTGGCGGAGGAAGGAGGGCTGGTGCCTTTCAGCCTGCTGCGGGGGCTGCACGCCGCGCTGCGGGAGGCAGGTAGGCCGCGCTGCGCCGGGGCGCCGGGATCGCACCGCGATCGCGCCGTGACCGCCCCGTGCCCCGCCCGCAGGGTCTCCGCTGCACCTACACGAGCTGCTGGAAGGATGCGAGATCCACCTGCCCGACGTGCCGGTGCCGCCGCGGGTAAGTGAGGGCCGGCCGGGAGTCGCGGGAGGAGGCGGAGGCTCCCGGCCCTCACGGTGGGTCTGTGCCTCCCCCAGAACCCCGAGCTGGTGGCCCGGCTGGAGCGGATCAAGGCCAAGCTGGCACACGAGGAGTACAAGCGGATGACCCGCAACATCACCGGCCAGGTGAGGGGCTGCTGCAGTGCCTGCTGCCAGGACTCATCCCTCAAACACCCGAGAGCAAAGGAGATTTTCCCCCTTAGTGTGAGTGCAGTGCAGGGGGAATGTGGCAGGCACTGGAGGAGAGCACACCATAAACACACCGGGAACAACAGATCTGGTGTTGGGGACAGAGGTAGGACAGGGTTAACAGGGTGGTGAATTAGACATACTGACTTTTGGGAACTGCTTACTGCACCAGAGATCTCAGGTTCTGTTCTGGGAGACTGAGCACATGCTGTAAATGTTTGACTGGGAGCATCTGTGCTGGTTAAATTTTTGTCATAGTTTTAAAATTGCCTCATTCATGTTGAGGTAAAAGCTGAAAATACAAGACCATATGTGGGCACTCATTCTTTCCTGAGAGAGCTGAGATCGTCTGGCAGGGTGACTGTTCAGACAAGTCAGCATCCCTTCCTGCTGGCATTCCTTGGGATCCCATTCTGCCCTTCCACACTGTACCTGCCATCCAGGTACACATTAACTCTCATGGGAAGATCTGCTTTGCTCTCTGCCAAGGTTTGACCTGGTTTAGTGAAAGGTGTCCCTGCTCATGGCAGAGGCTAGAACAAGATGGTCTTTAAGGTGCCCTTCCAGGCCAAACCATGCTGTGATCTATAATCCAGGATGGTTTTAGCAGAGCTGGTGCAAAATCTCAGAGAAACCTGTGTGCTGTGACACTGCTGCTCCCCCACAGCCACCCACCCAAAACCTCAGAGTCTTGGGGACAGGGCATTGGCATTGCTTTTATTCTGCACACACAGTAATAACATTACTATTAACATGAACATACGAGTGATCACAAGCTGTTTCAATCCCTTCTTTCAGGAGATGAATGGGCCACTGGCTGAATTTGGGAGGCAAGGTGAGTGGCTCCCTGTCCTGTTGACATGTGGCAGGTCAGGCATGGGAACTGTTCCATCTCCAGCTGGTGACAGCCCTTCCCTCTCGGGATATCTCACCAGAAGGTTTTCATGCACTGAAGTGTTCCTTGAATAAAGGAGCCTCTTGGTCATTCTTACCAATATTTCTGGAGGCACCAAGCATGTGATTCCTGCAGGATTACATCTCCCAGCTGGGGAGATGTAACCTAAAATCAGCTCCTTCACCCCTCTGTGCCCAGTTCGCTCCGTGAAGGCCGTTGTCATCACCATCTTCAACTTCATTGTCACCGTGGTGGCCGCCTTTGCCTGCACCTACCTGGGCAGCCAGTACGTGTTCGCAGAGACAGCGGCGGTGAGCGAGCCCAGCCCCTGGCAGCCCCTCTGTGCTGGCCAGGCCAGACACCCAGGGTCACCTCTCTCTCTCCTGTGTCCCCAGCGTGTCCTGTCAGCTGTCATTGTGGCCTCGGTGGTGGGCTTGGCCGAGCTGTACGTGATGGTGCGGACCCTCGAAGGGGACCTTGGGAAACTGTGACCATGAACTGCAGGCTTTGTGCTGGAGGATTTTGTCCTCCCCAGGAGCTGCTAATTTGGGACAGATCTTGTCTTGTCTGTACCTGTTCCTGCTGTGGGAAGACTGCTGCACTCCTCAGGCTCGTCCTTTGCTTCCCGCTCCTGAAATGAATCATGTGTTGGAAATCCCAGAGCTGCAGAACAGGAGAGAGAATGGCTGTGGATTCCGACCACCCCAGCAGGGAGAGGGGCATCAGCTCCTGCCATCCCTGTTCTGGGAAATTCTTGTCCTTTTATTCTGGAAATTAATAACACTGTGTGTTCGTAACCTTTTTGCTGCATGTCAGGAGGTGTCTGTTGGTATGAGAAACATTGATGTGGCATCTAAGACACCGCTAAGATGTGAATCTTCCCTCTCCCTCCGCATCCTGCTCCATCTCCTGTCCAAACCTTCCTGTGCCTGCACAGTGAGGGAAGCACGGTGCTCCCAACCCCCTGCCAAAGGGCGCCCAGATTCTGGAGGTAGGGAAGGAACACCCTTCAACACTGAGCCCAGGGGTTTCTCAGGTGCCGTGGGTCAGAGAGCAGAGCCAGCTCAGTGCACCCACAGCAGGGAGGGGACACCCACGCCAGACACCTGCCGGGTGGGCACTCTGCCAGGGCCAGACACAGTGATTAATGCTCTGATGGCAGCTAAGCCCCCCTGGAAACACGGTTTAATATCTGATCCAGGGAGATCTGCCGGCACCTGCGAACGTGCCTGCGGATTAGGGGCGGCCGCGCCACAATCATCCGTGGATACGGCCTCAGATTAAGGTATTTTTTCCAAAAGATTAGTCGGTATTAGGGAGCTGATGGGGAGCTGCCCCTGCTGTGGCCGCACCAGCATTTAGGATATTGGATGACATCCTCGGAGCCTTTGGGACCGGCAGTAATTCCGCACCCTAATGAAATCGTGGCGCTAATCCGGGGGGGTCGCGGTGCCAGGAGGGTCCCTAGAAGCCAGGGGTCCTTGCCACGGCTATGGCTCGCCCAGGTTGGTGATGGCCGCGCTGTAGATGAGGTCGGAGATGGAGCCCAGCGAGGTGGGGAGGCCCCGAGCGGGGCTGTGGGATGGCGGCGGCGGCAGGGCAGGGGCCGGGCACGGGATGCAGCCGTCGGGAGGTGCCGCGGGGGGACCCCGCTCTCCGGGCGGCGGCAGCGGCGGTAGCGGTGGCGGCTCCGGCTTGGCGCTACGGATCCTGCGGGCGCGGCGGTTCTGGAACCAGACCTGGGACGGGCGAGGGGAACTGTGAGACACCGACAGCGCCCCTATAGTGTGGCCCCGCGGAGGAGAGAGTGCCCCGGGAGGGAAGGAGGAAGGGATGGAGGGGAGGGTCCCGCCTGTGCTCACCTGGATTTTGGCCTCGGGCAGCTGGGTGAGCTCGGCCAGGCGCTCCCGGGTGGCGATGTCCGGGTAGGGCACGGCGGCGAAGGCTCGCTCCAGCTCCGACAGCTGCCCCCGGCTGAACGTGGTCCGCCGCCGTTTCCGCGGGCCCCCCGGGCAGGGACAGGGACAGGGGCACGGCCCCGGGGCGCCGCCCCCCCCCGCCGCCCGCCCGCCACCCGGCCCGCCCGCCCCATCGGGGAAGCGGAGCAGCGGCTGGGGAGCGCGGGAGGTGCCCGGGGCCGCGCTCATCCTGCCCGGCTTCCCCGGGCCCGCCGCCGCCCCGGCTTTTATCCCCGCCGGGTCCCCCCCGGCGGGCTGGGACCGCCCCGAGCGGGTGGTGCTGTCCCCCCCGAACCCTTCCCAAGGGCTCCCGGGGCCGATCCCAGCTCCGCGCCCCCAATGGCAGAGGCCCGACAGCCCCGACTGACTCCCCAGCATCCCCGGGGACCAGTATCTCCACCAGCTACTCGTACAGGTGTCCCCACGCCGCCGTCGGGGCACGCTGGGACCCGTGAGGATCCCAGGGCTCGGGGACCCACCTGCCACCCGCCCCTTGCGCTCCCTCCCCGGCTCCCCGCCCTCCCCCGCTCGCCCCCCGCCGTGCGACCGCCGCTCTCCCGCAGGGCTGGCACCGGTCAATGTTTAACCGGAGCGGTGGTACCGGTTGTGCGGGGCGGCCGGGGCCGGCTGGGGGTGGCTCCCGCCGGGACCGGCCGGGCGCTGCGGGCACCCCGAGCACCGGGTGCTGGGGGGCGCATGGACCCAGAGGGGGAGCGGGGCAGGGACCCCCAGCCGGACCCCCGGACCAGAACGCTCCCACGGGGCCAGGAGAGACCGTAAGTTGTCGCGGCGACGGCAGAGACAGAGGCCACCCCGTCCTGGAGCAGCAGGACTTGGGCAGTGACTGCCCGACTGATACAGGCAGCGGGAGGTGGCATCCCAAAAAGGCTGGGGGGGGGACAGGACCGTCCTGCGGCGACGTGGCGGGGACAGTGAGCTCTGTCCCCTGCCAGGCCTCAGGGCACAGTGGAGGTGGGAGGATCGTGCGACCACAGCATGACCGGGGGTCCCTCTACCCCAGCCCCCGAGGTGCCCGCGGGCAGAACGCCCCAGCTGAGGGGCACCCACCAACCTGCTGCCCTCTGTTCCCCAAAGGAGTCCTGGAGAGGAGCGGGAGGGGCCCGTGGAGGGCAGAGAGACGCGTCTGAGAGTGGTGCTAAGGTAAGGGGAGACGAACGGGCTCAGGGACGCGGCAGGAACCTCCCTGCCTGTGGCGGGGTCACAGCAGGGCTCCCCAGGGTCCCCGTGCAGCGACACCTCTGTGTCCCCGTCCACACCCCACCCTTAGAGTCCGGCCACTGACCTGCACGGAGACGCGGCGAGGTGACCAGCAAGTTGTGCACAGCCTCGGTAACGGCGCCGTCCACGTAAGTGCCACCTCCCCGTCGGGGTGTCGGGCTTGGGGAGGGTTGCGGCAGCCCCTGAGCCACCGCTGTCCCCACGGCCAGGTAAGCGCGGCCAGGCACGATGCCACCTTTGGCTTCAGCGCCGTGTTCGACTCCGGCGCCTCGCAGGAGGCTGTGTTCGAAGGCAGCGGGATGAGGCAGCTGGTGGAGCTGGCCATAGACGGGTGAGTCCCAGAGAGCGCCCCGGGGACCCCAACCCTCCATCCACCCCACGCCGGGCCTTTCCGGCGCGTTTGCACTGCCCGGGCTATGTCGGGAGGTGGCATCGCTGTGCCACCGCCTGCGGCCAGGCCTGACGCTCAGCATCTTCCACAGCTTCTCCTGCACCGTCTTTGCCTTCGGGCAGACCGGCTCGGGGAAGACCTACACCCTGATGGGGCCCCTCGCCCAGGTACAACGCTGACCATCTCACCTGATCCCGACCGTGGGATGAGCTCTTCCCACCCGGTCATGGTGCAGGCGGGTGCCCGATGCGACCGCTCACCATCCTGGCACCTTTGCAGAGCAAGACCCAGCCAGCGTCCCCGGCCCTGCTGGGGCTGATGCAGAGGTCCTTCACCTGCCTCCTGGAGCAGAGCCGGAGCCGTGGCTCTGACCTGGCTCTCAGTGCTTCCTACCTGGAGATCTACAACGAACAGGTAAGTGCCTGCCCAGCCGCCCACTCCGGCCTTGCTGGCACCCCGTGCCCCGCTCCCCCGGTGCCTTTCCCCTGCCATATCCCAGGTCCGGGACCTGCTGAGCCCGGGACCACCGTGCGCCCTGCCCCTGCGCTGGAGCAAAACCCGCGGCTTCTACGTGGAGAACCAGCTCAGTGTGGAATTCGAGAGCCTGGAGGCCATCGTCAGCCTGCTCCTGCAAGGTGCTGAGCCACAGGCACGGGGCTGGGACATGTTCAGGGCCTGCTAGACCCGGTATGGGGGGATTCAGCCCCCCGCAGACCGTCCCAGGGCTGGTGGCGCTCTGATGGCAGCCAAGAGGAGCGGCTCCCCGTACAGCTGCAGAGCCAAGGCAGCTCTGGTCTGGCAGGGGGTGCTGGGCAGTGGATGCTCTGGGGTTGGGGCAGGGATGTGGGGTGTCATGCAATCAATTCCCCCCCTGGCAGGATCCCAGAGGCGCCGGACCTCGGCACATGCCCTCAACAGGCACTCGAGCCGCAGCCACGCCCTTCTGACCGTCCACGTCCGCAGCCGAGCCGTGAGCGCGCATCCTGCTCCTGGGCAGGGCTGGGGGGCTCAGGGCTCAGCGCGGGGGTGCGAACACCCCCACGGTGGGGGGGTCATGGTCTCCTCAAGGATACATGGGTGGGGCTGGAGTGAGCAGCCGGGAATCCTATCCAAGATCCAGGAGTCGGGACAGTGCTGTGGGCCACGGGGAAAGGGTGATGGGGGCCAAAGCATCACCCCCCAACGTGGTTCTCCAGGCCAGCGCCTGCCCCAGCAAGCAGGGCACGCTGTGCTTCGTGGACTTGGCTGGCAGCGAGCGGGTGAAGGAGACCGGCTCCAGCGGGGAGCTCTCTGTGGAGGCCAACAGCATCAACCGCAGCCTCCTGGCACTGGGTAAGGGCTGGGGAACCCGCCCTGGGAGCGCCCTGCTGGCCCCCACCAGAGCCTTTTCACATCCTTTGTGGCTCATCCTCCGGCAGGACACTGCATCTCCCTGTTGGCCAAACCCCGAGGGAAGCGAATGCACATCCCCTACCGGGACAGCAAGCTCACCCGGCTGCTGGCTCGCTCGCTGGGCGGCTCGGGCATTACCCTGATGGTAAAACCACGGAGGAGGCTGGGCAAGGGTCTCACCCCTGGAGGGGAAGGCTGGAAAAGGATGATGACCCTCTGGATGACAGTTTGCCTGCATCTCTTCCTCGCTGGCAGGTCGCCTGCATCTCCCCATCTTCACGCTGCCTCTCAGAGACTCTGAGCACACTGCACTACGCCAGCCGTGCCCGGAAGGTCACCACCAGGCCCCTGGCCAACAGGGTATCGCAGACAGAGAACCCCTCTGTGCTCCTCTGCCCCGCTGCTGGGACCCTCCTGACCCACCCCTTTATCCACCCACTGGTCCCAGGTGTCCCGGGAGAAGCTGCTGCAAACCTTGGAGCAAGAAATCCATGCCCTGCAGCTGGAAAACCTCTCCCTGCGCCAGCAGCTGTGCCTGCCCAGAGTGCCAGTGAGGAGCACGGAGGTCACAGGGAACCCTCCAAAAGCATGGGAGAGCTCTAGAGACAGGTACGGCCCTGCAGGGCAGCTCCCGCCAGAAGGAACCCCAGCCTGGCCCAGCCTCTACGGTCTCCTGCGGGACTTCGTGGTGGAGAACGAGCAGATGAGGTATGGGAGACTTGTGTGGGACCCCTGAATAGGGGATCAAGGGGCTGACAGGGCAGCCAGAGCCCCTGCCTGGGCAGCACCCTGCACCAACCAGCCTTCCTCAGTGACTCCGTGGGGCTGGGCAGGGCTCTCTGGAGGCTGCCAATGCCCTGCTGGGCTTCCTCACTGCTCCCCAGGCAGCCCCGTCTGTCCCCACACCTCAGAGGTGACATCCCAGCTGGGCCATCCCACAGAGCCACGCGCAGCTCCTGTGACAGCCAGCCCCTGCTCCAGAGTGCCCGCACCCTGCACGTCCCCCACAGGCACTCGGCGAGGCACCGGCGGCCCAACACGACACCCAGCTCTGTCCCCCGGCTGCCGGTGAGAGTGGGGGCCTGGGGTCGGCAGTCATCCTGCCCACGGCAGGCTGAGCCTGCACAGACCACCCACCCACTGCTGTCCTCTCTTGCAGAAGCTCCCTCCTGCCTCCAGCCACCCCAGCTGCCCAGGGTGCCCACAGTGCTGCCCCGGGCCAGCTGATGCCACCATGTTCCAGGTGCAGCCCCAGGGGTCTCTTTGCAGGGGATGGCACAGGGGTGGCACAGCCACCTTGACCGCTCTGCTCACCCCCAGGTGCTGCCAGTGCCCGCCGTGCCACAGCCAGTGCCCCCCGAGGGAAGTGCTGGTCTTCTGCCACCTGGACAGGAGGACACGGCTCTGCCTGGCTCCCATCACCCCCATGGGCACCCCCAGCTGCACCAGAGGAAGCGGTGAGAGCCACTCCTTGGGCATCAGCTGCAGCTCAGGAGTTCCCTGGAGTTTCGGGGCGTGGTGGGACAGTAAGTGAGCATTTGTTCATGTGTCCTCATGGCAGGAGTCATGGCAGGAGCAGAAGCTTGTCTCAGCAGCACCTGCTGCACCGGGAGCTGCCAGGCCCTGAGCACGTCCCCAGCTCTGAGGGAAGGGTCATCCCTTCAGCACCGCCGTGGCCAGGGCTGCCAGAGCCCAGAGGTGAGCAGGGCAGTGCTGGGAGACCAGGCAGGGCCTTGGATGGGCACCCATCCCTGCACAGCCACTCACATGTGGGGCTGTGCACTGATCCTGGGGAGATGGAAACCTGACCCCGCTGCTCCCCGCTGGCAGCTGCCAGCACTGTCCCTCTCCTCCAGTGGGAAGAGGCACTGGACTGGCTGGCAGAGCAGATCTGAGCTGCCACAGGCACAGCATGGATGGGGCCAGCATCAGGGATCTGGCACAGACTGGGGGGACAAGCACAGCCCTCGGGGACGTGGGACCTTGGACAGCAAGGACTGCACAAACCATGGCACAGACGGTTGGATGGATGGACAGACAGAGTTCTCCAGCCTGCATGGCTCTCACAGTTTATTTCTGTCTAGCTGGGGCTGTGCTGCTGGTGGCTCCAGGGATCCCATCAGGTGCTCTCCTCCCCGGGCTGGGGGCAGTCCAGCCAGTACTGGGCGATGGAGCGGGGGTAGCGCGGCCGCACCAGGTCCACGCGCTTGGTGCGCAGGTTGACACGGTAGTACTTGTCTGGGGAAGGGGACATGGCCGTCAGGACTGTCCCCAGCTCTGGGGAGCTGCCAGCCCTCACTGCCAGCACCGTCCCTCTGCACCCCGGAGCCATTGCAGAGAGAGAGGAGCCCTCCCCATGCCCCGGCAGCCCTGATCACACATCATTCCTGGATCCTGCCAGACCAGACTCACCTCCGACAAAGAAGTAAACACTCTGGAGCATCTCACACGTGGAGCCCGACAGCCCATCGCTTTCAACACCTGCTGAGTCGGGGTCATTTTGCAGCCAGCTCCAGAATCCCAAATTCAGTGACCGGTGGTGGTTGTACCTCTTGCGCTGACGGCGAGACTTCCTCCTCCGGGGCTGCTGGGAGGCCACGTAGATGCGGCCGGCCATGGCAGCGTCCAGGCGGCTGGGCACCCCCCGCCAGTCCCGGCTGATGTACCACGGGCCGTTCGCCCCGGCTGGAAAAGGAGCAGAGGGTGAGTGAGAGGGCCAGCAGCGTGTGGGGCGAGCTGAGCCCACCCCCACAGACAGCACCCAGCACCTGCTCCGAGACCCAGAGGAATGATCCGAAGGATCCCAGCCTGGATGGGATGTGTGACAGTGACACAGGCCAGGCTGAGCCAGGAGTGGCCCCCCACCCCCTTGGCTGGGATCAGCTGTGTGCTGCTGAGCCCCCTTCTCCTCCTCTCTTTCATTCCCCCTGCCCAGGGCTGGGGTTTTCCTGCGGCTTGTCCAGCTCCAGTGATAATAAACAGTCCCCAGCAGTGACACCGTGGTGTGAGGTGGCTGGTGATGGGGATTTGGGATGCTGTGGGAGGTGCAGCTGTGGCCTGCGGGGTTCCTGGGCAGGATGTGATGGCTCATCCTGCCCCGCCTTGCTCCCAGGGATTGCTCCCTCCTCCCTGGGTGTCTGCATGCCTTGTGCCCTGTCAATGCCCGCTGCTGGGACCCGCCAGCCCTTCCCCGCGGGGCTGGCCCAGCCCTTACGCATCCTGCCGCCAAAGAGGAGCTGGAAAACATCCTCCCAGCTGTCCCGGTTCATGAAGGCGTAGTGCTTGAACACCGTGGAGGGGGAGGACTTCTCGCAGTCGGCCTGCGTGGGCTGCTGGGCAAAGTCGTAGGACCAGTAGTACTTGTCTAGGAGAGGATGAGCAAGGCATTAGTGGGGGACAAGCACTGGAGGGGTGTCTAGCCTGTGCCCAGTGGTGCCAGGCTCTGCCAGGATCAGGGGCTGCCCCCCTTACCCTTGAAGAAATAGACTCTCTCATTGCCGTGGTAGCTGTGGGCGGGGAGGGCGAACGCTGCATCCACGTTGTCGGGGATGCCCTCAAAGCCCTCGGAGATGTCCCGAGGGTACCCAGGGTCCAGGGCTCCGTCATCAAAGCGCCAGTACTGGGTGCCCTGGGGGGTGGGGGACAGAGAGGGGTTACAGGTGCAACATCCCCCAGCCACGGGTCTGCCAGGAGGAGGGAGTGGATGCTGGGGAGCCCTATCACGGGGCTGTGGTTGCTTGGGGTCCCAGAACAACCACGGGGATTTAGGGTCTCTGGCAACCACTGCGTGTGTGGGTATATGGGAGGTGCCAGAAGGGGCTATAGGGCGGGCTGAGGTGCTGTGCTGGCCACCCTGGGAGTACCCCCAGCCCTGCAGCCCACCTTGAAGAGGTAAGTCTTGCCCTGGCAGTTGATGCGTGTGAAGGCTGCATCGATGGGGCCCTCGATGCCCCAGACGTCACTGATGAGCTTGGGGTAGCCAGGCCTCACACTGGTCTTGTCCAGCTCATAGAAGTACTTCCCTGGGGAGAGAGGAGACGTAGGGGCAGCAGGAGGGACTGCAGACACCAGCACAGGGTGACAGCGTGGCAGCATGTCCCACGTGTCCCACGTGCCTGGGGAAGGCCCCCAGAGTACCTCGGAAAGCGTAAAGAGAACCGTTCTTGAGGTCGGTGAAGGCATCAAAAGGTTTCCCGCTGCACAGCTCCTCAGGCTCCTCAGACACTTCTGGGGTGGTGTCGGGCACCTCTGGCAATGTCTCCTCGGGGTTTGGCTTGCTCTCTGGTGTGGTCTCCACCGGCACTGGGGCTGTGGGCAGCTCTGTGGGGTCTGCCACAGGCACCTCCTCCGTGACAAAGTCGACAGTGAGGTTGTAGTCCAGGTAGTCGTCCTCCGGCAAGGCAAAGACATCTCCCCGGGTCACTGCAGGAGGGAGCAGGTTGGTTCCCACTGGGTCTGGGGGCAGGAGATGCTCCCTCCCAGGCAATAGAGATTTACAGATTCATGGAGTCATTAAGGTTGAAAAAGACCTCTAAAATCATCAAGTCCAATTTAACCCAGCACTGCCAGCCATGTCCCCAAGTGCCACAAGTACACTTTTTTTAGAACACTTCCACAGATGGTGACTCCACCTGGACAGCCTATTCCAATGCCTGAGCACCCTTTCAGAGAAGACATTTTTCCTACTAACCAATCTATCCAATTAGCACAGATCCCACGCTCCAGATGGCAATGACCCAGCTTCCAAAAACCCCCGGTGCTGCAGCAAATCCTGGTGCTGACTTCACCCCGCAGATGCAGGTGAGTGCAGAGCTGACCCAGCACAGACCCGACGGTGCGGAGCACCCACAGCCACCCTGTGCCCTGGCCAGGAGGGTGGCCATGGGGACACTACCTTTGGCTTTGCAGACGGTGGAGTAGTCACTGCAGCAGCTCTGGTAGTACACACAGAGGGTGTCACACTGGCACTTGTGGCCTGCATTGAAGCCTTCTTCACAGCGGCCCTCACAGGAGTCTGCAAAAGCCACCCCACAGCTCAGGAGGGGTAATATGGAGTGGGGCAGTGGGGGCCATGCCTCCCCTCCCAGCCCAGCCCCATGGGGGAAAACAAACTTGGGGATGTCCTGGTTGGGGGTACCCCACCCCTTCATGGTCAACTCCATCACCAGGGGCTACAGCAGCTCCTTGCCCTGCTCCCACTCTGGTCCTGCTGGGATGGGAGCCACAGATTGGGCTGTACCACGCTCCCAGTTCCACGCTGGCAGCCCAGCTGTGGATGGGCAGGGATTTGCCAAGGCACCATTGACCCCCATGTGCTGCCCACTTGCTTTCTCCCCATCCTTCAGGGTACAGCCAGTGTGGCCATGGCCACCATCCGCTCCATTCCCACCCTGCCCGGGCTGTCCAGCCTCTCCATCAGCCCAGGAATCACTCCTTCTCCATCCCCAAAGCACCTGGTAAGGTGTTGGCTGGCTAAATCTCACCTTCTGCAGCACGGGTGGTGGCGAGCAGGGCCAGCACGAGGGCAGGGAAGAGCAGCCTCATCCTGGGTGTCCGGGAGCTCAGACCTCCTGCGACTGTGCGGGCTGGAGCACAGCACAGCCCCAGCATCCAGTGTTTGCTCAGCCTGCCCCGGCGGGAGAAAGCAAACAGCCCAAGGTCGGAACAGGGGAAAGGGGCAGAGATGATCTCCCACTCACACTGAGCTGGGTCTGTCTGCAGAGGGACAGGGATGCCACGAGTGTAAGCAGCTCCTCCCCAGCCCTGGTGCAGGTTGGGCACTGTTCAGAGACTGGGGAGGGACAGCAGAAAGACAGTCAGGAATCATTTTGAGGTCCTGCCACACTCATTTCATAACATACCTAATGGTGTAAAAGCAATCAGCTGTTTCCCAGCCTGGTCTTGGCAAAGACAAAAACCCAAATGAGATGGGATGGAGGAGCGACGCTCAGAAGACAAAAAGAAAAGCCCTGGGCTTATGCTTGCCCAAAACATCACCATTTTGGAAGGCTTATTCTTGGGATTTCAGCTTTCTCAATGTCAAGGCTGGGAACAGACCTGGGGAGCCCCAAGGCAGGGTGGCTTGGGATGGGGCAGGTGCCACCTCTGTGCGTGGGGACCAGAGGCCAGAGGTGAGCGGCCGAGGGCAGGAGCCCTCAGCACTTTCACTGCAGAAGGCAAACAAAAGCCTGTGTATTTTGCTCCCGTCATTCCCCTTCCAACCAATCTTTCAGTTACTAATTAATGTCGACTCAGCTCTTTTGGCAGCTCCTGATAACTCTGGGATGTTTATTTAATCGGGGCAAGGAGCAAATGCACACAAGGCTGCAGCAATCCTGCTTCTTCTGCCTCTGCTGGGACAGGAGCTCCAAGGGATCTGTCCCAGCCCTTGGGCAGGAGTGGTGCAGCTTTGGGCCTTAAGTGATGCAAGATTTGGGGTGAGCAGGGTGTCCACTTCTCCAGGGGTCTTTCCTCTGCCTGCTGAGACACTGGCAGTTCCTGGCATCATCTGCTCCTGGCATCTTGCTGGAAAGAGCTTTATTTGGTTTTGAGACAGGCATTTCCACCTGGAAGCCCCAAGGAGCTGAGGGCAGCTACCAGACATCGGCTTTTGGGGCAGAACTTCTGCAGCCCTCATCCCATTCCTTGTCCCCTGGCCTCAGCTATGGCAGGGCTGACATTGTCCCCAAGTGCCAGCACCAGCCCAGTGCTGCACTACAGCTTCATCCCATCGCTGTTGAACCGGTCCTGTGGGACAACAGCCCTGCGAGGGTTCGGGCTTGCAGGAGGCTCTGGGGGAGAAGGGCTGGGCATTGTCTGAGCTGCTTTGGCTGATCAGCTAAGACAAAGCTCCCTCCTGCTGCTCCAGGCTCCCAACCACCAGCCACAGACCCATGAAGGCTCAGCGAGCCCTTCCCTGCCAGGAGCAGATCCCAGGAGAGGGGTTGGTTGGATGAAGGGGCCCCGGGGAGCTCCTGCAGCCAAGGGCTGAGCAGATCCAGTAAGGAGAAGTCGGGAAATGGGGCTGATCCCCCAGGACAAGGCTGGGAACCGCTGCAGATCCAGAGCCCAGGCTGCTGGGTCTGAAATCTCTCCCAAAAAGCAAAGCAAAGCAAAACTAAAAGCAAAACAAAGCTCATTTCTCTGGGCTAGTCAGGACAAGCTTAAGGGAATGGTTTGAATTCTTCTGCCCCCGGGCAGCAAACCCTCTGCTGCTCTATACTGCAACAGCCCTTACGGTTACCCCTGATTAATAATAATTTATCAGGAAATTCCTTACTGGTTCTGTGCCGAGCTTCTCCCGCAGTTTTGTGCTGCTCGGGGTGCCTTGTTCGCCGTCCTTCCTTGTGGGATGATGTCCCTTTCCTCCGTCTGTCCTTTCGTAGTGGATTCAGAGAGGATTAAGAACGACTCTGTCACATCCAAACATCAACTCGAATTTAAGTCTCAGTCTGACCTGGCAACAACCTGGTTTTGGAGTCAAGGATTTAAGCTGCTCCTCCCAGCACATCCGAGAAATGCCCAAAGCATTTAAGCATTTCTGCCCTGAGCACGTCTGGCCTGGAAAAAAGAAAACAAAAGAGGCCCAGGCTGCTTCTGCTCTTTCTTTTATCATGCAAATCCCGAGCCCACCCAGAAGAGCTGCTCTGAGTTTCCACCAAGCAATGGGTATTTGCCCCCTGCTGATACCAAACAGGTTCAAAGCACTGTGCCAGGGTGGTCACAGCCTCACCGCGACCACCACAGTGCCTGGTGCCCTTTACCTCCACCCTGTGCCCCCTCGCTGGTCACAGAGGGTCCTGAAGAGGTGTCCTGCGAAATCAGCGTGGGGGTCGCTGCCTGCCATGGAAGTGACACCGAGCAGCCCCTCGGGCACAATGGGGGATGTGGGCCATGGGGACAGCAGGACAAGCCCCAGCTCCGTCTGGACAGGGAGGGCTAGAAATAGAATGGTTTGGGTTGAAAATGAAAAAATGTCTAGTTCCAAATCCTGTCACGTTCCACTATCCCAGGTTGCTCCAAGTCCCATTAACCTGGCTTTGGACACTTTCAGGGTCGGGACATCCACAGCTTCCCTGAACAAGTAATTCACAAGTAGAAATTTTATCCTAGTATCTAATCTAAATCTCTCATATTTTATTTTAAAAAGGCTCTCCATTGTCCTATCGGTATCTATTCGCGTAAAAAGTCACTTCCTCTTTTTTTAATGAGCCCTATTTGAGCACTGAAAGGCCACAATCACTGAAACACAAAATTTAGGTTGGAAAAGACCGACTCCAGCCATTATCCTGGCACTGCCAAGCCCACCACTGAACCATGTCCCCAAGTGCCACATCCACGCTTCTGTGAAATCCTTCCGGGGCTGGTGGCAGGAGGGCTCTGGGGGCATCTGCAGCGGGAGGGGGCTGCAGCTGCCGGGACCGAGCCCCTCCTCGGAGAGGCGGCGCCTGCGCCCGGTGACATCAGCCCCGGGGACCGGGATGCTGAGCCGGGCTCGGGGAAGGCGGATCCCGCTCCGCTTCCAGCTCCGCATCCCGACAGGGCAGAGCGGGGAGCGGGACGCATCCCCCACCTTGTCCCCCCCAGCCGCCCGCAGGAGCGGGGGGTCCCCGCGGGCGCTGCGGTGCGGGATGCCGCGGTAGCAGCCGCCGATGCTCGCCCTGCTCCTGTCGCTGCACACCCTGGGCCGGTCCCTGGCCATGGCGAGCGCGGAGCGGCTGGCGGTGCCCGAGTGTGTGAGCCGGGCGGGCGGCTGGGCGGGCGGGGGCAGCGCCCGGGAGCACGGCGGGGTCTCCCCCGGGGTGGGCACCGAGGCACGGGAGGCGCTGGAGCGGGTCCTGCCCGTCCTCCGCCGGGCCATCGCCCACGCCACGCAGGCGGCCACCGCCGAGGGGCTGCGGGCGGCTCTCTCCGAGGTGTTCCGGCTGGTGGAGGAGGCCTGGGGGATGCCCGCCGTGGGGAGGGACGTGGCCAAGGTGCTGTGCGATGTGATCCGCCTCGAGGGAGGCCTGGACCTGCTGCTCAACCTGCTCTACACCGCCGAGCTGGAGACCAAGTGCCAGGCAGGAAAACTCCTGGAGCAGATCCTGGTGGCAGAAAACAGGTGAGTCTGCAGAGCCCCTCAGGCTCACCCTGCCAGGCACAGCCCTCCCCAGCACCCTGGGCACTGCCAGCCCCCAGAACGGTTTGGGTTCAAAGGGACCTTAAAGACCTCATCCCAACCCCCTGCCATGGGCAGGGACACCTTCCACAGACCAGGTTGCTTCAAGTCAATCCAACCTGGCCTTGACCTACCTTCACCCATCCCCACACCCCCCAAATCTCCCTGCTGTGGGTGCTCTCAGTTGCACAAACCCCCCTCGGGTCCCCACCACGTCCCCCCACAGCCAGTGCTTGTGCTCAGGGTCCCTGGCTCGTGTCCAGGCAATGACCATGGGCTGCTCCCTTCCTCCACAGCTGGAGGGAGGAGGACCAGCCCCAGCCCAGGGATGCTGGTGAGGACTGGGGTGTCCTCCTGAGCCCCCCTCAGCCAGCTGGAGCTAAGTCAGTTTGGCTCATCTGACCCAAAGGCCAAGACGTGACTCCCCTTTGGCCATAACTGCAGCACGAGGAGGACAAAGCCACTTCCCAGAGCCTTCCTGCTGCTGCCCAGGGCTGGGATGAAGCCATAAGGAGGGGTCAGCTGGTCAGCAGCCTTCAGCCCCTAGTTCAGGTGCATGTGCTGCTGCCCAGCACAGGTGAGAGGCGCTGGGATGTCCCTGTCAGAGCATGGGCACGGTGGGGTGGCAGTGTGTGCCTGAGCGTGTGTGTGTGTGTGTGTACAGAGGTGCATGTGCACACCTGACACATCCAAACCACAGCACCCACACACAGCTCACCCTTCCAACACCCCAAATGCACTCTGTCAGCTCTGCTGTCCCTCAGAGCACCCCAACCCAGCCCCAGGGCTCTGGAGCGTATGTGCAGGGAGCCCGGCCTGGCTTTCTGGGGGATGTCTCTTGCTGTTGTGGACTCGCAGCCTGGGCCTCACTTCATGCACTGGCAGGCAAAAATAAGTGGCAGCTAAATCAGGAAAGCCCATTAGGGTGGAATTTAATCCCAGGAAGCCTCACTGGTACAGTCTGCATTCAGCACTCAGCTCCTTAGCAAAATAAAGCATTTGCTGGAGTTGTTGTTTCTGCTCCAGGAGCAGTTCATGGGCCAGGGTCTTGGAGCAGCCATGGGACTCCAGCCCCTCACTTCCCACAACTTCTGAGCCATGGCAAGGAGGTGTGGGGCTCCCCTTTGGGTCCAAGCCTCTCCCTTGCAGAACTCTCCCAGTCTGTGCACAGCAGCAGAGGTGTTTAACTGGGAGCTGGACAGGTCCTGGCTCCCTCTGCAGCTGCAGGGAGTCTGGGACCTGTGTTTGTCATCCAGCTCCATGGCCAAGTCTGGGATTGGAGCCAGAGCCAGGCTGAGGGCTTTTCTTTTTTTTTTTCCCAGGGCTCTCCACAACATTTCCTGTCAAACCCACCCCAAGGTCAGTGAGAGCCCTGTGGGTCATAGGCTTCCCAGAAATGCTCTTCCTGCCTGCCAGCACAGAGGCTGGCGGGCCATCACCCCACCACGGCTGGGGACTGAGCATGCCACTGCCCTCCTGAGCAGCAGGGCATGGGGCACCAGTGCCAGTGCTGCCTCACTAACAGAGCAGCTCCAGAACGGCACCAAATGGCCACTGCTGAGGGTGGAGCTGCCACTCGCCCCAGGAAAGCTCATGGGAGAACAGCCAAGAGCTCATCTCAGAGGCTGGTGAGGCCCTGACACAGCATGCCCAGAGAAGCTGTGGCTGCTCCATCCCTCAAAGTGTCCACGGCCAGGTTGGACAGGGCTTGAAGCAACCTGGTCTGGTGGAAGGTGTCCCTGCCCATGGCAGGGGCTTGGACCTGGATGAGTTTTCAGGTCCCTTCCAACCCAAATCATTCTATTACCCTGGTTTTCCCCTTCCTCACTGCACTTTCAAGGCACTGCTGCATTCAGGTGTCATTTTAGGCACAGGCCTCCCAAGATCAGCCATGGCCAAGCAGCAGCTGGTGGCCCTTGGCCACCTACCCCAGGCTCTTGCTGTCCTCTTCCAGAAGAGTGCAGGGTGAGGAAGTAAAGCTGTCATCCCAGGACAGACAGATCCCTGTGTCCCACTTGTGGACAGGACTACTTGGCTGCTCATCCAGGTGTGAAAGCCCTGTCCTGACAGCACTGACAGCAGTGCTTAGGGGACAAATAAGTTTCACTCCCAAACACAAAACAGCTCCACACCACAGCAATGCTAGCCCAGCAGATCCATTTCCAGCCTGGCATTAACCCACCCTGCCTGTTAATTGCTATGAAGATCCTACCTCGAGCATGAGAGCATCCAGTAAGGGGGTCCTGGGCTGTGCACCCCATCACAAATTCTTCCATCAGACCCACACAGGCTCCTCCAACACCAGCCTGCTGCATCTTGCAGCATTGCATATCTGTGTCCTACAGCGAAACATCTGTCTGTGCTGGGATAAATGTCACCAAGGCATGGGCCACACCAGTCACTGTTGTCACTCCTTGCACGTCCATCTGCCCCTCCTTCCCATCTCCTTCCCACAGGGACCGCATCGCTCGGATCGGTCTGGGCGTAATCCTGAACTTAGCCAAGGAGCGGGACATCCCCCAGCTGGCTCAGAGCGTCTCTGGGATCCTGGAGCACATGTTCAAACACACAGAGGAGACCTGCTTCCAGCTCATCTCTGACGGAGGCCTGGACACCATCCTGTACTGGTGCCGCTGGACGGACCCCGCCGTGCTGCGCCACTGCGCCATGGCCTTGGCCAACTGCGCCATGTACGGGGGCCAGGCCAACCAGCGCCTGATGATCGAGAAGAAGGCGGCAGAGTGGCTTTTCCCGCTGGCCTTCTCCAAAGACGACGAGCTGATCCGGCTGCACGCCTGCCTGGCCATCACGGTGCTGGCCACCAACAAGGAAATCGAGAAGGAGGTGGAGCGCTCGGGGACGCTGGCTCTGGTGGAGCCATTCATCGCCTCGCTGGATCCCGAGCAGTTCGCCCACGAGATGCTGGGCAGCAGTGACAACATCCAGGGGAGGACGGCGCAGGACCTGCAGCGCCTCGTGCCCCTGCTGGACAGCTCCCGGCTGGAAGCCCAGTGCATCGCCGCCTTCTACCTCTGCACCGAGGCTGCCATCAAAGCCAGGCAGAAGAAAACACAGGTAAAGGGTAGGTTGGCCTGGAGGAAGGTGATGACAAAGGGAAGGGGTGCCATAGCTGCATCTCGGTGTCTTTTGCTCACCAAACACCTCGGTCCTCACCCAGCCCAGCACAGATTGTTGGGAAGAGGATGAGGGGAAGCAAAGTGATGTCTCTTCCCTTCGTGTCCCCAGATTTTCAGTGAGATCGGGGCAACACAGAGCCTGAAGAGGATTGTGTGCTACTCCACCAGCAGCACAACCTCCTCCCTGGCCAAAAAGGTGCTGCGCATGATAGGGGAGGAGGTTCCTCGGCGCATCCTGCCCACAGTTCCCAACTGGAAGTCCTGCGAGGTGCAGACGTGGCTGCAGCAGATCGGATTCAACAAATACTGCCAGAGATTCCTGGTAGGGCTCTGTGCTGGGGGAGGGACACATGGATGGACACTTCTGCCCCATCTTGCAGCAGAGGTGCAAGCATCTCACCCAGCTTTTCCTGGGACCTTTCCAGCCTGGATTTCTCTTGGCAGGATCACCAGGTGGATGGGGACATTCTCCTGAGGCTGACAGAGCAGGAGCTGCAGAAGGATTTGGGGATGGACTCCAGCATCACTCGGAAAAGGTAGGACCACCACCAGGTCACACTGGACTCCCTCAGGGCCATCACCACAGTGGCAGAGCCAGAGACAAGGTCTCTGCCTTTCCCTTCTTGCAAAAACAGGAACAGAGATCCTCCAAATGCAAAACCTGGACTGCCAGGGCTTTTCCACTGCATTCTTTGCAGTCCCAGAGAGATTTCTGTAGTGGCACCACTGCACAGCAGAGGTGTGGGTGGGGGAAAGACCACCTATGGCACAGGACAGGTGGGATCCTGCAAGTTACCCAAAAGATGGGAACTTACCCTTAGCTGAGCTGCTCACACCTCAGTGTCCCGAGGACCAGCACTCCCACGCAGCTGTTCCTCTGTTTCCTGTTCCTGGAGCACATCCTTCACCCCAGCATGGAGCTGCATGCCCTCCTGAGAAGGTAAAATGTTGGAATCCGAAATGCAGGGAACTCTCAGAACTCTGGGCTTGTAAACCAAAGCTTAGAATTAAAAGGATTTGATTTGAGTCCTTGGAAAAAGCTTCTGAACTGATAGAAATGATAGAAGCGAGAATGTGGATTTATAGTTTGAAGGAGAGACACGTTAAGTTAAGAAGAGGAAAGTTTACAGGTTTAGAGTTTAAGCTATAGAAAAAATAAAAGCAGTTAAAAAGGTAAACAAAAAGTTTATAATGTAGTACTGTAGGTTTGTGTGTTATAACATAATTAGTTAAGAAAACTTACACTGCAGCATGAGTCCATAAGACGAAATATTTAAGGATTAAGTCAAAAGGATAAATTTCCTTGTTAGCTGTGTTTTATTGGTCAATAAATCCTTAAAACGTCTTGTAACTAGAAGTCTTGTGACCTTCTGAACTCTGCAGTAAAGATGTGAGCTGAAATCACCCTTCCTACCTATGCAGAAGATAAGAAAAATAAACCACATCACCTAAAACAACTCAGAGGTCTCGTCTCTAACTCACTCAAAACTCCTTCAAGAATCCCCACAGTAAAAGACATGGTAGCACGTGTCTCTAAGCGCTGCCTGGTGCTCCATTTGTCCCTCCACTAGGTTTTTCCGGGAGCTGACGGAGCTCAAGACCTTCGCCAACTACTCCACCTGTGACCGCAGCAACCTGGCCGACTGGCTGGGGGGCATCGATCCCAAATTCCGGCAGTACACCTACAACCTGCTCACCTGCGGCATCGACCGCAACTTCCTGCACCGCGTGACGGAGCAGCAGCTGCAGGAGGACTGTCACATCCACACCGGCTTCCACCGCGTCCGCATCCTCACCGCGGCCAGGGGTGCGCCTCCCAGCGCGAGGGAAGGGGGTGGAGGGGTCTTTGGGATGAGCTGCTGGGTGGTTTCTAACTTGTGGTGGGTGTTTTGCGCTGTCTAGAAACGCTGCACTCCCCCATCACGCTGCAAACCACGTCCAACGGGACCGACGTGTTCATCAGCTACCGGAGGAGCACGGGCTCGCAGCTGGCCAGGTGAGCCCTGCAGGGAACGGTGAAGCCCAGAGGGAAGGTGGGTGGTCAGCTGTGGGAAAAGTGTGGAATGGGGAGGAAGGAAAGACTGCCAAAAGCTGCAGAGCAAATGGGGACAGCACACGTGATAAGCTGCACAGTGGGCAGGCCAATTCCCAGTCCTGTCACCGCCACTTTGGCACTGAGTGACCCTTTCCTCACGCTCCTTGGGCTGTAGGGGATCACAGCTGGGAGTCAGCGTCAGCTCCTCCTGTTCTCTGCACGTGCCCAGACAGTTGGGCTGGAGCTGGCATCTCATTCCCTGCTCCTCACCGTGTCTCAGCCGACATGATGAGACAGCAAATGAAACCTCTCCTCACGGTGCTGTCCCCTGTTGCCACCAGCCTGCTGAAGGTCCACCTGCAGCTCCATGGCTTCAGCGTGTTCATCGATGTGGAGAAGCTGGAGGCAGGGAAGTTTGAAGATAAGCTGATCCAGAGCGTCTTGAGTGCCCGGAATTTTGTGCTGGTCCTTTCACCAAACGCACTGGATAAATGCATGGAGGACCCCGAGTGCAAGGACTGGGTACACAAGGTAAGAGATGCCACCAGGTGGGACCTCTGTGGACACTGGAGTGGGAGGGAGCTGGTGAGGGGCTGATACAGGCCATGAGCACCTGTATGTTCTGTTCCTGCAGGAGATTGTGACAGCCCTGAACTCTGGGAAGAACATTGTACCTGTTACAGACCATTTTGAGTGGCCAGACCCAGAAACGCTTCCCAAGGACATGAGGGCTGTCCTGAAATTCAATGGTATCATGTAAGTAAAATCCACCTGTGCCATGGGGTTCCTTGACACCTGGGGAGAACAACTTGCATAAGGAGCAGCAAAGAGCCCAAGGACATTGGGACAAACAGATGAGGGTGGCAGAACAGGTCAAAGGGACACTGAGTCACTCCAGGTGCTCCAGAGCTTGCAGGGAGCAAAGGTTCCCACCACATCCCTGCTGCTGGTGTTGTCTGGGGCTGCTGGGAGGACACCCATCCTCAAGCAGGAGTGATGCTGGCAGGTTTTACAGCTCACCTGGGTTTCTTTCCCCCCTGCTTTCCCTTTGTGCATCCCAGCCTGGCAGGGCGTTCTGCAGCATCCGTGGGGAGAAGGGAGCTCCTAGAGAGCTGGAGTGGAGGAAAGGGGTCTCTGGCTCCTGGCCCAAATGAACTGAGCTATCTTGTGGCAGCCCACACACCGCAGAAAAAGTAAACATCACATTTTTCCCCTCAATGCAGGTGGTCCCACGAGTACCAGGAGGCCACGATTGACAAAATCATCCGCTTTCTCCAGGGCCGCTCCTCCCGGGACTCCTCGGCTGGCTCAGAGAACGGGCTGGACTGTCTGCACTCCCTGGGCCAGAGCTAGAACCAGGACAGCAGCCTCAGAGACTCCCAGGTGACCCCTTTTTTTGTGGGGGTCCAAATTTATCCCTCCTAACTTTTTCCTATCTTTGAGAAAAAACCTGTGGCTCTTACTCCCTCCTCTCCCTCCATATACAAACCCCTGTCCCTAAAGGCCAGCAGTCACTCCCACAGGCCTGGGGAGCCAAGGCAGGCTGGACTCTGGGATGGATTATTTGTCTTCCACGTTCTCCTGTGGGGTGGCAGGACATGCATGGGGTGTGAGGGAGACTGACACCACCCAGACCCCCACAAGCAGCTGCAGCTTCTCCCAAAAACACATCCAAAGAGGGAGAATCTTTGGAGGACTGAAAATTGGCGAAGTGTTGAGAATCCATCATAAGGGGACACAACTGAGCGAAGAGCAACTGAGAGGAAGGTGAGGCTCTGCCGTGTGCCCCAGGATATCTTGTGGTCAGAAACTGAGAGCAGGAAAGGGCAAATAAAAACTAAGCCCTAACAAAATCTTTGTGTTTGGGAAAGATAACCCACAGGGACCTTCTAAAGTGCTTTATCTTTGCCAGCAATGTCCCTTTATCACAAGAGCTCCTTCCCTCCTCAAAAGACTTCCACCTCCCAGTGCTGCAAAACCTCTGTGTGTTCTTAACCCTGGCACTGGAAATTTGGGGTTAGGCCACGTGAAGTTTCTGCAGGGTCTCTGCAAAAAGTGCTTTTCAAATACCCTCCTTCCCTCCATCTGAAGTCTCAGCTTCACCACTTTATCAGGTCTGTACTTTCAGGGCACTGGAGGCTGGATCGTGACCCTGGAAAACTTGAAATTCGTGCAGGGAATTGCTAATTGCTAATTGCTGTGCTTGTGGAGTAATTCTGCACTGTGGCTGTATTTTATCCTGCCTCTGTGGTCTGTGCCTTCAGCAGGAGCTGGTGAATCTCTCTGCTGACCACCACACCCCCACAGCCCTGGCTGAGCTCCCTGGGGTTGTCCCCGCTCACTGCTGGATGCAATTCAAAGTAGCACTTGTTTCTCCAATCGACCTCTTCTCAATGCCCAACGGGGCTTTTTGCAGGTCCTCACATTAAAATATCAAGAAAAAGTGGAGTTTTTGCAAAGGGCTGGCAAAGGATGCTCCAGCTGCCAGCACTGCTGGTGAGGAACCACCGTCCTGACACAAATCCCTGCATTCCACACTCCAGGCTGCTCAATCACCTTGCAGAAGCAACAGGCTCCTCTTCCTATCCCTGCTTGAGAAAAACTCAACCTTTTCAGGAGCTAACAAGGAGTCTCAGCCACCTTGTCCTCCTCCTGGCTCTCCCTGGAGCCCTGCTTTAACTGTCAGAACACACTTTTTTCTTTTGGCTTGGATCCACGATCATTTCAAGGGGGAAAAAAAAAAGTTAATTCTGCTGCTTTATGGACAACTCTTATCAGCTCACAGTTAATGGCATCTTTGCTCTCCAGTGAAAGGTTAATAGCCATATTTGCCCAGCATTCATCAGAATTAGAATCCATCTAATCTCCAGGATAAATAACAAGAAGGCAGCAGATGAGCCCAAAGGTGAATCTGCCCAAGGATAAAAGCCTCTTGTGAGCTGCTTCAGGGAAAAGCCTTCAGTAACTGAATGTCAAGCCCTCCATGGCCACTGAAGGAGTCCCACACAAACAGTCCTAAGGATTTTTCTCCCTGCAATAATACCTGGTAAGATGATTGTGTCTTGTTTCCCAGGAGCTCTGTAGCAATCAGCCTCCTCACCCAGCACTCAGTGTGGAGATTTACTTGCTCTCCACAGCTCAGGTGTCTCACCTGACACGAGATCCCATCTCCTGCTCCAGCTGCCCAGACTGTGACTCCTCCTGTTTCCCCATCATTATCTTCACCTTAATGAACTTGCCCTGCTTCTGGCAAAACATCCCATACCCAGCCCCTTCCAGCTGGAGCAGACCCAAGGGAATGAATTCCTCTGTCCTCACCCTCCCTCATGCCTTAGCTCTGCCATGTCAATAGTGTTTGGAGTTATTCAGTCAGGCATTATTAATAAACCTGGTTTTTACTCTAAATCCCCTCCTCTTTGTCTGTATCACATGCTTCTCTCCCTGCAGGCTTTTCACACTTGTTTTCCCTTGCCGCCAGGAAGCAGAACTGACATTTCCAAGTACCATTCCCTGCAGGAACCCCTCACTTCCCACTCACCTTTGCATGGACTGATGCACTGCACCCCCAGGGAGACTCTGCCTGCTGTCACCAGCCATGGCTCCACTGTTGCAACTCTTGGAGGATGGCCTAGAAAAACTTTGGTTTAATTTTTTTAATAAGGCATAATAGCTGCCATTGAATCTGTCCCCATGCAGAGCCAGGTTTCACCTCACTGCACAACACTGAGCAGCTGCTTGAATTGGCACCCACGGGGTGGAGAGGGCTGCAATTCACAATTAGTTCAACCACAAACATCTACTGCAACATTCACACCATGCCCTGTTCCTCAGGGAGGCCAATTCCAGGCTGAGCCCAGCTATCAGACCTGTAATTCCTACCTTCCCTGGCACAACTGCTTGGAGCAAGTGGCATAACACCAAGTTCTTAAAGCCTCCCTGCTTCTCTGCTCCCCAGTTCTCCTGCTTTTACCACAAGCTCCCAATGGACAGGGACAAAGCTGGGTGCAAGCATTTCACATTTTCTGCACACTGAAGGACAGGTTTCAGATGAAGCTCTCCTGCAAGCTTTACTCTGGTGGTCAGGAAAAGCAAGTTTTGGCTGCTTCCAAGTCCCAAACCTGCCTTTTTCCTGACTTTTCACTCTCACACACACATTCTCCATGAGACAGATAAATTCCTGCTGCTCCTTCTTTACTGCAGTCTTCAATAAAGGACTGAGAAGGAAAATAATGGAGAGAAACCTTGAACGAGTCAAGGACAAACGATATCAACAGCTGCACAAGATATCCACAGTTTTTATGAACCATAAAAGAGCATGGAGGTTTTATTCATTCTGAAAGTAACAGTAAAGTCATTACTGCACATACCTGACCAGCATGTGCAGTGCAGTGTACACAGAACTGCTGGTTTATGGCAGGTTGAAAAAAAAAAAAAGGATTGCAGCAACACAGATAATGCTTTGGAAAGAACAATTATAAGCACCATGGACATGGGGTTTCTTGCTGGCATCAACAGATCTGAGAGCAAGCAGCAGAACTGAGGTCATTAACACAAGATTATGCCACATACAACAAAAAAGATTAATCTTAAAGACACTAGTCCTGTCCCGACAGCAGTTTGCTGAGGAAGGCCTCTGGATAAGCACAGCAGGGATTTCACATGACTGGGGCACACCTATCAAACTGGGGCTCAGGTCTGCAGTATAAGGGGGGAACGATTCTGACAATTTTCTCCTTAACTCCACAGCTTTTGGCAACTGTCAATTAAGGCACCTACAAGGTGTTGCTCCAAGGATCCTCGTGGGTCCCTCCCAACCCAGGATTTATTCTACTGGCCCTGCAGTATCCTCAGATGATCTGTTACTTCTCAAAACCATCTCTGAGATCCTGGGCTGAGCTGCAGACAGGCAGGACATACCACTGGCACTCCTACCAACACTTCAGGAATTAGATCCTCTTCTTAGGACACCTCTGACTTGCAAAACTAAAGCTGGTTCAGTCAGTAAGGACAGCAGTAACACTCCTGTGCTAAACTACCCCTCTCCATAAGGAGTTTTGTGGTCTGGCATGTCACATTTGTTGGGTTTTTACTGGCAATGTGATGATCTGGAGCACAGATCTTCCCCGCCAGCAGGGCACTGTTGAGTGCCTCTGCTTCAGCCTGTGCCTCACTCACACCAACAGCTCATCTGCTGCACACTGGAATACCCTGAGGAGAAAATGCTCAGCAATTAAACCAGAACTCAGTCCTCTCTCCCCACTAAAAGCATGGCAGAGCCTTCTGGCCCCACCAAACCCCAAACCACAAACCAGCCTTGCAAAAGGCCCACAACAGCTTGATTGGCTTTTGGGTCTCTTGGGTTTTCTCTGACAGATGAGCCAACACAATGTTGAGGAGGCATTCACAGCTCCAAATCAAGTTCCTCCTGTGATTTCCAACTACTTGGCATTTAAAAGCTAGTAAGGACAAGCAGAGTGTCTCTCCCACACTGATCTGTCCTTTGAGGGAAGAATAAAGTGCAGTCTTCAGGTGGACACTGCCATGCTGGCCAATTCCTTGGAGTTAAATTCAGTCTTTTGTGGGTGACAGGGAAGCATCTTGGAAGTGGTTGTAGTTGTGTTTTGAATCCCAGATTTGTATCCACCTAGAAAAGAATGAACAGTTTCAGCTTCCAAAGGCACATGGGGATGTTGCTGAATTGAGTGAGTCTTAAAAAATTTCAGAGGAAAAAACCAAAATGACCCTGCCAGGAGTTGCTGCACTTCTGCAAATCCAAATACATTCCCTCTCCCAGAACCTACCAGGGGATTTGTTTTCTATCACAACAAAACTTCTGCTTCAATTACTAAAGAAATTACAGGAAGAGAGACTGCTGAGAGAGCTCCATCTCTTCCATGAAGAACTTTCAAATTCAGTTCCAGAGTTTGGATTCCACTGAGGCTGGAGCGAGGCTTTGAAACACTTTGAATATTGGCAGCTACATTACTCAGGCTGCAGGTTTATCCCCAGGATTCAGATTCCAAACAAAATGACCTGCACCTTTTTACTGGAGCATCAGACACCCTCTCACAACCAGAACTGAAAATATGCCTTAAAAACTGCCAGCTTCTATCCTAAGAGTAAACAGTATTTTCCATATGACATTTGCATGGCAAAGTTTGGACATTTGAAGCAAATTACCCAAGGATAGCTGCTGGAATAAGGAGGATTATAGCCCCAAAGAGAAATGGGAATCCCCTCATGAAGTGCAAGGTGGCAGGGTAGAGAGAGTTGAACACTCCTGTAGACACGAGTGAACACAGCCCTTCCACACAGGCAACAGAAGCAAAGAGAGCACCTGGAAAAGAGAGATAAGAGGTTAATGGTGAGATAGGCAGGTGGTTATTGCCTGTAAACAGCTGTAACACATCACCCTCAGTGGATTCTGCCAATCTTTCCAAGGGTTTGCACTTGTCATCAGAAAGGTGTGTGAATATCGTGTGGTAAGGTGGGACAGGACTGGCCTGGCACGTCCAGCCATGACCACCTCACCAACCTGCAGGATTTGTATCAGGAGATGACCAGGATATTATCCATCAGCTGGATTGTAAGTGCTCCAGGCCAGGGCACCTCTTATCACTCGTTAAACATTAAGTACAGCACAAGATTTAGCACCATAAATCCGCTGTACATGCCATCGCCGTTCTAAAATAAGAAACAGGAGTTTTGCAAAATCACCTCTCGACCGTTGCCACCTGGATTCCCTCCTCCCCCTGTCTGCCCCGAGACATTCCTGTGCTGTGTTTCACAGCAAGTGCAAACCCTCCAAACACATAACTGGACAAAAGGCAAATGTGCTCCTCCTACGGCTTATCCGTGATCTTTCACCGTGGTCAATGATACAACCCTCCAAAAACACCTGGTTCCCCCCACTGTTACTGATCTACAGAGGAAAGTTATGGTCAGGAAAATGACTCTTTTCTCCTTGTTATATAATCCATTTTAACTCTTGCTCCTTGTAAAAGTTTTGGAAATGAGTGCATGGATGAATGAACTAATCCTGCTTTTCTTCCCTTGTTCTCATCTCGGAAATGCAGCATGTCTGAATCACAGAATGACAAATATTTGGGGGGAAAAAATAAAATCACCCTGGACCTGAGGGTGAATGCAGGGGCACAGGAGTCCAGAGGAGCCAGGGAACTCACAACCTACCCAGAGTCTGGTTTCAGTATTCCAAGAAAAAAGTGTTTCAGGATCTGGCTTAAGCACAGTGGTTAATTTCTTACCTTGTTCTGTCTCACTGACCAGCTTGGAGAGCTTGGATCTGATGACTGGAGTGGCTGCCATGGAAAGGAACAGAATTCCATAACCTGTGAGCAAGACACAGCACATTAGGGAAAGCTCACCTGAAAAATAAAGTCTCCCAAGTCAGTCCCAGAAATCTGCAGTTGCTGGCAGTGTCTCCCTGCTATATTTAGACACAATTCACCCTGCTGGATCTCATAAGGCACTTCAGTCTGTGTCTGCAGTGTAATACAGTTCTGGGAAGCCTTATGTTCTAGGAGCTACATGGATGCATTTCCAACTTCATTCTTTGACCAACACTGCCCTTAGCAAGCCACAGTTTTGTTGGTGCAGGAGGCAGAACTTCCTCACGTGCCTGAACTCCCCGTGAAGCACACTACCAGCACCAATTCACCAAAAGACTGAGAAACAGGGATTTAAGCCTTCAGCATCACCTGTAAACATCAGTGGCGTTGTGGTAGCAAGGGAAATCACCACCAGCCCAGCAATGTTGGAGATCAATCCTATCTCTGCCACCCAGGTGTCCTCAAGGCAGAGCTGCAGCAGCCTCAGCCCCGCCAGGCTGCTCAGGTAAGCCAGGTAGCTGGCGGCCGAGCCGTACCCGATGAGATCAGAGGCCCAGCACAGAGGGAAGCCGAGCTCATACAAAACATAGATGTCCTTGGCTCCAAAATGCACCGTGACAATCAGAAAGAAAGCCAGGGAGTACAGAGCCAGCTTCCACCTGGAGCTCGGGTGCTCCGGGGCCGTGTACAGCCTGTACACAGCCTTGTAGTGGCTGAGCGTGAACACCTTGGCCGCCTTCTTCTGCTTAACCGACTCCTGGAGGAAGAAAGTGGCGTAGAGAGTGGCAGCAAGGCTGGCAGCAAAGGCCAGCCAGAAGGGGTTGATGTAGCCCTGGGCTTTGCGCCACTGGCCACCGCCGATGCTGGCCACCATGCCCGCGGTGCCCAGGCACGCCTCGAGGATGGCCACCCGGAACGTCCGCATGCGACGCTCGCTGGTGTCGGCCACGTAGGAGAAGCAGCTGGCCAGGATCAGGTTGTAGTCGCCCGTGAGGCCGCTCAGGATGCGTCCCAGGAGGAAGAAGGCGACGTGCAGCTCCAGGTACATGACCAGCAGGTAGATGGCTGTCTGCAGGGCCATGCCCGCGCACGGCAGGATGAGCGCCGGGCGCCGGCCCACACTGTCGCTCCACGCGCCGAAGAGAGTCACGGAGAACAGGCTGACGAAGAAACCTCCCAGGTTGATGTAGAGGTTCCAGTGGGACACCAGAGCTTCCACCTCCTGCAGGAGAAACAGGCAGCTGAGGAGCTCCAACGGCACCCACTGGGCTCCCCACTCCTCCTGGGGCTTCCATCACGCTCCCCTTCCCCTCCGGGCTCCCTGCTCCCTTTGGGGCTTCACATTCCCTCCTGACTCTAGTTCCAGGGACTCCCAGCTCCTCTCAAGCTCCCCATTCCCCTTGGGGCTCCCTGTTCCCCCGGGGCACCTCTCCTCCCCTGCTCCCCCAGAGCTTCCCTCTCCCCTGGCACCTCCTGTTCACCGTGAGCCTCCCGCTCCCTCCGTGGCTCCCCAATCCCACGGACCGGTCCCCATCTATCCCGTGCGTCCCCTCCCCGCCGGGCTCTCCCCCTGAGCTCCTCTCTACACCAGAGCTCGCCGCTCCCCCGGGCTCTCCCGTCCCCCCGGACCCCCGTTTCCCCGGTGTCCCCACCTGTCGCAGGGGGTCGGCGGTAGCGTTGCCGCCCCCGCAGCCGGAGGAGTCGGTGCTGTTGCGGTCGCTGTAGCCGTGCTCGGCTCCCAGCCGGTCCCACAGGTACTGGGTGGCCAGCGGGCCCTGCAGCCCCAGCGACACGGTGGCCAGGAAGAGCAGCGGCTCCACGGCGAGCAGCGACAGGCGGCGCCGGCCGGGGGGCACCGGGGGCTCGGCGGGCGGCGGAGCGGCCATGGCGGCCATGGAGGGGCGGAGGCTCCGCCCGGAACGGGACCGACACGGTTCCGCCCGGGATGGGACTGATAGGCTCCGCCCGAACGGGACTGACACGGCTCCGCCCGGAACGGGACTGACACGGTTCCGCCCGGGATGGGACTGGCTCGGCTCCGCCCGGAACGGGACTGACACGGCTCCGCCCGGGATGGGACCGACACGGCTCCGCCCGGAACGGGACTGACACGGTTCCGCCCGGGATGGGACTGGCTCGGCTCCGCCCGAACGGGACTGACACGGTTCCGCCCGGGATGGGACCGACACGGCTCCGCCCGAACGGGACTGACACGGCTCCGCCCGGGATGGGACTGATAGGCTCCGCCCGAACGGGACTGACACGGTTCCGCCCGGGATGGGACCGACACGGCTCCGCCCGAACGGGACTGACACGGCTCCGCCCGGGATGGGACCGACACGGCTCCGCCCGGAACGGGACTGACACGGTTCCGCCCGGGATGGGACTGGCTCGGCTCCGCCCGAACGGGACTGACACGGTTCCGCCCGGGATGGGACTGGCTCGGCTCCGCCCGAACGGGACTGACACGGTTCCGCCCGGGATGGGACTGGCAGGCTCCGCCCGGAACGGGACTGATACGGTTCCGCCCGGGATGGGACTGACACGGCTCCGCCCGAACGGGACCGGCTCCGCCCGGGATGGGACTGGCTCGGCTCCGCCCGAACGGGACCGGCTCCGCCCGGGATGGGACTGGCTCGGCTCCGCCCGAACGGGACCAGCTCGGCTCCGCTCGGGTGCTTCAGGCCCCGCTGTGCCCGGAACGGGACCGGCTCCGCTCCCTCCGCCGCCAGGGAAACGCGGAGGTTGCCGAGACCCCGCGGCGCTGCAGCGAGCCCGGTGCTAAAGGTGCAGCTCTCGGGGGGTGATGTTCCACAAAACCATGTAACTGCTGAGGTGAGAAAAGCCCTCAGATCATCGAGTCCAGCGTTAACCCAGCACGGCCAAAGTCACCGCTAAACCGTGTCCCCAAGTGCCACAGCTTCGCGCAGTTAAATCCCAGCAGGGATGGGGCTCCACCACTTACCTGAGCAGCCTGTGCTAGTGCCCAAACACCCTCTGGGTGAAGAACCTTTTCCTAATATCCAGCCTAAACCTGACACGCCTTCATGCTGCTCCCTCGGGTCCTGTCAGTGGTCACCAGAGAGGAGAGAACAGCCCCTGCCCATCCTACACCCTCATGAGGAAGCCGCAGAACGCGATGAAGGCTCCCGTCCGTTTCTCCAGGCTCAACAAACCAAGCAAAATAAAAATCAACATTTTAACTGCACTAGGATCAGCAAAATATTGTATTTAGCAATATGTGATTGCTTCTAATAATTCACAGCACGTTAGAAAATGCTGCTTTTTATAAAGGACAAGATAACTTAGAAATTCAGTTAATAAAGAAGGTTTTGGCTGTGCTGTTTGGTTTCTTGTAAGGTTTGGCTGCCTCGAAGAGCAGATCAGGAAGCAAAGACCAAGTTGTCCTTCAAATTCAAAGCACACAATTCAAAGTGTTAGATTAACCTGTTTATATAAACGGGAGCAGTTCCAAACTAATGGAAATTGGCATGGCTCCTCTGACAGCACCGAGGTGCTCATGGGCCACAGGAAAAGCTTGGATAAGATATAAACCACTCATTTTGCAGTAAAGCACTTACAGAACTCATTTTTAGCGTCTTTGAAAGTGTTGTGACTCACATGACAGCGGCAGCCATCTCTGTGGAGGTGCTGCTTTTAAAGAACAGGCACAATTCTTCAGCTGAGACCCTTCCACATTGGTATTTACACTCCATAAACGAGGCTGCAGCTGGAGGCCAACCTTTGTGTTGCAGAGATACAAAAACGAGGTGTTCTTTTAGATTTCCATCGCAGCCTTAGGGCATAAGAGTAAAAAGCAGAAAAATTACCTTGCTGTAGGCTGCTGTCACTGCACTTTGTCAGACAGTAATTAAACGTTCTATGGATGCAAGATGTGGGGGAATAGAATTCATTTGAAAGCTCTTTCTCATTCTTTTTGTACCAAGGGTGAGATGCTAAAGCTCAGGGCTGGCACCAAGAAACGTGATGCTGTTTGTTGTGAGCAACATGCCCAAGTCCAGCTTGCAAATCTGGCAGCTGATTTTCCATCATTAGCACATTCTTCAGAGAAATTAAAAAAAAAAAAAAAACAAAAAAGCCCTGGCAGAAAAGGGAGGAGAGGCAGAAACAGCAGAAGCTTTTTGTGGAGCTGACATCAGATGACCTAATGGCTGTGCTTCCCTTTGTCTCTCTCGAGTAAGCTATAAACAGTACCAAGATAATTGATAGCAATAAAATGGAAATGTTATCATCATTAGCTGAGAGATGCACCTGGATGATTTAATAAAGCCATCAACGTAGCATTAACAAGAAATCACCCTTTGGACTTAATTTATTTTATTTATTTTATTATTATTTTATTATTACTTTTATTAATTTGTTACCCTTTGGACTTAAAATGTTTAGTGCTACTCCTGTTAATGTATAGAATCTAGTGATTCACAGCTTGTATTTTGGAAGTTGCCTGCAACTGGGACAAGAATCACTGGTAATTTCCTTTTTCTTCTTAATTTCCTCCCCGCCCCAATACACCCTGCAAGTTCCCAAAGCTGTGCCTATAAACCTGCAAGATCAAATATGTGGAAAAAAATATAAAAAATAGCCCAGTGTCTGCAAAGAGATATCCTGTAGCCAAGTCTTTCCCCATCCACTAAGACCTAAGGTAAGGACTGTCAGTCCCTTTCTGTCTGGGGACTCGATGTGGCACCTGGTGACAGCAGCTCTGCCCAGTGGGTTTTGCTTCCTAAAGTGATTTTTTCAAGGAACAAACATAAACATCATAAACAATTTTGCTCATATAACTTTTTACACTGGTGTTTCTAATCCCTGTATTTGAGCATTACAGACGCAGATGTCATTTTCAGTGTTCCCCCATATTTTTTGAAAATTGAAATAATTTTGCAGCATGTTTTGGAGGGAGCAGTTTCTCTTTTTTAATAGGAGGAATAACAGTACCTATCCAAAGAGGGCATTATTAGAGACCAAATCATTCATATTATGTTTTTAAAAGTGTAGGTCACGCTTTCAAAAACCCACTCGCTCCACAAGGAATTCATTCTCTAATGGATTTATCACCTCCTGAAAGATTCTTTTAAGAAAGTTCCTGCTCTGACACTCTTTTACTGTCTCCTCCCTTCTTTGTTCTCTTCCTTCTTTCTCCGATTACAGTTCCAAAAACAACACCCAAGCTCCCGAGGTCAATGGTTAATATTCCCTGGTGTTTATATAGGCTCCCAGCAGTGGATTGCAGGCCGTTCAGCACTGGGCTAGCTCCAGCACCATGGCTTTCTCCTGGCAGGCAGTGCTGGCCTGCAGGACATACCTCATCGTCGTCCTGGTACCCCTCGTGTTTCTCCCTCTGCCTCTGGTTCTGCCCACCAAGGTAAGGAATTTTTCAAAAGCTTCCACGTCTCAGAGCTGCTCTTTTCAAGGGTGGAGAGGTTCTTTCTCAGAGCACCTGCATCTGCTGCTTGGAGATCTCTTTTCTTTTTTTTCCTGAGTATATTGGGGCAGTAAAACAGCAGTGGGGCATAGATGGATGAGGAGCTACAGCTGTGGTTGCATCTTCTAGAGGAACACTCAGTGACATGAGAGAGATTTTGTGACTCTTGCTTTGCATCTGGCTGATGTTGAAAAGGACTGTCTATGCTGAAGATATTCGTGTGGACCTAAAACTCAATTTTAATCCTCCTTTTCATTTCCTAACAGTGTTCAGTCCACATCTTCTTTTATTTTTTCCTTGCTGTCACTGCTGCTGGCATTTTTAGATAGACAAGACATTCTGATACATAAGGGAAAATAACACGCATTTAAGTCTTCCTTTAACATATTTCTGTAAGAATCTTCCCAAACAAGGATTTTAAATTTAAAACACCAAGTTCTGGAAGACACCTGGCTTAAGGTTCCTTCAGGAAAAGTTGACTGAGGAACTGCAGGATCTGGGTTGGTATTTCTGGGGCATTCATCATTTAAACAAAGAGCTGTGAGCTGACAGACTCCCAGTCTTCTGCTGCTTCTTCACTGTTCCTTGCACTCCCAACCTCTTCATGCAGGAAGATCTAATCTCTGGTCTCTTATTACAGCCCCAGCACCACAAAATTGCTCGTCCCAAACCGCCCCTCCTGTCACTTCTCTTTGGACACCAATCCCTAACTCTTCCCTCTCTCTCTGCCTCCCAATCCCTGCTGATTCCCAGTTTAGATTCCTTCTCCAAGTTCCATTCTCCACCTCCCTAACCCTTCCCTGCCTGTCCCAAAGCTGTGTCCTCCTCTCAGCTCTGTGTCTGAGTGTGGCAGCTGGGCAGGTGTGGCCTCTCATTCCCTCACTAGGTAAATAAAATAGTTCAGATTATTACTTAAAATCTCGTTAGGAAGGCAAAAAAAAAAAAAAAGAAAAAAAAGAAAAAGTACCTTTTTTTGCTAGTTAACTTTCAGTAGGCAAAGGAGTTACTGAAGTGAAAAGAGATCAGGATCAGGAAAGTTCTAAGGAGACAGTGAGTGATTTTTTATTTTTTTTTTGTCCTGAGGCCACAAGTTCAAACTCACTTACTGGAGGCATTGTTACATACAGTGAGTCCTTGGAGTTACCTGAGGAATGATTTGGCAGTCTTGGTTCAGTTGCTCTTTGAAAATGACTCTGGTTTCTATGCAGTCAGCAACAAGACAAAAATTAAAAATGTCCTGGATTTTTCCCTTTGTGACTTAAGGAAACCTTTGAGAAGGGGTTTTTGGGGTTAAATTGTGCACTGTGCCACTGCTGAGCAGGAAAAGCTGGTGTCTCTGCACACAGTGGTATGAGCCAGCAGCTACAGGGTGGAATTTCACTTTTTTTCTATTCTGTTCATCTATTAACCTGCCACTGGACACTGAGCTATTATAATTGAGAGCAAACAATGCTAAAAATCTTGCTTAAAGGCAGATGAATGTCCTTACAGGATGACTGACTTTGGGAAAACCCTTTCCTGTTCACAGCAGGATGGAAGACAATGGCACTGTGCCTATGAGATCCATCCCAAAGCTCTGCTAGGGTCTCTCAAAAGGCACCCATCTGTGTCTTTTAATAATAAAAATGGAGAAAAATGATTGTCAAAAGGGCAAATTGCTCTCAGTGATCAGTGGGATGAATAATTAAGGTTCTTAATGCTCTTGTTCATAAATAAGGCTCAAAAAGAAATATTTTTGTATCTTTGGGAATCTCTTAGATTTACTTCTTCAGCCTGGCTGCTTTGATAATTCACACCTAGATTGCTGTCATCTTCTTTCCTCCAGACTGCTCAGCTCCCTGCTCATCCTTTCCCTTCAGCAGCTCTGTAACCTCCACACCACGTTCAGAATTCCTGAGCATGTTCCCAAGCATCTCAAATCCAATCCTGCCACCCATTATTCCAGCTCCTTGGTTTAATCCTCTGTAATCCAGCCTCCAAAAGCTTCACTACAGTTTCATTCATACTGAGCAGTATGTTTTAGTGGCCATCCTTTATCCAAGAGCACACATCCATGGTTTTCTTCCTTTGGCTTTGATGTCTCCCACAATTGTGCAAGTTCCAAAACACAGACGACACCAAAACCTCCTCTTACATTCTTTCTCAGCCAAACCAAATGCCACTGTTGTGACAAGTAATTTTGAATCTTTTCAGTGTAAAGGGACTGGCTTAAACATTTGTACGTGAAATTTGGAGTGGTTGTCCAAAGCAGAACTAAATCAAGGTTTTCTCAGAAAAAGAGTGACATGAAATAGGGCATCTCACTTTCCTCAAACAAACAAGACAAAGTCAATGGAAGCTGAAATGATCTGTGACCAGTCTGCCAGTGAGCCTTTCAAAGCCTCTACTAAGGTAAAAATCCAGTGAAAAGTTATAAAAGTATTTACAGTACAAGGAGTCCAGGCTGTTGAAATTAGCTGTGGCTCACCTGGGCCATGACCTGCAGCCCGTGTGAAAACAGATGGAGTAGCCTTGACTGGATCAGTAACTGATTCTACAACTCAAGGACATAAATACAGAATATAACACCATCAGCACAATCAAGAAGCCTATTCAGTGATTGCCAGTCCCTTATCATGAAGGGTCCAAAGTCATCCACACTTCTTTTCCTCTGGTACTATTTTTGCCCCCTCTGAAGGCCTCATCTGCTCCTCAGAGTTCTGAGGAGATTGCTGCACAGTTTGACACTTGATTAGGATCTGCATAGGTCAGAGGCTAGATGGGAGAGAAGCACAGGAAATAACCTTTTCTCTAATCCCTTTATCAGGCAGTGAATGGAATTATGAGGCTTCGGGGGTTGGATGTTCAGCGTGCTCTGACTGTGTGTCCCCTTCCCCTGGCAGGAGGCACTGTGTGGCTATGTGATCATAGTGATGGCACTTTTCTGGTGCACAGAAGCCCTGCCTTTGGCTGTCACAGCTCTCCTGCCCGTCCTGCTGTTCCCACTAATGAATATCATGGATTCAACAACAGTAAGAGATCTTGTTCCATGTACTAATCAGTCAGCTGCTTTTATTCTGGGATTATTCCCCAGGATTATATGATGACCATCATCATAATCATTATACATATATATAATTGATATTATTATTGATGATATTATTATTATTATTATTATTATTATTATTATTATTATTATTATCTGTCTTCTCCATGGACTAGAACTTGCATGAGCCCAGAGTGAGCTCTGGGTGGAGCTGCTAATCTGAAATCAAAGCAAATTCCCCATTCAGATGCAACCCAGAGTTACTCCCTGCTAATGCCTTTGGAATAAGCTCCCTCAGAAGATGTCCTCTCTCTTGTGACTCTTCCCTCACCCTTGTCCCACCTCACAGGTCTGTCAGGAGTACTTGAAGGACACCAACATGCTCTTTTTGGGGGGCCTGGTGATGGCCATTGCCATCGAGACCTGGAACCTGCACAAGCGAGTGGCTCTGAGGGTCCTGCTGATCACTGGAGTCAGGCCAGCCCTGTGAGTGACAGTGGTGGAAATGCTGTGGGATAAAGGATTTGATGGCATTAGACCCCCTCTCTGATGGGAATCTGCAAATCTTTCCCTGCAGATGCTTTCCTGCAGCCCAAGTGAGTTAGTGCCTGAGCAAGCCTTGCAACTGTTGAGGTGTTACACACCTGGTGTGTCTTTTATTTTATTTTATTTTATTTTATTTTATTTTATTTTATTTTATTTTATTTTATTTTATTTTATTTTATTTTATTTTATTTTATTTTATATTCTAAAAGGCTTTTAGGTGGAGAAATAGCAACAAGAGAGTCAATGCTGGAAAGAGAAGGGTGCTGCCAGGCTGGGCCAGGAGCACAGGAGCTTTGGACAGGCAGGAAAAACCACAGCTGGAACACAGAGAACATGGAATCTCTGCCTGCTGCTGATTGCAGAGAAGAGAAAATATGAGGATGCTCTTCTGGAAAACAACAAATGTTTTTCAGACTAGAACTTTAAGCTATGCACAGGCTACACCACCCTGTTTAATCAGTTTCAGTTCATAAGAAGAGGGAATACTGAAGGAAATTACAAAGCAATAGAATAAAAATGCATGCAAGATAAACCCCTTTTCATCTCATATATAATCTACATCTCATCTAAAGAATAATTTTGAGACAAATAACAGAGTAATACTGAAACGAGGATTAGAATTTTAGATGAGTAAGAAGAGAATCTTAAATAATAGAGGTGGGATAAAATAACATGAGGAAAAAAAAAAAGAGATCATCTTCCTTATGGCTTAAACTGATTGCCATTTGGGATCAAATTCAGCTTGCAATTCCTCTTCAAAATCTATTATAATGCATTAACATGTGTTACTGAGAAATGTCTTCCTCTGAAGGATGTGGGATAAGCAGGATCTGACTGGATAAACTGCTTGCTCCAACCTACCAGGTTCCACTTTCTTATCCATAGGAATGTCAAAAAATTGGTTGAAAAAGAAAAATGGATGTTAAATCTTCACTGTGTGGCTGACAAAGCAAATCAGGGCGGGAGGAAATGCTGGGTGGGGAGAGCTGAGCATTCTCCAAACCCAGCATTTGTAGCTGACTCTATGTAACAAAAAAATAAAGAGCATCGCAGGGCTGAGTTCTGATCCAGCTTTTCCAAACCTTCTCATTTCAGACTCCTGATGGGTTTCATGGTGGTGACAGCTTTCCTGTCCATGTGGATCAGCAACACAGCCACCACTGCCATGATGGTCCCCATAGCACAGGCGGTGATGGAGCAGCTGCAAAAGTCAGAAACTGAGTCTGGCACCACTGGCCAAGTGTCTGAACACACCAACAAAGCCTTTGAGCTGCAGGAAAAGTCACCTGGCAGCTTCAAAGAACCAGAGGAAAAAGGTGAATGGGTTGGAAGTGGTTTTCTCTTCAGGGTGATGGAGCATGACCTTTCTTTTGTTGTAACAGTTCCTAGTAAATCCTAAAAGAAGACTGTCCCCAAAGCATCCTGGCTGCACCACACAGCACTGATGAGGCCCTTCCATGAACCAGACAAAATCACAATTTTTATTATTGTTATTATTATTATTCTGACTTGGCTGAAGTTAAATCAAAAATACAAAAAGGTTATAACTACTCAACAAACCAACAAAAAGTACAAATTCTCCACTAGGGGAAACCTTTATATCAGGTTTGCTATTTCCCTGCATATTTATGTTAGTTCAATTATTATCTACTGTGTAACTTATCATATAGTAGGGGATTACCAAGGCAAAAATTCCTGGCCTCTTTCCAGCAGGAAGGTTAGGGATTAAAATGATCTTTCTAATCCAAAGGTACACAATCAAGCAACAATATCTCTTTACCAGCTGTCTTGCCCTCTCCCCATTTTTGAGGTGATTCCAATGTTTCTGAACATAAATGTCAGTGCCAGCAGACAGGTGCTGGATTTAGAAAAAGTTCCCTTTAGCCCAGCTCCTCCAACTCTGTTATAATTCCTTGAATTCTTGCCTCACTCCCCTCCACGTGCAGTTCAGACATCGCCCTCATTCACAAGGAAGTGTCAGCAGTAGGTTCAAACTTTAGCACACGTTTCAAATTCCCCTCTGAAAAACTGCTCTGTGTCAGGACAACCAGTGAAAATGGGCAGAAGATCAAAAAACTAACTATTCCAGCCTTAAAATGAGGAACTTTGGTTCCTTCAGCTCTGAATCCATTGTGTTCTAGCCTTGAAATATTAAATTATGCAGGCCCGAAGCCTTCTCCTGTCCAATATAGCTCCTGCATCTCTTTTGTTCCTTGGGATCTAGGTAATTCTCATGTCCTGACAGTTGAGGAAGAGAGGAAGAGAAATGAAGAGATTGAGCAGAAGCACTTGCAGCTGTCCAAGGGAATGTCCCTCTGTATTTGTTACTCATCCAGCATTGGAGGGATCGCCACTCTGACTGGGACAACTCCAAATCTGGTGCTGCAAGGACAAATTAATGAGTAAGTCTGGGATTACACACCCTCCAAACTGCAGCATTCAGCTCCAGCTGACTCCCAGGCAGCACAGAGAAGGAAAATGTCAGTTTGGTCCCTTTCCTGGGATGTGAGCTTCTCTTCCTTAATGAGCCCCACAGAACCTCCCCTTTTCTGACTCATTAATGAAGGTCAGAAGAGAGTGTGGAATTTTGGATGCTAACAGCCACCTGCATTTTCCAGCATCTATAAAGACAATGGTGGCATCATCAACTTTGCCTCCTGGTTCTCCTTCGCCTTCCCCACCATGGTGGTGCTGCTGATTTTGGCGTGGATGTGGCTGCAGATCCTGTTCTTGGGCTTCAAGTGAGTACGCCTGAGCCCCTGCCACCCACCTGGTGGGGCTCTGAGCAGGACTTGTTCTACACCAGTGAGCCTTTTATTGATGAGAAAAATCACACAGCAGGTGACAAGGTCCTGACACACACCAGAGACCAGAACAGCACACTCGGGGCCTGTTAAAATTCTGCAAGTTCTCCTTTGAGGAATCTGATCAAGTCCCAGCTAAATGTACTCTGGAGATGAAAACAGGGAGGCTCTGAGTGTCCACGACCTGTTGTGCAGCATTGCTGTCGTGTCCTAGGAGATTGCTGTGCTCCAAAGCAGGAAATTGATTTCTAGAGAGAGCTGTAAATGCCTTTGTGACCAGGGTTGCTTCAGGCCTAAAGGATTAGTTCTGTGCTAGCTCTGGTGCAGAACACCCCGCACAGCCAGCCTGCATTGCCTGCCTGTTTAATACTCAGCTTTTCATGGTTGTATTATCCCAGCTTCACTCATTTTACATGGAAAGAGTGCTGAATTACACCTGAAATGCTTTTTTCACCTTCAAATTCCTCCTTTAAAATTCTCATTTTCTGACCTTTTAGAAAGCTTGGAAACTCTTTACCTCTTAGTAAAGTGATCAAACAGCCTTGTCAATCACATTAACATTGTCCTGGTCTAGTAGAAGGTGTCCCTGCCCCTTCATTGGAATGAAATGGAATTTACAGTCTCTTCCAACACAAACCATTCTGTGATTCTGTAAATTTTTTCCTCATAAACCCCAGATATCTCACTTCTTTACATTTATGTAATGAGCTTATAGGGGCAGGAAGCTTTTTTCTGGTCATCTTGTCAAGACAATGCAGCTCCTACTCACCATGGTTGCAAATTATATTTCATTTCAATATTCATATATAAATACATATAAAGACATTATGATTGATTTGGATTCTTAACTCTCAGGATACCTGTCAAATTTCTCTGACCTATCAATTTTCTTCCAGTTTGAAGAAGAATTTTGGTTGTGGTGCCAGTCCTGCTGCCAAGGCTAAGGAGCAACAGGCCTATGAAATCATCAAGGGAGAGAGCAAGAAACTGGGCAAAATGAACTTTGCAGAAATAGAAGTTTCAATCCTCTTCATTCTCCTGGTGGTGTTGTGGTTTACAAGAGAACCTGGGTTCATTCCAGGCTGGGCAACAGTTCTCTTCAACAAAGACAATACAAGGTAGTGCCCCTCCTCCTCCTCCTCACTTTGAATGAAAATGAACCAGGCTGGATTTTATCCAGCTGGAATCACAGCTGGCTAAATTCCTGACTGCTCTACTGCAGCTATGTCACCGATGCTACCGTCGCCCTCTTCATTGCAATGTTGCTCTTCATCCTCCCTTCTGGCTTTTCCAACCAGGACAGAGACCAAGAGCAAACAGGTGAGTCACTGAAGCACCACAAATCGGCTGTCTGAAGAGGTATGTTGGAAACGTTCACATTTTGGGTTTACAAAGGAAATTTCAAATATCAAATAACACTTCAAAACTGCTCCTCCAGCTGAGGAGCAGTGCAAAGCACATATCACATAAAATTCTGTTTCTCATTGTTTAATTAGGAAACTCATCGACTAATCAGGAACTCATCAACTAATCAGTTTCTCATCAACTAATTAGGAAACCCTTATCCCAGCAGTGTTCCTGCCCCTGTTGTACACATTTGTAAAGGATTCTGAGCTGGAATCTTCAGGAGGGAACACACAACAGAAACAGAGTTGCTGCCACACCTTTAACTCACCCTTCCCTGCCTCCTACTGTGCCTCTTGGAGCAGCTACAGATCATTCATTAGAGCTTTTGCAAGTCAAGTTTTAAAGCCATTGTTGATGGTGCTCCCAGCGTTTGCTTCGGGACCCAATTCCAGAGTTTGCTGACAGAAGGGATTCCTGACTTTCAGACCAAACTCGCCTCCCACCAAGAAGTTCTCCTTTCTTTGGAGAGTGCAACGTGGCTTCACAAAATCTCTTTTGGGTTCCAGGGGGCAGGGCAAAGTTCCGGGCACCTCCACCCCTCCTGGACTGGAAAGTCGTTCAGGAGAAGATGCCATGGAACATCGTGTTCCTGCTGGGAGGTGGCTTTGCCTTGGCCAAAGGCAGTGAGGTAACATTCCTCGGCTCGCCTGGGATTTGTGTCTTCCTGGGTGGTTCCTTTTCCATCTTGCTCTTCGTGCTCTCCCAGGACACAAGAGGGCACACCAGGAGCATCAAAAGCTCCTTTCCCCAGCTCCTGGCAGTGGGACCATCCCTGGAGTCCTGGCATCAAATCCTTGTTGTTCCCCGTGCCAGTCAGGGCAGCGCCATTAACTGTGTTTCTAGAAAAGTGGCTGATTAAGAAACTGCCCCGACACATTAAAGGTTTTTTTTAAAATAAAATGTAATTGATGCAGCCAGCATGACCGGATTTTTTACCCAGGAGAGGTCTCCAAAGTATTTCATACCAAGGATTTATGGAAATAGGATTTAAATTCAACTATTAGAAGATAAATGTAGAGCTTGCTAGAGAAACTTCAGGAGCAGGTAAAGAACATCTGCAGGAACGAGTCCAGTGCTACACATTATTTTTCAGTAATGATTTAAGTGATGGAAGAGACAATCCAATTATTAAATCTATAGACAATAAAGAAATTCTAAAAGGCTTCAAGTGCCTAGCAATACTAATTTAGAATTCAAAGATCAACATTAAAATGGAAAAGTACATGTTTGGAAAATGAAATATTTAAGAAATCACTTTAATTTATCCTAGAATAAATAAGCAAATGCATAAAAGCTGCTGCAGAAAGCCCAGAATGACAGGGAGGATGCTGCTACTTCCCAGTGACTGACAAGAATGAAGGGTGTGAAAAGATTCAGTTATCAAGATTTCAGACAATGTGGTGAAATTACATTAAATCACTACAGCTTCTGACAAGATATATATATATATATATATATATATATATATATATATTAGGAAATTAATTCAAATACAAATACCTTTGCTTTTATTTAAAAAAAGCACCTCAAATATTGATCATGTCCAAGTAATGATCTGAACAGAGAAATAATTATTTGCTGTCGATAATGCACTATAAATGCAGGATCTCCTACTTTCCAATTCCTTGGATGGAAAATAATGTTAATTTTTTTTTAACTTACTGAACAATCCTGTCTGTGAGCACTGGCTGTGTTTTCCTGCAGTTTGCATGAGAACTGCTCTGAGAAGGGAGGGCTGAATTGGCATGAGAACTGCAACAGAACATTGATGTGGCTCTTCCCTGTCCAACCTGGCATGTCTCTCTGCTCTCTTGCAGGAATCTGGTCTGTCTGCGTGGCTGGGCACCAAACTGACCCCTCTGCAGAGCATCCCTCACCCAGCCATTGCCTTCCTGCTGTGCCTCCTCATCGCCACCTTCACCGAGTGCACCAGCAACGTGGCCACCACCACCCTCTTCCTCCCCATTCTGGCTTCAATGGTGAGTCCCAGCATGTCAAAATACTCTTACAAGGGCAGTTTTCGGCTCCTCAGTTGCCAAAACTGGCTGGCAAAGCCAAGCACTGGTTCCGGTATCCCATTAGGGATACCAGACCTAAAACAAAAATCTGTGTGTGCATATACGAACACACACCGTGCTTAGTTCAACCTTTCTAAAATCATGGCTGGTGAAAAGCAAAGGGATTAAATTCATTGGCATATGAAAACTTCGCCTTCTGGCCTAAACCTGAGGTCACTGCCAGCTGTACTTGTTTTTTCCCAATTTGTTCTGCATGGAGACAGCAGCAGCAGCATTTCCTTGCCTGCAACATCCCATGACTGTATTTGAGCCCCACCAAGGCCTTCCAGAAGTCTCTGAAGGTGATAATATGACCTAATTCAGACTTCTGCATTTCCACTGGAGATTCCTGTTGCTGGTGTAAGACAGAGTTCTGTACACTGAAAAGCTGGCTCCAGACAGAAACTGGAATGAGCGCCTCCAAAATCTTTTTGCATAGGCCACAGACTCCAGCCAGCCCCTAAACCAAAGCTCTCACCTCCAGAGCTTCACCTGCCTGCCCTGATAATTTAATTTTGTTCTTAACCAATTTGAAGTCAGGGTTTAGAGCTGAATATAAGCATTATTTATCCATTTATACAGCAGCAACACAAAGCCGTGACCACAAAATCAATTCTTGCATTTGCTGCGTATAGATGCTGGAAGTGTCTAAAGCAGCACCAAAACATGAGTGGCTGCAGTGTTTGGGGAAGAATGAGGCTTCTGACATGGGCAAATACAATCAGATTTCTGCCAGAAGGTTTCTGTGCATTTCTGGGTGTCAAACCCATCGTCTCTGCTCTCTTTTTGTGCACAGGCTGAAGCAATTTGCCTCAACCCTCTCTATGTCATGCTGCCCTGCACACTCTCTGCATCGCTGGCCTTCATGCTCCCCGTGGCAACTCCTCCCAATGCCATTGTCTTCTCCTATGGACAGCTCAGGGTTATTGATATGGTGAGGAAAAAACCACAACACTTTCTTTCCAGAATTTTCACCCCTAGGTTTGATCTTTCCTTTTCCTAATGCTGGTTCTTCTTGGGGGAGCGTTAGAAAAGTCAGTGTGCCTGGCTTATGTCAAGTGGAAAGAAGATGTGTGTGCATTAACAAAGGGTTACACTGTCTCTAATACACTCTGAGAATATTATAAATGTGTTAATGAGCTTTAAAGAACAGCCAGGGCCTCGTAAAGATTTCACAGTAAGAGCTGTCAATGTCGAACTGCTTGAAAAGCCCAAATATAGAGCATGAGGGTGTCCAAGAGCCCTGTCAAGAGACAGCAGTGCCATGTCTCTTGATAATTTATAATTGACTTATAACTTAGATGTCTCTTCCCTAACTTGTAATTGATCCAAGAAGAAGCCCAAAGTAACATTAGGGAGAAATACCAGGTCAGAATAAAGGATTTAAAGGATTTTGGGACTTCTAGTTTTAAGAGTTTTATCCAATGGAAACCTTTCCCTTTATACAAATTATATTTGTGAAGAAAACCAACTTGAATATAATTTGGTGGAGGTGTGAAAAGAACACCAAAGAGAAAATCAAACCATGCAAACCATCCTAACCATCAAGGAAGGAAAAAAGTGATCAGGGCTGCTAACAACACTTCTCTTTTCTAATTCTAGGCCAAAGCTGGGTTTGTACTCAACATTCTGGGAGTTCTGACCATAACTCTGGCCATCAACACCTGGGCTTCATCCTTGTTCCAGCTGCAGACGTTCCCATCATGGGCAAACAGGACAGGGACCTGCCTGTAACGTGGGGAGGAGACAGAGCCAGGAGTGCTCCTGCCAGAGCTGCAAGGAGAGCAGGGCTACCACCCACAGAGGCAGTGGCTTAGAGAAAAGCCTGTCCTGTGGAAAAGGACAAGCAAAATCCTCCCAATGGTAACAGCAGTAAAATTGCCCGGTTGCTGTTGGGTTTTGTCACCCCTGCAGGAGGACGAGGTGATTTTTGGCTTTCCAGCCCTCCCACCTTTAGATTTTCTGCCTCTGCAGGGGTGTTTGCCCCAGTGCTTTTCCAGTAAGTCTGAAATCTGCAGCGAGAAAAAAAGAGAGAGGTGTGAATACGGAAAAGGAAGGAGAGAGAGACTCTGAGTTCCTGATTTCACGCACAGATCTGTGCTGTCACAGCTCTCCACCTGTACATGTGTAAATGTTCAAGGTGTACATGATTGTTATATACTCTGTGGGCACTGACAGCAAGCTGTGTGTTGTGTGATCACAGAAAAATTACTGTCAGCTCGTCCTATTTTGAAATATATTTATTTGCAGTGCCCTTGTTAGGAATGTAAAAGATTATTTTTCTCCCAGAACATCCACCCGTGTATTATTTATGTCAGATTACAGCCTGCAAGTTCATAATAAGAACTTTCCTTGAAAAGGAGAGAATCCCTGTGTGCTAAAATATATATGATTGAAATAAAGTTTTTTTTAATGTACCCCTGTGTTCTAGAGTTTGGTTTTTCTAATATAAATCACTGCTTCCCTCTTCCAGGTATCAACTTCTTGTCCATGTTCTCACTTACAATATCTTTAAATAATTAGAGAAATCAGCATAGTTGATTTTCTCATCTTTAAAGTAGTAATTAAGTTGTTATTATTACTGAGTCAAATTTTCTTGGTCTGTGCAGCCCAAGATTTTCCTTTGTAAAAGCCCATCATGTAATCCTGTTACATATCGAATCTCTATTCTGCTGGAGCTGACTTTCAGAAGCAGATAAATTCCTAATGACCAAACTGACAAATATCCAAAAGCACTTTGCCAAAACGATCTCTTGGTGCCATAAATGAGGTTGGGTTCACACAGAGCAGTTACTCAGTGTGTGCCCCTGAAGTTTGCTCTGAAACCTTCGTTCTGTTGTTACCTGTTTCAATTTTGCACAAAGTGCATTTCTGAAATCCCACTCTGGTGGGATCTCCATCCTGGTTCCATGAGAGTGAAAATGAGGGAATTTCACTCTAAAACAGTATGTTCTCATCAAAATCTTATTTTTTTTCTTTCTCTACCCTAATTATTAGGAGATGAGGGCAGTGTGCAGTGTCATTTTGATTCAGAAAATGTCCAAATTCACTGCCTTGCAGCAGTTTTTTTCCAGTTCCAAAGATCCAGATAATTCTGGTGTCTGCTGGTCATTGATTCCTCAGCACTGATGGTTCCAGTGGCTGTGGAAATCACTGTCTTGGAAAGAACAGCCTGGTGCTAATCCTCCTGTGGCTTTGACAGTGTTTTAATTTGATGTGAGATAGAGATCCAGCAGAATAGCCACAGCTCCAGAAGGAAAGACATTTTTTCTCTGTTGCTAATGAGCTCCTGGGTAACAGATTTCAGTCCCATAATGACTTGCTCAGGTCACTGCTACACCAGTCTCCTTTCCCTTTGTGTTTACCTCTATCAAATAACACCCAAATCTCTCTAAATATTTTCATTACCCTGCCCACCCTCTGTCTGAGGACTTAAAAATGACAAACTGGAGCAGATGATTTGCTGAGAGCCTCTCCCTTCTCCCTCCCTTTGTCTCCAGCATCAGGGCAGTGTGCTCTGCTTTTGTTTGCTTTTTATTTTCTTTGAAACACTCCGTAGACTTTACATGTCCTCCTAAATTACTGCTTAGCTAAGCAGGAAAGGTGGAATTCTTATAACATTTCCCGTCGGCCTCTCCTTCCAGCCCTTTTAAAACTGTGTTATGGTTCTTTGAAGTCTTTTCTATTAGTCTACATTATTCAGAGGCTGTGGTGTGCATAAAGTACCTGCAGGAGCACAGGTGCAATCTTTATGCCAATCTCAAGAAGAAAGGAGGGAGACATCAAGTAGCACAGAGTGTCATGGGGCCAATGCATTAATGCTGGGTGTTCCACCTTCATCAACATGGGTGAGTGCGGATTTACCAGGGAATATCTGCAGTGGAAGTTGCTCAGAATGTTGTCCAAATTCCAGAAAAAATACAGGTTAAAAGGGAGAGGAGAGCAGAGCAGAGCAGAGCAGAGGAGAGGAGAGGAGAGGAGAGGAGAGAAGAGAAGAGAAGAGAAGAGAAGAGAAGAGAAGAGAAGAGAAGAGAAGAGAAGAGAAGAGAAGAGAAGAGAAGAGAAGAGAAGAAGAACAAACACCAGGACACAAGGAGCACTGAGAATTTCTTGACCAGTTTCCACCTTGCAGTGGTGGTGGCACTGGGCAGTTTATTGCCTTGGGTGTGTCTGAGCTCAGGACCAATCGAGGTACAGCTAAATATAGTGTGCTTGTGCAAAAACCAGTAACACTATTAAAAATTTTCATAATTTTCTAAGCAAAGCAGGTAGAAAGTGTTTCTAAGCCCCATTATTACCCGGATCACCTTTGAAGGGTGGTTCCCCATTATGTTTCCAGATATTGCCCTCAAGGAGTGGCTCCATTTCCCATTGTGAGATCAAATTTCACAATCTGCTGTGAAACTGCCAGCTCAGCACCTGCTGTGCTTAGCTGGGATTCCCACTGCAGCTCCTCATCTCGCAGCTGACACCGAGTTTGCTTTCCACAAGTGATAAATTTGGTAACAAGGAGGGGACCTGTGTCTTTTTTTTGCCTGCTTTGGCCTAAAAAACTCCTCGGCAAAACCACAAAATACAGGTTTCCCACAGTGAGTAAGTGGGTGACTGGGAGTCACCTCCTCCATTCTCCCTGCAGTTATGGAGCTGTCCTGCCTTGCCTTGCGCACACACAGCTTCTGCAGGCACACACATGCACTCTGAGGGAGAAAGGAGGCCTTGCCCTGGTGAAAACACACCATTTCTGTGACCACACCATAAAAGCTGATGGTTTCTGGGCAGGCTCCTGAAAAATCGCTTACATTTGGGAAAGGCACCTGGCCATAAACACCTCAGCAGCAATTTGTAAAGTGGCATGGGAGTGATGCAAGGGTCACTGAAATCATAAACAGACTTAACAGGACACATGGCAATTTGAAAGCTAAACCAGGATGAAGCCAGCACATCTTTCTAATCCTCAAATTGCTTTGAAGAAACCAAAAATTTGCTCCCAGTCACTTAAGAGGTATTAAAATGAGTCTTGTTGTATAGCACTGACATCTTGAAATATGTCCAGGACATACAACTCAATTTTCATTAAAAATAAAAGTAAGTAAATAAGAACTACTTGGAAGGACACCTTATCATAGAATGGACATGAAATAATTCTCACAAAGGTGAAAATTATTTTCATCAAACAAACAGAAACGTGAGGTTCTGTGTTTTATTCAATAATCAGCAGCATCTGGGTAACTGTGGACCTTTCTCCAGGAGCTGTAAAAGCTATTCCTCTTGTGTCCTTGAGGAAATTCCTCCCCTGGATGACTATGGCATGTTGGCAGCTGTGTGCATCTCCAGCCCTCTCTCCATTTGGTTTATTTTATTTTAGGAATACACCTCTCTGCTCCCAACTAGCCCACTGGATTTAGTGCTTGCCAAAGCACAAACAGAGTTTAAACCCTGTGCAATGATGAATAACTGAAGAACAAAAAGCAGAAACACAAGGACTTGAGAAATACATAACTTGAAATCATCCAGGAATTTCACAACCCTCTTTTTTTTTTTTTTCCAACATGGGCCCAATAAAACTATTTACAACTTGATTCACTGAACTTTATGGCTTGACTTAGTAATGATCAAGGTGCCAAAGTCTGGAAATGAAGTGGTTTGGATGTACTAATCACCTGGTGTCCAAACTAACAACTGTTTAATGGAACTTAATCACTACTGTCAATGCTGGGTATTTTCTCCCATTAAGGAAACATTTAGTATTATTTATCCTTTAATCATATTAACACACCGAAACCATCCAGGTGCCATCCAGGAGGTGCAGGCTCCCTCCCCACGTGTCACCTCCTGGCTGCAGACACTGCACCAGGCCATGCCCAGGGTCCCCAAATCCGGGCCAAGCACCTGGTGTTGATTTTCCTTGGAAAACTCCCTTAAACAGTTGAGGAATGGAACAAGGGAACACTTTTCAAAAGCAATGCAGGGCAGAAGAGTCATAAATTTAATAAAATTTATGAAAATTGTCCAACGGGGGAAAAGAAATCAAAACAGCAAAACCAAATGAACTTGAAAATAGACAAGAAACAGAATTATTAATTCAAGGGTTCAACACATTTATTTTTATGAATCAGACCAGATTCAACGGCTTCAAGGCTCAGATGCTGGCTGCCTGTGTGAGGTATTTGTGACCCAACAATGAATCACAACTACTTTTAGTTGCCACTGCACTTGAAATATTAACTGGAATTAGTTAGACCATCAGAAAATTACTCTGCTTCTGATTGATACCATTCAGAGGCCTTCAGGTCCTGCCCACCTAGCAGCACTCCAGGAATTTCCTCACTTCCCTTGATCCCTGTCCAGTCCATGAGGAGTAGAGCCATTCCAAGTTTTCCCCATCTAGGACTTTCCATTCTTTGGAAGGGAGTGGACACCAAATTTCAGTAATTCTGCTGATTATTGTTCCTTTCCATCAAGCCCAAAGAGAAGTGGTAAGAGTTGTCCATGAAAATCAAGTCAATTTACATGGAATTGCACAATGGGAGACCAGCAAGGTGTGTGCAGAGTGTTCCACTTAGCTGGACTGGCACCAGTACTCCCAGTTGCCTCTTGAGAGGACTTGAGTGAGTACTGGTTAGTCTGGGGCAGTTTAGTGCCTGCAAAAGGAAAGCCTTATTTCCCTTTTTTCCCTCTAGGACTCTCCTGATGAGACTTGCCAGAAAGCTGAAAAAGGATCCTCTTTATTTTGGTCTGTCACCCGAAGGGAGGCTGAGTTTTCCTCCTCGTTCTTACCTCTGGCAATGTCATTCCTGCTACATGAAACCTGCAATCATAAATCACTTGTCTGCGTCACAGATAACACAGCTGGACAATGGCAGCCTCCTCACACCTGTGAGCTTTTGCTTTTCTCCTCAGACCTCAGCAAGTGGTGTTGTGGCACTGAGAGCCACAACTGGCACAGGAGAAATAGCACTGCCGCAAGACTCCCTGGAAATAACCCAAAATAACCTTTGTGATTCCTGTAGTGCTATGTTTTTATCACCCAGGCTGTGTGGCAGATAGCAACATCAGCAGAATTAGTTCTGAGGACTTTTAGGGTGTAGATAGGGCAGTTCTCCCCCCCTCAATTAATGACAAAAATCAGTGACAGCCAGAGCTACCAGGATAGTCACGATAGATTGGTGAATGGGACAGTAAAAACAAGCACCAATTTCATGCCCATGCATTATCTGTTAATGTAAGATGCTCTGACTGTTGGTGGATTACAGGGTGCATGGACAAGACAAAAATAAATTTCTGAACTATATTCAGAAAATGCTGAGGCAGAGCTGCCAGAGGGGCAGGCTCTGACTGAATCCTGGCTCCAGAAACCAAAGCCTTTCTCCCAGGTGAGCACAGGGGGAGTGGAAGTGCAGGAGTTCACACTGCAAGCTTCTGTATTTTGGCAGAGATACTGTAAAGAAAAAAAAAAAAAAAAAAAGACCAAACCAAAACATGCAGCTTATTAGCCTAGAAGAAAAATCTTTGCTCTGTTTACACAGTAACCACACACCTGTATCTCAGAAATATGAGACAAGTGATGGGGAAAGGGGAGGGCACTGACATCTTTATTTTCCTCTTCACCAGGTGCAGTCAGCTCTGTAATATCTCTGCAGCCACTATTTTGACTCAGTGCCACTGTTGGCCTCCTGTACCTGCTGAACAGCCCCTGCAGGGAGTGACTCCAAAACATGCCCATGCTCCCTGCCCCAGCAGGATCTGCTCTTACCTGGAGCCCTGGCGGGTGCAGACACAAGTCAGCCAAATCCTGAACCCATCCTAGCACAGCTGCAGCTCCTGCAAGTCACAGAAACACAAAACCACTCAATTTTGTGCTGAATTATTCTATCGATTCGTTTTTCTTACAGGACATACCTAATTTTCTGGTGCTGCCAGTAGATATCCCATTTTTATGAGGCACAAATGTGGCATTAAGGAAACTTGTCCTGTCACAATAAAACATTGGGGTAGGGGACAGAGCTGAAGAGTGTCCCACCTCTTTAACTCCTCAAACCAAAGCACAATTCAGTAAAATTCATTTGCATTAATTGTAGCAAATTTCTGTGTCTGGTTTTACTGAGTAGGATTGTTTGATATTCCTGGGCAAATGGAGAAGAAGAGAGGGGTATATATGAAAAGAATAAATTAATTTTTTCATCAGAATAAATTTATTTTTTGTCATGAGAATGACAGAGAGAGTTGCTTTGTGTTTGTTAAAACAGCAGCCACGTGAGTGACAACAAGGTAGCTCCCGCTGCAGTGCTGATGGAATCCAAACAGGGAATCATGGTATTGTTTAGGTTGGCAAAGATCTTTAGGATGACCGAGTCCAACCGTTAACCCAGCACTGCCAAAGGCACCACTAACCCCTGTCCCAGGTGCCACATCCACACTCTGCTAAATCCCCCAGGGATGGTGACTCCACCACTGATGGCCCTTTCAGTGGAGATGTTTTCCCTGAGATCCAATCTCGCTGAGGCTGTCCCAGCCTCCTCACCCAGACCATTGATGGAGATGTTAACCAGGACTGGCCCAGTCCTGAGCCTGGGGAGCAGCCCTGGTGACCAGCCCCAGCTGGGTGTGACCCCATTCCCCACCATTCATGGGCTCCAGCCAGTGTTTCACCAGCAGTGCACCCATCCAAGCCATGAGTTTCCCCAGGAGAATCCTGTGGGAAAAGGTGTCAGAGCCTTTCCTGACGTCCAGGCAGGCCCATCCCAGATTTTCCCTCCCCCTCTGAGGGGTGACCCTGCCAGGAGGAGATCAGGTTGGTCAGGCAGGACCTGCCTTTCATGGCTCTCTGCCAGCTGTGCACCATCACCTGGCTGTCCCATCCGTGCCACGTGATGGCATTCCAGAGGGTCTGCTCCACAGCCTGTCCTGGCACCAAGGTCAGCTCTGTCATTCCCTGGATTACAGATTTTTCTTGGAGTGTCACATTTGCTGACCTCCAGTCAGCCTGGGCTGCTGGTGGATGATGGAAACGGGCTCAGGGAGCACTTCCAGCAGCTCCCTCAGTGTCCTTGGATGGATCCAGCTTCCTCCTCATCTGTTGTCACTGTGCTTCCCTCTACAAACAGTGAAGGAGGGAGAATCTCCTTTGCTCTTCCTCTGTTGCTGATGTATTCATAGGAGCAGTTTTATTGCCTTTTACAGCTGTGGTCAGAATAAGTTCTAGCTGGACTTTGGCCCTTCTAATCATTGTCAGTTGGGCTATTGAAACCATCAGTGAATAAATCAGGTTTTCTTTCTCTATTGCTTTTGAATTCACTTCTTCTCTTTAGTGGCAGTGTAGCGTGAAATTATCTAGGATTTACTGGATAAACAGTGTGAAACTGCTTTAAGAAAGTGTATTTTACCACACAATACCAGAAGAGTGCAAAAGGCATGAATGACAAAATTTATCATGGAATAATGGAGTGTTTGAGGCTACAACCATTAAAAACCATCTCATCTCAACACCCTGCCATGGGCAGGGACACCTTTCACTAGATCAGGTTGCTCAGAGTTTTATAAACTGCTGTGCACAGGTAGCAGTGGGTGGAACTGGACTGGGCTGCTCAAGAGGGATATTAAGGTATTGCACCAGCACAGAGTATTTATATCATTTTTATGTCTTTAATCTGACTGCCTGCAACCCCACGGAGCAGAGAAAGTCAAATCTCTATGTTCAGGAACCCAGCTCTTCATTGGGAAAGGGGTATTTATTATTCTTAGGCAGTGATTAACGTGAACTCTGAGTTAGAGTGTATAAATATGATGAGTCTTTAATTTGCACAACAAGGAGAGTAATAAAGATTAGAGGAAAGAACTTGAGAGGGAGGGAGGGAGAGAAATCTCCATATCTAACCTAGTCTGCTAACACACTCTAATTACAATTGGTCTCACAACAAAATCTTTCAGGAGTCAGGATGTTTAAACTTGACATTTGAAAATAACCAGGACACCACATTAGTGCAAAGAATTATCCAGCACATACAACAGCAGAGCACCTGGTTTTCCTTTAAATCTTACCCAGGTCATTTTTTCATCATGAAAGAAGTACCTGCATCTTTGGCAGTTGTAAAAATATCATGCATGGCACCACCTGCCAGACTAATAACAATAATTAGAAATGTAATAAACTGTTCATTGGCAGGGGAACAAATTGTCTTATCCTTTGAAAGTCACACTGGCCCGAGGCAATTCCTCACAGACATTCGCCACTGATGTCACAAGAGCCAGAGTGAAAAGCACACAGTGCAGAAAAACAACTGAGGAGGGCAACGAGAAAGGGGAAAAAAAAAAAAAAAACCACTGACAAAGACATTTCAGCAGTGTGGAGTATCTGCAGAGTATTCCCATTTCATTGAATAAACCATTAAAAACTCAGGACTTACAGAGGGCTGGCAATGAGGGAGAACTGATCCTGTTGCTTCCTGAGGAACTTTTTGGACTGGAGCCTTTGGAGAATCACATGAACTTAAAACACTTGCTTTAAGTTGAAACATTTTAACTGAATTTGGAATGGAAACCTCAGGGTGGCAATTACTTCCTTTTTATCCTCCTTGGGTCTTTTCATTTTTGTACAATGATTTTTCATAAAATAATTAGGGTCTTTCACTGCATCTTTGCACTGAATACCTTCCAGTGTGGATTACTCTGACTCTTGTATCTCACACAATTAATTTTAAATCTGGCAATCTGAGATCAATATTTCATTCTAACTGAAGCTCCTCTAAGTGCTGAAGTAATCTTGGTTTGGCTGCCAGATAGGAATTAATGGCCTGCTGAGGATTTTTACCTCCCATTAAAACTCTCCATTTGAACAGACCACAAGATTTCACATTGCCTGTTTTCTAAGAGCATGTTTAAAATCATCCTCAGCAATAAAAATGTGGTTTCATATTTTCATGACCTTATAATGTTTATGCCCCTTCCTCCATGCAATGTTTTAGCTCTAAAAAACCCATTGTCAGCCTCTAAAATGTAAAAGGCATCCAGAATTCAGTGAGCATTAAATATTTGCCTTCCTCATCCACCTCCTGGACAAGAAGCAAGAGAACACAGTGAGCAGGTCCACAGTCACAGAGGACTGAAGAGAAGAAAATCAAGTTATAAACGCTGCCTAAGCACTTCTTTCTGAGGCTTCTGATGATTTCACAGTGCCAGTAAGTCATCTAGGAGGGGCCCATGCCAGGCAGCAGCCTGCTTTTGTTCTTTGCTTTGTACTCAGAAGGGAGGGACATTGCTGAGGTACAGCACTCTGGGTATTTACGTGATTCACTCCCTCTTTCATTGAATCATTTTCTCATTTTTAAGATAATACCTCTGGGATGATTTCAGTGGCTCTTTGAGGAAGCACAAAGTTTTTGTGTTTTCCACTATTGGGGGTGAAGGGGAAGATGAAGATGGTCCAAGAAAGATGGGAAAATGGTTTGGACAGGACAGGGAGAAGCTGGGAATTCTGATTATTGACCTGATGGCTGCAAAGTCCTGAACACTGGGAGGTCAGCTCAAAGCCTGACTACAGACAGCTATAACGCCATAACCTTCCTGCTGAACATGCTGCTTATTTCCCTAAATCCAGGCACTGCTCTAGGCTGGGTCAAATAATTCATCCCAGGCTGTGTTTGCATTAAAATTGGTCAGGAAAACCCAAGTGTGTCAGTGCCTTCCAATGTCCCAGGTCAGCTCTTCCCAGTTCTCCTTTCTGTTTCAAATTCAGTACAATAATGGCTGGTAGGATTTGAGACAACACCTTGGAGGGGTGATGTCACACACCTGTCGGCTTCACCTGTCAGTCCTGCAGGTATAACTGTGTTCTCTTCATGAGCTCGCAAGAAATTCACATTTCAGCTTGGTTAATGCTTGGGTAGGGCTTGGAATGGGATGATCTCTAAGGTCCCTTCCAACCCAAACCATCCTGGGACTCTGTGGTTCGAGAGCTAAATTTGAGCTGTGCTCCTAAACCAGTTTTTCTGCAATACAACCCACTTCTGCTGATGCCTCTGTATTTCTCCCATTGATACTTTGGAAAACTTGGGAAAAACATTCCCCCAGATTCTATGGAAGTGGAGAAACACAAAAAAAAAGGGTGTGCATGCATTGGCACTGGCTGCTCATGGAGCAGTCAGGAACATCCAAGCACATACTCCAAGAAGGAAAGAAGACAGACCAGTTGTTCTGGTTATTAGACATGGTTAAGGGGCTAAAAAAAAAAAAAAAAAAAAAAAAAAAAAGAAAAAAAAGAAACACCAAACCAACACACACACACGTTTCTGCCAAGCCAGTTATAAGAAGATAATCATGTGCTAGCCTAAGCCTCTGGCAGGAGTAAAACACTGTTAGCTGGCTTCTAGCTGGCTAAATATTAATCATCCTGTTTAGAACCAATCATGTCACTAACTGGAGAGAAACTTGGTTAAAGGTTGTGGTACCAAGAGGGTTTAGTGTTTTATCTCTAGCTGAAGGATTCCCTGACTTATGCAGAAAATACATTGAGCAAGGCAAAATCCAGAGCAATATTCCTGAATTCATAATTATTTTTTTAAGGGATTTAGGAGGCTCTGCAAGCTGAGGATGTGGAGAGACCCTCCAGCAATTCAAACAAGATTCTCTTCTGCTGCTGTAGAGGAACAGTGCCAGAGCACAGCATTTCACCTTGGGTTGTGAAGTGCAGTGAATTGCAAACATTGTCATCTGAACCACCAAGCAACTTCTTATTCACAAACTAATTCTGCTTCTGAGCTCTGCCACAGCTCCAGAAGTGATGCTGCATGTTCACCACAGAGCATCAGCAAGGAGGAACAGAAAATAAAAAACCCCAAGAACAAAAAGTTGGGCATTACTGGGGGAAGGTGTGGGTTATTCAACATCTCTGAAATTACCACTCAGCCTAAAATAAATGGAAAATAAAAAGAGCAGGCAGCAAGCCTTAGAAACAACAGAATGAAGTCATGGATGAGTGATCATTTCCCTGCTCATGCCTGGGCACTAAGCGGCCAAACCTGCATGACATATTCAGAGTCAGGAGTGTGACAGGATTGGGTTGGGAAGATTCATGTGGTTCAAAGGTCTCCCTTGGAGATCCACATGTTCTTGAAACTCCCACAGTCCCTCAGGGCCTTAAAAGCAGGATGCAGCAGCAGCATTCTCCTCTGAACCTCCTGTGGTCTGACCTTCAGGAGGTCCTGCTCAGACAGAGGAGTTGGAGCTGACGAGACAGAGGAACAACCTCTCCAATGTCAGCAGCACTGCTGGGATTCCATCATTGCCTGGTGACATTGGCCACATTCTTCTACACCCCTGGCTTTGACATCCATCCAGTTCCCATGCTCTGGAAGCTGGTGGAAGGCAGGATCTCTCCTTTCCTTGTCATGTCACCAAAACTCCCCCGACAGCCTCGCTCCGCACAGCTCTGTGATGTTGGAAACCGCCTGGCAGCCAAAAATGCACAAGCCATAAGACCAAACAAACAAAGACAGCCTGCCAAGCTACCACTTATCCAGCAGCTGCAGGCTAGGAAAGCCTGCTCCCTTTCTGTTAACCTCATAACAAAAAAATAAAAAGGGGGGGGGAAATCACAAAAGGCTTTTTCTGAAGTGCAGTGTCAACAAAAAAGGGAAAGTTGACAGAATGCTGCCAACTCTTCACTAGGTTCTGTGAGGAGAGAAGAAGGTTTATGATCTGTTACAGGGCATTCCAACCTGGTTCTGAGGCCTCAAATTTTGTGTTTCTACAGTGATCAGCTCCAAGGAGGAACGGGAATTCCTCCCTGAGGACAGGAGAAGGATCCAACTCCAGCTACCCTGGAACAATGCAGGGTCCTGCTACTGAATATAGAAGGACCAAATAACTGAGCACAAGACAAAATAAACCTGTGAGGGCAATCAGAGATTATTACTCCCAATTATTAGCCCAATCTCTCTCTCTCTTTAATTAATTATCTCCCTTCTGCGCTGAAAGCTGCACACTAAGAGCAGTCTTGTCAAAAATGCAAAGCAAAGCCCAGTGCTGGTGACACAATGACTGTAACACGTGTCTAGATCACCTTCCTGAATTTCACCTAGAGCAGAAAGGCACACAGTCAAGTCTAACACCATCTTGAGCTCAGCCTCATTTCCAAAATAACAAAATAACACCTTACAGTGGCTGTCACACTGCTCCTCATGCTGTGCTTTATGGGCAGCACTAAATCACTGGTCAGGAAATGATATTTCGTGTGTAATGATGGTTCTTTCTATTTTAATTTAAGATTGAACAATTAGCAAGCTGAAAGTTCTGCAAATGCCAACAAAAGAGCAAAATCTGGGTGTGCCAGATTTGGAGGCTGTAATTCAGATCTCCCTGGCAAATTTTATCCTTCACTCTTCCAGCTCACAGCTCCTCTATAACAATAACAGGGCCAAAGACATTTTGCCAAAAGAGGGAATGAGAACTATACTCTCTTAAATCCTTGGAATTGTTCAAGCCCAGGTTGGAACAACCTGCTTTATTGGAAGGTGGAACAAGATGGTCTTCAACGTCCCTTCCAGCCCAAACCATTCTCAGATTTGGTGAAATATTTGGGATGCTGCCATGGCCAAGCTCAGTTTAACCAGTGTGTTTTTCTCGACACATCAAGCTGCCAGATGAATAAATGCACTTGTGATTACTTCTGAGGGACAGAAATGGACTGAAGTGTATGTAGGTTAAACCAAGGTGTGTATTCCCTAGGGATATCTCAGAAGATAAAAAGCAAGTCCTAACTACTATTTAAAGGCAGCCCAGCAGACGGGTAAAGTTACACCCAGGTGTGTCTTCCCTCAGGTGATCCCAAGGGAGAGATGCTGGGCCACTTTTCCTATTTAATGGTGGCAGAATAGCTGGTTAGATTACGTCTTAAGTCATTTTGTAGGCTTATCATCCAAATGTTAGGATACAAAAATTGTAAGCCTACAAAGCTATTTATGATAACAAATGCTGCTGCCATCACTGCATAATAAAATATAAACAATGTATTAAAAATAAGCAATTATGCCACTGCTAAATTAAGCAGGAATATTGAATCAAAGGGATTAATTTATGCTTTGGCTGGGCAAAAAGTGAAGTTCATAGGGAGAACTACTGGTTGACAAATTTCCAGATCAACAAGACTGTTCTTGTCAATTATAAATAGCAGGAGGGGTTTATAATGAGGTCAGCAGTGCTTTTCCATGTCAAGGAATCAAAGAATATTTAATGTTAAAATTGATCAAACGCTCTGAATTGCACACATGGTGTCATGCACAGCTTTGAGCTCAGCTTATCCTCTTCCTTTGGAAAGCAGAAAGCACCAGTCCAGGGAAAACTTTTGGGACAAAGTTCAGAGGGGAAAACAAGGAGCCCTGGTGGAAGAAGGCAGGAATGGCAGAAAACACCTGACATTGTTGCTTCAGACTGAAGACACAGTCAGACAGCACTGAATTGGTTCCACTGACTCGCATTTTGAATATTTATTTTACAACTTTAATGGTTGCAATTTTAATTCCCCCCCCCCCCCAAAATTAAATATCAGATGGGGGAACAGAATTTAACAGTTTAGCATAGCTGCCAGTACAGCAAATCAACAGCTCAGTCTTTCCACAAGAGCCCAGACCAAGGAGAGATATAAAGTTACCACATTACAGTAGTCTAGTCTGCATCTGACAAAACCAAGTTGTTCTGATTTAAACATCTTGATCTCTCCTGTCGTTCAACTTCATCTCCTGAAGAAAAAACTGCCTTAAACAAAAACTCTCTAAGGGAAAAAATGACTGATTTTAAATGCCACAAAACTATTTTGCCATTGGAAAGGAAGCAGTGCTGGGCTGTGCTCATCATATCCACAAAAGTGGATGTTGATCCAAGGCTGTGACCCATGCTGGCCAGAATGAGAAAAATCTGCAGCAAATTCTGACACCCTGCTTTCCTCTAGGTGTTTCCTCCTGATCCTTATCCCGGGAATGAAGAGATAATGCTCTCCAGTCAGTGGTTCACTTTCATTCGGGCTCTTATCTCTGCACTGCAATCAGCTGGAGGGAACACACCCACCAGGGTGATGTTAAAACAGCCAGCTTAGGGACCAGCAGCTCCCTGGCTGCAGCAGCTGCATCCCAGGAGCCTGGGGGACACCCGGGCCAGGGGCTGGCTTTGCTTCTGGGCTGTCAGCACAAAAAAGCCATCTCAGATTTGTCTGTGCCCTCCATGGCAGCGAGAACTGGAGATTAAGGGTGGTGCAGAACCTGGGAACAATGGAGTGGAGATGTGGGGTGTCATCCCAGCCATCTCAGAACCTTCCCTGGCAGCCTTAGACACACAAATCTGAGGAACTTCAAACGTGGAAGTCCTTGGAAAAGACAAGTCATTACCCAGCACTATCTTTGGGATCTTCCAGACAGGAAAGAGCATATCCACCAACACTCCACATTACTAGAAGATCCAGCAGATAAATTGACAAAGTCTCCATTCCTAGTAGCAGAAGTCTGATAGATTTAATAAAATCAAACTGGCAAACTCGTGAGGGAAAATCATTCAGCACAGGTGAAAACCTGGATTTTCCTCCACTTGTGGACGCCCTGGCAGAGCTTTTCTATCACAAATCAGTGTAAAATATTCTCCAACAAGTACCACAAAAAACCACTTCAGGAATAACATGAACTTAACATGAATTTAAATACATCCTCCAGAGCAGAGAGGGAATTTTTATCAAAGTTTCAATACCTTGTTCAGTATCTGACCATAATTGTGGGAGATAAACATGGGTGTACCTATACAATGACCTGGGGGCCATGGAGATGTTTCTACTGTTTTGTGGAATGACGATAATTATATTTAGCACTCATTCAGGGCTTTTCATCTTCAAAGCACTTTACAAACATTAATTAATCCCCACAACACCCTATGAGGTAGGTGAGTATTATTACAGTAGGTGTGATCAGGGGATTGGAGAGTGTGCACAAAGCCAGGTAAGGGCAGCAGGAACACACGTTCCTGCAACTGCACATTTCAATTCCTGTTCCTCTCTACAGATCTGCACACAAAAAGGCCTCTCCACATAAATAGATGTACAAAATCAGGCCCACACTAGCCTGTTCCTCTGATTTAGTCACGGTTTTATGACTGTGTAAGGCACTCTGGTTTTGGGAAGGAGTAAAACCTTGAGTGCCCTGGTTTTGTAGTGCTCCTCTGATGCTTTAAACAGTGCGAGATGTTTTGACATTCCCACGTGGAGCCACGGCTCCTTTCCATGCTGAGAGTTCAGGCTGAACAAATGCAAGAAAGGCACCTATTTCTGGGAGCTGGAGGCTTTGGGATCCTCTGGCAAACTCCTTGCCAGGAAAGAGTGTTTTTAATAACCACAGGTGGGTAATAGGTTTGCAAAACACAGTAACAGATGGGTATTTTAAATCAAAAGGAAAACAGAGAGGTGGAGAGGGAGCGCTCTCCTTCCAGACAGTTAGAGCTCAATACCTGCCCAACTTCTCTGAGGAATTACCAAGAGAACAAGGAAAAAAAATGCAGCTTAGTCATATTTGTATTCTTATTAAATGCAGGACTGCCTGAGGCGAGCAAGAGCTGATATCATAATTATTGGCTTGCCCAGCCAGCTGCCTTCTCTCACCTGATGTAAGATCAGATCTTTCCAGCCTTTGGAGCCTCTGTACCGCTGAGCTCCACTCTCTCTGCAGGGCTGTTTGAATGACCTAATCCTGTCCTGGAGCAGCACCACGCCGTTGTGCTTCAGTAAAAAGGTAAGAGGAAACCTCTGACAGCTCCATGCAGCTCTTTAGAAGTCAGCCGTGAAAGCCAAACGGAAGGGGGAGCAGAGCTCTCCTGCCTTGGCTCCTCTATTTAATGTGAAGTCCCTGAGGCTGACTTTGAAGAACTCCAGGCTGAGGGAAGGGAAGGTCAGCACCTCCATCCAGTTCCTCGGCAGCTCCTGTAGGTATTTACCAGACACCAGCACACAGGAGCAGGAGAAGGAGCCAAGGAAAGTCCAGGTAAGTGCATGGATCCATTGGTGCTGGGAGAGAGGAAGATTGGAGGTGACTTCCCAAAGGACAAAAGTCGCTTTTCTCGTCTCGGGTGAAGCTCAATCCAATCCTTCTGCTCCATAATTATAAAGAAAGCTGGAAGTGTTTTCATTACCTGAAAGAAAAAGCAAACAGGGAGAATCAAACAACAAACCAAGAAAAGTATTGCTGAAAAAATATGGGAAGCCTCATGTCTCACCTATTCTTGAAAGATTTATATCAAACTTTTCCAGTGGTGAATCAAAAACTTGGGAAGTTCTGTGTTTTGAAACCAAGCTTGTTTTTACTGCTGTTTTAAATCTGGTGCTTCTGCCTCGTGTGGTTGGTAGCAGAGGATGAAAACTTTGTTTAGATTTATTCCCATATGGAAAGGTGGCTGAAGGCACATCCAGAGAGAAGCCAGGATGTGTTAAGGGCAGGAATGGCTGAATTTGAGCACTGCAAGTAGAAACTGAATTCTTATTTATTTATATCACTTTCTTTTCACTTTTTCATTTCACACTGTTAGATTTACAACAAGAAAGGGACTGTTTGTGTTACAAACACAATAATTATCTAAATCTATAAATAATAACCATCTGTCATTCAACTCTTGACCCTCTTGCCTTCCTGGACAGCAGATTAAATCTTGGGGAATTAGACATTATTAATGTTTCAGTTTGGTTTATCAGGATCATATGTTTCTAATTTGAATACTATATGAGATATGTTGAACTGGGTGAGGTGTAGGCTGAAAATGTATTTATTTTGTTAATAACTAATTATGGACATAAAGGGAAGAAATATTGGATAGTTAAAGTATATTTCTGAAGGAGCAAAGGATTGTGAAGTTTTCTGTCAGTTATAATTTATGCAGCCAAGAAAATACCCCATTAAAGCAGATTGTTTATCCTGGTGAGGGGAGATGGGCACTGGCAGAAGAAGGGTGAATGGAAATGAAATATTCTGAGCTTCAAATATAAAAGAAGAGTGTAAGAAAGTCCTGGCTTGTACAAGAACACAGATTCTGGTGTGATATTGCTGAGTTCCTGGGTGTTACTGCAGCCACGTGCCAGAGGCAGGAGTCAGTCCAGCACTCTGGGGAGTAAATGGAAATATCTGTAAAATGCCACTGAGGTAGGTGCAGCACAGTAACCTGCCAGGAACACATAAAACATTTGCTTTTACTGACCTGAAAGAGGAAAGTGCAGAGAGAGCAAAATCCTTCAGGTCCATCCCTGGTCACAGCAGGCTTTCCTTTTTTAGGACAATAGTTTGCAGCTCAGGTACAGGGGATAATGAGAAAAATACATTTAAAAAATCAGAAAATGTCCTTTCAATTCTCTGGCCTTTCAGAGCATCAGTGTTGTAAAACAGAAATTAAAAGAAAACGTAATTTTTTAGGATTTCTGGAAACTAAACATTAACCACAACAACAATATTCTAATACTTTTGGCCACAAAGTTCCAGATATTTCACACAAGAAGTCATGCCAGAACTACTTTCACTCATGAAAGCACTCCCATAACCTGATTTCATGTGCTGGTAAATGACCAAGGACAGGGAGGCAGAGATAAGGCCTCCAAAAAAACCTGAAACAGAAATTTCCAAGCCCCTGCTAAAAATATTGATAATTGATTCATGTTAGAACCAAACTGATCCTTTGGTTACGGCCTAAAGTGACCACGATAGGATGGGAGGCAGAAGTCCTGCATTAGTCCATGCAAGACATTTTAAAAAGCATAAAATTTAAAATAAACCCAAACAAAATGAAAAACAAATAATTAAAAACCACTACATGTGTTTACCCTTTAAAAAGCAGGGACTCAAAGCACTGGAGTGTCTCATGCAGGATTTTTACAGCTACTGCTTACAAACCAAACAATTACACATGCAAAGCACTCCAGCCTGGCTCCTGCTGAAGCTTTGGAGCTGGCTCCTGCTGCCTGTGCCCCTTGGAAAGTCAGGAAAATTTGGGTTGGATGTAAGGAAAATTTGGTGAAGCAGCAGCTGGGGCTCAGTGTCCCTAAGGCACAGGAAATGTGGATTTTTTTCCCAGCAGAGAGGATTTGCTGGTGGTGGTCTTGCCCTTTCTAGTTCCTCAGACAGCCCCAGCTCTGAGATTTGGGTCAAACACACCTCCCTGCTCTCCTGCACCTCAAAAATCATTAGCTCCAAAGAGAGAGAGATTAATTATGGAGATAATGCAGATTAGGAGGGAGCTACAAATCACATCCTCCTCTGCTGCCTCCGTGAGCGCGGCCAGGGCCGCAGCCTCCCAAGGAATTCTTCATGGTGGAATGCTTGACATCAGGGTGGGAGCTGCCAGAGTAAAGTGATTTACCCTGAGTGCATCACCACAACCTGCTCTGGGGGAAGGTTTAAGCTTCAAGGCCCTTCCCCACCCCAACAATTCCATGGATTTGTGGGTCAGCAGCTCTGAGGTGCTGCGCTCCCTCCTGAGTCACTCTGGGATCAATGCCCTGATGTGCTGCCAACCACAGGATGCTGCTTGGAATATTGGGAACTAAAAGCAAAGTCTTGGGCAGTCCTATTGATCAAAGACACTTTGCCACTTCTAATAAGACTGGGGCAATAATTAACTCTTCTGCCACATTTCAGACATAAATCCAAGTCGTGCCCTCATTAGCACATCCTCTGCTAATTCCCCAGCTGCCTCCTCACCCCATATACAAACATCCTGGGGTTTCTGTTGTTTTCTTTAAAATCAGTTAAATCCTGTACATAACATTGCCCATTTTTGGGGGGTTTTTCACCCATCTTGTGCACCTGAGTCTCCTGGTCACACATGAGATACCAGCAGTGGTTGTTTCCATCATGCCAAGGGAGCTGAGACCTGGGTATGACCCAGAGCTCTGTGCTTGCTGGGTTTTTTTGCAAGGAAAAAAAACCCTTTTTTGGGAAAAAAAAAAGTCTCCCTTCCCAGGGGAATATATGCCACTATTATTCCTTAAAAAAGCAATTAAAAGAGCCCACACAGAACCATAAAATCACAGGATGGGTTGGATTGGAAGCAACCTTAAAGCTCATCTTGTTCCATGGGCAGGGACACCTTCCACTAGACCAGGCTGCTCCAAACAACTCTGATAGAACATATTATTCTTAATTTTATTCAGGATGCAAGGGCTTAGAGCTATCTGGCTTGGTTCCTCTTTTTGCATTCTATGAACAAAACAATGACACTTTAGGCACTGATCATTATATGTCTTTTACCTAAATTCTCTGCATTTTCAAACTAAACCTGCATTCTCTGGGCCCTGCTGAATGTTTGCTGAGGACTGGAGGGAGCTGCTCAACATGTGGTTAGCAAAGCAATCCCTGTGCAGCCTTTACAAATCTCAGTAGTGCCTTTTGAGGCTCAGTAAATATATGTAAAATCATTTTGGATGAGACAGGGCTACTGCAATGCAGAGCATTATTATCTTTCCGTTGGTGAAGTGCTCAGAAATGAATGAAGCATGGAGGGTGAGGTTCCATCAGAGTCATGTAATGAAGCTGAACATGCTGTCATTTTAACCCAATTTGTCTCCCTCTGTACTGCTGCCTCACCAGTTTGTTAGAGCCTCTCAAAGGAGCTCATCCAGTGTCAGCTTACAACTTCCACACCTATCCAGTACTTTACTCCTGGAATGGGTAGGTATCCCTGCCCTGCAAACTCTTAACTGCTGGTTCAACAGACCTGCCAGGACAGGTCCCTGCAACATTCCCCTCTGTGGGCAAATGGTAGGATGCCAGAAATATTAGACAGGAACCTGTTCTCCCAGGAATGCAAGTAATTCATAGAAGGAAATAATTTACTATTTTCCCAGCTGGAATAATTAAACAGCGAGGCACTGTCCTCCTGCGCTGCTGCAAAGAAGAGCAAGTAAGAGAGGGGGGGAAAAAAGAGCTGGAATGTCCTGCAGTATAAATTCTCCTCCAGACCAAACAACTTTAATTCTGTAAACCTTTCCTCACAAGCCAGAATTCCCAGGGCTCTGACCATCCTCCCTCCTCTCCTGTGGACTTCAAACTGGAGGGCAACCTTTTGAAACGCACTGACCAAAATCCCAAACCTTCAGCTGCCACTTGACCAGGAGGATTTCCCTTCCCAGGTCTCACAGAACAAGTTTGTGCCAGCACCTCAGCCCTGCCAGCCTGGCTGCCTGCTCCATTATGCCACAATCTGGCTGATTTAGGCTCAGCTTCCAACCCTTTAAGCCCCCAAGATGTTTCCATGCAGAATTGTTGCTTTCTCCTCACTCACTGTCTGCAGGGTTTCCTATTCCTGCCTGGATGCTGAGCTCAGTTATCACTGGACTGTATTTTGCTGTCTGCAGACTCCTTTTCCTGGCTCCTTTTGAATATTAATCCTGCCCTCCACCTAGACAGGCCAAGCTTCCCATCTCCAGTAGTCTCCAAATCTGGTTAGAGCTCCTCTCCAGCCTCTCGCTCAAGTCATTTGTGAAAATACCAAGTAGTGGCAGGCTCTTGAAGAAATCCACTCCAAATACCCTTTCATTCTGACAGCAGCCAGTCTCTAACTCCTCCTAATGCTCTGTTCCACCCAGCTTTACCTCCTCTTTAAGAGTTTTATCTCAAATACGTTTCTTAGCTTGTTTATGGGAACATCACAGGCAAAAGCAGAGTAGCCTTACTTATACCCAGCTATATAATCTGTATTATTCTGTCCTTGCAAGGCCACTATCCAGGGAAACTATACTGCCAGAACAATTCTTCCTTAGCAATTTCACAATATTTCTACTTTTGCCTTTTTTTTTCTCCTAAACTTCAGTGAGTTTAAGATTTTGTCCTTTTCTACTTTTGCCTTTTTCCCTCCCATTAGTTCAGTGGGTTTAAAATGTTGTCCTTTTCTGGGAGTTAAAGTTAAATCTGCCACCTGTACTTCTCTCACCTTTTCTACTTTGATGACAGGGAGTGATTTACCTCCTTTCAGTCTTGTAAATCCACTCGTACTCAGCCAATTCTCAGACCTGCAGCTCTGCAGTAATTTCAGCTGATTCTCTAAAATTCACCAGAACTAAATTAATTGGGGCCACTGAACCTGGAGACCTCATAAAGCCCCAGCCCTGTCCTCTGGGAGGTGAGAACACAGGTATTCTTCCACGGGTGAGATCACAGGCAAACATCATTAATATTCCAGAATTTCTCATCCTCTGACTTGGCAATGCCCCGTTAGTTTTCCACTGTGCTTTAAGGTCAGTAATTAATGTTTGCCCTACTTTTCCACCCAGGAATAGATTTGGGATGGGTTCCTTTCTTTTTTTTTTTTTTTCTTTCTTTGAAATGCAGAGTGTCTAGAGAGCACCCTATGGATTTGGGGTCAGCTTTGTGACACCTGGATTCTGTTTAGGGAACATGCAGCAAATATTATTGTCCAACATCTTTTATAAGAACCTTTCAAAGGACTCAAAAATTATAAACCAGGACCAACTTATCCAAGATTAGCCACTCATGCAAAGTAATTTTTTTTGGAGAGTCTGCACACAGTCTTGTGAGGTGTTGAGCAATAATACCACTTATTTAAATCTATGGAAATTTACTGTTTGTGGGTATACATCACTTCAGCATACAGCATAAAATACCTGTATGGAAAAACTCTTTGCCTCAAAAAAAAAAAATTCACTTAATGGTTAAAACACTCTAGAATTCTTCCTTAAAAAAGGTAAAATTTCCTAGATTTCTGCCCATCCACAGAGGTGAGAATGCCCTGCAGCTCAGTGCTCAGCAAACTTAACAGCTAAAACCCAGCATAATTCTGTCACCTGCTCCTTTTCCTCTCTGACTCTACAAAAATACAACAGGAAACGGTTTTCAACAAGCAAAATAAGTCAGATTTATCCATGCAGAAATGCTCAACAGGACTGCAAAGGAGGCTGCAAAATTTGGCTTAAACTGATGATGTTCCTCATTGTTGAAAGCCTCCTCAGAAAAAGCCACTTTTAAAAATCTGTCCAACAAAAATAGTAAAATATCAGGTATACAGGAATAGAATATTTTCCCATACATAAACACATTGTTAAGGTAAAAAAAAATTGAGAAAGAAAGACAAAATGGAATTTAAGAGAGAATGAAAATATGGAATCTGTGAAAACTGAAGGTGAAGGTGGGAAGTGTCAGGAGTGAACTCCATGAAAATAACAATATGGAGTATAAAAATGAACATCTTCAAATTCTGAAAAAAAAGCATGTGATGTGTCTATGACAAGAAAAGTGGCAAGTGGCATTGTTTAATTTGGAAAGAGAGAAGAAAAGGAAGACTGTAAGAAAAGCAAATGAGAGAACCCATAAGAATTCCTTTACCCTGGTTGAGCAAGTTTGATGTTGGGCTCATTAGGGATGTTAATGCCCAAACATCATGCGCAGGTTTGGAACAGACACAGGGCCTGGATTTCCCTGACAGGAGGAACCAGGCACGTGCTTTTTATTTTTTAACTGTTTTCCTGCTCTGGTCTCCACTTTAACCCAGCTGAGCTGGCGCTGAGCAGGGAGAGCTGGAGCAGATCACCTCCAGAAATCCCTTCCAGCCCAGTTTTCCTGAATTTCCCCAAAGATATTTCTGCTCTGTAGATCTTGGTATGAATTGGAAACCAAGGCTTTGAAAACCAGACACTTCTTAGCTCTGCTCTAAAGGCTCCCAGCCATGGAGGAAAATGGGCTTTGACCGTGGAGTGAGATGATCTGTCACCAAAAAAAAAATGTTAACAAAGCAAGCAAAGCATGAGGTTGCTTCCACATAGAAATCTGTGCCTCTTCACCAGCAAAGAGCAGCCAAAGCTGACAAAAATTCACACAAAAATTCCTTTACAACAAACTCAGATAAAACTCACCCCAAGCACAAATCTCCTTGGCTATAAAACACATTTCCCACTTAATAACTGATAAGCTGCCACAAGTCTGGGTTTAACAGGAAAAAATATTAAATCAGAGGGGGTAAATATGTGAATGCAAAAGGTCTTAAATAAAGACATTTTCTTTCATTTCAAGTTTATTCATTAATTGATGAATAAACATCCACAAAGTCTCTTTGTTCAGGTTTCTACTTTCCCACGTTGACATCTTTTTTCCCCTACTAAATCCATGATTCCTTGTTCTGGTTTTGCATCACTCTCTATAATGCCCAAAATACCATACTATTATAAATTTAGTCCTATAGTTGTTTAGAAAATCCAAGAAAACAAAAACACTGCAACAAGTGAAAATTTGATTGCCCACAGAGATCTGTAAGAGGAGGCAAAGTGTTGAGCTGTTGCCATTATCAAACTTGATACAGATTTGTGGGCAGATTTTCTTTATATTATTTACTAATATATTAAAATATCAATTCTTTTTTCTCCTGAAATTGCTTGTCACAGGACCTCGTCAGCAATAACACAAAACTGCATTTCTAGTCCCTTAATGAATATTCTTTATCAGCTGTGCTTTGTGTGTTGAAAACAAACACCTATAGAAAGTTTAATTTGCATGATTTTTTTATGCATAAGAAAACAGAGCAGCTTTTGTAATAGGTTTAGTTTTATGTCTCGGCCTTTAATGTGGTAATCCCCTTAGATCAGTTAATTATGTTTTGTGTATCACTGAAATTTAATATTTTAAGAGAAGAAATTAGTGTAGTTTCAACCTCTTTAGAGCCAGCTGCTCCCCAGAATTTAAGATTCTATTACAATAAAGGAGTTAATTTTCACACTGAGGAGGGAATGGACAAAATCCCTGTTCAGAGGGGGAATGAGGTTCCCAGAAAGAATCTCTTGGGCTTCATAAACTGCACAATGATACAGGAAAACACAGGACTTGGATGATTCTTAATTAATTTCAACCATTTTCTTGCTTCTAATTTTCATCTCCACGAAGAATATTGTAACAGCTTCGAGGACTTGTACACAATTCAATATTCTTGCTTAAATGATGTTTCCTCAACAAAACAGGGACTGTTATTGAGTGTTTGTTGCAAAACTGTTTTTGCACACACAGTTTGGGGATGTTTGCTGTTTCTGTGAAATTCCTGTCCCTTATTTCAAGGCTGTTGTTGCCTCAGGTTTTGTGGTGAAAGAAATCCCTTTTTTTTTTGTTTTGTTTTCCTGTAAGTGAGAAATGTTCATATATTCACAGAACTGAATTCCTCCTTTGCATTTTCTTGTTTATTTAATCTAGCTGTTGTTTTTCTTTATTCATACTTTGGCACAAGATATCTTCATTAACCATAATTTGGGATGGAAAAAAGTAAAAGCACATCTGTTGTCTCAGTTATCAATACAGTGGACATGCTCAGCCTGAAGGGATTCTCTCAGTACAGGGACACACAAAACAGATGGAATTTGGAATTTGCTCAGAAAGAGTAGAAAGCAGAGATGCTATTTTGCACACCAACAGAGCTCTTGAAGGATGTTATTGCTTCAGATATTCATTAAAAAGTTGAGATATTTAAGCATGGAGAAGACTTTTATCATGGTCTCAATTTCTTAGCTACTCTCGATAAAATACTTTCAAGACTGAAGCCCTGAAGAGGTTCGTTTATCCCTCAAACAAGGGTCTGCACACCACAAACTTTGACATTTACCCTCTGTGGTTCTGCTGAGGAAAAATTAAAATTAATAGAAAAGCCTCTCTCATTTCATAAGGCTGAAAAAGTACATCCCAGATAAACAAATTTTGCAAAAGTTCTGCTTCAAACATTTCAATCACATTTCAATCATTTCGATCACATTTCAATCATTTCAATCACATTTCAATAATTTCAATAATTACAATCACATTTCCATCCCACTGGCTGGAACAATCTGTTTCCAAACACTCAGGAATGAAGAGAACTGGGGAAAGAAACTCAGCTTTGTTTTGCTTTTCTTTTAGGAGAAACAACTTTCTCAAAGAATTGTCCCAAAAGAGTTAAAGTAGATGAAGAATAAAATGAAATTCTATTCTAAACCAAACAGCTGTTCTTGGTATTGTTGCTGTCCATGGTGAGGACAGTGTTTGTGAGACAGAAATAGGCTAGAGGAATAAATTGGGCGTTGGAAAACAGGTGGGTGTAGCAGAGGTGGGAGTGCTTGGGAAGTGGGCAGGGAAAAGGGGAAGAACCAGCCTTGGACATTTGGCAGTGAAGGCAGAGAAAGGTAACTGGGGGAAGGGATGATGTGGCCACAACTGAAAGGTTTTAGATACTCTTGTGCACCTCAGGACTGTAAAAACAGATGGGTTGAGCTGTGCCTATTTCATATTTTCCCTCATCTTCGAATCTTCTCCTGGGAATTTCCTTTGTACTTATATTTACAGCAAATATTATGTTTTCCAGTGCTTACAAAACCCTTCCTGGGGAGTTTAATGCCTTTATGCACGACCTCTACTTTTATCCACAACATAAGATTTGCTTTTCCTTCCCCCTCCCCACTTCTTTTAGTCTTCCTAATTTCAAGTCACTTCTATCTCACCTTCTTCCCAGCAGTTATTCCTCCCTAAAGGATTAACATATTTCTATGTTACTCATTTTGCAAAACAATGTCAGGCTGTATTTTCCCATAAGGTTATTTAATCTCCAAACTGGCCCTCATTTATTCCTCAGCCTGTCTGTCTCGTGCTTCTCCTGGAATCCCAAAGACAATGCTTTAAATTACAAAACTGAGTTCTCAACTAGATGCTGGGGTTGCAATGACTTTGTAATTTTGTGGGGGAAGGGAGACAAGAGTGTTGGGATAATCAGACATTTGCCCTTTTTTTATTTTTTTCACCCACAATTTTGTTCTGTCTCTCCCTTTTCCCTAAGCAGTGTTTGCTCCAGCTGTAGCTGTAGCTTCTGGAATTATGGCACTTTTTACACTGCAGAGAATTCATGGCACTGAAATGTGAAATATTCTGTGGGTTTATGTGTTTAAATCAGATCTCTCATACCAGAGCTGGGGCAGAACTGCAGCCCCATTTTAGCTGACAATGTTTTTTCACTCCTTTTTAACCTGTCAGGTTCCTGCCCCATCACTGAACCTCATCTTTTTTTTTTTTTTTGTTGTTGTTGTTGTTTTTTTTTTGCTGTTCCTCCCACCTCATCTTCATCATAACTGTTCAGAACAACACCATCACCTGCAAATTCTGTCATGTAGCTTTCCACCTCTTTTTTTCCAGGTTGTTTGGGAATACTTTAAGCCCCACAAAATCTCAGCAGACTCCCAAAGCACATTTAACTTCTATTTTCTCTTTCAACCAAGTATTCACCCATGCAAAGAGATTTTCTGTCTATATTCAGGATTTCAGTGGATATTTGGTTCCTTTAAAACCTGGTGAGGAAGCATCTTGTCCAAAGCTCTTCCTGCTCACCCAAGCAAACCATCAGCCCAGTTTCCCCAGTAAAACTCGGAGTGGAAGGTGAGGAAAAAAATGTCACTCTCCATGACCTGTTCCTCCATTTTTCCTGCCTAATATGCACCATTTCTCATGCATGCCTAGGAATAGGTGTCAGCAGAACACATCACTCCACATCAGCTGTGTTCCTGTCAGTGGCTGGATTAGCTACTGGTTGTTTCATGGATGCTGAAAGACCTTTGATCTTCTGAAGTCAGAGCAGGAGCTTTCATCTTGGGGTTTGCATGGATTTATTTTTTTTCTCCTTTTTCGAAATTTTTCCCTCAAAAAATAAATGCTTGAAGCAGTGCTGCATAAATTGCTGGGGTTTTTTGGGTTGTTTTTTTTTTCTGAGAAGCTCAGAGGTTTTTTTCTGAGTTCAGTTTTTTTTCTGAGAAGATCAGAGGCTTGTGTAAACTACACTGCATAGCCCAGAGTAAACATGTAAAACATGCACAAGCTGTAGTTGGAGCTGATTCCGTTCAATTCCATGTAAAACCAACAGAATCTGTTCCAATCAAAACTCTAACTCAGGGCAGCTCTGCCTGCTAACATTAGGAACTCAAAACAGGTGAAATTCTACGTGTCTACACCTAGTGTAGTCTGACATGTCCAAAGAAAAACTAAAGCAAACAGAAGTTAAACAGCCCCTGAACTTGGTTTCTGGTGCCTCTGATGTTTCTGCACCTAACACATCCCTGCTCTGTGAATCAGCCAACCAAAAGGGGCTTTTTGTTGTTGGTTTGTTCTTTTTTTTCTTTTTTGTTTTGTGGGGTTTTGTTTTTTTTTTTTTTTTTTTTTTTGTTTGGGTTTTTTTGGTTTTTTTGTTTTTTGTTTTTTTTTTAACATACTCAGCTTACGACCGTGCTGAGTAATAATGAGATTCCCAAATCCATTTCTCAGATCAAATAAAGGTAATTACAGAGCTTACTGTGGGCGATTCCCAGTGGGAGGGTGGGAGTGGCCACGGGTGGGGCTGTACATGCACAACAGAGAAAATGGGAATGTACCACACCCGTCATAAAACATGCTGCCACAGCCAGCAACAGAAACCATTAGGGTGGATCATCATCCCCACCTTCTCATAAAGACAGAAAGATGGCATGAGATCCCAAGATGAACTCTCAAGTCCCAGGGAGATGAGCGTGACTCACCCGGGGAGAAAAAGGAACCTAAAACAAATTAGGAGGCTCCCAAAAGTCCTTCCCCTGTGTGTCCCCCCTACACCACGTTCCCCAGCGAGGATTAATGGGGTGCATCGTGGCACTCAGAGCCCTTGAGCTATCAAAAGGTAATTCATGGGAACAGCTGCTCATTATTCATCTTTTATTACGCACAAGCAGCAAGGAGCAGGGCCACAACTTGTTGTGTTTTGGGTCTGGAGGAGCTGACAATCCCTGACCCACTTAATTTATTCGATCATTCAGTGCTCCTCACATTTTTGGAAATGTTAACCAATGGCCACTCTTATCATCTGGTTTTAAAACCAACTGGTGTTTGCCTTTTCATTCAAATGTAGTGGTGGGCTCTAATAAAATAAACTTATATAGGTTATTTTATATTATCTAAACCTATTTTATATATATATATAACTTATATAAGCTATTATATAGGTTATTTTATATTACCTAAACCTATTTTTTATATATATATATAACCTATGTAACCTATTATATAGGTTATTTTATATTATCTAAACCTATTATATATATATATATATATAACCTATTATATAGGTTATTTTATATTATCTAAACCTATTTTTTATATATATATATATATATAACCTATTATATAGGTTATTTTATATTATCTTAAAAATAGCCTAAATACAAAATATTGTGGATACAGAAAATATTGTGGATAGCCCATCAACTGCTTTGGAAACTAGGAACCGAAATAGCCACAGAAAGGAAAGGGATACATTGGAATACATTAAAAGATTTTATAATGTGGTGGAAGAAAGTAAAGTGACCCAGACTGTCATTGCAGGGAGAGGAGAGGAAAGGATGGATGAAGGGAGACAGAACGTGGGAGACAGAACACATAATTATAGGAGAAAGAGCCACTGAGGCTCGCAAATGATGGTGTGAAACAGGGCTGTAAAAAAGGAAAGAGTGAAGCGCAGGTGCAGGGACTGTGAGGGATGCCTGGAGAAGGACAAAGAGCTCATTCCCTGCTACATTCTCCCAGCTCTCAGCAATCTGCAGAATTTCGGAGCCAAAGGAGGCACCTCCTTGTCTACCATCCCATTTATTGGCTGTAGCTGCTTTTAGCCTTTCTTCCTCCTAGGAATTGTTTCTATAAGTCACATGGTTGTGTTGATAGCTTTGCTCTATTTGTGGTATCTCCTCACTGGCACTCCCCAGACCCAAAATTCTGAATTCAGCCCAGAGAGTTCAGTTACAGATTTGCTGCCCTCAGTGAACGCCGTTATCTCCCGCGCTGGTTTTTCCTGCCAACCCAGCTGGTTATTCATGACAGAATCACACAGTTTCTGTATCATATTAACTGCTCCCAGCCCTTGGAACCGTGTCTGACTTCATGCTTAGATGTCTACAATAAAGCAATGAAATTTCACACCCCTCCTTCAGGAAGCAGCAGAACCATTCATCCAGAAAACAGGACAGGGTATGCAAAGGATTGGGTTTGAAAATACTGCCAGAGTTGCAGGGCTGGTAGGGAGAGCTGACATCTATTTTGTAGGTTAACTGCTGGAGTTGGAAAGGTGTTTCGGTGTTTAGGATAAGGAGGAAAAAGGTGAGGGGAAAACCAAGTGCACCTGACAAACTCATTCACCTTCTCAGCTACATTTTTCCATGCCTGGTTTCTGTTCAGGGCTGAGTTCCCTCTTTGCTGGGCTAATTATGCAAGTCCAGCACCTGTGAGGGACTTTTCTCTATAACTTCCCAGATGATGAGTCTGCCCAGTCCACAAGAAACAGGGAAGTCCTTACAGTGTTACTTCGGCCACGGTGTGTGAATTTTTGTCAGGCTTTCTACTTCTGCATCAATTAATACTTTAGAACTAGAGGTAAAATCCATTCCCAGAACAAACAGGACCTGCAATAAAGCTGAGAAGAAACCCTATAATCTGCTTTTCTCTATTTTGAGGGAATTTCTGTGTGCTTGGAGAGCAACCATCACGGTGTGCCTACATCTTAAACACCACAGGTGGTTTTGGCCTTTCCATCCCAGAAAGGTGTCAGCAGAACTAGAAATCCTTCAGGAAAGGGCTGCAGTATAATCTAAGGTGTGGAATGGCTTCAGAATGAGAAATTACTACATTTCATCCAGGAAAAAAAGGTGGGAAAATAAGAAAAATGTATTCACAAAGTTCTCTGCAGGGACAGACATGGCCCTCTGTCCTCACTGTTGGTATCAGAAGTAAAAGTTGCAGGATGAAATATAAGTAAAGAAGAAAAATTAAAATGCTGGTGTAAGGATGGGAACCTGCACCAAACACCACAGTGAAACATTGCCTGTATATTTTCTGCAACGCAAAAAAAAAAAAAAAAAATCTGCCTCTATATTTCTTTTTCCCCATAAAATAGGTTTGGGATAAATGCCTTTTAGTGGGTTTATTTTTACAGAGAGTTGTAGTTTTTTATAAATGTGCTCCTAGAGCAGATAAAAAACTTGCTGCAAACACTCTCCCCGCCTCATCCAGGAGGCACCTGGATGTTCCAGAGTTCTCAACCACTCCTGCTGGACAGCACACCTGGACATGGTGGCAATTAGTCCACAGTGCTCACCTGGTATTCAGCCTTGCCTACAGGTAGCCCTTAATGAACAAGCCCTGATAGTTCAGGAATGATTTAATTAAAAATGGCATCCTTCTCTTACAGGAATTCAGGAATTCAGCTGGCAGCAAACACATCCCATGTTACTGGGTGCAGAAAGGGTCTTATAATTGCAAATTTTCTTCACTCGTGCTTGAGAGTGTCACATTAACCTTATTTTTCTCTAAATGTGCAAAATGTAAATAAATATCTAAATATCCAGAGGTAGTGAATTATGGGCAGCAATCACAGCTAACTGTGAGAGAATTGAGCTCAGAACCCTTGAATAAGAAAGCAAAAATAGTACAGTTAAATTAAACAAATTCACTGGCACATTTAAATCCAGAAGAAAAGGAATTACAGTCCTTAGAAGCTCTGTAAAGTTATTCAAGTATCCTGTAATCAAGGTCCAATACATCCTGTAAAGAGGAGCAAGGAAGCAATGAGGAATTCATGTGGCCAAACCAGAGTTTAGTGCTGGGCTGTGCAGGTTCCAATCCTGTTCCTGAAAATGTCTCCTAAAAAACAGGGCAAGCCTCAGTGACAGGAATGTCAGGGATCAACAAAGCAGTGACAGCTTTGATGAGCCAGCACAACTCCCGGTGTCAACCTGGCAGGAACAACCTTAGAAAAGTCTTGAATTCATTAAAAGCCTTTCATAAAACTCCTGATTCTTATTAGCAAATCCCTTTTCTGAACGTTTTCCATAATTAATTATGTGTAGAAGTATTCCTGTCTGCATGACAAGCGTTAGTCACAACATTCTGGGCACTTCTGTGACATTTGGCACACGACATCATTGACTGACATGTGATGGATTTTTAACAGTAAAAGGAAAAATGGGATTCTGAAACCTCGTGGCTCCTTTTTTCATGAAGACTTGAGGGGGGAAAAAAAAGATCCCACAGAGTTATTTGGGAAACATCAGTGTGATGTGGAGAGGAAAGGATGATTTGGAGGTTTGGGCAGGGATGTGAGCAGGTCACACAAGCTGGTGTCAAACCAAGCCCGGGGAGCTGCCTAAAGCAGGCACAGAGGATGGATGAGGAACTGGGCAACATCCAAACACCTCTTGTGAAAACCAATCCCAGCCCCAAGGGCTGCAGAGGGCACTCACAGCAGCCTCCAGCGAGTTCAGGTGGCTGCAAGAGGCAGAGGAGACACAAACCCAGGGATTGTTCAAGCCATGGATTTCTGCCACGGGGCTCAGTCATGCAGAGCTAATAGATCAGCTGCTGCTGCCTCGCTTACCCCTACACCCAGCTGAGGTTACAGTTTCTCACTCTTTTCTTATTTTAGAGGTAGTTATCTTATCACAGGAGCCTGCATGGTCACGCAACATTTACAGCAGCCAAAGTGACATGAAATGGCTCCAGCTGCATCTGGGATAATCAGATACCTCTTTCCAAATCAAAGCATCATTGTTTGCTTTAGCACATCCTACATCCAGGCAACCCACAACTTCCTTAAGCTCTGTCTCCCAGGAACAGTTTGTTGCAAATAATTTATTGTAATCCTGATTATTGGCCATCTCCCCTGGCTGTAATTTCTGCTCCTTAGGAAGATTTGTCAGTGAGTTGTGATTTCTATTTGCTAAAATCTATATTAACAATGCAAAGTGGTTTTGAGTTGGTTTTAATTTTGGTTTGGGGTTTTTTGTTGTTGTTTTTTTGTGGGATTTGGTTTGTTGGTCGGTTTTTTGTTATATGTTCTTTTAACAAAATAGAGTGTCTCTAAGGGACATTAAAAATGATTTAATGAACAGTGACAGCAAAAAGATTTTTCAGTACGTTGATTTGGCATCTTAAACTGATCTGCATTTGCAACCTGCTGTGAGACACATCAGCGAGGCTGAAGTTGCAAATGGCTCTTGAAGCGAGACGTTTGGACTCCAAGAATAAGATGAAAATCAGAAGTACATGGCCAGAGGTTTTTCTCTCACAGCAAGACATATCCAAAACGTTCCAGGATGAGGAGAACCTGGAGCTGCAGCTCTTACTGAGCTGCTGGTGCCAGTGTGAAAACTGAAAGCAGCAGTGGCATTGTAGCTTTGGGATTCATCCCCCTATGGGAGATCCTCCAGAATGGATTCTTGACAAAGGCATTCAGTAACCACCACTGAATACAGATTTTCAGCCCAACACTGCTGTGGTATAAGGCTGCTTCTCATTTAACAGTAGAAAAAAAAAAAAAAAAAAAAAAAGAAAAGTACTTTCTCTATGGCTGCTTCTCATTTAATAAAAAGAAAACAGTTTCCCTACACAGGGGGAAATTTGTGTAGTCTAAAATGTGACTAAGACTCCTCCTTTCCTACCAAAATGCAATTCAACAGAACCTGGCAAAGGTCTCAGAGGGGACAAGAATGATTTGGTTCTTCTGGACCTCCTGTATTGATTTTCCAAACAACCCTGACAAATTCACTTTGCTTTCAGAAAAAAATTTGTGAGAATTCTCTCACAATGCAGAAGCCACCAGGCAAGAACTGTACCTGTGCAAAGGCTTTTAATAAAACCCTAATGCTCCAGACCACAAATGAGGCAGATGGGCTGAAAAATTGCAGTGTAAAAGAGAGGTCAGAGACAGCTTGGTATAACCTGGAGATAAGTGGGGAAGCAGCACTGGGAGGGCAGCCAGTGTGGAACACTTACAAATTACAAATAGACACTCACATATCTTTCCCAGCTGACAGTTTTCCCACCTGCTTCTTTCAAGATGAAGAATCTCTCTCCTCATCAGCCTCCAGTTAAGCCACTGGGAGAAGAGCCTGTGCCTGAGACATTTCTGAACTCTATCTCACATCATTTTTTCCCCTGATGTATTACTACAGGTCTCCTGCTTGATTTCCAAGCCCCATTGTGCTCCATCCCCCCGGGGCAGTGCAGTCTTACTCATCATAAATACAGATTTCTCTTTGAACTATAAAGGCAAAAAAAGGTTTCCACATTTTTTGGTGATATGTCTTTGTTAAGCAAACCTAACAAAGCCCTTAGATATTTACCTAACAGCTATTTTAACACGTGGCAAAGACCTGGCAGATTAACTCTTGAATTAAAGTGGCTTTTTCTTCCCCTGATTTGTTCACCTGAAATCAAAATTTTGAGAATGAACACCTTCATGTAGCTACAAACTTGGTGCATGACATAAAAGGATGCATGTTCTACTTTTGTTTTACTCTAAGGTTACAGTGAACAAGGAAAACAAAAGACCAGAAGATTAAATTTATTCCTTTTAATCCAAAGAACACCATCAGATATGGCTCCTAATATCCAAAGATCAAAGATTGGGAACTTGAGAGGAGATCCAACTAACAAAAAACAGGGATGGAATGATGAAGTTATTTACATATCTCAGATACATTTAAGTCATGCAAAACAGAACAGAAAGGCTGAAGGGATTGGGACTAATAAAAAACAAAAGTGAAAATATAAGTGTGTTGTAACCATTAGTCTGAGTAATGATAGAAAAATATCCTTTTTTTTTAATATGGTCCCTCTGAAAACAAATGGAGTGCATTTATATCCCAATCTCTCAATAAAGTGACATTCCTAAATTTGCTTAACCCCAAAACAATACATTTTCATTAATTTATGATCCTAGAGAAAACAAAGAAAGTGATTCTTTTTATAAAAATTGTGTGGTGAATCCATAGAAACCCCGCACCACATCTTCATTGGAATTGCATCTAGAGAACAATTCTTTAGGAGCTAAAAAATAATTCCACTGTATCAGGAATTCCTCAGGGTGGCTCCAGCTGCAGATCCAAGCCTGTGCAGTCACCTGCACCCAACAAGGGGTTTGTTGCACAGTTCAGATTTTAAAAATTGCTTATTGTAATTTGATTTTTGCCTTCACAGGATTTCTGTCCTTCGTGGGTTTGGTGATGGTTTCGCTACTCCAGGACCAGTCCAATATTAAATTTTCTCCTTCGGACACTCTGGAAAGGGACCAGCAGGACCTCATGAAGGCGCAGGGGGATTCAATATCCCCAGTTCAGCAGAGTGTGAGTAAACTGGCCCAGGCCTGTTCTCTTTCCTCATGGATCAGAATCAGCATTCAGCTCTTGCTGAATCTCACCAAACCTACTGGTGACAAAGCAAATACTGGAAGTTTTATTCCTGAAGGGTAGAAACCCGAGTTATCCTGCTCAGCTAATCCTAAACGCCAGCTAAATGTTCTGCTGCATTCCTAAAAATGACTGGGAAAGCTGTGCTGTGTTCCACTGCAGAAAGAACTGGATTTATCCCGATTTTCCTTGTAGGATTTCTCGGATTTGGAGAGGGAAGGAGGGAAGGGAGCCCTCAATCATCTGGTCTGCCTTTTTGTGGAGCACAGGACATTCCATTTCCCCCCTCCCCGAGCACAGCACCCTGATGTGTGTCCTCCCAAAGGCTTCCCACTAATTACTCATCCCTGATGTCAGGGAAAATATGCATATTTGCAGTGCCAGGATCCAGACTGCAGCCCTGCTCCAGCCTTTCTCCTCCAGATTAAAGAGCACTTCAGGAGCTGCTGTTTTCTCTTTGCTGAAGTGCAGAAGGCAAGGGAGGAGATGAGACAGGAAGGTTGGAGTGTCTGCCCAGAGCCTGTCTTGTGTCTCCAAATGAGTGTGGCCACCTTAATGAAGGGAAGTGATGTAACCACCAACAAATCTGGAGCCTGGAACCCCATCAGGGGATGAGATCAAGCTTATTTGACTAAACTTGCAGGCGACAAGGCTTGCACTTATCACATTCCTGTCATTTAATCTTTCATCACTCAATCTTCCTCAGCTTTTCCCTGAAATGGTCAGACCAGAGAGTCAAGGTGTCCTTGTTTTCCAAGTTCAGTTTTCTAAGTGGTTGGGGTTGGAAGGGACCTTAAAGATCATCCACTTCCATGCCACTGACTACCCCAGGCTGCTCGAAGCCCAATCCAACCTGGCCTTGCTTTTATTAATTAATTGCTGAATAGTTTTGGCTACCAAGCAACCACAAAACCCTCGAGATCTTTTAAGGGCTTCTCTGCATGAAGGTGGTTAGAACTGGTCATTTCATACTTACCATTAAAAATGCATTTGTAATGTAATTAAAATATAAATTTTATACTTTAAAATTTCTATAAATAAATAACTTAGATAATGAGCATAATAACATATTTGCTCAAACTTAAATCCTAACCTTAAATAAATGTCAATATTCCATCGAAGCTTTTAACATCATTAAAATATAAATTTTATATTTTAAAATTTATGTAAATAACTTAGACAATGAGAATAGTAACATATTTGCTTAATCTAAAATACGAACCTTAAATAAATAAATGTCAATTTAAAAATTTCTATAAATAAATAACTTAGATAGTGAAAATAATAACATATTTGCTCAAACTTAAATAAATAAATGTCAATATTCCACTGAAGCTTTTAATGTAATTAAAATATAAATTTTCTATTTTAAAATTTCTATAAATAAATAACTTAGACAATGAAAATAATAACATATTTGCTCAAACTTAAATCCTAATCTTAAACAAACAAATATCAATATCCCGTCACAGGATAACCCCAGTTACAGCTGCCAACCCTATGAGCCAGACACCAGGACAGAAAGGACGAGCTCGGAATCCTCTCACAGCCCCAGCCCTGCTTCCCCCTCCCAGGACCCAATCCAGGGGAGGTACCCTGCCAGCCAAGGAATCCCTTGTGGCAAGAACAAATTCAGGGCATCCTTCAGCACGGAAAAATTCCGGCGGTGCAGCTACGAGGAGAACACCGCCGGGAGCTACGAGCGCTTCCTCAAGAGCAGCAGGAACCCCTTCCACCCCTACAAGAGGCAGATCAGCGAGGATGTCTTCCAGGAAGCACACCAGGCCCTGCCACCAGAAGCTTCTCCCTTCAAAAGCCACAGGAGCATCGATGGCTTCGAGGGCCTCCCGGGATCTGCGGCTGCTGAGGAGCCGGAGGCGTTTCCCACCCACATCCCAAATATCTCCGCGGAGCAGCCGTGGTGTAACAGCCTCCAGTACAGCAGCACGGGGCAGGAGCACGGCTCTCAGGTCATGGTCAGTGGGGTTTTGTTGTTGTTTTCCCTGTTTTCAACGGTAAAAATGTGCTTTTGGAAGTATTTTCTTATTATGGTGTGGCTATGCTGGTGCTTAGACATATCCATGTTTATTTGTCCACGTTCTCTGTTTTCTGGGCTTTTCCTCAAACAATCCTCAGAAAGATGCATAAGGACAAATGATTTTCCATTGGACGGGGTACAGGAATCCCAAATATCCAAAAGCTCCCTGACAACAAGATTTGTCATCAGCTGGGGTTTTCTAGAGACAGAAGTTCACAAATCAGTGTTTTCAAGCATGAGGATGGAGCAGATTTGGTCCAACACCTCAGCTCACCTGCACTTTTCTCAGTGCAAATAGAAAACTCTAAGACATCAGTGCCACCAAAAAATAAAGATCAGCTCTGACATTTGTATGTGCAGTGCAAAGTTACCTGGGCTAATTTCAATACCAGATAGAGGCAACTGCCTATTTAGGGCAGCAGAGATCCCTGGAAAGCAAATTAAATTACCCTCCAGTATCTCCACAATATCTCTGCTGTGGTCCAAGGTGTAAAGTGTATCTTGATCATCTCCTGCAGCCAAAAAGAACAACTCCTCCTGCCAGAGGAGAGCCCTGAGCTGGTTCTAAATGGCTGGGAGAGGAAGAATTCAGGGCTACCAAATGAAAAAAAAAAAAAAAAAAAAGTCTTAATTGGATTAAGACCAGGGAATGGGGAGATGTTGTCAGGGAACATACCTGGGGATTGAAGCCATCCAGGTTAAGGAGGAAATTGATCTAAATCTCTTATTTCCTGGATAAACACTCATCTAGGTCAGAGGAGTTCAGTGCTGCAAAACCTATGAGCAGCTGGCAAAAAAAAAAAAAAAAAAAATTCCCATTTTCTTCCCAAATCCCTGGGCTGCAGGATGTGCAGGATGCAAAGGCAGCACTGCAGGAGCCCTTTACAAGCAGGTGTAGCTACTCCCTGTTGGGTCCTGCCAGCACCCAACTTCCCACTTTTAAATCACTTCCATGCTGCTGGAAAGTTGGGATTTCTGAAAATCTTCATCTGGTGGTCACCAAGGTAACACCGATATTTATTAGTAGTGAATGTCAAACCAGGTCTAATTTGTGCTTCTAATAATACAACATAAAAATACTGGATATTTTTATATTTATTAGATATACCACATGCATGATATATAAAACATATATAAGAAATACTGTGTATATATATTTATTTATTACTATTTTTTAGACAGACTAAAATGCCATAAAAGCTGGCCATGTTTTAAAGCAGAAGGAAAAATGCTATTGGATTCTTGGAAAAGCAAGTTTCTCACTGAATTCCTCCATTTTCACACATTTCCTGCATCTTGGTTGAACCCAGTAGCCAGCCCAGTGTGATTTTTCTCTGCCACCTCTTTCCTGTACATTACAGACCTCACCCTCCAGCTAATGCCAAAATTCCAGAGGCAGCTGGAGGCACTGCCAGCCAGCAAGATAAAATCAGGGAGAATGGAAAACGAGAGAGACACTTGTGCACACTCCGGAATGAAAGCTGGAGTGTGTGGTTTGTGTGTGCAGGGAGGAAAAAAAATAAAAATACAAACAGAGCCTGACGTTTTCTGAATTGCTCTTTGCATGGAATGTGGCCTGGGAGCTCCTTTTTTCAAGTTGTAATTATGGAAATGCAGGAGCTGGTTCATGTCTTCATGGAATCACGGGGTGGTTTGGGTTGGAAGGGACCTTCAAGATTATCCAGTGTCACCTCCTGCCATGGCAGGGACACCTTCCACTGCCCCAGGGTGCTCCAGCCTGGCCTTGGCCACTTCCAGGGATGGCTCATCCCCAGATTTGCACCATTAAAACATAACCCAACTTCTATTATATATATTTATATAGATATAGATATATTTTTATATTTTCTATAACCCTTACTACAACACAAGCCCCAAAAATTCAACATAACGAAGGCAAATCCAGACAGTGGCTAATTATCCTCTTTTAAATTTAGCTCTTTTCTCTAATTACTCCTTCCTTGACTATTTTGCAGCAGGATTCAGACATGAAGCTCAGGACATCCCCCCTGGAAGGGCAGCCTGGTTTGTATTGCTACCAGCCCCAGGTGCAGCAGATGTATTGCTCCTCACACCCTTTCCATCAGGTCAGTACTGCTGGTGCACCAAAATCCCTGGATTTTTAGCACTCAAATGGTACAATAATTGTGGTAAAAATAATTTTTTTAAAGGATTTAAAGTATCTTTAAATTTGCGGGTTTGCAGGGCTGTGTTTATATGCCTACATTCAGTTTATGAGGATAAGATCTAAAAAGAACCACAGCTAAATGCAATTTAAGGTGGTCATTAAGAAAAAGAAGCAAAAAACCCAAAACTTGTGGAAATGGAATCTTAGTTCTGCATATTTATATTTTCACCATTAAACTTCAGAAAATTTGCTTTGGCACCAGATAAATTATTAATATAACTCTTGATATTTCAGGATCTTAATTAATTGTGCTTTAACTTCAGGGAAAAAAAAAAGCAAACCTGAATAGATTGTTAAAATTCAGACGTAATATAGAAAAATATTTTAAAGTAAAATTGGAACAGCAAAATGATGTTCACTTTCCTTGTGCTTGATGGCACACACATTTCTTTTGAAACCTTTTGCCTCTTACAGCATCCCCAGAGAAAAATCATTCAGCTGAAGCATAACTGACAAAAATTAAAATAAAAATAAATGAAAATATAAGTACAAGTATAAATATAAATATAAATATAAATATAAACACAAATACATATACAAATACAAATATAATTTGAACATAATAAAAGGAAATGTGATATTGCACTACCGTCCTAACTTAAAAATCCATTATTGTTATTTTAGAAGAAAATGGTCCCAAATGGTGCCAAAAAAAAAGCTCTGCTGCATTTATAAACTATTGTGGATATATCACAGCTCCATATATCTCACTCACTATAAAAATGCCATTTCTGTGTGCAGAAACCTCACTTAACTTGTGAATTCATGGAATATTCTTAATTTCTTTATCCATTCTGCAGCAGGCACCTTTCCCTTGTCCCTGCTGATTTGATACCAGTGCTGTTTCTATACTGATCACATTCCAAAAAGCTCCAGATTTAAAGCTCCTGGGAGCTGCCAGGCAAGATCCAACAGGCAGCAAGAGGAAAATCCTCCATCCACCTGCAGGCTGGCACTGGGACAAATCTCTGCAGTGCAGCAGGTTTCTGTCAGACTTTTCAATACCTGTCTTTAATGTTAATATAGAAAAAGTCTGGCAATGTGTTCTACTGCTCAGGAATAAAATAAAATTTAAAAAAAAATATTAAAAAAAATTATAATAACCCCATTAGGTAAAAGAGGCAGAATTGCTATCCCTGTGCCATGATCACACACTGGAAAATGAAAAGAGCACAGCATGCAGTGAGAAAAGTGGAATAACCTCTCCTGCCTGGAGCAGCCCCATCATTAACTCTTTATATTTCCAACTGGAATGGGGCAGTGCAAGTTCAATCACTGCAAGGAAGTTCCACTCTGGAGAACGGGCCCTGGAGTGAAGGATGTTCCAACTGAGCCTCAGTTTCCATTAGAGGGATGAGAGGGATTCAGCCCCTTCATTAATTTTGTCCAGATGATAAAACAGCCTCATCTTCCCCTTTGCTGGACACAACAGCAGTGGTGAGTCAGGAGAAAAATGAGTGATTACTGACCCGAATGAGCAGCAGACACTGGCTGGAGTCACTCACCCACCCACCATAAAACACCTTTCATGCCATGGGAGACTGTCAAACCAGCTCCAGCCTGTCATTCCAGCCTCCCTTCCCTCAAAAAGGACTCGTGGAACCAATAAAACAGAAATAATCCCTAAAACGCCCAGCTCTGGCCTTTCATGCTGACATCAAAAACAGCCCTATCTTAGGGTTGTTTCCTTTCAAAGAGCCACCCAGACCAATAAAAATCAGAATTATTGTAGGAATTGCCTGGTTTTCTAGTCTTGGGGAAAAATCTGCAGCCAGTGCACAAGGCAGGGAGCACCACAGTGCACACAAAAATTAGTTCACAGCTGCTCTGGAGACTCTAATTGTGCCCAATATTTGGTTTAACAAGGCAGAACATGATTAATTATGTACATTTCATTTCTTCCATCATGCAAACAACTGAGTCTATTCAGTCTGGTTTTCCACATTCCATTTCAGGCAGTTCAGTGTTAGAAAGATAAAAGCAAACAGCAGCCAGCATAAAATTACAGAGAAAATGACATTAATTATTCAGAGTACAGAATAAATAAATAAACTGTGAATCTTTTGCTGTTTTAAGGGGACAAAGACCAAGAGCAATCAAAACTATTGATCCAAAAAAGTAAAGGAATTGGAATTAGAAACTAAGATGTCCAAGGGATTTTTCCCAATGAGTCTTGAGAGCTACATGATCATTTCCCAGAGGAACCACACAAACCTCATGGCACGTGCTGGAGCTGAGCAGTGAAACACCAGGACAGGGCTCAGCAACCTTTGAGTACCAGGGAAGGCATCCAGGTAGATTTTTTAATAGCATGTGACAGGACTCCTAATTTTGGCCATGTCCTCACCCCTGGCATCTGGAAAGATTCATCTGGAAGAGGCAGAAATTCCTCTCTCCCAGAGAGCCAGCTGATGTTATCTTACCTTACCACCATGTTCCTTTGCTCCTGAAAGTCTCTTTGCAGCAGGTTTAAATGTAATTTGAAGAAGAAAAACGCGGAATATTCAGGAAAGAAAAAGACCAAGTGCTGCATTAAAAAATTGAGAACAAATCTATGGATACTGTGGTGCAATCCAGGCTGTCTGTGTGGATCATCTTATCTTTCACCTGGTTTTTTATCCTGGTGATCCCGTCACTGTCATGTGTCTTGGGACAGGCTTAGAGATCTGCTGGAGAGATAGGTCAGCATTCCTCAGGGAGCTTCTGTGGCTGGTCCCAGGGCAAGGGCAAGAGTGGCATCAATATTGTCTGATTTTAGGGGTCCTGGCTATTCTTTTCAGCATTCTGTTAGAGAAAATGGAGTGGAAAAGTCACTCGAGGTGGTGCTTAACAGCACACGAACTCCTGGCCCTGTGGAGAAGTCTTTTCCTTGGATTTGACTGTGAAAGGAACAGACAGGGAACAGCCCAACAGCTTCAGCACGAGACAGGCAGTGTGAAACCACCCCAAAAATGTCTCATATGCTGCTCTCCTGACCCCTGGAATGACATCACTGACTTATTCCATAATAATACATTCATCTTAAATATATTCTGGTGCATCCATTAAAGTTCTTGTTGTTGTTTGCTGTTTTTTTTCCCTGCCTTGCACAGTAACAGCAATTTTAACAGAGATTTTGGGATGCTATTCCCTTAGGAGCAAATATTATCTGCTTTCAATTTTTGCCTCTCCACCTAAAGAAAAAAGCAACAAAAAAAAATTAGCAACAAACCCAAATAAGGCTCAGGCAAAACCTCCTTGTTTCTTCCTTCATTTTTAGCAGATTTACTTCCTCAAATGATTTTTCTAATGTAAACATTGAAGTTTTTATTCTGGTGGTTTGGGGTTTTAATGTCAATAAAATGACATCATTCATTCTTTGTGTGCATGTTCAGGGGAGGCTGAGCAGGCTGAAATACTTCAAAAGAGATGGCTGGAGGGAGATAAGCTCTAGGGCTATAAAATTAAGGATTCTCTGGGGACAATTAATAGGACACAGCTCCTCACAATTTTCACAGAGCACGCAGTAAAGAAGAAAATACTTTTTCTCATACGATAGCCTCAGAAATAATGCTGTTATTAGGGAATATTTTTGGGAGCTTGTTGCTAAAGCAAATAACATTTCTGCTGTCCCCCCAGTACCCCTCAGGAGGCAGCTACCCCGTGACTTACATCGCTTCCTCGCACTACCCCTACCAAAGGATTGCTCCTCAAAGCAGCCAAGAATCTCAGCAGCCTCTGTTCCCCAAACCCATCTACTCCTACAGGTAATCCAATATTTTTCCAAGCCCTCACCTTACAGGAAATACCCTGTTCACCCCTGGCCTGTTTCCAGCATCGTTTGCAACAACACGTTCGCTCTATTTGTCTTGTTCCCGGGGTGTTCTGTCCTGTCCCTGTGGATCACAAAACGTTCCAGACTCTGGGGCCAGCCAAGGCACAGAGAAATTAAGTGTTGTAAAAGCAGGGGAACAGTCTTGATCGCCCCACAAAGAAAAAAAATGGGACATGTTTCTCTAATGCAAAATTTCAAGTGTTGCGAATTTCATCAGCACAAGACTGCTGCTACTTAGTTCTCTGTTCTGGATTAAAACTGATTTTTCCCCAGTTACCTGAGCAAGGAAATGCCTTGAAAACATATCAGCTATGGCAGTTTAGCCCCCAAAGTAGATCAGACAATTAAATTTTAATTATCACTCTGTCACTGTCAGTTTGCTTCTCTTTGTGGCCTTCACCAGTCAAACAAAACCTTCAATAGCTACACACCAGCAGGATTTGAAGGTCTTGATTCTACTTTCTATGTTCTTCTATTTTAAATCCAGGTTGGATCTTCTAGATGAGCTTGGAGAATTACCTGTAGGAGTTAAGGAGATTGTTGTAAACAACGGATTGGAAACATAAAATTATCTTTGTATTTGTGCTGTGGCAGTGAAAGTCAGAGTCATTACACACAGTGCAAAAAATGTTCTATTTTTGGTTGTGAGGAGTCAGGCAGAAGAGGCTAAAATGCTTTTTTTTTTCTCTCCCTAAAGCATCCTGATCTTCATGGCTCTCAAAAACAGCAAGACAGGGAGTTTGCCAGTCAGTGAGATTTACAATTTCATGACGGAACATTTCCCTTACTTTAAGGTGAGTTCCACAGGGATGGGGAGGGGAATCTCCCTCTAAGCTTATCTGTCAGCAGAGGGAATAAGGGATGGGATTCCAGCTATGAAAAGGGATTATTTCTTAGGAGATTTAATACCAAATCAATTACACACTACATACTCTCATGATCACAAGCTACCCAGCCTCTTGCACCTAGGCAGAAATGTGAAATGTGGTCATATTTAACTCAAAAAGATATTAGGAACTGTTCCAGCTGTGAGCTTGGGTGTGTAACAGTGACCATTCCTCACCAGCAGCCCATAAAAAGGGTAAATAATTTTAAAAACACATTCACTGCTTCCTCTCAGATCTCAAATACAGGCAGAACTGGTCTTGTAGCTTCCTCTGCCACCAGCAGCACCTCCAGACTGGTGTGGAAGCAGAGGATTCCAGGTTATCTCACTCCATCCTGGAGCTGGGATATTCATCTTGGGCAACAGCATCTCCTGCATGCCCTGTACAAAGCAAAGTGTCATGTGTGATAATGGCACTAAGCTCATAATGACATGGTGAGCTGGGGAGGGAAAGGGTGGATGGTTTGCAGCAGCACTGCTGAAATGTGGATCCCTGCAAGGAGGGAATGGCTCCTCACACTTGGAATGGCACTGGGAAGTGCTCAGTCAGCACAGGGATCCAAGGGCAGGAGGATTAGTTAGGATTTTTGAAAGAGCTGTAATGGAATCATCAAGTGCTGCTCCACTCAGGGCTTTTTTTCTGCTGATTCTTCAAAAGCACCTCACTGAAGTCCACAGTGGGTGAGCTCAGCTGTGAGCAAGGCCCAAAAATGAAAATAAAGCCAGTGAGTCTGTCCTGTTTCCTATTGCAAATAGCCCTGCAGCAATCAAGGCAAACTGAAAACAGCCATAGCAAGGCAGTTCAAACATTTGTAATAAAGGAACACTGAGAATAACAAAAAATAAATGTTCCTATACAATTTTGCAGTGGTTTTGGACACTGAGGATAAATAGAGCACACACACACTCCAAAAAAAAAAAAAAAAAAAAAAAAGATTGAATGTGTCAGTAATCAGAGAAAAATACACATTATCACAGAGGAAGAATTGTCAGGATCCACACTCCTGTACTCCCAGGTTTCCTTCCAAAGGAATCACTAACTACTCCATCATTTTTTACAAGCAAGAGAAGGGAGAAAAAAAAAAAAGAAATCTACCATTAGAAATCCCAGTGGAATCCACAGGAAAATAGCAAGAGTTTCAAGCAGAGAGGTGTGAATATTACTGATAGTTTTTACAGGCATGTTTATTTATCAGATCAAACTGAAATTAATTCTCTGTTGTCTTACAATACAATTGATTATAAAATTTATCAGCAGCTTTAAACCAAATGCTGCTGCTGCCAGCATGGGCAGAATCCCTCAGACTAAGGACTGTGGCTCTGCCAGGTGTCACTAATCCTGGTCCTTCCTGGTTTTTCAGAACCTCATGTATTTTTTTTTAAATTCATTTAAAAACTGATGAGAATGTGGTTACTGCTGTAGGAAAAGAATAGTGCAGCAGGTACTACCCAAACATTCCCTATTTTTTAGCAGCTTTATTTTTGCATTTTACTTACAAATGCCACCAAATGTATTTGACTGTAACGTCCTTAAAATAACCAGGGGAGAATAAGCAATAAGATATTACATTTACAGTCATCAATCCCTGTCTGCCTCTGGTCTTTACAGCAGAGAATTACCAATATATGGCAAAAAATAATACCCTCCATCCTCCCTGCTTTTGGAGAGTCTTCCGCAAATAAAATCACATCAAAATCAGGAAAGAACATTTTGCTGCTGCTACCAGAGCTCACTAAAAAGCAGGATACAACAGGGAGAGGGGAAGCAATTTAGGTTGGAGAGAAAAAGAGAGCAAGTGCACACAGAGCCTTGCTGGGAGACATGACAAGCCCGAGTCAAATTAACTGGGATTCGCTGCCACAGCAAATTTAGTTTCTATGATGCAACAATCTCATTTCTAGTTGAAACAGAGCAATCCAACTCCTACGTCCTTAAAAAAAAAAAATCTACACAGCTAAAGTTGAATTAGTCTTTGATGTACCTCTCCCTTCTCTTGAGACCTAGATTTAAAGAGAAAGGGTTTTGCAAGATCACTGAACTCTGTAAACTTCAAGAGCTGGTCAGGATCAGTGGGGCTGGACAATAATTTTCTCCTTTTTTTTTTTTTTTTTTTTTTTTGTAGTGATTAGTGAGTCTAACAGAAAGCTTTAATCTTTTTAATTGGAGTTATTGCCAGTGGGCCAAGGGGGCAGAAAGGTCGGTGGTGTGATGGAAGTGCTCCGGTGTTGTAGATGTGGCACCTGGGGACATGGATTGGTGGTGGCCTTGGCAGTGTCAGTGGCCAGACTCGGTGGCCTCAGAAGGCTTTTCCCACCTCAGTGATTCTGGGATTCCCCAGCTGATTTTATGATTCTGCACTTGCATCCCCACCGTGCTGAACGCAGTGATTGCCAAAATCAGCCACAGCAAAGAGATTCCAGCTACTCAAGAGCAACCCCAGCAGCCAAAGTTTGTTCATTTAACAATCACACCTGCTTTAAAAACTGGTGTTTTTTTCTTTTAACACACTCAGGGTGTTAAGCCCTACCTGGGCAAATGAATTCTCACATCTCAGCAATCCCAAGTTTAATGCAAGAACCTGCTCAGCTCCCGGCAGCAGGCTCCAAAATCAATCCATGTACTTTTTGCTTGTACAGTTTCTAAAACCATCTCCTAATTTACACCCCCACACGTTCTGAAAACCTCCGAGAAGCCCGTGCCGCTCCCATCTGAGCAGAAACACCAATTATCCTGTCTAGGTACACAGGGCTGTGTGGAGCCCGTGTGCAGGGCAAGAAACAGGAATATTCTTCCAGGTCAGCTTGCTCAGTAGCTAAATACACAATTTACCTGGGAGGAACAGTTTTATTCACTTTTGGAACTACCAGAAAGTTACTTGAATATTATCTGCAAGGGAGAAAAAACTGATTTGTCGTTTTTAGTATGACCCTGTGGCAGAAAAGATTTTAAAGGTTTGAAGTCTCTTCTCTTCTCTTTTCTCTTCTCTTCTCTTCTCTTCTCTTCTCTTCTCTTCTCTTCTCTTCTCTTCTCTTCTCTTCTCTTCTCTTCTCTTCTCTTCTCTTCTCTTCTCTTCTCTTCTCTTCTCTCCTCTCCTCTCCTCTCCTCTCCTCTCCTCTCCTCTCCTCTCCTCTCCTCTCCTCTCCTCTCCTCTCCTCTTCCTTTCTGTTACAATTTGTGTTGTCTCACCCATGAGCCAGGATAGTGAAATGCTGACATCAGGTGGGCTGAAATGGAAGAAGCTCTGATGCTCTGAAGGGAAAATAGTTTCTCTTTTAGTAAATAGTATGTATTTAATCCCACACCTATTTTATTTTTTTAATGAAGAAAGTGAGTATTAAATTTATTTAATATTTTTAATGAAGAAAGTGAGTATTAAATTTGACCCTCATCTCATCAATAAGGCTTTTAATGCCTTAATCCACACAATAGTTCTTTACAAGCTACAAAACAACAGGTTTTACGTTCCTTATAAAAGCATGTACAAAATTTAAATCCAGATGAAATAATTTCATCAAAGTATGTTCAAAATTCACAGTCTGCCAGGTGAAAGCCAAAATGCGCTCAGATCCATTTATAAAAGATGGTCTAAGAGGAAGTCTGATGGACTAGGCAATGATTAAAGAAATTATCAAACTATCAAAAATCTGGCTTTCTATGACAGAAGGATCCTAGTAATAAAAGGTAAAAATGGGAAAAAATTAATGAACCTAAGAGGGAAATTCTAATTTTTAACATTTTAGAAAAGACTGTGCAAACCCACATTTATTTTTTGTGCTCTCTGTTCAATAATTCTCTGCTTGATATAAACAGTTATGATGACAAATATTTGCATCCATGAATATGAATCAATAGCCAGAGACAACTTCCCCACATTTCAGAGAGCTGTTTCATTTCCTGCAATTCTTATGAGAAATTGAAAAGAAAATATGAGGATTTTTTAGCAAAAAGAAAAGAATCATTTTAATGATCCAGTTTAAAGAACCTTCCAGCTTCTACTGCTGAGTTAAAGGTAAATGCAAAGCACAGAGATGAGTGATCAGCTGTGGAAACCTGTATCTCATCTGGAGGGCTTGTGATTAAACCATTTGGTTATGTAATTGGCCAGCACACAAAGTTACACCTACAGTAGCATGAGAAATCACTTTGAGTCTGCCTGGACACTGAATTTGAGCCCAGGCAGCACATGGTACTTTAATGAATAGTTGGAAATATTTCTAGGTGTTCTAAAATAGATTCTGATCGATTTCTGGTTAGTCCCAGAACATGAATTTTTACACACTAAATTCTTGTGATGTGCAAATTCACTCTTAAAGATCCAGCAGGTCTCTGACAACCTTTTTGCTTAGAAGATCAGTTACTATTTCAATCTGATCCCTCTCTTCCCACACAACATGACTGTAACATTCTTGTGGCTTCCCTCTAATGTACAAATTTCTCACTGCAGAAGGTACAAACTTAAACAGCATTTCTTGTAACCTCACCAGTCAAAACAGAGTTATATTTATACATATATACATTTTTAATTTTATTTTCTTTTTTAGCTTGAAGTTCTGTTCTTACATTGGGTTTGTTTCTCCAGACAGCTCCAGATGGTTGGAAGAATTCCGTGCGCCACAACTTATCTTTGAATAAGTGCTTTGAGAAAGTTGAGAACAAGTCAGGGAATTCTTCTCGAAAGGGCTGTTTGTGGGCTCTGAATCCAGCCAAGATTGACAAGATGCAGGAGGAGCTTCAGAAATGGAAGAGGAAAGACCCAGTTGCTGTGAGGAAAAGTATGGCAAAGCCAGGTCAGTCATTTGTTGGTGTTTTAACTCTCAAGCAGTTCTCCCCAGAATTTTTCCTTTCACCAAGATCCGTAAGAGAATTTAAACATGATTTAGGAAAGCATTTAAGGATTTTTTTTACTGGTTGGCAAAACAAGTAAAAAAATTAAAAAGCAGAATTAAAGTAGACCTAGTTTTGTAGGTGTTTCCAAATTCACCAAGAAAATATTCTCTCTTGACATTTCACTAAACTTTAAGGTAAAAAGCAAGGCTGGATGGGGATTGGAGCAACTTGGTGTAGTGGGAGGTGTTCCTGTCCATGGCAGGGGGGTGGAACGAGATGATCTTCAACATCCCTTCCAATCCAAACCACTCTGTGACAAAAAGAATGCTGAAATACAGAATATAAAATAAAACCTGATATTAACTGCTAAGTATCTAACCTTTAAACCTAAAAGTGGAATTCATTACATTCTCACTTGGCAACGATAATTTGAAAGAAAACGTTTCAGACTTTGGAGCTTTTAATATAGAAGAACTAGCACTTCTGTTTGCCATTTCCTGAGTGACACCAAAATTCCTGCTGCAAGCTTTGCAGGGATAAATCAGCCATGGATTTTCCCTTCCCATTTCCTGAGTGACACCACAATTCCTGCTGCAAGCTTTGCAGGAACAAGTCAGCCACGGACTTTCCCCTTGTTTTTCAGAAGAGCTTGACACCCTGATAGGCGACAAGAGCGAGAAGCTGCGGTCCTCCCTGGTGTCCTGCAGCCCGACGGGCGCTGCGGGTGCCTCCCTCTCCAGGCAGATGGCAGCGCAATCCCATTCCTTGTGCGAGCCCTCGCTCTCCTCGGGGATCCCGCAGGGATTACACGGCATCCACGCCTCGGCAGCTCTGCACGCCAAGAGCCCCCTGCCCGCTTTGCTGGGGGGGCAGCAGCCCGGATGCTACACATCCCCCCAGGGCTTCCCCCAAATCCCCACCGCGCTGCTGCAGCACACGCCCGAGCCTCCGAGCCTGTTCCCTGCTGGGGAGGCTCAAAGCCAGCTCCGGACTCAGCCCAGCATCCCTCAGGATTCCCCAGTGCCGGCTCAGAGCCCCCCGAGCTGCGGGATGAAGATGCTGCCCGAGCATTCCCCGGCCAGGACGGTGCAGGACACGCTGCTGCAGGAGGGAGACCTCAGCAATGACATCGATGCTCTTAATCCATCCCTCACTGATTTTGATCTCCAAGGTAGGTGTTTGAGGTGTTTTTATCTTGGACAGTCAGGTTTGTTACCTCCCATCCCATCCCATCCCATCCCATCCCACCCCATCCCACCCCATCCCACCCCACCCGACCCCATCCCATCCCATCCCACCCCATCCCATCCCACCCCACCCCATCCCATCCCATCCCATCCCACCCCACCCCACCCCATCCCACCCCATCCCATCCCACCCCACCCCATCCCACCCCATCCCACCCCATCCCACCCCACCCGACCCCATCCCACCCCATCCCATCCCACCCCACCCCATCCCATCCCATCCCACCCCATCCCATCCCATCCCATCCCATCCCATCCCACCCCACCCCATCCCACCCCATCCCACCCCATCCCACCCCACCCGACCCCATCCCACCCCAGCCCATCCCATCCCACCCCATCCCACCCCATCCCATCCCATCCCACCCCATCCCATCCCATCCCACCCCATCCCATCCCAACCTCCACAAGACCCATTTCTGTCCCTTTTTTCACATCTCCACGCCGCTGTTACAGACCCCACCTTCTTGGGTTACATTTTATATAAACACCATGCAATTTTGCCTTCAATCTTTAAAAAGTTTCCCAAGGAAGCTACAGATTTGCATCCAGGAATGTAAAGAACGTTCCTGCTCCCCCCCCCCCCCCCCGGCTACAATTGCTGATATTAAATACTGCAATACAGTTTTTAGAATGTGTTCTTTAAATTCAGACCTATTTTCAACTGAAAGCTACTCAACCACAACTATTTAGTGCCATTTTTATAAGAGAAATGTGGAGCAAAAGGCACCAGGAGAAGTAAATTTGATTGAATTAACATGTTAGCATTTTCCTTTATCAATATTAACTCCACATCTCTACTAAAAAGGATGCTCTTTCCCTCTTCCCAAGGCAGTAATAACATCTACACCCCAAACAATTATATTTTCTGAGGTGTCTTATATTCTTCATAAATATACATTTCTAACAGAATTTTAGAAATAATTTTCTTAAGTTAACGCTGTTTTCTCCCAGATTTAAATTTATGGAGACAGACAAATAATAACCATCTAAACAACATCTTCCCTTCCTCAGTCCCAAGAGATTAGGATCACCTACACACAGATATTTAATAACCAACATCTCCTGCAACACAATGATTCAAAAGCAAATATAAAGAAATATATGGAGAGAAAATATAAATAAATCTGAATCAATCTGTGTCAATTCTTTAACTTCTTTTCTGCCTCTGTCAAGGTCAGGATTGAAGATGGTATTCCATGTTCAGGCTCAAATGTTTATTATTTCTTATCTATATTACAGTCTTACAAGCCATGAGTTCTACAGCATTCTACTAACAAGCTACAAAATGGCTCATTATCTTTCTCTAAGATCTTTTAAGGCTAAACTATCCAATTAAGAAATGACACCCAAATTATTTTTACTTTTAACCCAATAACCAACCACCCGAAGTCCACGATGAGGACTTTTTTATCCAATTACACAAAACCACCCAAACCCATGGAGAAGAAGGTGAAGAAGAACAAGCAGCCACCACCCTAAAACCTCCATCTTACCTTATATATATATAGATAGATATAGCTGTAGATATAGATATCTTCTATATATACTGCTATATATATATTGCTCTATTCCTATATTTATATATATATATATATATATAAATCCTTAAAGTCTAAGTTTTCCACCCTGTGATATTACACACTTTTATTCAAGCTACACATCCATAATCTCAGTTCTGTCATTCCAATTCCATTTTGGAATCCTTCTCCACAGCCTCAGGTCAAATGTAGTGTTCTCTTGTGGGTTTGTGCCTTTCAGCACAGAAAGTTGAAAATTCTCAGCATCCAAGATTCCAGCAAATCTGCTAACCAACATGGGGGTTGTGGGTTTTTTTTTTATTGCAGGGAATCTTTGGGAGGAGCTGAAAGATGACAGCCTGGCCGTGGATCCCCTTGTCCTCATTTCATCATCCCCGCAGTGTTTTCCCTCGCACTGCCAGCTGGAGAGCGGCGGCAGCGTCCCCAGCGCGCACGGGAGCGCGCATGGGAGCGCGCCGGAGCTGCAGCTCACCACGCTCTACTCCGCCTTCATGGAGCTGGACACGGTGTCCCCTTCCTACCTGAGCAACCCCGGCTCCAAACCCATCGCCTTGATGTGAACCACAGCCCAAAAGCATCGCCCTAACCATCGCACACCGCCCTGGCTCAGTGATGGCAGCGCCAACGGGAATATGAATTTTATCCTTTTCTTTCCCAGAACTTGCCCGCAGGATATGTAGCTTTACTATGATGATTTTCTACAGACAGATATTTTAAAAAAAATAGAAAAAAAAAATTAAAATATTATTTAAAGAGGATATGGTTAACAGCTGAACTTGTCAACGCCATTTTATCAAGCTACTCATCTTCTTCGTCTTCCAGAAATAAGAGGAAAACAAATTCTTGACCTTTTTTTTTCCTTTTCTTTCTTTTTTTTCTTTAACAAAAGCTGCTTGCAAATGAACACAGAACTCACAGCACACAACAATTTAACTTATTTCTTGGAGCCACTGATGGCAACAACATCCACTATAGACCACTCAAAATATAAAATCTACCTATTAAAACCTTTATAGTCCCCTTGAAAGAAGTCCTGGGTTTTGGTAAACGTGAACTGAAAATTCTGCAAGTATTAGAAGATAAATGACAAGCTGCTGACAGACTAAACCAAAGCAACAAATATACTTCCGTGGAAAATATCAAAGTTTTACTGTATTTAAAAAGAAATTTTAAACTCTGCTTTTTTAATAAAAAAGAACAAAACTATTTAGTAGAATTTTTACTTGGCTGGAAATTATTCCCATTCATACCTCTTATCTTTTGTCACGTAAACTAAACATTAACATGAATTATTCAGCCATATTTTTTAATGGTAATAAAAAAGAAGAGAAATTGCAGTTGGCCCAATCCAGAGAGTATCTGTGTTTTAACTGATACCTCCAGCGGGGCTTCTTGTGATGCTGAGCAAAATCTTGCACTAGGCTCCTACTGTGAGCTAAACTTTAGGCCAGTTTTTCAGGAACAACCTTCTCCCTCTGATTTTCCACAAAGCTGGAATAAAAAAGTAGAAAAATAGAATAAAATAGAATAAAACAATTTTGGTTTAAGTGATGCAATATAAACCCAGAGTAAGCTGGAGAAGGAAGTTAACAGCACTATAGAAAATAGTCTAGAAATCCAAAAAAATATCAGGTTGCCTGGAGAGGCTGTGGCTGCCCCATCCCTGGGCCAGGTTGGACGGGGCGTGGGACAATCTGGGACAGTGGAAGGTGTCCCTGCCCATGGCAGGGGGTGGCACTGGGTCATCTCCAAGGTTCCTTCCAACCCAACCCATTGTGGGATTCTCTGATCTCCATTCACAGATGATGTAAACTCAGACTAAACCAAGGAGGTTAAAACTTGAGTCAGCTTGGGTGATTTAGACCACGAGAAAGCAAGGAGGGATTCTCAAGGATGGAACAAAGGAGATGAAATTGTTAAAATAAAGACACAGGGGTTTAACTGGCCGCTGTCTCCCAGCAAGGTGGGAGCTCTGCCCAAACCAAGGCCTAAAGCTACACCCTCACCTTTCCTACTAGTCCAGACTTAAAATCAGATTAGGGGCAGATGGATAAAGGAGATTTAGGAGGAACACACGTGATGCAGCTTTGTAATCTCTCACGCAACCACCAAGAAATCCTCGCTTGACGCCAGCTCCTCTTCCTGCAAAGAGAATAAGGAGCTGAAGAAATGCAGCCAGGTTGGCCAAGCTGCTCCAGGAATAAAAAAAAAAAAAAAAAACAGCAGGATGAGAGTTATGCAAACATATTAGAGGTGGGGGAATCAGTTTTTTGCCATCTTAAGACTTGGATAAAGAAATGCAGAAAAAGTTAAGTATGACACATTATTAGAAATGTGAATATTATGGTAAGTCTAAAGCAAGTAGTGAGTATAAAGCTGCTAAACAGTATATAACTATATAACTATAAATTAAAATATAACTATAACTATATAAAATTATGAATATATTTATATAGTTATAAATATATTATGAATATATTTATAACTATAAATACATAGAAATATAACTCTAAATATAACTATAACTATAACTAAAACTAAATATAAATATAAATATGTGTAATATATATACAATATAAATATAAAGCACAGTATGTGTATATAAACTGTATAGGAACAGTAAATTATATGTACATATGATATTATATGTACATATAAAATACTACTATAAACAGTGTGTGCCTATATATAATGCTAAATATATATTAAAAACACAGTATAAATACATATATATATACATTATATATATATATTCAGTGCAATTTAAGAGTCACCAACTTACAACTAAATACACGGTATTTAGAGTAGATATTATTAGGAGAATACTATTACCCTAAGTGCCTTTTTAAAAAAAAAATCATATTTTAATCAAATAAATGCACATTTTAATACAGACATGCATTGAGGAAAAGCACAACCAAAGCAGCACCTGTGCTCAGGCACTGTTTCTGTACCCCTGTGGCTCTTGAACACACAGCTACTCTGATGCCTTAAAATATGTCACCATCACTCTTAAGCCAAAAATAATAAGAATAATTGGTAAATATTGTTCTCTAAGAATATAGACACAGGTCTAGCTCATGGAGGGGTGGGTTCCCTCAACTCTGTGTTGTTTGTGAGCTCTGACTTCAACAGAAGATCCCAGTCTTGGACCAGGATCCCATCTTGCCCAATGCTGGGCAGGACAAGGTGTCCAGACCCTCCAAACTCCTCAAATTCATTTCAGCCACTTCAGTCCCAGTGGGAATTCTGCACACCTCCATCCTCAAGGAATTTCCAGATAAAACTCTCTCCATTTTGAAGGTTTTCTCTGCAAACACCAAAGAGCTGGCACATGAATATTCTGAAACATTTTCAGCACCCCAAGGGAGTGAGATGCTCAGTTCTCCATGACTTTCAGTCACTATTTGCACTAAATTCTTGTTAAATATTTTTAAACTCCCTTACAAATTCCCCTCCTGAGTTGCACACAGTGAACCACACCATGGCCACAACACCACAGGCTTTTGCAAGATATTCCTGGCAGAATGAGCAGCATTGCCAGTGTTTTATATTTGGTGGAGGGAGAGAACAAAAAAAAGCATGGGAACACACCAGAGGAAGTGCAGTGGGATGGCTCATCACTCTAAAAACACGACAGAAATGTAATAAAATATTTATGATTAAAGCAAACCCATGGCATCCATCAAAACTGACACTAGGAATCTGGACAACATTATCAAGCAGAGTTAAATATCTGTGAAACTCCACATTCACAGATTTGAAAGCGAGAAAAGCAAAACTGCTTTTTCTGAGTCAAAGATTTATCATTTATAGGCACAACAACCCATCCATGATCTGTTAATTCCTGTGTGTCACTCGTGTCCTCTGTGGCCTCAGGCTCAGCCATTCCCCCAGAGGCATCAATATATTCCATGCTTGTGACCACACACATGATCACAAGCTGGAGGGGGAGGAAGAAATAAAGAAATCAAACTGTCAGACTTTATGATATAATTTTTTTTGGTACTGAGTCTTTGGAGAATGATCAGACATAAAGAACAAAAGGGGAAAAAAACTCTTTAACATGTTTTTTCTTGTGCTTTCTGGAGTTTCTTGTATCCACACCAGAGGTTTGTCCTCCTCTTATGAAGTTCTTTATTCAAAGCACCTAAAAGTATATTCTTCAATGCATTCCATATTTAATGGAATTAAATTAATGGTTGGACATTCCGCAGAAGTTGTAAGAAAAGTCCTGTAATAACTTTTATTTAAAAGAGTTCTGATTAAGATAAACAAACAAACAATATTGCACATTATTAACTAATATAAATGGTCTGGGTTTGGATTTCCCTTCCTGCTCCACTTCAGGCTCCTACATCTGAAATGTTATTGTCTTGCCTCAGTAATTCTGGTAGACAAAAAACCAACTCATTGAAACTCATTCCTCATATGGGTTTATGAGGAAAGTTATATTATAAATTACAATTCCAGAACAATTACTAAAAAAACTCTTGAAATTATGTTTATTTAACTACTTTTATAAAAGTTTATATGCAAGAATAACCCTCAGCTTGTGCCTTATTTTTGACTTTTGAAAAGACTTGACATACTGATAGCACATAAACATTTCCTTAGAGCTGGTGACACCTTTTTTTGTATCTACCATAAAATCAGGTTTTTTGCACACATTGCAAATCTATTTCAGATACTTTAGCATTAAATTCCATTTTAAGCAGCACTCTGAAAAAAGGGGGAGAAAGAAAGGAAAGAATGAAGTTTTCCCAGTTCAAGGCTAATGTTGTCTGCTTAATCAGCCTCTTCCAAAGAGATTATGCAAACCTGTCTTGGAAAAAAAATAACCTTAAGTGTAATTACCATAAAAATATCTTATTACCAAACAGAAAAAAGTGCTCACAGCTGCCCTCTCCAACATATGATTAGGAAAATTTTGCACTCTAAAGTTTAGGATTTATTAGCTTAACCTTTTTTTTATTGCAGGTTTCATTTAAACTTCAAAACATTCAAATAACCATTTATATACTATGTATTGAAGCTCTTTTCTCTTCTCATGCGGCCAAATTATTACAAGACTTCTGCCTCCCATATTTGCATGTTCTTGGTATGAAAACATCACCACTGAACATTCACTTGCTTTTGTTGAGATAGGAACCGATCTGAGGAGAATTCTCTCTGCACAATCTTTCAAAGCCCTGGCACAGCACTGAGCTATTTAAACCCAGCAGTGATTAACTGGAACTATGGAACAGATAAAACACTGAATATCACATCAGCTTTATTGTACACAAAGCTTCAGAAGTGCACTGACTTACTGGCACTTTCAAACACATTTCAACTACTGGAACAAATATTTGGATTCCAGAATTTAGTTTACCAGGGCTGCTGCTCCATTTTTGTACTTCAGGCTTCCAGATCTGTGTGTAAATGTTTGTGTTTAGACTACTGGATATCAAAACCAGCAAACACTTTTACATGAGCTTTTCCTGACCTCCTAATTCATTTCCAGTCTTACACAAACAAACCCAAAACCCTCAGGAGTGGAAGATGAGCTCTCTGGTTCACTGTGCATTCCCTCCCTGCAATGATATAAATGGAAGCTTTGAAGAAGCATTTTCCATCTGTGGTCACAGCAAAAATTGAATTGAGAACTACTAAAATAATGAATGATGGAGTTGTCATAGAACAGAATTTAAATGCAGTCTGTGTAGAAGCAGAAAAGGGGTAATTTTTTAGTTCCAAGAAATAAACACACACAAAGAGTACTTGTTTGCATGGAAAATACTGAAATTACTGAAAATTACAGCAGTGGGAAGATCATGAATGCACATGGCACTTATTTCACCCAGGGGTTCTTATTCAAGCAGCACATTGATGACAAATACCAGGTATTGGATATAATCATAATAAATGCTGGCTGAAGTATGAAACTGATGATTTTTAGGTCTTTTTTAAATCATAAAATCACAGAATGATTTGGGTAGGAAGGGACATTCAAGACCATTTTGTCCAACACCTTCCACTGAGCCAGGTTGCTCCAAGACTGACATTGAGCCACAACTTCCATGAGCTTCACCACCCTCACAGCCAAAAATTTCTCCCTCATATCCCATCGAAGCCAAAAATTTCTCCCTCATATCCCATCTAAACCTCTCCTCTCTCAGTTTGAAGCCATTTCCCCTTGTCCTGACTTCCCAAAATCCCCGTCCCAGCCCTTTTGGAGGCCCTTTGGACACGTAAAGGCCGCAATAAATTCACCCCGGAGCCATTTTGCTGCTTGGATGAACGAGAGAATCCTGCTCTGGATCGATCCAGCTGTGACCTGGGCACAGGAGAGGCCAGAGAAACCATTAAAGATTTATTCCTGACAAAACCAATTAGGCCTGGCTGTGCAGCAAAGGCCCTCGTTAGTCACATGAATTAATTCCTTACTCACGCCATCGGCACCAGGAAATTCATTCCAGCAGCAGCAGCCCAGGCGGGGTGGGTGAGGGAAAAAAAACCCACTGAGAGCTCAGGCAGAAGCACATCTGTCCCAAAAAACCACTGGAGAAGGGAATTCACATTATTTGAACACAGAATTCAAGATCTTGCTTGTCCAGAAAGCTGCTGAAGAATTTAAATTTAAGTCCATTAATAGGCCCAGCGTGTGCGGGCCTGCTGGAGGCACCAGGCCTGAACGATCTCTTAAGGCTTTTATTATACTTGCCTTTCCCTCTAGAACAACTTCAGAACATAAAAAACCCTCCTAAAATACACAGAAAAATATTTTCTACCAAATATCCAGTTAATCTAGGAGAAATCTGCAATGTTTAGTTGGCATTAAAGGCATAAAAAAGTGCAAATTTTGGCTTTGGCTAGAAATGGTCTTTCTCATTTTAACGTATCTTACAGAAATTTCAACACTGGCTGAAATAATAGCTCTTAAAAGTTATCTGAGTGGTGACACTTGTGCTTGTGTTTCCTTCAAGCATCTCTTGCCACAGGAAGCACAGCCCTGTGTTTGTCAGCTGCACGGAACATTTCTGCACTGCTATTTCAAATGTAGGTGATGAGCAATGCCAGCTGATGAATTCCAGAGGGGAAATACATCTGACATCATTTAAAATCTGACATCTCAGTGCTGAAGAGCCTTGGTGTGTCTGGGGCAATGTTGTTCCTCTGAACCTGTGCTCAGGCCTCTGTGCACACTTTAATTTTAAGGGTTACAGTGAACCCTCTGTTCTCCTGACTTAGGAGCCTGTGCAGACATCAAAGCAGGCAGCAGGTTTAATTAGACACTTAATTATAGATCAGGATGGTAAGGAATGCATTTGGGAAATAAAAACATTATTTTCAACCCCAGTCAAATGCCAGAGAACAGAGTAACACTGGCACAACACTGGTGCACCGTGCCCTTCATGTAACTCATGAAAAACAAAGTTTGGGTCGGAGTCTTGGGTTTGGTGTTTGGTTGTTTTTGGCGGTTTTTTTACCAAAATAGATTCTAAATATTTTTAGCTTTCAGGTCTGCCACATGTAGTTCTCTGGGTAACCTCTGTCAGGGACTCACCACCCTTACAGGGAAGAATTTCTTCCTCATACCTAATTTAATCCCAATTGTTATTCCCCTCACACGGATTTATCCTCTCATTTCACAGGAAAGGAAAAACTGAAGGTGTTTGGAACTCTTCTCTCCTGTCTGTGTTATCTCCCTTTCATAAAGTAAATTCAATTATGTGTTTTCTCTATTGCTGTTTGTAAATTCCCTGCCTGTTTTTATTTCTTGCCACAGATTACTTTCATATGCAGCTTTATTAACATGGTTTACACCCTCCACTAGAATAATTAAATTATTATTAAATAAAACAGGCCTTTGTTATATAAGGTCCCAAGTCAGTTTTCAAAATAATGGCTGGGAATCATCGAACTGCAATTATGTTCTACCTACCTAAATTCTCTTTGTAGTTTTAATTAAAATACATTATCCAGGATGATTTCACCTCCTATTTTAAGTTCTTGTACAGCACTGGTGAAGAGAAAAAAAATAATCTCTGTAAAGGAATTTCTCTATTTTGTTGACTCAAATAGGGAGAATAAGTAGCTTTGGGTTATCCTAGCATGCAATGAGAGATTTCAGTAAGCTCTAAAATTATCTTTAAAGTAAGATCTATTGTGTCAGAGGGAAAAATTGGGAAATTTGGAGTACTTTATCACTTAGAAGTGTTCCTCCTACAAGTGAAAAACATTAAGGGAATGCTAGTCAGAGATAGATGAATGCCCTTGAACAATGACAAATAAAATAGAAACATGGGGTGAACACATAAGATTTGCCACAATAACTCAGCAGCTGAGAAATGGCAAAGGAAATAAGAATCTGAGGAGAAGCAGAGAACACCTCCAGAACGATTAGGCATATTTGTTAATAAATGAGGCTGACAAACCAGCTAAAGAGTTGGGGGGAGCACTGGCAATGCAATGTATTTTTGGCAGACATTTAACACCGTGGAGTTTTCATGGGAATAATTTTTTTTTCTTTTAAGGTTCTTTGCAATCTCAGAAGATTTCTAACCAAGTTGTTTGTTTTTTGGTTTGTTTTTTTTTTTTTTTTTTTTGATATTCTGTGAATCAGCAACCAGTCCTTGCAAGAATTCCAAGTCACAATCCAAAAGGGAAACCTTTGTATTAATAAATTCCTCACTCAAATTCCAGCACACAACAATGTCCTGCAGGATACTGTGTCAGTGAGGAGTCCCCAGGAATTCTGTGGAATCAAAATGAGTTATAGAAAATATTTTCACACAAAACCATCCTACTTCTCTTCTTCTGAGAGTTGTTCTGCTCCCAGAGAAACACAGATAAATTCCTGTTCCCAGGAATTTCTGAATAAAATATCCAAGCCACCAAGATGGAATTACCACAGTAAAACTCACTTCAGCCCCAGCAGCTGGTTCAGCTTTAGTCAATAAGGCTGAGACAGCAATTTTCACATTAATTTCAAAACTTGATCCTCCAAAGTGCAGCCAGAAATCCTCCAGAAGCACAACCTGGTGCATAAGAGTGATCCAGGGAACTCTAAGGTTCTCTTCATGCACTTTGGAGCTAATTCATTTTTCATTTTTTCAAATTCTCAAACTTGACTTTTCAAACTTGCAAATTTTTTTAAAATCACAACCTGATACACACAGCCGTGATCTGTGCAATTCCAAAGTCCCATTAAAGTAATTGACACCAATTTATTTTAATTACACCCCAAGACATTTCCCAATATGAAAGTTAAATCCCACTTGAACACCTTTAATGTGATGGTTTTACCCACAGAACTACCCAAACCACTGCAGAGTCTTTCCACCAATCACCAAAAAATGAAGCTGCTCACACACATTTGCACAAAAACTGGAGTTTGAATATTGATGGAAGAAATATGAAATGAAAGTTTGAAATCTTTTTCACAGAAATATTTGAATAAAATAGACAATCACCCTCGTTTCTAGGATCAATAATTTATTTCCTTTTTTTTTTTTTCTTTTTTTTACATTTTGCAATTTGTTACAGGAGAAGAAACACTTGCTAATGGAAGTGACATGTTTTTGAACCATTTTCCAAGGTAATGGAAAAAGTTAAGCATATTCCCTAGGATGCACATCAATGACTAAGCTGCCAATATCAAACCAATTTAAGCAAGTGCAGTCCCTATTTAAACCTTGTATAAATTAATTTAAGGACTCTCCTTCTCCTACAGGAAGACTAAATTGTAGCATCTAATTTTCTTTTTTTTTTTTTTTTTTTTTTTTTTTAATCCTGAAGTCTCAATCTTTCCTCTCTCTCTACTTAATCTGCAAAAAGTCAAACAGGCTGAAGCCAAAGCCACAGAACAGATTCTGTGCCAAGGTTTCTTCTATTCCTGGTGATCTCCTCAGTTCCCTCCTGTCCCAAAAAGGAAACAAAAGATTCCCAGTTTTCTGAAAACCAGTTTCTCTGCATGACAGTGCATTGCATTGCCACAGGATGGGCCACAGTGGATGTTCTCCTAGCAAACAAATCACTACCAAGGTACAAAGAATTAGAAATTAACTCAGTAAAAATGCTCCCAACATTTTCCCAGTGGTATAGTAACCAGAATCCTACTTTCCTTCCACAAAAAATAGATTTTTTTTTATAAATACATTTTAAGACAGACAATTCTGTTTCTATGCCAAGAAAAAAAAAAAAAGTCACATTCAAACAGGTTTGCTGGGTGTATTAAGATACAAGCAGACACTAGAGCAGGCAGGAGCACAGGGGGTTTTTGGGGGGCTGCAGACACACAAACACCATTTCACCCACTGACCAGTGATGGGGAGAACAACTGAGCTGCAAGGTGAGACCTGGAGCATCACAGCCCTCAAATAAATCAGCAATTTCCATGTAGATTAAATGATATGAACTCTCAGTGGTATTTAACATTAATATTGAAATGCCTCTATAAATCTAGGCAGTGTTTAGGCTGGGGGTAGAGAGAAGAACCATGAGCAGGAGCTCCCAGCTGCCTCAGACCCAGGAGAAAATTGAGTCACTCACCATGTCCTTGAAGCTCTTGGGTCCAAAAAGCTGAAATTAATTCTTTTTTCTGTCTTTGTCCTCCTTTCCCTAACTTTTCCCCCAAAAATGCAGACAAACCTGCCCACACTTTGTGCCACACACACAGTTCCAGCTGCTGCCCCACAGCCCCAAACGACAGCAATGATTGCTGTGGCTTCCTTCCTAACCAGATCTAATTAAAACGGAGCTGTTAACCATCTTTTCCAGGTTATGAATAATTAATAGAGCATTTTTATAATACTTACTAAATATGACAGTTGGGTATTAGCATTTTCTTACCTTAAGTAGCTCCAAATCTTTGCATGACTAAAAGTTCCCTGTAACTTTTGTCATTAAGACTGGGGTTTATTTTTTATGGGTCAATATGCAGGATAATGCTCAATATACTTTAATGTTTTTTTCTCAGACTGAAGGGATTTTGGAAGTAGCCTGCATGTTTCACACACAGCCAACCACCAATGTGACATTACACAAGATTTTGGAATAAAACTCAGAGGGCAGAGGTGGAAAATAGAGCATCTTACTGACCTGCTCAAAAAACAAGACATAGAGAGAGATTATGAGCAAGAACTAAACCCCAGAAGATTGTTTTCAACCCTGGAGAGACTTTCTACATTAAAATAAATAAATAAATAAATTCTTCTGAGTCAGGAAGGGTGGATCATTCAGTTATTTCAGAAATGTCACCACATAACGGATAATTCACAGAAACAATTTTGGCTTTTGCCACTGAACTGAGAGCAAAGTTTCTAGATTTTCAACCACAGCTGATGTGCTAATTCTAAAAAACAAAAAAAAAAAGGTTCTCTCCTTGCCAGAGAAGTGTGAGTAATTAGAGCATGCAGCTCACCACCAATGTATTGCTACTTTTCTTAAAAACCCTGACTATGAAAGGAATCCAAGACTGACAAAGTGAAAAAATATGTCAAATTATAATTTCCTTGGAAGAAGGTGATGAGCTGTAATTTCCCCGTCTCTCAGAAAAATTATGTCACTATTAGCACTCAGAGAGATTTCTTTTCTTTTTCCAAGACTAAGTCACTGTGTAAAGCACACCCTTAATCCTGTTTTATGACAGGAAACAGACGGGCATTATTAGCAGATCATCTTGGTTAGCTCTTGGATGTTTTCTTTCACTTTCAAAAAGTCAGATCCCAAATTGCCCGGCTGGCTTGTTAAAACAAAGCTGTAGAGCTAATTAACGTCCTGTTTAAAATGAGATCAAGGAAGAAAATACAACAATTCTTTTTTTCCCAGAGCCAATACTTGGTGATTTCGCAATGAACTTCCAAAGTAAACCCAACAATGATGAATGTTAAAATATAAAATAATAGCTAGTCAAGAAGATTAACAAATTCTTCTGTGAACAATGCTGCTAAGACTTCATTCTCAACTGGTTTATAATAAGAACCAGCTGCCAGTGTAAGGGAAAAAAATGTGGCTTTCACAACTGGACTGCAAACTCAGCTCCCTCTCAGAAGGAAGTTGAAATTATTGGGTGCTGCACAGTTTGGTCTTTAAATTTTGAAGGTGGTTTTTAAGCAAAATAAGGACAGAAGTGGCATTAAAACAGCAACCCTACAAACAAAGTTTTTGAAGAAACATTTTTTAAGTGCTGTTTATGTGCCTCATGTCAACACCACACGTGATGCTGCTGCTTGAGCAGGTGGGAAAGGAACAGAATCTCCCTCCTAGAGAGTAATTCCCAAGTGTTTGCAGAGATTGTGGATGTGGATGACCTTGAGGAAATGCTAACAAATCATTCCCAAGTCAAACAGAGAGATAACAGCCATAACTGCTTCAGTGGGACACAGAAAAATCACCTTCATTGCACTTCCCACAGAAAGTTCTGTTCTTTGCCTTGGTTTAGAAATCAGAATTTGTTACTTGTGGCAAACTCTGGGGATTTTAATAAAGAGTGAAATTGTCCTAACTGAAAAGCTAAAGCTAGAATTGGTTGTAATTTATTTTATTGAAAATGTCCAACCTTTATTTCTGGCTTAAAATATTCCTAATAATATTTAGGCAACCCACTCACTCAGTGTAATATCACCCATATGATGCACAGTAAATTTTCTGTGAGACTGGAATTATTACATATATAATTTGAATGATAAAAGTTTTCAGGAGAGGAGCAGCTGATAATTCATCCTCTTGTGTTTAACCTCAAACCTACATTAAAAAATGTCAGAAATTCCATCCACACTCTGCACTCCTGGGCACACAGTGACTTTCTCTTGGTTCTTTTATAAGGGGCATGTCTACCACTCAAATTTCCCTTGATTACAGTAATATTTTTATGGAATTTCTCTTTTTTTGTAAGTCTTGAAAGGAGGTAGCATAAAAAAGGAGCAGAACATGACTATTTCAGAGGAAAGTCCATCAAACGACCCAAGAGTCCACACCAAAGTACACTTGATCTCATCACAACATATTAAATATATGACTGTCAATTCTGGGCAAATTCAATTCCTAAAAGTCTTTTAAAAGTCTTTTAAAAGTCTTATGCACAGAAGAGACTGTTATGAACAGCAGGTGAAAAACAGCCCCCAAAAAAACCTGTACAGGGTGGTAAATATAAACATTCACTCTACTTTGTCTTTAAATTAACTTTTTTTTTTCCTGCAAATCGAAACAAAACTCAGAAATACTTAAAACTTGCAAAATGTCATTGGAGATATGATTTAACAGCCCTGATTAAACAAAAAAAAACAAAAAAAAGTTGGGGGAGGAATGAAAACATTTTTGAAACTATTTTTATCTTGAATAATTATTGTGCTATAAAATTAATGGTCAGTAGCTCAAAGTACTGCACAAATAATGAGGAAAGCCTTTGTATCTCTCAAACTGATCAGTCAGCCGTAGGCTACTTGTATGATTTAATACACTAGAGACAAAAAATAGTGATAAATACAAGTCTCACTGTGATAAGAATTACTACAAGCTACCACTTGTGTAAAATCAGTGAACTTGACACACTTGTGTAGCTACCAAGCTTAATAAAAACTGTGCTGTAACCTAAAATCACTGTGTTTAAAAAAAAAAAAAACTGCCTCCTCTCTCAGCAGTCAAAAAAGCCGAGCCAAATACAAATGGTGACACATTGAAAAGTGACCACAACCCCAACAAGAGCACAAAAACCCCCCTGTCCTTAGGCTACACTTGGAATTGTTTGTAGTCCTGTCTGACGTAGGCTGCGACTACAGAGATGCTCATCACGACTGGAAATGGTATTTTTAGAAAAATTATTACAATTATTACACCTATCTGAGGCTAACATAGAATGTTCCACTTCAACTCACAGAATTAGACATGGAGACATCAAGTATTTATAGAAATATCTACAGACTGCAACTGTCTTTTATTTTTGTTGTTTTTTTTTTTTTTTAATATCACTGAATTGACCTTCAGAGTAAGGGTTTCATGACAACAGGTCACCCCACACTAGTTTATTCTTGGTGTTGCTATTTCTTGGGCTAAACTGGTGTTAAACTTCTTCCAGAAGAGAAGAGAGAACTCTTGCTAATTTTTTTGCTGTGTGTTAAAGTTGTAGATTATTAGATTTAGCTTCACCTGTATTATTACCTGATGAGAAACATTTTTAACAAAGGGGAAACGCTGTCTTAACCTCCTTTAAATGCAGATACAAATAGAAAATTGGAAATTCCACACTCCCCAGCTGCCCTAGACAATTAAAATGTTGCTCTAACAAGCAGTGCTGAAGTCCTTATCTCGGTATCGAGCAGAGATGAAAAAAACAGACAAGGGAAATGTGTGGCATAAAAAGGCTGAATGTTAAATAAAGCGAAACTGTTAAATAAAACTAAAATCCTTCTGTTGTTCCTGATTATTCTGCAAAAAACTGAAATCAATGGAATGTACTTATGGAGGTTCATAGACCCACAATGCCATTTTACCTTCATCTGAAATGTAAAAGGAATGTAAATGTAAAAACACCCAATTAACACAGCTCTGTCACTGAACTACTGCTCTTCATTGCAGGTTTTGGTGTTCCCAAGGTTAAACAGAATATGACACAGAAGGATCGAAACTAAAAGATTAAATACTCATGGAGAGAGCCAGTCTAAAGATGAAACTTGCCTTTGTGAGATGTTTTGCTCGATATTTTCAACAGGCTGGACAAGTTAAATTGGCCTTTGAAGGATTCACAAAGAGAAACAACCACCCAAACCTCTGCCTTTGCATCCATCCCCTCCCATGGTTTCTCTGATTACATTCTTTGGGAAAGCAATCCTAAAAGATACTCGAGGGCAAGAACATAAATTCACAGAATTAGGGCAAAACCCCTCAGGTCCCACAAGGCCATTTTCAAAGCAGACACTTAAAGAAACTTAGGGAAGTGGTATCCAAAGATCATTTTTAGCTTAAAACTTCTGAAGAACTGGGTCTGCTTCAAAGCTCAAAAGAGATGTCATGAAACTCCCACTGTGGCAAAGAGTCCTTGGTTGGTGGATCCTTGTCCAGGTGACACTGCAGGAGCTGGAGGTGTTGGGATCCCTGACGACTTCCAGAGGGAAGGGGAGGCCAGCGCGGGTGGGGCCGCCCAGCCCACGCTCAAGGTCCTCCACTGTATGAATAATCTGCCTTGTTGTGCATCACCAGCTTGTTGTCTACAAAGTAGAAACTGTCCGACTGTGTCTCGTAGGGATGCAGGATCATCTCTCGAACTGTGAGGGGGAAATGGGGGGAAAAAACCCAACACAATTAACGGGGACGCTCCGCGCTGGGCTCAAGCGCTGTTCAGCGTCCCCCAAGCAGCTGCAAAACCAGGTGAAAAACCAAAACCCAAATGGGAATTGCCCAAACCACTCCTTGTTGGTGTCTTTTAAACAATTCAAGCATAATCACGGGGTTTTTATGTTGGAAAAGCCCTCTAAGGGCTTAAAATCCAACCTGAATTCACTAAACCCTTGTGCCACATGCACGCTTTTTTTGAACAATTTCAGGGATGAAAAATGTTCATAATCCTAATATATTATGGCACCATATAAAGGGAACCTCAGAATAAGAACCCATTGCATTTTGGGTTGGGGTTCTTTTTGTTTTGCTTTTAAAAACAATGATAAAACAGCAAACTCAAAGTAAATTTGTTCTGGCCTGACAGCGGGGCCTCACTGTATTTTCCACAGACTGCAATATTAGTGCTGACACACACAATTAAGGGCTGTAAAGAGGAAAATCACAAAGATTTAGTGCTTGTGCTATTGTGTCTTGGGAGAGAGGAGAGAAAATAAAAGTTATGTTCATACTAAAACCTCTCAAGCTCACAATATAGCACATCAAACATTAAAACAGATCATAACATTTAAGTTATCCATTTATTGGATGTCTTTTTAATCTTATTTTTTGCTTGTTTTATAACACAATTATCTTTTTTCTCCCTGATACCAAAGCTTCCCTTTTATGAATTAAAAAAAAAAAAACAAAAAAACAAAAAAAAAAACCCACAAACCCAAGCAAGTGCCTGGTGTGTGATGAGATACATCCTATTAGAAAACAAAATAAGTGTTAACACAGATATAAAAGGATGAATTATTTTACCCAACCCACTCTCTAGAGACAGCTTTTAAGAAAGGGCTCCCCCAAACCACCTTAGATGAACATCATGGTGTGACAACCCAGAAATGAAAGTTTATAACAAAGAGCTTACTGAGATCCTCCGAGAGCTGGGGGAATTCATAGATGTGCTCACAAGTATTTTTACTGCTGGGGATGCAGAAGCCAAATTCAAAATCAAAACTTTTCAGCAGCTGGTCACGGAAGTAGTGCCGCTCAATCATACGGAAATTATTAATGGGTTTGTCTCCTACTGTGAATTCCACCCTGAAAAAGAAGGGTAAAACTGATGTGAGCCTTCATGCTTCAGTAAGATCTGCAATATTCCTGAAAGGCAGAAGAGAGCTCTGAAAAAAAAAAAAAAGCCAAAAATATAAAGCAACAGCACTAATCAAATTATTGTTTCCTCTTTTACATAAAGCATTCTACAGGGACACACCACAGCATTAGATAAAAATCTTAAAGCTGCTATGGACAGGGACACCTTCCTCTATATCCCAGGCTGCTCCAAGCTCCATTCAACCTGGCCTTGGACACCTCCAGGGGTGCAGGGGCAGCCACAGCTTCTCTGGGCACCTGTGCCAGGGCCTCAGCACCCTCATAGGGAACAATTTCTTCCCAATATCCCATCTGACCCTGCCCTCTGGCACTGGGAAGCCGTTCCCTGTGTCCTGTCACTCCAGGTCCTTCCCAAAAGTCCCTCTCCAGCTCTCCTGGAATCCCTTCAGGCACTGGAAGGTGCTCTAAGGTCTCCCCAGAGCCTTCCCACTTTATTTTGCCTCTTTTAGCATCAATCCCTTCAGCACCAGGCCTACCCCTGACTGAACGTAAAGTGACAGAGAAGGCGAGAGATTTGGAGACCCTCATAATAAATGAAAAAGGCCCTTGTTCAATCAACTTCCTGGCAGGATGAACATGGAAGAGAGGGGTTTTTATCCCTAAGATTCCAGCTGTTTTCTGTGCCGGGCCAAGGAGCAGGAGGGGGTTACTCACGTGGCTCCCACTTGCCGCAGTCTGAGGAAGGCCGGGGTGAACTGATAGCGCACGAAGCGTCCGGCGTTGGGGTCCACGTCCTTCCTGTCATTGTGCTCCCGCTCTGCAAAAGCCCAGAGAAAGCTCTGTCAGAGCTGCCCGAGAGCCAGAAACTCAGGGGAAATGCTTGTGGTGGTGTTCTTGAGGCACGGAAGCCAGGAGGTCACTCCGGTGCTGAGCTCATCCTCCTCCTGTCCTGAGGTGTCTACCCCTGGTCACTCAGAGGTGGAATGTTGAGAGATGGCCCTTTGGTTTGAGTAATTTCTTATCTGCTGGATTTCTATTCCTCATCTACTGCTCCTACATCACATCAGGATTGCAGAGTGACTCTGAACAAGCCATTTCTCCTTAGCATGCTTGGTTTGCTACCTATAAGCTACAGGAAACTTCCTCTCACCTGCAGGGAGGTGGGGAAGGGTTAAAAGTGCTTGGCCAGGAAAAGAACAGCTGCCCTGGGTTTTTATCACCACTGGCAACAGGCAACACTTGGATGCTTATAAGTAACACCTAAAAATTAAACAAACCAAAAAAATGAGGCAAATGTTCAGTTTGTTTCATTTGCCTGTTGGCAGTTTCTCCCCTTTGGAAATACCATTTTCCTGACTCCTCAGTGAGAGATGTTAAACTAACAGCTAAACTATGTACAGGGGGCACAAGCTGAATAACAGCCAAGAAAAAAACCACCCAGTGATCTCCTCCTCCTCCTCTGCTCCTGTTTACAACATCCATCTGTCCCTTCTCATCACAGATGGCAACAGGAAGAACACAGCAGCAGTCCGCTCTGCTTACCCTGTTAGTACAAAGAGACACCTGAAAAACATTCCTGCTGCAAGATGGGGCTCCAGCCCTCCTGCAGTGGAGGGATTCTGCCACTTTTGGGAAATATATGGAGTAAAAGGAGTGGGGAAAGGCAAAAGAAAGCATTTGTTCATGGAAACCTTATTCTGTGTGTGCACTCACCTGAAGCTGCTGGCTTGGTGATTTCAAACAAGACTGTGCCAGATTCCATGTCCCGGATTTTGAACCTGGTGAAGTCTATCTTGTAAACATTTTCCTCTGGAGTGCATAAATAATCTGCAGGGGGAAGCAAATTTAAATGAAGGCTGCCCTGAAATACCAGGAATTTCTGGCTGCTCTCTGGAGGCCACACCAGCAGTGAGAGCAGCCCAAATGCATCTCCACTACTGCCTGTTTTAATTCAAAACTGATGTCTCTGAAGACAGTGTCAGTTCTGGAGGCTCACACTGCCCTGCTCAGACAGGACAGGGGAAAGAATTCTCTCCCCCAACACACAGAGGTCATCACCTTTTTCCAACCCTGTGCCAGCAACTTCTGCATCCATTTCCTCCCAGACTAGGCAGCACCTCCATCAAATCCCAGCCTTTCCAGTGTTAAGAGGCTTTGCCTGTTTTAAAAACTGCCCTGTGGCAGAATGCGAGGGCTAAGCAGCTTTGGGAGCTAAGCTGACTGCACTTAACTGGAACAGGAGTGTCCTCCCCTGTGCCACCTCCCTGCTCCAGCCCTCTGCAGACAAAGGGTGGCCTCTCCTCCCCACACCAGGGCTTGTTTTCCTCAGCAGTGAAAATGATGTTGAAGCCTTTCCCTGTGTCAGGAAAACGGGGAGCAGAGCCCTTCCCAGCTGTGAGTATCTTGGAGAGAAAGTCATGGAATCACAGAATGGTTAAGGTTGGAAAAGCCCTCTAAGATCATCAAGTCCAACTTTTCACCCTATGCTGCTGTGTTCACCACTAAACCATGTCCCAAGTGCCACATCCACAGGCCTTTTGAACACTTCCAGGGATGAGGATTCCACTACTAAAATCCCCACAGTTTTGGCCTTCAGCCTTGCTGTGCCCTAGCCAGCTCCTGGCATAGGAATCATCCTCCTCCCTGGGGAAGGAGCACATACAGCACAGATTGAATGCAGCTCCAATAACTCACTTTACCCTGACAAATCTAAAGAAATTATCTATGTAGACAAGCCAGGTCAGCTTTCAAACAACCGCACATTTGATTGATGTAGGAGACTGGTTCTGGAGGTTCCAAGGTGAAAATAATACTTCAACATTCTAATTTGAAACACTTCCTCAGCTACTAATTCCTGCTGTTAATCTGAGCTAGTCACTTATTTCTGTCTGCTTTCCTATTTCTGAAACTCCAACAAATCCATCCATCTGAGGCTCAGTCACTGACTGCACAAAAACAAGTTACAAGTGCTCAGAGCTCAGACCTGCCCATGCCAACCCAACTTCAGCACTGGTCTAAGAAATCCAAGACCACTGTGAGAGACTTCTGAGCTCCTGGGCACGAACACCTGGCACCAGCACTTTCCTAGAAGCCTTTTATTCCTTCCAAATCTCCATAACTTGGAGAACTGTCCAAGTAAGCTCAGTACAAGGAACAGAGGTGTTAAATGTTCTCCCTGGACAGTTTTACTGCTCTCCAACAGCCCCATATGGTGAATTCTCAAAGGAATGCCAAAGAATTTGTAGATGCTCCATCCCTGGAAGTGCTCAAGGCCAGGCTGGATGGGGCTTGGAGCAACCTGGTCTAGTGGGAGGTGTCCCTGCATGGCAGAGGGGATGAAAGTGGATGATCTTTAAGGTCCTTCTTAAGCCAAAACACTCTAAGTTTCTACTCAGAGAGTATATTCTATAAATGGGTGTTCAGGGAGAGGACAGTGTTCAAGGCATCCCTGGCATTTGGCAGGGATTTTCCCTTCCCTATCAACACAAAACAAGGAAAAACGGACACCAACACCCAAACTGTCAGGAAGAGCAAGCTAAAAGCTCGACCTTTTGACTACCACAAGAAAATATAAGCCTGTGTTTGGTCAAATATCCCAAGAACTGCACAAAAATCTTCCTTTTGTGTCTTTAACAGTAGCCAAGAAGACAGGACAGGAATTTAAACCCAGCCCTTGCCTTAGGCCCTGATGTTTAGCATTCCTCAGGGAGATGTCCTGCAATTACACTGTGATTTTAGCCTCTGACACATCAGCCACCCCAATTCCTAACCCGTCCCACAACTTCCCAGCTAGGAGCACCAGCATGCAAAACACAAACTGATGGAAGCAGGCACAGCTTGCCACAGCCCAGCTTCCCCTCCCTCGGCCCATGGCCACTGGCTGTTCCCTGGGAAGGCTGTTGGGAACAGGCAGCAGTCGCCCTGGAGCCCAGGACACCTTCCCTGGAGCACGCTGGCAAATCTGAAGCCGCGTTTGTCTGCAAGTTAATTATTAAGTGTTTCTACTCCTGCAGAATTCCTGCCCATCCAGCACCATGGCAACAGCTTTATCCCCCTCCTTGGCAGCAGCGTTGCTGCAGTAACAGTGTCCATGACTCATCTGGAGCAGAGGAGAGCCAAGCAGAGCCTCCAAAGAAGAGTAAAACCCGGGTAGAATCCCCACCAGGCTCCTACTCATTGATGTTTGCACCCTTACACTGTTATTTTCCAACTCTTTTCGCCCTGATAATATTTTAAACCCTTATTTTTGGGTTTTTTGGGGTTTTTTTGGGTGTTTTTTTTTGTTTGGTTTGTTTTTTTGGGTTTTTTTGTTTGTTTTTTTTTTTAATCAGCATGCCAATGTACAACTGGATGCCATCCGGGAAGATCAGCTGCCAGAATACTGCAATCAAGTGGGTTTTTTTCCTCCTTTAGCAGTGCCCAGTCTCCTAGAAAGGAAAAGAAAAAAGAAAAAAAAAAAAAAAAAAACAGAGGAATATATATTCCCCTCAGTCTGTATTACATTTGTTTCTGCTATTCAATCCTGTTCAAAAATCAATCAAAGTAGCCTCGTGCTGTTTTTTTCCCCCACAGGAGCCTGTGGCTGCACTGGAAGGTCTTACTGGGAATGGGCTCCTTGCAATTGGCAGATCCTTCTGCTTAGCTGAGCACTGTCGGATTTGCTAATCTCATCCCATACACACTTATTTTTAAATTACTGTAGGGCCCAGTTGCCCACACTTCCGTGACTCACTTAAATGTATCATCTGCTTCCCTTATCCTAACTCACTGTCGCCACGATTTGGGGAAGGGAGGCAGCAGCCGTGGTTATTTTGGCTGGGAATGAGGCAGATCAAACCTCCATGGAGGGGATTGCTACAGAGAATGGTGGGTTGGTCTCTCAGGACACAATATTTTCTTGTTTCTTCCACTTCCCCTGAAGCAGGTTGTGCTGCTTCCCTGTTAATAACTGAACCATCATGGTGTGTCCCTGAGCCTTCAGTACTCACCTGATTTAGGGATGAAGGCATGGACACAGCAACACTGCCATGGAAAACCCATCAGAGTGGTTTTTATCCTTAAGAACCCACATTTAGTAGTGTAAAAAAAGAAAAAAAAGGTCACAAAAGAGGAGTACTTCCTACCCATTCCTAAAGACCAGGGAATTGTCATATGCCAGACCTCCATGCTCAAACCCTTCCTGAAAACAATTCACCTGATATTAGCAGCCACTTCTCACTCACACATCGCCATTCCTGATGGTGCCTCTCCAGCTTCTTTCCCATAACCTCTGGATCATGCCCAAAGATCTGCAACTTCCCCCTTTTAGAGACAATTTCTATCTTAAAACCTATCACAGCTGTGAAGAGTTTGGATCACAACCAACACCACTGTGGTGGTCTGAGCAAGCAGCAGAGGTGATTGGCTTCCTGAATCTGGCTCAATTAATTCCTTCCCTTTGTAGGAAAAAGTGATTCCAAAGTGACCCCAAACAGTGGTTTCAGTGGTTTCTAGCTTTGCTCTCAGAATCAGCAGGTGCTCCTTCGCCTGGTACAGTTCTGAGGTGGTACCTCCACTGCCTAATCCAAGGAAGAGAGTTTTTATCCAGGAAACCTTCCTGCCCTCCCAAACTCAGCCAAAATTACAAAATAAACCAGCAGAACAGCCTGGACAATGCCAGCAGGCACTGCCTGTGAACACTGGCACATCCTGAACCCTGGTGCACAATTCCAGGTGTGTATTTTAGCAGCTGGTGTTACAGAGGAGCACAAAAGGTGAGGGATAATGCAGAGCTAAATAACACATGAAAGCAAACAAAGGTGCTTTCTCCTCTGGACCTCTCCCTGTCATTTAAATGCATGAGATCAGGTTTGCTCCTCATCACAGAAAGCTAAAATTTGATCCTGTGTTTCCAAATTCTCTTTGCAACCACCCCACCAGGCCCGTTTTACCACAATTTCATGGGCAATAGGATTCACACTCTTTGTTGTGCTCCTTTCAAGATCCCTTCTCCATCTCTGCAATCAGGAGGAAGCACGTGTCCCCTCTCACAGACACCAGGGATATTTCTGTGCTCATCAGAGTCTAATCTCAGATGGGGCAGCTCCTATTTTAAGGCCTTAAGAGCCCACTAAGGAAAGCAGAGTGCACCTGGGGCAAGAAAAAACTGAAAATTTGGTCCTGGAAATGGGTGTAAATCAGGAGGATGCTGTACAAGAGACTCAGGCAACAGCAGTAACTTGAAACAGGAATTTCTCTCCCCAACAGAGACAACAACAACAATTTAGGGAATGGATGAGAAGGCTCCTGTAGTTATGCAGGCCTATTTCCTAACATGCATTAACCAACAAGGTCAGGAGCTATTTTGAAGCCAACTCCCAAGACATAAGCCAGGTATAAAGCCAAGACAACTACAGAGGAATAGCCAGGAGCTGGAGATTAGGAGATTATCAGATTGAAGAGTCTCAGGAGGAAGCAAAAATAGCCCAGACCCCACGGAGAGGCCGAGCAGTTACGCAGGACACGGAGCAGGACCTGAGGGCAAGGCAGAGCAGGTTTCAGGTGCTATTGATACACCTGCCCAGACAACCTGGGTTCAGTTAAAGAAAAAATAAACCATTTCTCTGCCCTCTGCCTCAGCAGATCAAGCCCTGTGACAGCAAGCCAGCCAGGAAACAGGATCTACTGCTGTAAAATAGATCCCTCCAAGCCAAACCACAGGGTTTGGAGAACCAGAGACCAGGGGGGTTGCACAGGGAGGGAGCAGCTGCCCTCTGACCTAGCACTGGAATTAGGCTGCTGCAGTGTCCCAGAGGGAAAATCCTGCACCAGAAGGATCCCACAGGGGTTTTTCCACAGCAGCACATTTACTGTCAAGGAAGCAGAGGGATTTAGGGCAGGAGGCTCCAGGCTGAGGCACTTCCCAAGGTCCCCAGAGCCCCTCAGTTGCTGAGTCCTACTGCATAGCTCACCAAGCTTTGATTTTTGTGGCAGCCTGCTCGTCTCTTTTTTTCTTTTTTGTTTTTTTTTTCATTTTAGCTAGAGCTTTCCAGACTTCACCCTCTCACAATTAATTTGATCACAGCCCTGCAGCCTGTGGATGGAGATGTTCTTCCCCCATTTCCAAGGCACCCAAACACTTTCTCCTGCCCCCTTTTCATGCTGATTGCATTCAAAGTCTGAAACCACGCGCACAACATCAACTAAATCAGCTATTTTTGGGCTGAGCCAAAGCCAAGCTCTGCCCAGACCCTCAGGCTGACTCCCTCAGCTTTCCTCTTACCTTTGCCACTTCCATCAGGGATGGCCCAAACCCACAACCCTGTGAGAAGGAGGAATCCCACACCACACACACCATGTGTGCTGCCCCTGGGAATCCTACCAGCTCATACTGTGCTGTGAAGACTTTGGGAAACACGGAGCCCTGGAAAAGCTCACAGCCTGTGTGGGATGCTGAGGGAAGGGTCATGGGGAGAGCAGCTTGGCACAGCTCTGGGATATGGCTCTGCAACAAGAAATCAGCACATCAAAACACAGCCACACGTCACAGCCCCGGACAAGGCAGAACAGGGATTTATTAACCTCACAGACACTCTGAGCTCCTAATCAAGTACATTCTCCCCATTAATTGGGGAGGGAAGTCATGGTCCAGGAGCAGCTTTGAAGATGGATTCATGCACAACTGCCTCACATTCCTGTTAATGCCTCCCTCTTTCCTTGCCTATCAAAACTCCATGGATTTGGAAATTGATTTGAACATGAATCCTGAATGGTTGAGCTTTACACGACTTGAACTGCTGAGGCAGAGGGCAGGCAAATGGTTTATTTGGGTTTTTTTCTTTAATTGACTGCAGGAAACTGGTATGGAAGTCCCTCAAGAAGGGTCTGGCCTGCCTAACCCACTGAGGCAGCCATGTGCCAAGCTGGCCTTTAGCTAAAGCTGCCTAGAGAAGTGTCAGAGAAATCCCAAGTGACAGCTCAAGGAAGAGATTACTTTTAGAAATGATTACGTGTGTGCTCCTTATTTTTAGGGTTTGTTTTGAAACTGTTTCCAAGCATATAATCAATGATTTAACCCCTTGGTTTCCTAAAATAAAATCAGGGTCAGAATAAAATGTAACATTTGATCTGGTATTTCAGGCAAAGTATGCAGATGATAAGCAGGGCAGCCTCAGAGGCTGGAGCTTGTCTTTTGTTACACATCTGACTCCTCTGATCCTCTGGCTGCCTCAGTAATTAATTGCAATTTGAACTGAGCTCTGCCCCACTCCTTTGCTAATCTTAAATTAATCACGTCATGAGCTTTTTCCGCTTCTCCCAACCACAGTTGTGTGAGCGAGTGACAAATCTCACTAATTGCAAAGGAAATGGTTCTCCAGCCTTACACCTGATCCAGCTGGAGCAGAGCCAGAACCAGGCTGGCCAGAAGGCCCAGACATCCCAGGGCAGCATCCCAGATCCACCAGGCTGGACCCAGCGTGCCCAGAAACGTTGTGGGCCCGGAGTGGCCGGGGAATTTAACATTGGAAGGACACAGAATGTGCAGGGCAGTTCACACAACTCCCCAGTTAAGCTTATTAGAAGCACATTAAGAGCAGAACCCAGCTGGCTCCTGTGGCTGCCCTCAGAGCCACATCCTGCCTCGCCACCCTCCCAGCCCAGCCACCTCACATTCGGTCAGCTGCACCTACTGGGAGAGCAAAGTCCAGCTGTGCTGCCTGATGGAAAAGATTATTAGGGAGGAATTCTTCCCTGTCAGGCTGCTGAGGCACTGGCAGGGGTTGGGCAGAAAAGCTGCGGCTGCCCCATCCCTGGAAATGTTCAAGGAAAGGTTGGATGAGGCTTGGAGCAACCTCATCTAGTGGAAGGTTGTTGTGTTCCTGTTCTGGGTGAGGCAGTTGGAACAAGGTGGTTTTTAAGGTCCCCTCCAACCCAAACCACTCTGTGCTACAGCCAGAATTCCACCTCTCTCTGGAAACATGGAAAGCTGCTCAGAAACACAGCGCCTGCTCCTGGTGTGAGCATTCCTGAAACACACCTTCCCGTGGTACCAAGCCCTGCTGGGCTTTGGCTGATGAAGCAACCCTAAAACACAGCCAGCCCTCCCCAGTCCCAGGCAGGACACAGTTTAATGCAGTCCAGTTCAGTGTGAGCTGAAGTGCTACTGGCCCACGAGTTTGGATTATCCTCTCTCTGGAACAACAAAGGGCATCCAGGGCACCAGGACGTTTCTGTTGCAGCCCCACCACCAACTCCTCCTTCAACTTCAACCTGTCAAAGACAGAATTGCTGCAACAGGGTGTGGTGTCTGCCCTGACACCCAGCACGTCCAAAAGGTTGGGGCAGCTGTGAACTTCTCTCACACGCCCGGTCCTTCCTCCTCCCCTATCTGAAGCAGAAGAGTGGAACAGTTTCACATCTGCTATTTTCGGCCATCTGTTTTTAAGGGTGTAGAAATTAGCAAAGGCCATAGAATTCCCCAAATAATTATTAGGTGTTAAAGATCTGAAAAATATCCTTTGCTTTCTGTTAAACCCACCAGGACAAAAACAGAGCTTGAGGAGGGGAGTTGCAAAGTGTTCCTGGGTGATAAGATACAATGTGCTCAACATGGATGTACTGTCGTTTACCTGTATCCCCAAACTCACCGAGGGTTTCAGGTGTGGAGAGCATTTCCTGGCTCCCACACATCCAGCAGGACAGGAAGCATTTCCCATGGTAAGCCTGGGACATCGCCACAGTGCCTGGCTCTGACCCATCTGCACCCCTGGTAGCAGCACGTCTCACAGCAGGAGGGGAACACAACATTTTCAAGCATTTCACATCCTCCCTGTGCTCCAGAGCACTCTGACCTGGGCTTGGAAGAGGCAGACAACAACCAGCTCTGCCCCAAGCCTGGCTCACCAGCTTAGCAATCCCTGCTCCCTGGGAAGGCAGGAGCTTACCAAGAGCCAGCACCGTCCATCCCCATTGATGCCACACGAGGTGACAGCAAGGGTGTGGGTGGCCCTGTCCCCTCCAGACAGCCCCGGTGAGGGCAAGGACACGGAGGCTGCCATGAAGTGAGCACGCAGTGCTTCACACGGCCACGGCTGGGATTCACCATCCAACTGAGGATGCTGGCAGGATGCTTCAGTGCCTGCTGCGTGCTGTCCCTGCTACAGGCAGGGGATTTCTGGGCAGTGAATCACGCAGCTGCACCAGCAGAGCAGCTCAGCTCGCAGAAGGGCACCCAAGGGACCCCAGCAACAGCAGTCCCTCTCAGAGGAGCCTCTGTAAGCCCTTCCTGAGGGTCCCTGCTGGGCTGTCCTCATCCCATCCTGCTCACACAGCAGCCTCACGGGGCTGCCTGCACGCACCAGCACCCACAGCCGCATCCTTCCTCTCCAGGGCTCGTCACAGCCCGGCCTGTGACACAGAGCTGGCTTTGAGGCCAGAGCGCTGCGAGGCACAGGGAGCACGGCCAGACCCCAGGCCAGCCCCTCTGCCCTGACAGCCCAAGGACTTTTTGGGACACCAGGGCAGATTGTTCCTTGGCATTGCTGGCCTGAGGCACAGGCAGTACCATGGAATGGTTTGGGTTGGAAGGGACCTTAAAGACCCTCTGGTTCCAAACCTCTGCCAGGGGCAGCGACACCTTCCACCAGCCCAGGTTGCTCCAAGCCCCTTCCAACCTCATCTTGAACCCTTCCAGGGATAGAGCAGCCACAGCTTCTCTGTGCCAGGGCCCCACCACTCTCCCAGGGAGGAATTTCTCCCTAATATCTAATCTAAGCCTGCTCTCTATCAGTGTGAAGCCATTCCCCCCTGTCCTGGCCTTTCCCCAGCCCTGCGTGCTGCTGTCCCGAGCTCTTCTGCCAAGCACAACAGCCCCTCCAGCCACACACTCCCACCCAGCGCCTCCAAGATGCCCCCAAGACCACGGGTGCTAAACTGGAGAGGGGGAAAATGGGTTGGGGGGCTGCTATGAAGTCCCCCCCTGCTGTGGCCAGGGATCCAGCCCATCCCATTGCCGTGGGCACAGGGTGGGAGCAGACACAGGGAATGGGGTGATGGGGAGAACAGCAAGGAGCATCCCAACAGCGACCTTCGAACAGAGTTGGGGGGCTGCATCCCCAGCTCCGGGCATTCCCCTGTCCTTCCGATGGTCCCCAGCCCCCGGGTGGCACATCCCGGTGCGGGCTCTGTCCCCTGCCGTGCTGCATCCCCACTTCTCGTCTCCCGGGAGGGGGGACCGCTTCCCCTTCTCCCTCTGGGTTAGCCCCCTTGAAAGGGGGAACGGCTCCTCTTTTCCCCCCGCTTTAGACCCTTCGGAGAGGAGGACCGGCTGCCCTTTTTCCACCGGGAAAAGCCCCAGAGGGACACGGTCCCCATCCTCCCCCCGCGCCATCCCCGGCACGCACCGCTGGTGACCCGCTGCAGCCCCAGCACGTCGTCGGGCCCGATGAGCGCCTTTCGGCCCAGCTCCTCCTCGGTCCTGGCCGCCGCCGCCCCGGCCCCGCCGCTCTTCTTCACCTTCATGGCCCCGCCGCCGCCGCCGGTGTGAGCGGCCCCGGCCCCGCTGCGCGCCGCCGCACCGGGAGGGGCATCGCCATCACCGCCCCCGGCCCGCCCCCGGCCGCGCAGCACCGCCCGGCTCCGCGGGAAGGGGGAGGAACACGGGCAAAGAAGGAAAGCGGCCTCTCCACGCTGCTCCCAGGGGCTCAGGGCAAACCCTTCCTGCTGGAGGAGGCTGGGGTCTCCCCTCCTGAGAACCCCCCGCCATGGGGGTCAGCCCCGCAGGTGAGGTGAGGACAGACCCCGCACCTGGCCCAGGGCAGGGGGACACCCGCCCCAACCACCCTGACCGACACACGACCGGCCCCGCTAAGGTGGGCTGCCCCCGGGGGCTCCGCACCCATGGACGGGATGGACTCCAGGAACTGCCCCCCCAGGAACTGTTCACCCTTCCCAACTAAGTATTTTCGGCTAAATACCCATAAGACAGGAGCCAGAGCCCATAAAGCAATGGAGTGGGGGCACGAAAGCTGGGCCAGGGGAAGGCAGGGCGATAGGTACCCCCAGAAGACTACAGCAGGTTCACACAGCCCCACATCAGCCCCCCACAGAACAGGGGGTTCTTTATTTACACAGCAGCTTCTGATTACAGCACCAGGCTGGGAGTGCACAAAGGCAGCACCCTCCCTCCCCTCTCTGCCTTTGTGGGTGCAGGAGGGCTCAGCACCCAAAGTGAGACCCCTTCCCACCTTCCAAAGCAGCCCCTCTTCCCACTCCTGCATCCTGGCCCTGGCACACCCAAGCCAAGCAGCCAAGCCTGGACCCTGGGGTGTCTTTCTGGGCCATGAGTCTGTGACAACAACACCCCACAAGGTGGGGACAGCCCCAAGCCAGGGCACCATTGCTCAGTCCATCTTGGTGGGCTCCTTCTTATGCAGCCTGGTCTCCCGGACAATCTTGGCCAGGGATAGGAGAATTGGAACAGCCATGGGCAGGAAGAGCGGGATGTAGATGGCAAATTTCTGGTCGTCAGGGAAGTAGAGGAGATGGAGGAGAGATGGGTCAAAGAAGGCCCTCTCTGAGGAGGTGACAGCCTCCTTGCTGGCCTGGAAAGCTGCGAGCAGGTGGCCCAGGGACAGCTCGGTCACAGCGCTCTGGACCGACGCCACTGCCCGGTACACCTGTGTGGGCACAACACCAAGGGTCAGTCCCTGGCCAAGGAGGACAACAGGGACACTCAGCCCCCTCTGCTCCCCACTCAGGGTGCCCCAGCCCTACCTCAGAGGCAACATCATCCTTGATGACGATGTTCCCAATCTTGTCCAGGAGCTGGGCCAGCGAGGTCAGGGTGGTGGACACGGTGGCAATGTTCTCCACGGTGTGGGCCCACAGCAGGTGGTCCAGCTCCCAGTCAGCCAGCCCCTCATTCCCTGGGCTTTCCAGCAGGAACTCAGGGGGCACCTCTTCCCAAGACAGCCCAAAGAGTAACCTGGGAGTAGAAGGGATGTTCCCAGCCCACATCAGAAGCCTTCATTCCCACGAGCTCCCTGCTCTTCTTCCCTGTTGTGTTTAGTCCCAATCCTGCCTAATAGTCTCCTGGAAGTGTGGCATGATAAGCCAAGCCTCCTTCTTGGGGAGATGAGAGATGTGCCAGCATCCCTGGCCACAGAGCAGTGACGGCTAGTAGCCAGTACCTCAAAGGCCACAAAGAGCCACCCTCAGCCTCCCAGAGCCCACAGAGGGAGGACTGAACAAGCTGTTTGGCTACAGCCTGTTCTGACCCCACTGATTTCCACAGACGCCTGGGGAGGGAAGAGCACATCCTCACCGGAGCTGGGCCAAGAAAACCTCCATCACTCGTGCCATGTCCACATCCACATGCAGAGGGAGAGAGACTTGGGGGGAAGCAGGGGCTTCAACGTTGTAAACCTGCAGGAATGTGTGTTAATGAGGCATAGACAGGGCCTCAAGGCCAACAGATGGGAACGGGGAGCCACCACCTTGTCCCAGCACTGCCAGCACTCCCATGGTTCCCATACCATGATGCCACCCCAGCGAGGGCTGTGGAAGGCGTTGGTGCTCACTGGGGCTCCATCCTTGTCCTGGATGTACAGAGGGGAGTGGGAGCGCTCTGGCACATAGAGCAGGAAGTTCAGCACAGGATAGAGTGAGGCAGCACTGGAGCCTGCAGTGGGACAGAGTCACAGAACTCTTGTGGCTGGCAGGGACAGCAAGAGCAGCCCACAGCCCAGCTCCTCCTTCACAGCCACCCCAGCAGCTCTCACATGGGCTGGGAGGAAAGGGAGCCACGGTCCCATGAGACAGATCCCAGTGAGCCACGAGCACAGTGCTCACCCAGACGGGCCTCCACGGGGTTGATGACGTGTGGGAGGCTGTGAGCACTCAGGAGGAAGCTGGAGGACTCCTTGTCATAGCGTGGTGTCACTCCTAGGACGGCATAGTACAGGATCTGCAGGCACACAAGGGACACGTTGCTGGCAGAGAAAAGCATCCCAGGGAGGTCAGGGCTGGGCTTTCCCCACCATCTCTCCCAGCCCTCACCTGTGAATCCACAGAAAAGTTGGCCAACAAGCTTAGTTTGTCCAGGACAGGCTTCACGAAGCGGTTCACAGCCCCCTCGATGTCCCAGTCCACGGTGTGGGACTTGGGGTCAGGATTCAGCAGGCTGAAGGTGATCTCATACCCTGCAAGGACCCACAGCCTGTGAGCCACCGAGGCTGTGACAGAGCTCCCAAGAGCAGCAGGGCCTGTCCCCTCCTCCCTGGCCCACCCCAGTGTGAGGTGACACCAACAGAGCAATCACAGCCCAACCCTGGCCCAGAACAACGGCTACAGACCAAGGGATCTGTTAGCCCAGAAGACATCCAGGGGTGCCACAAGCAGAGCAGGAATGGCACTTCCCCAGGAGCAGGCAGCATTCCCGAGGCCAGGGAACAGGGAGGGATGGCACATCCATACCAAGGCTGGATTTCAGGTTCCGCCGTGCGTCAGGGCTGAGCTGACCGTCGGGCACACGGTCTGAGAGGGCGGCGGCGATGGAGCTGGCCGTGAAGGACATCACCTGTGTCACCTCCCGCAGCCGGGCCTGCAGGGCAGCCAGGCTCCCCCCAGCCCTCACCAGGGCGCTGCGGTGCTTCCCCACATACACATCGATGCCCTGGGGATGGCACGGGGTGAGGGCTGGGAGCAGCACCCTGAGAACAGCACAGTGCCACCTGTGACATGTGCCACCTCCCAGGGGTGAAGCACGCAAAGGCTGGCACCACAGGGTGCTGCTCCCTACCTGAGGCAGGAGGGAGGAGGTTTCAGGGACCACGTACATGGTCAGAGAGCCCAGGGTGGTGTCCTGCAGCGGGTACAGAGCAGCATCAGCCTCTGGGGAAGATGGAAGCACTGGCAGGGTTGGGAATTTCACGCCAATCCCTCTCTCACTCTGACACAAAGCAAAGCGTGTTCCTTGCTCTGCTAGCCTCAGGAAAAGGAGCTCCCCAGCAATCCCCCACTCCAATACCTCGTGCAGTCGCCGCAGCCAGTGCTGCCTCCTCCTGAGCCGTGGTGCTGCGATAGCGCATCTCATAGCGGGACGTGACGCTGGTTCTCACTGTGGGGCAGAAAACCTGAGTGAATCTGCTGATCCCAGGCCCCTCACAGGAGCCTGGTGCTCAGAGGGACAAGGGACAATCCCGGGGGGGACACACGGCACGAGGTCCTTTGGGTGCCAGTGGGATGAACCACTACGGGACGTAGTAGCATCACTGGTTCGTACTGGTAGTGAGACAGCCCCACACCAGCCACTCATCCCACCCTCCGAGGCCTCCATCGTCCCCATCCCCAGGCGATGGAGCTGCTCCCTTCCCTGCAGCACCCTGGGACCTCAGTGTCCCAGCCCCTGCTCCCGGCACTGCCAGCTCAGGGCAGGGTGATGCTGGTGAAGGGGGCTCGGGGTCCCGGGAGCTCCGGGCTGCCGGGGACTGAAGCCACGGGCAGGGACCCCCACGAAAGGACGAGGTCATCCATGAGGAACAGACGGGGCAGGGACAGACAAGGGGGTCTCTCACGGTTCACGGAAATCTCCATCTCCTGCACGTCCCTGAAGGGCAGCGGCCTCGGCAGGTCCCCGGGCACCGATCCCGGGCCGAAGACCACGGCCATGGGCACCACCAGCTGAACCTGCACAGGAACAGCGTTAGCCCGGGCTCCCGAGCCCCCAGAGCCGCCGCCCCCGGGCCCGCCCGGCTCTCACCGGCTGCTGGCCGAGCCCATCGATGTCTGCGTAGGGCAGGGCAGCGCGGTAGGTCTCGGTCGTTTTCCACCACAGCGGCAGTCCCAGCACCACGGCGATGGTCGCGAAGGACAGGGCGGCGCGCCGGCCCCGCGCCCGCTCTGCAGGGACAGCTCTCAGCACCAGCCCGGCTCCTCAGGGAGCCGGGGGACAGCGACCAAACACCAAGCATCCGCGCCCACCAGTACCTGCCTCATCCGCCGCCATCGCCGCCGCCGCCACCATCTTCACTTCCTGGCCCAGCCAGGGGGCGTGCCCTGCGCCAGCCCAGCCAATCAGAGCTCAGAACACCTAAAGCACCCAATGGGCGCGGCGTGCGCCGCGCGGCGGCACAGACGGGCAGGCAGCGGAACCAATCAGAGCACGTATCAGCCGTGAGGCGGCGAGCCATGCCCTCTACGAGTGCCGCGGAGGGACATGTGGCGGCGCCTCCCGTGGGCACCGGGAGGACAGGAGCTCCTCACCCGCCCCATCGCCCTTAAAGGGAGCCCACCCACCTCCTGCCAAGCTCACGGAGCCTCACGATGCGTGTGGGCGGGCTGAGACCCAGCACAGCTCATTGCGTAAGTGAGCACAACACGCTGCCGGTGATGCCCGGAGCGGGAGGGGGGAGCAAGAGCTCCGGGGTGCCCCGCGACGAGGAAAGAGGCGGCACAGCGCTGTCTCTACCATTTATTCGTTGTTAGGCTATTTGGTACACGGGGTGCACACGGCGAACACAACACAGGCGCCCCAAGGGCGGCAGCGACCAGGACTGCAAAGCTACGGCAGGGCAGGGGCACCCCCAGGCCTCCCCTCCTGCCCCCCACGCGGCCTGCCCTCCTCCCCTCACGGCCCGGCCGGAGCCCCCGGCCAAAGGGGCACCCGGGTGGCCCCCCCCAGGGCCCGGCTGAGCCGGACCCCTCACTCCATCTGCGGACATCCCGCGGGGCGCTCCCCCCTTCCCCTCCCCGCGTGGCGGCTCCCCTGGGTGGCTGGGGTGGAAGCGGGGTGTGAGCGGTGGCGGGGAGGGGCCGGGACGGGGGCCGGGGCCGGTGGGGTGCCCGGCCGGGGCTCAGTACGCGTGGTTGGCCACGTAGAGGGACTGCCCGGCAGCCCCCGAGTTGTCCCCGCTGCCCTCGTACTTGCCCAGCGCTGCCAGCCCGTTCACCTGTGGAGGAAGGAAAGGTCAGTGGTCATGATGGGGTGTCACTCAAAGTCCCCAAGTCACTGGGAACACACCCTTCAGGGTCCCCCAGCTCATGGGGACACCTGGGGGGCAGAGCCCAGGGATGTGGCTCTTGGCACCCCTCATTCCCCTATGGGAACATAGCTCTCAATGTCCCCCCCCAGAGACAGAACTGTGTCCCTTCCATGGGAACCATGGTCCTTGCATCCCTTGTCCTACGGGGCACAGCCCTTGGTGTTTTCTCTCAGCGTGTGGGACACAGTCCTCAGCCACCCCTCCTCCCATGGGCACACAGTCCTTGGTGTCCCCAGCCCTGGGCACTCCCCTCCCAGGAGGGCCACCCCCATCACCTCTGCACGCTTCACAAACTCCTCGGTGGCAGCATCAGCGTTGTCCTTCTGCCCACGCCAGGCGCTGAGCGCCGACGCCTGCAGCGCCCGCCCGTAGGAGAAGGTGAGGGCCCATGGCCGCACCAGCGGGCACGTGTTGATGGCATTGAGGTTGATGGAAGCCTCCTCCTCACTCTGACCGCCAGACAGGAAGGTCACACCTGTGGAGAGCAGCGTTATGGCACAGGAGGGGACACAGGGTATCGCTCTCCTGGTCTCTGCCACGTGCCACGGCTGGTACCTGGCACAGCGGGGGGCACGGTGCGGCGCAGAGCGGTGACAGTGGCCATGGCGATCTCCTCCGGGCTGTACTTGGTGGGGCAGGAGTGCCCAGGGGTCACCATGTTGGGCTTCAGCAGGGTCCCCTCCAGGTAGATGTGGTGGTCACTCAGTGCCTTGTAGACAGCTGCCAGCACCTGGGGAGGACAGGCAGCGTGGAGTCCCCTGGCCTGGCATGGCACAGCACGGTGCCCACCCTGCTGCCACCCCACCACTCACCTTCTCCGTCACGTACTGGCACCGCTTCAGATCATGGTCACCATCAGGCAGGATCTCCGGCTCCACGATGGGCACGATGCCGTTCTGCAAACAGCACAACAGCAGTTGCCATCACAGTGATGTCCCTGGGCACCCCTCAGCCCCATGGCTACGTGGGACAATGCTCAGCCTCGAGGCTCAAGGCCCTCCTTGGTGGTGATGCCCAGCCCCATGGGGGGATGCCCAAGCTGGGAGGGTGAGTTCTGGGCCCTACAGGGTAATGTGCAGGTTTGTGAGGTGCACGTAGCAACGCCTGGCCCCATAGATTGACGCCTGACCCTATGAGTGATGCCCGTGCCACGGGGCAATGCACCATGTCCACCCACGTGAGGTGTTACCCAACACGGGTTATGTCCAGCCACTGGGGATGATCCCCAGGGATCATCAGCACTGCACAGGCGCAGTTCTGAGCCTCACAGATGTGTGCCCACCTCCGTGGGGCAATACCTGCCCACACAAGTCAATACCCATCCTACAGGTCACTGCCCACCCTGTGGGGCGATGGCAGCAGGCACGTACCTGCTGGCAGATGCTGGCATAGCGGGCCAGCACATTGGCGTTCTCCATGATGGCAAGCGAGGAGGGAGTGTGCTCGCTGATCTTCAGCACGCAGCGCCACTTCGCAAAGTCTGCCCCATCCTTCTTGTACTGGGCACAGCGCTCCCACAGCCCATCCAGACCTGTGGGGCAGCACGTCAGCCCCACAGCCACAAATCCCATCGCCCCAAACCCTCCAGCCCCAAACCCCCTGGCTCCAAACCCCACAGCCCCTGCTACACCTACCCTGCGTGGTGGTCTCGCCATCGGTCCCGGCCAGAGGAACAACACCCTTGTCCACCTGTGGAATGAGAGGAAGGCGTTGCTGAGCCTCACCAGCACCCCCAAGCACCCTCAGCACCCCACAAACCCACCAGGACACCCCCCACACCTTGATGCCCACAACGATGCCCTTGTCCTTGATCATCTGGACGAAGGGGGTGCCATCATCAGCCTTCTGGTACATGGTCTCGTGGAAGAAGATGACGCCCCCGATGCATTTCTTCACCCGGCTGTCGGCGCTGAAGAGAATCTGGCGGTACAGCCGGCGATTCTCCTCCGTGTTTTCCACCCCAATCTGGTTGAGGCGCTTGGCCATGCTCCCTGCAGGCACCCAGCACCCTCATCAGCCTCCATCCGGTGTAGGGAAAAGGGGTGGCGGGACAGAGTTCGCCCCCCCAAAACTGACCTACGGACTCATCGGCCGCCAGGATGCCCTTTCCTGGGGCCACGATCCGCTGCGCGATGTCCGACAGCTCCTTCTTCTGCTCTGCCGTCAGCGCGGGGTGTTGGTGCGTCATGGTGGCGGTGGCTGCGAGCGGACGGGGACTGAGTCACGCAGCAGCGGGGCGACACCCCGAAACCACACATAGCCCCTTCCCCGGGGAGCGGGGACCCCCGCGGGGCCGGCAGCCCGGCCCCACCGGCCAGGGCATGTTGTATAAGCCTCGTGGCAGGGATCGTGGAGGATGCCGGGCAGCTCCCAGCCATTTTGCTGCCTGCCAGCCCGCCCCCAGCCCAGCCATCTTGAGGGAGCGCAGCTCCGCGGGGACCCGCGCAGGACACGAGGGGACCGGGATGGGGGTACCCTGGGGATGGGAATACCCAACGAGGAATGGAAACAGCCCGGGGATGGGGGTGCGGCGATGCGGAAATACTCCGGGAAAAGGGGAAAGAGAAACCCCAGGAAGGCACTACCTGAGTCTGGAGTTACCCGGACTTTGGGGTACCCCGGAGACAGAGATACTCAATAGTCGGGAATAATCTGCGGGGAGGTTACGCGGGCGATGACGATAACACGGGGATGGGGATACAGGGGGGACGGAAATAGCCCGGGAATGGGGGACGGAGCCGCCCCAGGGCGGCACAACCCGGGCATGGAGGTACCCAAAGTTTGGGGTACTCCAAGGATGGTGATACCCCGGGGCTGGCGCCGTCGCGGGGCCGGTGATGCCCCCCAGGAGCCGGGGCGCTCGATCCCCCGGCCGGTACCGTAGAAACTCGAGCTCCGCCAGCGCAGGAGGAGTATCCTGGGTACCCTCAAATCCCCAATACCCCCATGCCCGGGGGTCTCTCTGCCCTGGAGCCTCCCAGCGCGGAACGACCCCCGGGATGCCGCACGGAGACACCCGGGAGGCTCGGCGGGACTGCCGCCTCCTGCCGCCGGGACCCCCCGGCTGTCCCCCCAGCAGCTCCTCCCGGCCCCCCGGCTCTCCCCGACCCCCGGCTCCCCCGTACCGTGTAGGGCGGCGGAGGCGACGAGTACGGACTGCGGGCTGCGCGCTCTGGCCCCGCGGTAAATGTGGCTGCGGTGCCGCAGAGCTACGTGACCGGCGGGGCGGCACCGGGCAGGACCGGCCCCACGCCCCGCCCCGGCCCGCCACCGCCCGCGCCCCCCGCCGGCTACGGCGCCCCCCCCGGCGGGGTCGTGCCCCCCGCTGGCGACAACCCCGCGCTCCTGGCGACCCTAAAGTGACAATCCCAGGCTGGGGAGCCCACTGTATCACCCCTTTGCAATGTTTTTCTGGTGATGGGGACCCCCTCTGTGCCCCCCCTGCCAACGCTCAGGGACACAGCTGAGTCACCCCCTGTCATTAGAAGGCCCACTCATGCCAGGCACTCCACTGTGCCATCTGCAATTGCTGCTGGAGACCCCTCTGTCCCACCACCTCTGCTTGGTTATGGGCAGGGACCTCTGACACCCCCCTGCTGTACCCCCCTGTTGCTACTGCCAACTAAGGACAGCGACCCCTCTGTGTCACCCCCAAGCTGTGCCCCCCCTATTTCCACTATTATCTAAAAACAGACTTTCCCTTCATCACCTCTGGGCCAGGGACCCCCTTGTCCCACCCCCAGGCTGGGGACACTGTTAACTGTGCAGGATACCCCGTCTGGGTCACCTCTGTGTCCAGGAGCCAGCAGCACTGAGCACCAGACCCTCCAGGACAGAGTGGGGACACTCACAGGAGACCAACCCCCCTAAAAAACCACCCGCAGCCGGCACAGGGACAATACCAGTGTCCCCACTCGCCCCACGGGGACGGCTGCCAGGGCCCCGCTGTGCTGAATCCCTCCGTAAAAGGAGGCTCAGCCGCCCTGCGTGGCCCTAATCCAGGGAAGGGAGCACATTTCCCTGCATCCCAGAGCCGGCCCCCCCCACCCCGCTGCCGGCCTTGCACCTTGGGAGGCTGTACCCGACCCCGCGGGGTCACAGGGCAGGGAGGAAGGCAGTGCCAGGGAGCAGAGAGCACTGCTTCCCCACGAGCCACCCACGCACCCAGGACATGGAGGCACAGCCCCAAACATTTCCCGGGTAGATAAATCGGTGCCAGCGCCCCACGTGTCACGGCACCGCCCCACGCAGAGCGGCAGGGCTGTGGCAGAGGGCAGGGGAAGGTGATTTCCATCCCCCTTGGGCAGGAGAAAGAGGCCATTAAAAACCAGAGCACTTGTTGAAGTGCTGCTATTTTGGGCCATCGCAGGGGAGGGAAGGTACTGCGTGGTCCCCATGGTGGTGGGGAGCATCCTTGGGGTCGGGAACACCGGGAGGGGGATCCCGCAGGAGCTGCCCCAGCAGGGAAGAAGGGAGGTGAGGTTGGAGCTGTGCTGGGAGCTGGGGAAGCTGGGGAGCCCCTAAGGGAGCCCCCCCCCCCGCCCTCCATGCAACAGCGGCGACCAAAGGGGGTTGGGAGCAGGAGTTGGCAGAGCTCCCGGCGCTGGCTGAGCCATGGGATGCTGCATGCTGGAGCCAGGCTGGGAGGGGGAAACATCCCCGTGCAACAGGCGTGTGCCCACAGCCCCGTGATGAGGGTGCAGGATCCAACCTCTGGAACCATCCTTGTGATAAGATGAGGAATCCAGCCTTTGGAACAAGTCCCACGCAACAGGCTCGTGCCCGCAGCCCCAGGATGCGGTGCAGGGTCCAGACAAGCCCCTGCAGAGCAGGGTACAGAGGGAATCTAGGGCAGGAGGAGGAGCAGGGAGCAGGGGAGGGAAGCTGGCTCAGCCCGGGCACTCTGGCTGCTGCCGGGGCCACAGGGTGGGAGCCTGGGGAACGCGGTCCCTTATTGAGAGCAAACACTGGCAGAGAGGGGGGGATGTGTCCCCCGCCAAGGAGAGGCCCTGGGGTGGCAGGGAGCTGTGCCCAGAGCCCCGTGACGGAACAGGAGCAACCAGCACAGGCTGGACAAGTTGTCCCCACCCACAGCATCAGGAGCTTCCTGAATGCACGCAGCAGGCAGGGTAAACGCCAACACTTTATTCAATAAATAATTACAACATTAACAGGAAAGGTTTCAGGCTACAGGCTACAGCGGCTCAGCAGCTTCCTTGCTGGCTGGCTTTAGGCCCAGGTAGCACAGCAGGCCCTGGAGCTCCTGGCAACCCAGAGCCACCTCAGGGGCAGCAGACAGGACCTGGGGACAGCAGCAGGAATAGTGTTTGAGTTGGTGACCTCCTAGTCACAGCAAGAGTGAGAAATAAACTGTAAATCTCACCTCTTTCATCTTCTCCTGCATCTCCTCGTGGGTCCTCAGCACTTTCTGGGTATCATGGAGCTTCATCTCCAGCCCTCGGACCTGTGGTGGTGGGAGATGCCCGTCAGGACTCTGCTCCAAACTTGGGCAGGGACCAGCCCAGAAGGGAGAGGGGCCCCTGCCCGTGTCAGGAGGGTTGGAAGTAGGTGACCTTTGTGGTCCCTTCAAACCCAAACCATTCTGATTCTATGACTGGAGCCAGGGCAGCCCCTTGAGGCTCCCCATACCTGTTCCAGGTACTTGTCAGTGAGTCGCTTGTTCTCAGCCTCTTTTTCCACGAACAGCAGCCGCAGTTTATCCACCTGCAAAAGGAGCAAGCCCTGCTGAGATCCCTGTGGGGGAAAGCTCTGAAGTGGGGGACAGGGTGTGAGGAGCAAGGTCTGAAGAGGTCTCCTTGTCCATGGTGGGGTGACATGAGGAGCCCTCAGCCCTGCAGCTCCCCGGCCTCACCTCCCACCGCAGCATGACGCGCTCCTGGACATTGGCAGTGTCCACCTGGTGCTCCTTGCCCTTCACCTCCTCCCACAGCACCTTGGCCTCTGTCTCTGCACGCTGGAGCAAGCGCTTCAGCTCGGAGACTTCTGCCTTCAGCCTCTACAGGGGAAAAAGGGATGCTGGGAGAGGTCCTGTGCCCAGCAGCCCCCCGAGGTGCTGCCCACCCATGCCCCCATCACACACCATGACTTCCCCACTCTTGTCAATGAGTTGCAACATCTTCTCTTCCTGCTGTTTCACCACGTCCTGCAGCTCCTTCTCATTCTGACAGGGAGGAAGAAGCAGGGTCAGGCAGTGCCTAGCCCTGGCCACCCTCAGCACCCAGAGCGGGTTTTCTCATGTTGGAAGAGGCCAGACAAGCCAGGAGTACCCACGGGGCATCACCAGATTTCTTCATGTCCTAGATCAGTGCCTGTCCCAGTTTGGCTCTGCCCTGGGGTGAGTGCTGGCCCACTTCTGGCTTACCTCAAGCTTGGTCCTCAGTGCCTTGTTCAGCTTGGCAATGGTGGCAGCTTGGGCATCCACCTTCTCCTGGCTCTCAGCTGTCACTGTCTCCAGGCGGAGCTGCAGGTCAGTGCTGGGAGAGGACAGGGGTGGTGAGTGGGTCAGGACCACAGCCAAGCACAGCACCAGGTACCAAACCCGCTCCTGGGCATGCCCCTGGGCCCATGGTGAGAGAAGACATCTGGTCCAGCCCAGCCAGCTGGAAAAAACCCATCTAGCCATGACATGACATCTTGACACGAGCCCACTCTGAACTCACATCTCCATCTGCAGTGCCCTGAACTCGCTCTGCTCCAGTTCCTGGATGCGGGAGCTCAGCATGGCAAGGTTGGAGACCACAGCTCTCAGCTCCTTCACACTCTCCAGCAGAGTGTCCTCAGGATCTGCAGGCAGGAAAGAGCCTCATGAGCAGCACAGAGGGAACATCAGCCTCAGGACACACAAAGGAAGCCTCATCCCTCTGCACAAACAGCCCTGCAGCTTCAGAGCAAGGTCCCAGCCCCAGTACCTATTGGCTTTGGCACAGATGCAAGTTTGTCCTTGGCAACTGTACTCCCACTTCTGGTGGTTTCATTGGCATCTGTGAGAAGAGAGGACAGTAGCTGTGCCCAGCCCTGCACATCCCCCAACACAAGAGGGAGCAATCCCCATCCTGGGACTCCCCAAAACCCAGAGAGGGGGTGCCAGCTCACCTTTCCCTGCCACAGCTTTCAGGACGCTGCCCACGAAGGAGTTGCCGGCACGGTGCGGGGTGCGGCACGCCGGGGTGTGGAAGGCTGGGGTCCAGGCACGGCGTGGGGTCTGCCAGCCTGGGGTCCGGGGGCCTGGGGCCCAAACTTTGCTTCTTGATGGAGCATCATCATCATCCTTCAGAGGGGACAGAGAGTACAGCACCAGAGTGCAGCTTGTGACTTGTCCCAGCAAGCACAGGATCTCAAAGCCATGCCATGGAGAGCCACAAATGTGTGACCCGCCCTGGGCCATCCTATCGTCCTTGCCCCCAGCACAGGGCTCCTACCTGCTCTTCCAGAGCAGCCTTGAGGCAGTCAGCAAGCTCCTGCAACCGCATCTTGCTCTCCATAATGTCCGTGGAGCACCAAGAAACTTTGTTCCTCTTTGTCTGCAAGCTGAGGAGCTCAGCCTTGGTGCTGTCCAGCTCCTTGCTGAGGGCAGCCTGCTCTTCCCTGTGGGATGGCATCAGCCTCAGCAGGAGCAGCATTTCCCTTCCTCGATGTGGGATGGGGACATGCCTGTCTCTCACCATGAACCAGCAATGGTGCAAATCCCACAGATGTAGGCAGCTTCCCTCAAGATGGAATCTGCTGGCCTTCCCCACAGCCTCTCCCCCCCACCTGGGCTACCACACTTGGCTGGAGCAGCAGTGGCCGTGGTCAAAATGTCCCCTCTGACACCCAAGGAAGGGCTTGATTTCCCAAAAATAGAGGGGCTTAAGTGGAGCTGGTGAGTGGGGCAGTACCGCAGGCGTTGGTGGGACTCCATCAGCTCCTCATGCTGCAGAACACGCTCCTGCAGCGTGGCCAGCGTGGAGTTCAGTCTGGCCTCCACCTCCAGCAGCTGCGTGCGGCACACTTGGTTCTCCTGATCCAGGAACTGTAAGAGGGTGGGGGGCACAGTCATGAGCAGCCAAGGAGAGACCCGAGGGGGCTCATTGGGACGCCCAGCACAGACCCTCCCATGCCTCAGGGTGCTGTTTCTAATCAGGGGCAGCTTTATCCCAGCAGCCCAAACCCTACAAACCAGTTTACTGGAGACATAGGACAGGCTGGGGGACAGCTGTATTTCCCTGCAGGGGAAATTTATCTCCAAGAAAATGATCTCCAAGAGCTGCCCAGCCCCCTCCTTGGGAATCCCTGCAGGGCAGGATGAAAAGCTGCGCTACGTGCGGGATGTCAACCGCCCTCACAAGCTCATCCCCCTCCTTAGGAGGGCTAATCCTGCTCCTGGCCATCTGCCAGCCTTCCCAGAGAGGCCATGACGGGGGCCAGCAGCACGTGATGTGCGGGCAAGGTCAGGCAACTCCTACCTCACCGCACTCGGTGGCCTCCCGCAGCTCCTGGCACAGCTCCTTGCACTGCTGCTTCAGGGAGTTCCTCTCCTGCGCCAGCCTGAGGGGATGGGATGGGATCAGGGGGTGCTGTGTTTTGGGGGCCAGAGGTGGGATGGGGCTCAGGACATCAGGGCTCAAACCCACTGGGCCATCTCCTCCCACTGCTTCTCGTTCTCCTGCTGCAGCGCATCCCGCTCCTGCTCCATGCTAGTCAGATTTATCCCCATGGAGCTCAGGTCTGTGAGGGACAGAGTTGTTAGCAAGGGGGGACAGAGGCAGTGGGGATGGGGCAGCTCCAGCCCCCACGCCTCCCACCCCCTACCTTTGCCCAGGAGTGAGTTGGCCACTGTCAGCTGCTCCAGCTGTGCCTGTGTGTCCTGCAGGGTCACCAAGGTCTGCTCCAGCTGGCAGGATGCCTGTGGAGACACAGTACTTGCTCTGGGGTGCTCTTCCCCATGGGGTATTCTCACACCAAGGGTGCCCCAAATCACCCTGCATCTCAGACACCTCATAGCACTGAGAGGATGCGCCCCTGTACCTCCTCCTTGGCTTGAAGAGCTTCTTCTGCTCGTTTCTTTGTGGCAGCCAGCTCCTCCAGGCAGCTCTGCAGCTTGCCATGCACACGCTCCAACAGGGCATGGGACTGGGATACCAGGGCCCTCGTCTGCTCCCGCTGGGAAGGGAGACAGCACCAGGCAGAGCTCAGCATGGCACTGCCCTGCTGTATGACCAGGGACACGGCACGGCACCCAGGGCACAGAACACTGGCAGGGCAGCAAGGGGTTGAGCCCCCACAGGACACCCCTCACCTCCTCATCCAGGGCCCTCCTTTCCTTCTGCAGATTTTCAAAGGTGACATCTAAGAATTCCCGGAAAGACTGCGCCTCAGCAGACAGGGATGCCTGTAGGGTAGGAGGAATGAGTCAGCAATTTTGTGGTAGAAAAGCCACATTTAATGGCCATGAAGGGAGGCAAGTACCAGCCCTGAAGCCAAATCTGCAGCAGTTTCCCAGCAGCAGTGCCAGAAAACCTCTGGTGCACCCAAGCCCACCGCAGAGCATAACCCAAGCTCAGGATGTGGCAATGCCCTTCCAGCTCCTGATCCAGTATGTTGTAGCTGGGGATAGCACCACACTCAGTACCTGCAGGTTGATGGCATGGGCCAGCAGCGTGCTCAGCTCTTGCTGGGAGGCCAGGCTCTGGTCACGGGCACCGATCTGGGCACTGGCATGGGCACAGAAAGCCTCCAGGAAGAGATATCCCTGCAGAGGAGAGGATGCTGATCCAGCCACGTTGGGGAGCACAAGGGGAACTCCCAGGAGCCATCCCTGCACCAGCCTAGGACTCCTGCTCCCAGCAGAGCACAGCCCACACCAAAAATACATCCAGAGAGCTCCATCACACAGCACTCCTTGCCTTCCACACTGGGATTTTCTTCCCTGGGATGCCAGGGAGAGTCTAATTCCCAGAAATGGGTAGAGATGCAGAATGCCCCACCAAAGGCATGAGGACACTGAGACTGCCTCGATCCTACAACAACTGCCCCCTTACCTGATCCTGGGCTCGTAGGGCTTCATCCACTCGCTGCCTGATGGCATCCCGCTCTTCCAGGCAGCTTTGCACCTTGCTGGGAGCAGTCTCAAGCACAGCCTGGCACTGGGACACCAGGGTCCTCTCCTGCTCCCGCTGTGGAAGGTGACAGCACTGTGAGGCACCAGGTACATCTGCTGTGTGTGCCAACAGATCTCCCAGAACCCATGGGAAAGGGGAAGCAGAGTGATGTGCAGGAGCTCACCTCCTGCACGAGAGCTCCCTGCTCATCCTGCAAGCTCCGAAAAGCAGCATCCGCAAGGCCCTGGAACAGGAGGCTCTGGCTGCTCCAGGTGCTCTGGGGAAGGGACAAGGACACTGGTCTTATGGCAGCTGGCACAGGCAGCACCGGGCACATGCGCATCTGGCACACTGAGATCTGACACACTCATGGCCAGTGACAGCCACCAGGCATCCAGCTCCAGCTGCAGATCCCACTCATCTCCCCACTGCCACTGCACAGCCTCTGCTTTCCTCCACAGCTCGAGGGGGAGCTGCCACTAGATCTCCTCCTCCCAAGGGCATCCACCAGAGCAGAGGGCACTTCACACCAGCCCTGCTCCACCCTGGGGCCAGCAAGAGCTGGCCAGCCATGACACCTCCCCTCCTCCTGCCACGTGCACCAGGGATATTTCCCCCCACGAGGGTTCAAATCCAGCAGACTCAGCAGGTTGATCCGGGCATGATAATGCAGCACTGGGCGCGTGATGCCGTGATGCAGCAACCACACTTTACTTCCACTCCACCAACCCAGATGGGGTCACTGTCTTGCCAGCGGCACAAGGACACTGTCACAACACCGAGGCTGCAGGGGACAGGGTGGCATCACCTCAGAGAGGACTCTTACCCCTTCAGGGTGGGTGGTGTCAGTCTGTGTGAGCACATCCCTCTGCTTGGCCGGCCCCATGCCAGGCTGCAGCCGCTGGCTCTTCTGCCAGTCACGCAGCTGCAGCGAGAGGGCTTCCATGATGATGAGGGTGCTCTCCAGCCTCCCCTCCAGCTCTGCCCGCGGCAGGGTCTTCAGCTGCTCCCGGGGACAGCTGGGGACAAAGAGAGGGGCTATGGGCAAGGACAGCTCACAGGTGCCACAGCCCCATCCAGGGGGGTATGTCCTCATACTTACTGCCAGAGCAGGGAGTCTGTTTCCGCAGCGCTGTCCTTGGCACAGGGGAGGCTTCCGCCGGATGTGTTCATGCTCCTCTCCCGCATGTCCTGAGGTGTCATGAAGGTGCTGGTTGCCATGGAGAGCACTGGGGTCATGCTGGTGCCCGTGGCCATAGTGGGCACTGGGGTTATGCTGGTTCCAATGGCTGTGGTGGGCACAGGGGTCGTGCTGGTGCCAGCAACCGCAGTGGGCACGGGGGTCATGCTGGTGCCAGTGACCATGGTGGGCACTGGGGTTGTGCCAATGCCAACAACCACAGTGGACACAGGGGTCATGTTGGTGCCGGCAACCGCAGTGGGCACGGGGGTCATGCTGGTGCCAGTGACCATGGTGGGCACTGGGGTTGTGCCGATGCCAACGACCACAGTGGACACAGGGGTCATGTTGGTGCTGGCAACTGCAGTGGGCACTGGGGTTGTGCTGGTGCCAGTGACCTCAGTGGGCACGGGGGTTGTGCTGGTGCCAGTGACCGCAATGGACACAGGGGTTATGCTGGTGCCAGTGACCTCAGTGGGCACTGGGGTTGTGCTGGTGCCAGCAACTGCAGTGGGCACTGGGGTCGTGCTGGTGCCAGTGACCACAGCTGGCACAGGGGTCGTGCTGGTGCCAGTGACCACAGTTGGCACAGGGGTCATGCTGGTGCCAGTGACCACAGCTGGCACAGGGGTCGTGCTGGTGCCAGTGACCACAGCTGGCACAGGGGTCGTGCTGGTGCCAGTGACCACAGCTGGCACAGGGGTCGTGCTGGTGCCAGTGACCACAGCTGGCACAGGGGTCGTGCTGGTGCCAGTGACCACAGCTGGCACAGGGGTCATGCTGGTGCCAGTGACCACAGCTGGCACAGGGGTCATGCTGGTGCCAGTGACCACAGCTGGCACAGGGGTCGTGCTGGTGCTGGCGACTGCAGTGGGCACAGGCATAACACTGCTGCTGGCATCCTGCTGTGGCTTGCAGAGGGGCAGGCTGTGCCGCAGGGATTCCACCAGGAATGAAGTGTTGAGGGTCTTCTCCAGCCACACCAGTGGTAACGTCCAGGACACAGCACCCAGGGTCGATTCAAGCAAGGTGACAGGGGAGACAGTGGCTTCTGACCCAGCAGGCTCCAACCCACTTGCCTCGATTTGGGGGAGGCTAGGTGGGCTCTGTTCTGGAGGGACAGGGGCAGGGAACTCGGCTCCCTCAGGGGTGCCTTGGCAATGCAGATGATCAGCACTCCCATTTGCAGATGGGGGCTCAGAGGCCACAGAGCTGCAGGAAAAGTCTGGAGGTGCTGCTCGCCACCTGTGGAAAGGAGTCTTCTGCGGAGTGGAGCTGGTGCCAGGGGGCCCTGGGGTGCAGGAGGCTGTGATGGCATTGCCAGGGGACCCAGAGCTGCAGGGGGGTAGAGCAGAGGTGCCTGGAGAGTTTGGGTTGCAAGACACTGAGCTAATAATGTTGGGGAGCCCTGGGGTGGTGCTGCCAGGGGACTCCAGAGTGCAGGGCCCCAGGACAAGGCTGCACATGGGGCTGCCAGGGGACTCCAAGATGCTGGCCACAGGGATGGAGCTGCACGGGGAGACTGGCACAGTGTTGCCAGGGCACTCTGGGCTGCTGGATCCTAGGATAGAGCTGCACAGGGGAACTGGAATGATGCTGCTGGAGAACTCTGGGGTGCTGGGCACAGGGATGGAGCTGCACAGGGAAACTGGAATGATGCTGCTGGAGAGCTCTGGGGTGCTGGGCACAGGGATGGAGCTGCACAGGGAAACTGGCACAGTGTTGTTGGAGGGCTCTGGGCTGCCAGGCACCGGGATGGAACTGCACAGGGGAACTGGAATGGTGCTGCTGGAAGGTTCTGGGGTGCTGGACGCCGGGATGGAGCTGCACAGGGAGACTGGAATGATACTGCTGGAAGGCTCTGGGGTGCTGGGCCCCAGGACTGGACTGCACAGAGGGGCTGGCATGGTGCTGCTAGGGGGCTCTGAGATGCTGTGCACCAGGATGGAACTGCACTCTGAGGCTGGCACAGTGCTGTTGGGGGGCTCCTGAGTGCTGGGCCCCAGGACTGGACTGCACAGAGGAGCTGACATGGTGTTGTCGGGGAGCTCTGGTGTGCTGGACACTGCGACAGGACTGCCAGGGGCCTCTGGGCTGGTGCTGCTGGAGGTCTCCAAGGCACCAGGAATAAGGGCGGCATTGCTGGGAGCCTCAGAGGCACCAGGCTTAAGGATGGGAGTCCTGAGGTCACAGGTGGAGGTCCTGGGGGACTCCAGAGTGGTGCTGCTGGAGGGCTCCACGATGCCAGGCACTAGGGTCGTGCTGCTGGGGGGGCCCAAGGTAGCACTTCGTGGGGGTCCCGGGGTGCAAGGCGCCGTGGTGACACTGCTGCAGGGGCCCCGGGCACAGGACACGGGGGTGGCACAGTCATGGTCCTACAGGACATTTTAGGGGGAAATGGGGGTCAGGGCAGCCCTGCCCTTTCCCCCTGCACCCCGCAGCCGTTTGCCCCAGTCTCCTCATTTCCCCAATGCAGGAAATACGCCCGTTCTCCCATTGCGCCAGCACCATCTACGCCCCCAGTATTCCCAGCTCCGGTACACCGCAGCCCTCCCCGTTACCCGCCCCGTTCCGTTCGTTATCCCCGCACACTGACCTTGAGCCGCAACCGGCGGAGCAAGGGGGTTAGTCCGGTCCGGTCGTCGCCCGACTGCAGCTGCAGCTGCTGCAGTGGGGTGCGCCGGGGCCGCTTCTGCGCCTGGGGGAACCGGGGGGGGGGGGTGGGGGGGGGTCACCGGCGGCAGCACCGGCAGCTCCCCCCCCCCACCACACACACACACAGATACCGGGAGCGCTGCGGACCGCGCCGCACCCGCCACCCCCTCGGGGACCCTCCCCGGGGCTCTCCCCGCCGCCCCACCGGAACATCCAAACCGAACCCCAGCTCCGGCCTGCACTCACGGCGGGGATCTTGGCGCGCTGCATGGCCCGGCAATGCTCCCGGCCCCGCTCCCGGTCTCGACTACAGCCGCGGTAGCTCTCAGACTCGGCCCCGCTCCCGGTCTGGGCTCCGGGCCCGCCGAGCTGGGGTTGGTCTCGGCCCTGGTTCCCGGTCCGGGCCCGCCGGGTCGGGGCTGGGTTCGGTCTCGGTCTCGGCCCTGGTTCCCGGTTCGGTCCCGCCGCCGCCCTCGCGCCGCCGTTTTGAAAACCACGCGCGGCTCTGATTGGCTGCGCTGCGCGCGCGTCACTCCGCGGGGCGACCGTTGGGGCGGGGCCACGGTCGGTGATGGGCGGGTGGATGGGCGTGTCTCCAGCCGTTGGCCACGCCCCTGTCGCGCCGCGCAGCTCCGGGGGAACGGACAGACGGATGGACGGAAGGATGGGCAGGCGGACTCAGCTCCTCCCGCATCGCCTGCCCCCGGAAACCACCCCACACGGCCCGCCACACCTGCCCCAACCCCGTCCCGAGGGACGGGGTCCAGCCCCGCAGCCCCGCAGCCCCGCAGCCCCGCAGCCCCGCAGCCCCGCAGCCCCGCAGCCCCGCAGCCCCGCTCCGGTGGTCCCGCTTTCCCCACCACGAGTCAGGGCAGCACTCACAGCAGTGCCCGCGGCTCTCGGGTTTATTGCTCCCGCGGGGAGAGGTACAGAGTTGAGGTACCCGGGGATGAGATCGGGGGGCACCCGGGTAACCCCTTGGGGGACCCGGCCCAGCAGGGTCCGACCCGCTGCCGGGGTAGGGGGATGTCCCTGAGCGATGCCGAGGGTCCCAGCCGTGGTGGCTCAGCCAGGCCAGGGCCGGTCCGGGGAGGCGGCGAGGTCGTAGTCAAAGTCGGCGAAAGTGGCAGGGTCGGGTGGGGGCTGCTCGGGGGGTCGCGGGGCCACTGCCACCACCACCGGGTCCTTCTGCAGCAGGTCAGCGTCGAAGGCCACCCCGCGGAAGAAGGGGTGGCCCTGAAAGTGGTGGAGGTAGCGCAGGCGGTACAGGGGGTTGTGGCACAGCAGCTGCGGGCAGAGAGAGGACAGTGAGAAGAGAAACCTCAGCATCCAGCCCAGCGCCCAGTGGGGACCCCAAAATCTAGGCAGGAGGGTTAGGTTTACCTCGGCGAGCAGCCGAGCCAGCTCGGGGCTGAACTCAGGTGGGCTCTGGTAGCTGCTCTGTTTGACGCGTTCCAGCATGGCCACATGGTCCCCCGCTGGAGCCACAGGGAACTGAGGGAGCATAGAGTGAATTCAAGGTCTCCCTGAGGTGTCCCTGTCCCCCCACCCTGTGGTCCTTACCTCCCCACTGGCCAGAGCAAAGAGCAGGACTCCCAAGGACCACCAGTCAGCCGCATGGCTGTAGGGCCCCCCACTCAGCACCTCTGGGGCTGTGGGGAGAGTGGGTGAGCACCTGGGGGTCTGTGCCCCCCAGCACAGCCCCCCCAGCACAGCCCCCCTTACCCATGTACTGCAGGGTGCCACAGATTGTGTGGGCTCGCTCACCCCACTGCAGGTACCGGGAGAGGCCGAAATCAGTGAGCTTGAGGTGCCCTGTGGGGCCAGATACCACATGGGAACCCGTAGAGAGGGTGTCCCCATTAACAGGGTGTCCCCACGGATGGGGTGTCCCCAAGGCAGTGCCACCAGGCTCTTACCTCTCTCATCCAGGAGGATGTTCTCCATCTGAAATGAGACAGGCACTGAGGTGGCCTCTCCATGCTGGGGGTTCAGAGACCCCCCCCCACCCCATCCTCCAGCCCCCAGCCCCACTGCCACCCACCTTGACATCTCTGTGCATGATGCCCAGGTCGTGGAGGTACACTGGGGACAAGACAGAGCCATCAGTGCCATGTGTCCCCTCCCAGCTCAGTGCCCACTGCCACCCTGGGGGTGGCTGACCATGCCTGCAGGTCTCCACTGGTGGGGACACCGGTGGCTGTCCCCAGCATGGTCACTTACCCAGCACCAGCACCAGCTCGGCGGCGAACAGGCGGACGGTGGCCTCGGCCAAGCAGCCGGCCGCGCGCCACAGCGCGTGCAGGTCCCCGGTGCTGCAGTAGGTGCACACTGCAGGGACAGGTGACAATGCCTTACTGACAGGCTGGGCTGGCACGAGGGACACTGCGGTGGCATGGGCACAGGGGTGCAGAGGGGTCACTGCGGCCATGCACCGAGGCAGTGGAAGCGCTGGGGTTATAAAGGCAGCAAGGTGGCACAGCCAGCAGGGCAATATGGGCACCAGGTCACATACTGAGGTGACATAGGCATGAGTGAGGTGGCATGGGAATATACAAGTAGCAGGGTGACATCAGCACCAGAGCCCTGTGGGCTCTGGGAACACACAAGCACCTGGGACCACATGAGGTACCAAAGTGACGTGGTCCTCGGGGCGGGGGGGTCACACAGGCACCGGGAACACACAGACTGCGGGGGCCGAGGTGACACAGCCATCAGGGCCGGGCAGGCACCAGCGCTGGGGTGCTCTGTTCACCCCCACGCTGGTCCCTGCCCCGCTGTGGCTTGTCCCCACGCCCGCGGTGGGTGCGGGGTGGGAGATGGGAGCCGGGAGCCGGCAGCCAAAGCGCCCGGATCCCCCCGGGGCAGCGGGGGGAGCGCGCGCGTGTGCGGGGACACGTGTGCGGGCGGCGGGGACACGTGCGCGGGCAGGGGGGGCCGGGGCGAGCCCGCGGGCAGATGGTCACTCACTGATGAAGAGGTGGCGCTGGCCCTGCCAGCTGTCCCCCAGCCCGTGGACAAACGGGTGCCTGACCTGTCTCTGGGGACACAAAAGCACGGAGAGTGAGCGGCCCCCGCGGCTGGGGACCCCGCTTCTGCACCTTCCATCCGCTGCTCCCGCGGCCTCCTGGTGTCCCCGCGGCCACTCTAAACCCCTTCACGGGCTGGGGTCCCTCCTGGGCCCCCCCTCACCTGGATGCTGACTTCTTCTTTGCACTGTTTGAGGGTGTCACGGCGCAGCACCTCCACTTTGGGCACAACCTGGGGGGGGCGAGGCACTGTCAAGGGGGGGGGACAAGGGCAGGTGGGGGCACCCATGGGCCCCAGGGGCCAGCACCCACCTTCACGGCGCAGACCTTCTCCCTCCCACAGTCCAGCACTTTGAGGATGGTCCCGAAGGAGCCTTTGGCCACGAAGCCCAGGATCTGAGGGGAGGAGCAGGGGCTGAGCACTCCGTGGAGATGGATTTGGGGTGCTCAGGCTGGGTCCTGCATGGGGTAAGGTGAGGGGCACAGAGCACCCAGTGCAGACGCTGGAGGACCCAACAGAGACCCCAGCAGGATTGATGGGGACCCAGTATGGGGCACAAGGGACACGGGAGACTGGGACACAGGGATCCCAAGGCAGCAGCGGTGGATTTTGACAGAATGCACAGGACCCCCGGGGGTACACGCGGGACCTCGGTGGGATTGCCACGCTCCGGTGGGGTGCAGAGGAACCCCGGTAGAACACACCGAGACCCGACACGGGCACCCGGCGGCGGCGGCGATAGAAGGGGACCGGGCGGAACGGCCGGGGACGCCGGTAGGATGCGCAGGGACCCGGCAGAGCGTGCGAGGGGAGCTCGGTACGGCAGTCGGCGATGCCGGGATGGCGGCACGGGATGCACGGACGGTGCGGGAGAATGCTCAGGGCGCTGGGGGACCCCGGTAGAGACGTGCAGGGACCCCGATAGGACAAGCAGGGTGCGAGAGGACCCGTTAGGGCGCCCGGGACTGCCGGGGCGGGATGCACGGGCGGGACGCGCCCGGGGGAAGACGATCGGGGATTCCGTTCGGATGTAGCGGGACCCCGTTCGGAGGGTGGGGGCCCCGGGACGGCACCTTGAGCTGCTGCTGGCGGGCGGAGGGGCGGACGGGGAACTCCGGCAGGAACAACGAGACGAGCTGCGGCAGCGGCCACCCGGGCAGCGGCGGCTCCTCGGCGGGGCCCCGCGGGGCCAAGGCGAGCCCCGGTACCGGCACCGGTACCGATACCGGCACCGACCCTGCTCGGCTCAACAGCGCCCGCACCCACGACCCCACGGCGCGGCCCTGCGGAACCGGGGACAGCGTCAGCGAGGGGATCCCGGGGCGGGAGATGCCCAGGGGGATCCCCGGGGCTGATGCCGCCGCACGCACCTGGGGGGGCCGCACCGGAGCCGGGGTCGAGCCGGGGCCGCTGCTCGTCGCTCCCATCGCGGCGCCACCCGGCCGCGCCCCGGGCCCGGTCCCCGGTAATCGCCGCCTTACATAACCCCGCCGCCCCGCCCCGCCCCGCCCGCCGCGACCACCCTCCGCCCCGGGGCTCGGCGGCGGAGCTGCCCCTTGCACGGCGACACCCACCCCGTGACAGATCCCCCCCATTCGGGACCCCCACTGCACACTTGGGGGTTGTTCACCCACCCGTGACTGATCCCACCCCCACCCCAGGACCCCCGGGGCTGATCCCAGCCCCTCTGCGGGACCCCCTCATTACACACTCTGGGGCTCCCCCTTCAACCTTTCCTTCCCTCTTTGCACCCCACATGCTGCAGCCCTGAGGGGGTGCCTGCAGTCCCTGCTGAGCCCCGGCTCGGCCCTGGGCTCATGGAGAGCACTGCAGAGGGGTAAGTGGACAGGCTGAGCCCAGGGGTGCCCTGAGCCCCAGATCAGGTGCCCTGAGCAACTGCTGGGGAACGGCAAGGGGTGAAGCCCCCAAGGATGGGGGGCTGCCAGGCTGAGATGGGGAGTGGTGCTGAGCCCAGCACTGCAAGTGAGGCAAGAAACAAGCCACTGGCCTGAGCCTGTTCCAAATTAAAAACTCTTTATTTAAACTCTCTCCCGTTCCCCTTTTTCCCAGCCTGGAGCGATCCTGCTGCTTCACCGGGCCCAGGGGCTGGGCCCAGCACCCGCACAGCAGGGAGGGGGGTAAGCTCGCAGGGGCCCTTGGCACGAGGGTTCTACACCCCACAAAGCTGCCCCGGAGCACCCTGTGCCCCACATCCCCGTGCTGCTCCACCCCTGCCCCACAACAACGGGGCTACCGAGGGCCTGCACGTGGCTGACCTCTCCTTGGGCACCGCCGAGCAGCGCAGCCCCCCCTTCACCTTCGGGGTGCCCCCCAAGGAGGAAGCACGGGGCACCCCAAGTCCCTTCCCGGCCTGCCGGGTGCTGCCGTCATTTGCGCCTGCCAAAGATCGACTTCTTGCTGGGGTTCTTCTCGCCCACGCTCAGCCCGATGAGCAGTCGAGCCTTCTCGTCCTCCTCCTGCTGCTGGATGGTCCCATCAGATTTGTTCTCCAGCTTCCCCCTGGCCTCTGCACCTGCCGCCGGCTTCAGGCGCAGCTTCTCCTTGATCACCTGCCCCGGGAGTCAGGGGGCTCAGCAGCCCCCCATGGCCACACCCTGGGTGACAGCCTGAGCTGCTGAGCCAGTGCAGCTGCTTCCCACGCTGGGGAATGTGCCACCCACCCTGGGGTTACCATCTTCATCCTGGGCAGAGCAGCTCTGGCAGCCTCCGGAGCGGGAAGAGGGAGGTGGTCCCACATACCTGTGCCACCAAGGCTTTGCGGCTGTCCCTCTTCACCGCCATGGCAAAGTCCAGCCATGTCCACGTGTTGTTGTGGTACTCCAGGCATGGCAGCACCAGGTTCAGGTCACCCCAGTCCACGCTGTTCTTCTCCCCCTGTGTGACAGAGGTGTCAGGCAGTGTGGGAATGATGGCCCAGACCACCCCAAGCATGCCCTGTCCCACTGGTCCCACACCTTGTAGCTGACACAGAGTGGCACCTGCGGGATCTTGATGTAGATGAAGGAGTTGTTCATGGCTGCACGCTCCTTCATCTTGTCGATGTCATCCACGGGATGCTGGGGACAGAGCAGAAGCCATGAGCAGAAGGGAAGGAGAAGGGACACAGCCAGGAACCAGCAGGGAAGGGACAGCCGGGCACTAGGCCACAGCATTGCTTCATCAGGGAGAGGTGAGAGCTGCTCTGGCATGGTGTTGGAAAAATGAGATACAGGGATCACATCAAGCGTGCAGGCTCCTGGTTGTAAAGGATGCAAATCCTCATGGTGGGAGGGAGCAGGAGAAAGCAGACAAGCGTGGGAGGGAAGTGTGGGAGGACATGGCTACCCAGCCCTGCAGTTAAGGAAAACAGACTGGCACCACAGCAGGGCTCTCGCAGATTCCCCCCTCACAGCAGCACGAGGTACCTCAGGTGCTTTTCGGAACGATCTTCTGACCCCTGATGTCCGGTTCAGTCCCTGAGCAACTCCCTTCCCTGAACCCAGCGAGTCGTCGGCCCCGATCAGCTGCCGCGGCTTCACCACGGGGATCCCTGGGGCAAACACGGTGTTGAAACAGAGTAAAAATTTAACAGGGTAGAAAATCCATTTGGATTTATGTGAAATGTGCTGCTTTGAGCTTGCTAACATAAGTAAAATATGCTGTTTAGTCTGGTAACTGCAGCACTAGCAAAACTGCCCCAGCTAAGGAGAAAGAATGCAAATTTCCAAGCTAAAGAGATAAGAAGACTCCTTGGACCTCAAAACAGACTGTAATAAAAAACATATTGTTCTCTACAAATCTCTATTGGAATTGTGGGGTCTTGATTTTTCACCGCATTTCAGTGTGAGGTGGCGGTGGTCTCCAGCCAGGGGTTAGCCATGACCCCAACCCTCTCACCATCTCCCTGACCACAGGGGAGACCACCCTCCTGGAAATACCTGTTCCTCAACTTGTGGCTGGACAGCAGCTGCCCATAAACATAATCCTGGACACGCAGCCAGAGCTGCTCAAGGACATCTAAAGAGGAGGGTGATTACAAGCCTCTCACCTGTTGTCACCAGCTTGGATTTATCTTCCTCATCCCCCACTTCCTCCTCCTCCACATTACGGCCAGGGAAGAAGAAACCCATCATTCTGTGGAAGAACTGGTGGGTGAGCTGGATGGTGAGAGGCACCACGTTCACCTGTGGGAAAGTGACAGGTCAGAGCCAGGCACACACTGCCTGTGCCCCACAGAGACCCTGGCACCTCCCAGCCCAGCCCTGGCACCTCAAAATGCTCCTTGATGGAGATGCCTCCCACGGGAGGCCGGACCTTGCTGAAAATCCTCAGGGCCAGCTGCCGGCCAGACTGGCAGGAGCTCTGGGGACGCAGCACCACCTGCAGGGAAGAGGACGAGTGGCTGGGGTGAGGACAGGCCACTCTGCTCATGCCATGCATGGGTCCCCAGGATGCAGAGCTGCTCCCTCAGCTGCCACTTGCCTTGTAGACAGCGTTGGGCAGCAGGTTGTTCATGGTCACCCAGCCCAGTTCCAGCAGATGCTCGGCCGTGTCATCAGACTTGTTGACCTGTGCAGAAAAAGCCATCAGCTCCCAATGTCCCCGTCCCCAGCTCAGGGGCTGTGGGCCCTGTCCAACTCCACACCTTGCTGTAGAGGAAGCGCTGGAGCTCCAGCTCAGCAATGCCCAGCTGCCCATCCTCCTCTGTCAGGCGCCAGCGTGCCTGGGCAAAGTAGAACTCAGTCCTCCGCGCCACGCTCACGTCCTCCGGCTGCTTTCGCAGCTCCATCTTGTTGGCTCGCTGCAGCTGGAAGTCCTTGAAGCACCTGCAGCACAGAGGAGAGAGCTGGGACGTGGGAGTCCTAGAGTAAGGGGGGCACAATGCTGGGGAAGGCTGAGGTCATAGAATCAGAATGGTTTGGGTTGTACACCTCTCACTGTCACAGGTTGTTCCAAGCCCCATCCAGCCTATCCTTGAATACTTCCAGGGATGGGGCAGCCACAGCTTCTCTGGGCAACCTGTGCCAGTGCCTCACTGGGAAGAAATTTCTCCCTAATATCCAATCCAAACCTAGTCTCAGTTTAAAGCCATTCCCCCTTGTCCTACCTGATCAGTATGTTCAGCTCCTCACTCTCCAGCTGCAGGTCAGCTTTTTCCTGGCTCAGCTGCTGCTGCAGCCGGTGGTTCAGGTCAAGCAGGACCTCATTTTTGCTGTCATCCTTCAAGGACTGAAAGACAGACAACCCTCAGCACCATCTGTCCTGGAGTGGGGATCCCAGGGAGCCAGGGATGTGGGCTCACCTTCATGTTGGAGTACATCTGCTTCTCCAGCTGCCGGATCTGGGCCACATGCTGCCTCACAGCCTCTTGCAGGTGTAGGATGCTGCTGCGCTGCTCCTCAGGGTTGCTGGAGATTTCCAGTTGGAAACGCACCCGCTGCTTCTTCTCACTGTGCTCCTGGACACAGGAACAGGGCAAGGTTAGGACTGCCTGGGTGCAGTGAGTGGCACACACACCTGGAGCCCCACGGATACCTTGCGTTTGGGCTCCACGTGCAGCAGCAGGTTGTTGACTATGTCGAGGATCATGGCATACTGTGCGGGGTTGGTGGAGATCTCCAGGTCGTGGTGGATCAGGGTGAAGGTGTCCACAGCTCCTGCAGGGACACAAAGGGCAAGTGGGGCCTCAGCATGGCCAGAAATGTGTTTGGGACACCTCCTGTAATGCAGCCCTCTGACCCCAGCAGGGCCAAAAGGGAACACCCCTGGAGTTAGCCACGGGTCAGCCCAGAGCTCTGTCCCCCAGAGCACACTGCCTGGCTGCACCCACCCTCCTGCTTCTTCAGCAGATCCTCCTTCTCCTGGTTGGCAGGGGTCTCAGGGGGCTTTATCTGTGTGGCCAGCTCGGGGTCGATGTCGTGGCTGTAGCTGATGTAGTACATGCGGCAGCTGCAGCGAGAGATAATCCTCTGCACCTGCTGGGTCTGCTGGGCTTCCGAGGGCTGATTCCAGTCTGGGGACAGGCAGAGGGACCACAGTCAGAGTGCCATGTCCCAGCACTGTGGCACTGCACAGTGCAGGGCTTGGAGCATCAGCCACCTCCTGGAGCCACACAGGGACAGGACAGGTGCTCTCAGCTCTACCAGCCTTGGAGTCACACCCGAGTGGGACTGGGCTAGGCACAGCAGCCAGGGCTGTGGGCAGTACCTGTGGTGGTGCTGACCATGCCCCCCACTGCCTGCCCGCTCTCCATCAGCTCCTGCACTGAGTCCAGGCTCCGCTGACGATGCTCCTCAATATTTTTCACCTGGGGAAGCAAGGAGGCACTGCTGGCTGTCCCCACTTTCCCTGACTTGGCCAGGGCACTGACAGCACTGCCTGTCCCCCACATAGCTCACCCACCACATGCTCCTCACCTCCAGCCAGAGCTGGCCATGCTCCCCCTCGGAGGGGCTGCTCTCTGTCGTGGCAAAGTACTGCATGCCATCCAGCAAACACGTCCAGGATGTCTTCTGCTTCAGAGTGTCCCCGTACCAGGCAGGGTGGTGCTGGCACTGCAGCAGCTGTGCCTTCGCAGCAGACACGATCACACAGCCCTCTGTCTCTGCACCACGCAGAACCATCTGTGGGGGGAGAGACCCCAGGGGTCTGATGGACCTTTCTGGGGCAGGCACAGCCCCTGTCACAGCCAGGCCGTGGGGACAGGCAGGTACCTGGCAGTTCACCAGCTCGATGAGGCAGTTGCGGTTGTAGATGTCGTCGGTCTGGCAGGCGGCGATGCCACAGAGCTGCTCACTGGCCCCTGACTCCTCTTCTGTGAAAACCACAAACTTGTCCGTCTCCTCAATGAGCTTCTGCAGCATGTAGGCCCCTGGGGAAGGAGAAAGTGTAAAGCTGTGGGGGGATGTCACAAATGTACAGAATGAAAACAGGCACAGCTTTGATCTGGGGGCTTCCCCTTGCTCCCCTCCCCTCTGTGCTCACCCCCTGAGGAGGCTCTCTCAGGACGGCCACTGGTGATGGGAGCGGTCACTCTGGCAGGGATGGAGTGAGCGGAGAGCGGGCCCCGCTTCAGCTTCTTGGCCTGCAGCTGTGTGTCGATCTTCAGCCCCTTCAGGGCCTCGGTGGACAGGTTACGCTTGAGCACAGCCGCTTTCTTGTAGCCATCGTAGAGGCCGAAGGCGATGTCCCGGTTCGTGGTGGTCCAGGACGCCCGCAGGTCCACCAAGTGCAGCTGATGCGTGTGGAAACCATCATCCCCATCACGCAGGGGCAGCTCCTGGGCACAGAGGGTCAGTGCCTCAGCACAGCAAAGCTACTCCTGGCCCTAAAGCTACTCCTGGCCCTGCCCAGTGGCCTCATGCATAGGGAGTAGGAGCCCTGCCAGCCCTTCAGGCAGAGCGTGGGGACTGGAGCTTGGACCACAGCATGGGCACAAAGTCAGGTGCTTGGTAGACTGGAGGCCCTGAAGTTCTCTCTCTTCCCCAGCCAAATCCCTTCCCCATTGCATCCAACAACCAACATCCCCTTGTCCTGGGGCTGCCACCAGGCCAGCACAAGCTGCTGTGCCCTGTTTGCAGCGGTACCTCCTCAGCCGTACGGTTGCTGTGCCGCTGGTAGGTGAGAGAGGACAGGCTGAGCAGGTGGGTTTTCTTCACCAGGGTGTCGAGCTGGTGGTCAGCATTCTCATCACAAGTGGAGGCCATGAGGTGCACAGTGACCTGGCTCAGGTCACTCACCATCTGCGTGATACTCCACTCCGAAATGAGGCGCCGCATCACCGTGCCAGCTGGGGGACAGGGACAGGGGTCAGCCAGGGCCCTGCTGTGCCTGGTAGTGCTGCTGGCAGGATTCCCACTCACCTTGTGGGATGAGCCGCTGTGTGCCCCGAGTGAAGATGTGTCCCTGGCAGCATTCCACCTGGATCCCCCGCTGCTGGGCAAAGGAGGCCCAGTAATGCACCTGAGAGGGAGCAGAGAGCAGGAGCTGAGAGTCCAGCAGAGGCAGAGCAGGGAGGAAACACCAGATTTCCAGCTCTGGGAATTACCTGCAGCCGGGGGAAGAGGGCAGTATAGGACAACTGCTTGTAATGCTGCCCCAGCTTCTTCTTGCTGGGTTTCATGTTGTTGAAGAGCTTCCCACGGCAGATGGGCCGTGTCACGCTGGTCCACGTGGCCCAAAAATTCTGCATCCAGCGGAGGGTGCTGCTGTAGAGCAGGATCCGGGGCTGGGAGTACTCTGAGAATATACCCACCATCAGCCAGCACCATGGGGCCAGGACCCAACCCACAACCAGCATGCCCTGCCCTACGCCCCTTGTCCCCACGGGATCCCTGGGACGCTGTCAGCCACCTTTACTGGGTTGTGTCAGGTCCATCCGGATGGAGAGGTTGAGGTTCTCGGAGCGGAAGGCACGGTAGGAGTCATACTGCTGCCCCACTGGCACCTCGGGCAGGAACTCGGGGGAGCGCAGCACCACGCCATGGTGGTCGTGGGGGTTCCCATGGCACAGCCACTGCAGGTCCAGTGTCATGCACAGGTCAGGCAGGTGCAGGAAGCAGCAGTCATCGTATCTGAATGCAGAAAGAGACCCCAGTCACCCCCCAGCACTGGTGAGGGCCCCCCATGCTCATGGCCCCACACTCACTTGGAGGCTGTCCGGACATTGATATCCAGGTTGCCCTTGAAGACAAACTGCCCGGGCTTCCAGTGGAAGGAGAGTTGGCTCCACTCCCAGTGCATGTTCTCCGTGGTGTTGTAGGGATCCTGCAAGGGCAGGTGTGAGCAGAGGCAGGTGTGAGCTTACCCCACACCATGTTGTTCCCCAGTCCAGTAGCACCCACCTCGGTGGCCAGCTGGTGCAGGTTGGCCTGTTCAATGTCCATGTGCCAGTCTCCATGGAAGAGAAGGCGGCTCTTATCCCACCAGGGCAATGGGGCACTGGGGTCTTCTGAGGGCTTGGTGAGGAGATCCACACACTGGCCGATCAGGGTCCAGGTCGGGTCCCAGCAGGGCCCCCACACAATGGTGTACTGGGAGATCACAGCTGGGAACACAGAGGTTGGCTCAGCCATTTGCCCTGTCCCTATCCCAACACAGAGCCCCCCATTCCTCCAGGCCTTACAGTGAAAGTCATGGTAGAACTTCAAGGGTGGCATGTTCCTCTCCACCGTGGCATCGCCCCAGGGCAGCCCCAGCTTCAGGACCTGGCGGCGCCGGGAGCAGGCCTGGCCGCACTGCTCGGCTCCGATCAGCCGGCCCGAGAGCTGCCAGTTCCGGATCTCAAACAGGTACCGGGGGTAGTCACGGATCCGCACTGCGGGTGGAGGAAGGGCTGAGGGGTGGGGCAGCAAAGAGACAGGCAGTCCCCCACTCTGGGACACAGTAGGAGCCATCGTCCTGTCACATCTCTGCTTCCTTCCCACTCCCTTTGAACCTCCAAAAATCGTCTTCCCTCCCTAGTTACACACCACGTGGTGCCAGCCCAGGCCACATAGCCATCGTGCTGTCTTCCAAGGGCAGCCTCCCACAAAACAACTCACCAAAGAAGCTGCCAACTGTGCCCTTCATCATGCGGCACCACTGGGTGACCATCTCCAGACCCTCGGGGGGGAACGGGCTGACGTCATCTATGTCCCTCATCTGCTCCAACACACGCTCCGTGCCATGGAAGGACTCATCAGCCATGGCCACCAGCTCCAGGTGGGCCAGGGTCCAGGTGAGGAGGGCCCTCCGCATGGGCGTGTTGGCATAGAGGCGCCGCGAGCGCTGGATGTAGATCTCGATGTTCTTCTTCTCCAGCGAGGCGTAGAGCTCCTCGATCTTGCGGGCAGGCAGCAGCTCCCCGTGCTGCTTGCGCAGCGCAGCCACCTTGGCGTCCAGCAGCTGCAGGCGCTTGGCGCTCTCCTTGCTCTCATCCTTCATCAGCTCGTAGTTGTCTCGCAGCTTGACCTCAAAGACGTCATCCAGGAAGACCCAGGAGAAGTGGGTGACTTTGAGCAGGAGGTCAGGGGGCAGGGCCGTGCTGGCGGGGCGCCCAGGCCGGTGCAGGCCCTTCAGCCACTTCTGCACGCCCACGGCAGCGTCCAGCGTGCGGGAGAAGTCGTACTGGTAGGGGAACTCGATGGTCACGCTGGCAAAGGAGAAGGCCCAGCCGCGGTTGCGGAGGGTGCGCAGGGTGGGGAAGGCGTCGCGGTGCCGGACGACCTCCTCCAGCTCTGGCAGCAGCTTCACCTCCACCTCCTTGAAGTTGAAGATGCTGTGTCCATCAAAGCCGGCGGCCAGCTCAGGGCAGTAGCCGTGCAGGGCACCGCCGTGCCAGCTGACCGAGGTCCGTTCCGCAGCCAGGCTGATGTAGTTGGCCTCAGAGACAAAGGCTGTGAGCTTGGCAGAGCTCAGCTCCAGGGACAGCGACAGAAGTCTTTTGGGAGGGGGCCCTTTTGGCTGGAAGGGCCCCAGTGACCCAGTAGGGGTGGCTGGGTGAGACATGGGGCTCTCTGGGGGCAGGGAGGGAAGCGTCCTGTGGCCAAGGGCGCTCCGCAAGGCTTCGTGGCACTGCAGGGTGGCCAGGGTGTGATGGTACAGGTGCATGTGGTCAGGTGGGCTCCACAGCACTGCCAGCCCCTCGCCACACTGCAACTGCACCAGAGAGAGTAAGCAGGCACCACATTACTGCCAGGGCCAGCACAGCACAGCCCCGTCCTCCCCCAAACACCTTTCGTGCCATCCAATCCTCCCCCTGCCCCATCTATCCCCAGAACAGGACTAAGCAGTGGCCCAACAGCCAAACCAACCTCCAGGGAGCGGATGCTGCTGTGGTAGGTGACAGAGAGCACAGAGAGGCTGGCCACCGGGTTGGGGATGGCAGGAGCTTTGCAGCACGGCTGCATCTTCTCAGTGATGCTCTTCACTAAGGCCAGCACCATGCCCTGGACGCTGAGCGTGCAGCTCTCAGCACTTCCCAGGACAGTCAGTGTGTCCAGCCGCAGCTCCAGGGCACCTGGAGAGACAGCATGTCAGTGCTTAGAGGCACAGAGGAGGCACACTACAATATGCCAGCTTCCTCTGACTGCAGGGTTATTCCAGGACAGCCATCTGGAATCAGTTTGGATGCTACTTACCCACTACGGCTGAGAGTGTGAAAAGGTTCACATCCTCCACCTTCAGATCCACCTTCCAGAGCAGCCCCCAGGGCTCACTGGAGGCAGAGGGCGGCTGCTTGTTAAGTTCAGCCCCACCAGGCTGCAGGCAGAACAGAGGCAGGACTCTGGCCAGGCACTCAGTGCAGGTGTCAGACGACTCCACTTGCAGCCCCCGGATGGTGCAATCCAGGAAGAGCGTATCCGACTGGGCACTGGACGTGCCCAGGGGCTGGTTGTAGCTGCCCTGCAGGACAAACAGGATGATCGCTCTCAGGCTTCAGGACATCTCTGTACCACCACATATCCCTGTGCCACCCACATGGAGTCTGAGACTGAAAGCCACCCCTTGGTCCCTTGGCTTGCCCCTCACCTGGAGGTTGAAGGAGTCGAGGATGAGGGCTTCTCCCCACACATGCATGTTGGGGGGATGTGGGGCACGCTGGATGTGGGAGTCATTGCCCACTCGCCAGCACAAGTGGTCCACGGCCAGCACCGCTCGCTGGTGCACGCTCTGTGGCCGCAGGTGCTGGTAGTCTGTGGGCACAGAGGAGGGGGGAAGTGCAGGCAAGGCTCACCCAAACATGGGCACCCCAGATACAACCAGGCAGGGATCCACAGCCCCTGGCCACGCACACACACACGGGCAGCACAGCGGCAGCGTGACCCTCTCCATTCCCATCCTGCTGCCTCTCTGGCAGACCCCAAGAAGAGCCCAGCACCTCCCTGATGCAGCCTGTACCTGCAGAGATGGAGTTGAAGCCCAAGGCGAAGGGTGGCGTGTCCCCCAGCTGCACGGACACATTGACGTTGGACAGCGAGGCACACAGGATGATGGGGGCTAGGATTTGGGGATAGCTCCTGCACAGGACAAGCAGGGATGGGCTGTTACTGGGAGCTGTGTGCCACAGAGCCTGGCAGGGAGCAGGCCCAGAGGGATGTCCTCTCTGCAGGGGCTCCCTGATCACCTCCTGACCGGCCTCCCCATCCCACAGGTGGTGCACAGATAAGGTGCTGAGTGCTCAGGCACCATGCCAGAGTGTGGCCAGCAAGAGGAAACAAGCTGTGATACCAGCAGCTGCACTGAGGCCAAGTTTACCTTCCCTTGTGCCCTTGGCTGGGGACAGGCACCGCCCGGCACCTGTATTCCTGTGCCAACAGGCCCAGCCAGTGCGAAAACTCTTGGTGACGGTAGTGGATGATGCAGGTGTTGAGCAGCACAGCAGCCGAGAGGTCAATGGCTGTGACCTAGAGCAGGGAAAGGGCCAGGTGGCAAAAAATTCATGCCAGGAGCCAAACAAGCCACCCCCAGGGGACAGAGTGTGCCCAGCGCTCGCTCACCTGCACACTGGTCTTCAGGGAGTTGAGGCACACGATGCGCTGGCGGCTCTGGGACAGGAGAAGGCCATCTGGGGGGACAGAAGAGGACAAATGAGGGGTGGCAGAGGGCAGTGATGGCAGCCCCGTTGCATCGGTGCCCTCCTAGCTACTTGCCCTCCAGCTGGAGGTCTACACTCATTTGGTCCAGGTCTGAGGTGGGCGTGAAGTTGCGCAATGGGATTTGCTCCTCTTCACGCTGATATAGAAACTGCAGCAGCTTCAGGCTCCAGGTGAGGTGCCTAGAAGACAAAGGGAGTCACTGCCAGGAGGGAACTGCACTGTCATGTCCTCCATCTCCCTGTCTCTCATCACCAGCTGACCAGCATGCTGGCATGGACAAACACAGCAGCCAGTGCCCAGCTGCAGCACAGCCCAGCGCTCTCATCCCATCGCCTGAGGATCCTGTCAGCTGTCCTACTGGAGAACCAGCTCACGTGCCTTCCTCCCTCCCCAAGAGCCCATCCCCAGGCCCAGCTCAGTCCTTCACACTGGAGTAGGCTCTAGGACTTGCTCTCTGCAGTCTAGCAGAGCCAAGGGACGAGAAGGGAACGGCACAGTTGTCCCCAGGTCCACGTCCCCAGCATTACTTTGGACTCGGACAGCCTGCCCCTCACCTCTTCTGGCTGTTCATGGACAGCACCATGCTGGTGTTCTCCAGCTTCATCTCCACCCTCCTGGGGATGAGCTTCAGCGTGTCCCTGCTCAGCAGAGACAGGGATTTTGAAGGCTCCCCTGGGCCTGGAGAAGGACAGAGAGAGTCACGGGAAGGACTTGTCCAAACCCCCACACTCGGGAGCAGGAGGGAGTGATCCCACAGCCAAATCCCTCTGGCTCCAGTGCAACTATGAGGGCCACCAGCCCCTGCCCTGCCCAGAGTTTGTCCCTGTCCTTGTCCTGACCTGTGCTGGGCTCTTCCCCCACGCTGCTGTGCTGGGCCCCAGCAGTGACGTGGTGCAGGAGGGGGCTGCAGAAAAGCCCCTCGTGCAGCTCTGCCTGCAGCGTGCGGACGCAGAGCCGGACGCCCACCAGCCGCCGCTTGCTGCTGATCTCCAGGGAGAGGGAGAGTGCCAGGGCCAGCTCTGCCAGGCACGTGTCATCCTGTGCACAGGGGACACAGCAAGGAGCACAAAGGGAGTCACACAGTGCCCTCCCAGTGCATGCTGCAGGTGGAGAGCTGGGCACAGCAGAGAGCCCGGCACCTGGCAGCATCACCCAGCCTCAGGGACACCCTGGGACAGGTCCTCAGCGTGTCCCAGAGAGCCAGTGCCCAGGCTCCAAGTGTGGAATTTTTCCCTCCTCCAGCACTCACCAGCTGGCTGCTCCGGAGGACTTTGCTGTTCACCTTTGTCAGGCTCACCTCGCACGTCAGGCTGGGGAGAGCAGAGAACAGAAGGAGGATGTGGGTCCTGCTGCTGCCAAAACAAGTTCCTGCCCTCTTTCCTGTGGGACACAGGGACCCCCAGGTCCCTGCTCCAAGTGCTCCCAAAAGCAGTGCATGCCCTAACTCCATGCACACCACATTATTTAGAGAACACACAACTCAAGCTTCCTGTGACAGGAAAAGGAACCAGGCCAGCCTCCGAGGAGGTTAATGCGTCACACCACAGCTGACATGGGATGCTGCTGAGTGGGACAGAGACAGGACAGCCACAAGGCTGGGGTCAGAGGAGCTTCCCCACCCTGGAAGCAGACAGGGGTATGAGCACAGCATTACCTCTTCCCATTGCCATTCAGGAGGAGACGTGTCTGGCTGGCCTGGATGTGCCAGAGAGACTCTGAGGTGGCCACGTGCAGAACCATGATGTTGATGGAATCCATGTGGATGGAAAAGAGCTGGGGGGAAGGTGCTGCTGTGAGGGATATCCGACAGCTGCACAGCCCACAGCAGCCTCTCACTGAGCCAGTGCCTCACCTGGCTAAGGAGCCTCAGCAGGGAGGGTTTAAGGGTCAGGTCTGTCCTGCTTTCATTTCCATCAGCTTCTCTGGGAGCCTCTGGGACTGATGGCTGGAACACAGGGCCTTTCTGGAGATCCGTGCGGATTCGCACCTCGCCAAAACACAGCTCGAAGCAGCGCCTGGGGAGCAACAGCACAGGCAGCTCTGACAAGAGCTCGCACTTGGCACACCTGGCCCTGTCACCAGGGATTTCCCCTACCCCAGGGACGTGCAGGACCAGCACAAGGGCACCCACAAGACACTGTCACCTCCAAGCATGGGTCACTCCCTCACAGAGCTGACCACAGGGCAATAAGGATGGCAGAAAGGTGTAAAGGCAGCAGGATGGCAAGCAGGGCGAGGGGTGAGCCAGACCCCCAAAGGGAGCAGGCAGGGAGCTGGGGTGGGGGCACGTACGGCAGCTCCCGGCTCAGTTTGCTGGAGATCCAGATGTTGTCGATCTCCTGTAAGGACACACAGGTGGGTCAGAGAAGAAACAACTTGGCTCTGCCTTGTGATGCTCATCTCAACATCCCCACTCCACTCCCAGTGCCTGGGATCATGCAAGAAGCAGCCAAAACCCCAAGTCTGGCCGTGGGAGGAATGGCCTGGCACCAGCCATCGGGGTGCTTAACAGGAGGGTGGCTCCATAGATTTGCTGCCAGCCTGGAAGTGACAGCAATCACCCTCCCTGCCTTGTCTGCCAGCGACCACCCCTTGCCCAGGTACCCACCACAGTCTGCTGCTCCCGCTGGAACTTGAGGCTGATGTTCTGGGCCCAGAAGAAGCCAAAGGAGCCGATCTTCAGCTCTGCATGAAGCTTCTGCCGGCACCAGGTGACAGCCAGGCGACATGCCAGCCATCTGTGGGGACAGGGGGAAGGCCAGGGTCACCCTCCCCACTGGGGTTGGGGTCTAGGGATGCTCTTTGTCCTTTGAGCACCAGCTCCAGCACCCACGGCTGGATAGGAGCTCACAGGGACTCACGGTGGGGAAGAGACCCTGCAGGACCACCCCCGACAATCCCTGACAGCCCCCTCCCAAGACCAGAGGCCTCCACACCCCCCTGGCACCCTATGCCCACCCTTGTGAGCTCCTCTGAACTTCTCCAAGCCCCCAAGCCTCTGACGCCAAGCTCTACAACTCCCCAGTCCTCTGCAGGCTCCGCTCCACACCTGTCTCCCAACCCTGTGAGCCCCCCAAATTCCTGACACCCCCCAAGCCCTCTGTGTCCCCCTTACCCTCTGCTTCCCTCCTCCCAGACCCCCAACACCTCACCCTCAGCCCCGCGGGCCCCCCGCACCCCTGACACTACCCCAACCCCGCTTACCACCCCCAAAATCTCCCGTGGGCCCCCAAAACACCCGCACCCCCCACGGCCAGCCCCTCGGGCCTCCCCTTGACCCTGGCGAGCTCCTCCCACCCCGGCAGAGCCCCACCCGCCGCGCTGTCACCCCACTGCCACCGCCGTGCCCCCTGCCCAGCCCTGTCACACCCCCCCGAGCCCCCGCGGGGTCCCCCACGCCCCCAGACCCGCCCGCCAGGCCCTGACCGCGCCAGCAGCCCGGCGAGCAGCGCGACGAGGACGATGGCGAGGAGCGCGGCGGGCAGCGGCGGCGGCATGGCGGGCACGGCCCCGGTGCGGGCCCCGGCCCCGGCCCCGGCGAGACCCCCTCCCTCCCGCCCGCCCCTGCCCCGGCGCCGCCGCCGCCGCCGCCCGTGGGGCCGCCCGCGCACCCCGAGTGGCCGCTGGGAGGGGCGGGACGGGGCGGGGCCGAGCGGCGCCTTCCCGGGGACAGCGGCCGCCGCAGCGCCCCGCCAGGGCCGCACCGGCATCGGGACCGCGGGACACAGGCACGGCGACGGCGGGACACGGGATGGGGACGGGGGGACAGCAGGACCGCACCTGCTTGGGGACAGAGGGACAGCAGGACCGCACCTGCTTGGGGACAGCGGGACAGCAGGACCGCACCTGCTTGGGGACAGAGGGACACCGGGATGGGGACAGAGGGACAGCAGGACCGCACCTGCTTGGGGACAGAGGGACACCGGGATGGGGACAGAGGGACAGTGGAACAGCAGGACTGCACCTGCTTGGGGACAGCGGGACACCGGGATGGGGACAGAGGGACAGCAGGACCGCACCTGCTTGGGGACAGAGGGACACCGGGATGGGGACAGAGGGACAGTGGAACAGCAGGACTGCACCTGCTTGGGGACAGCGGGACACCGGGATAAGGACAGAGGGACAGCAGGACTGCACCTGCTTGGGGACAGAGGGACAGCAGGACACCGGGATGGGGACAGGGATGCACCATGGCAGCACCGGCATGGAGAGAGCTGGGACACCACGACGACACCGGCACAGGGACACCGGGATGGGGGTGACACTGGGGCAGCACCAGCACGGGGACAGTGGGGACACCAGGACAGCATCAGGATGGGGAGAGGAATAACACCAGGGACAGACAGGGACAGGAGTGACACCAGGATGGGGAGAGGAGTGACACCGGGTCTGACGCTGGGATGGAGTGAGGGGGGGTGACACAGGAGGTCCAGCACTGAAATGGAGTGAGGAGCAGGGGGGGGTGACACTGGGATAGGGTAAGTGGGCGACACCAGGAGCAGCATCACGATGAGGCAAGTGCAGATGACACCAGGTCTGGCTCCCAGTGCCAGAGGTTCCCTGCATCCCCCACACAAACAGCCACACCACAGGGCAGAGTCCAGCACTTTTATGGCCCCAGGTCCTTGCAGGGCATGAGGGGCAGTTTGGGGTATAGCAAGGGGTACAGCTCCCAGGGACAGCAGTCCTTTAAAGGGGCAGGTCCTTGGACAGAGCAGGCTGCAAAGGGACAGGGTGGGAGCTTGGGAATTTGTTTTGGGTCAGGTCTGGATGCTGGCCTTGGCTTTGTGCTGATTTGGGATGTTTGGACATGCTTTGTGCCGATCTAGCACGTTGAGCTCTGTTGTGGGTCAGGTCTGGACACCGGGATCTGCTTTGTAGTGGTTTTAGGATGCTGGGAGCTGCTTTGGGTCAGGTCTGGAAGCTGGGGCCTGTTTAGAGTCAGATTTGGGACAATGGAATCTGCTCCACGTTGAATTCAGGACATCGGGATCTGCTTGTGCTGGGGCCCTGTGTCAGTGGTGTCAGTCCTGGGTGTGTGCTAGTCCCAGGGTGGGGACAGGAGCCATCCTCTGGCTCAGCAGTCCCAAACACAGCAGGGCAGCGCCCACAAGCTCCGCATCAGTCTGTCTGTCTGTCCCTCACAACTCGGCGTGGTACTGCTCCATTTGGAAGGCCTCACTGGGCTGCATGAAGATGCCCTCCATCACCTTCCAGTAGTTATTCTGGCTGGAGGTGGCCATGCCGTGCACCTCCTTCTGCCCGTGGATGGGCCGGCCGTACTGCTCCCCGGTCACCGAGAGGAAGACGTCGGTGGAGGCGTGCTGGAAGCGCACCTCGTCGTCCCGCACCCAGTAGGTCCCACTGCACACCACTGTCCAGTCGTCCAGGTAGTCGCCCTCGCCAGCCTCCCCGAATGCACTCACCTCCTGGGGGTGAAGAACAGCTCGTTTGGGCCAGGATGAAAAAAGGGGAGGGTTGAGGTGGGCAGAGGGATCTGGTTGTGACTGAGGCTCTGTTAGGACTTTGAGGCTCTGGATGGGATTCAGGCAGGGGAGGGCAGGGCATTAGGGATTTGGGAGGGAGTGGGGAACAAGGTGGGAGTGGCAGGGACCCAGCTGGGACCAGGGAACAAGGCAGTGCTGGTAGGGAGCCAGCCTAAGGAGAGACCCAGTCTGAAATGGGGAACAAGGTGAGACTGGTGGGGACATGGGGGACACATCTAGGGCCAGGAATTAGGAAATGCTAGTAGACATATGGGGCATCTGTTGGGGGAACCTAGGAGACTGACTGGGGAATAAGGTGGGGCTGGCAGTAACGTGAGGAGGAGAGACCTCCAGTAACGTGGGAGGAGAACCCAGGCGGGATGAGTAGGGACAGGGACAACCCAGCAGGGACTCGGGGGACCCGCCAAGACCCGAGTGACACGGCGGGCCCCGTCTTGCCCAGGGAAAGACAGCGAGCCCGGGGACCAGGGCTGGCGATCCCCGGGCGGTACCTGGTTCCCGGAGAGCGGCGAGCTGAAGCGGTGGCTGTGCAGGTTGCGGCCGGTGCCCAGGTGCGTGAGGCGGATGGCCTGCCCGCAGCGCACCGGCGTGCCCCGCTGGCACACGGCGGCCGTGCGGCCCCGCACCCGCCAGTAGCTGTTCCCGTCATCCGCCGCCGACACCCCGGTCACCGACTGCTGCCCGCTGCCTGCGGAGGAGGGAGAAGCACCATCGCGCCCAGCCCAGCCCACCGCGGGAGCCGGGGGAAGCGCGGAGTGGGGGCGCGCTCGTTACCGGAGCCGTAGCGCACATCGTGCGAGTGCAGCCGCACATTGTGCCGCACGTTGAGCAGCTTCACCACGGAGCCGCAGGTGACGGGCCCGGGCTCGCCGCGCCCCGCCGCGCCCAGCGCCGCCGCCAGCAGCGGGAGCAGCAGCGGGAGCGGCAGCGGCGGCCGCCGCGCCGCCTCCATCCCGCAGGAAGCGGAAGCGCGGCCGCTCCGCCCGCCGGGAGCTCGCGGCTCGCCCGCTCCGCCCCCCGCGCTCGCCGCCGCCGCCGCCTCCATTTTCCCTCGGCCCCTCGGGTAAGGCCGCGCCGGGCCCGGCGGGGCGGCGGGGAACGGGGGTTCCTTACCGTGGGAAGGGCGAACCCGCGTTTGTCCCGGCCCGGGCGTCACACCCGGCCCGGCGCCGCGGCGGCTCCGAGCCCCGGTGGAGGCGGCAGGGACGTGCCCGAGGTTGGTGTCGGGCTGCGCCGCGGGCCCCGGTGCGGTGTGAAGCGGCGGCGGCCGCCCCGGTGCGGCCCCGGTGGTGGCCGTGGGTGGGGCTGGAGGCAGCAGGAGCCTCCCGGGGTGGCGGCGGGCAGGGCCCGGAGGAGGCGAGGCGGTGGCCGGGGTCGAGGGTGGCTCCCCCGGGGCGGGAGGTGCCGCAGCCCCCGCCCTCTGCTGCAGCGGGGCCGGGGCTGCGGGGTAGCGCTGGCACGGTGGGAAGAGCTGTGGATGTGAGGCGGTGGCGTGGGGAGCATCGGGATGCTTTCCTTGCAGTGGGAGGAAGGGTCTGACCTTCGTTTCTCACCACGCCGGCGGTCCTGGAGCCTCCTGCTCTGTAGGCGTGATTCCCAGACCACCGCATTAGGCTTTCCAAATTTCTGGTGAGGTGCTCCCTGAAAAGCCAACGGCCTGGGAAAGCCCTTTTGAGTTTAATAAATGACTGAAAGGTGGCAAATGATTGGTGCTCCTAGGGGAGTGAGGTTATTGTGGAGTTTCAGTCATTTCTGTTGCTTGCTTTCTTTTTGTGATGTGGAGAAGGAAGGTTACTTCTAAATTACTTAGAATAACTAAATAGTGAGGAGTTGCAGAGACCAGATAACACCGGGTAAGAATGCTAGTATGGTAAATGAGATATGGCAGAAGGTGTAAGGAAGGTAACAATCACCACAAAGTTGTCTCTTCATGAGCTCTTCTTATTCAGGGAAGAGCAGTAGGTGTCTCAACAATTGTTTCTTTTAAAACGACTTCAACACCCTGTTGTAGCTTAAGAGGGATATTTTGAAATTAGCTTAAAGGAGGAGAGAATGAAATAGAAAACATTGTTACACTGCTGAGTAAGTGGCTGGCAGTTTGTGTCCTGGCAGTTCTGGTTAGACCGTCCCAAAAAGGGAGTGCTGCAAAACGCAGGGGCAGGAGCAGAGCAGGTTTTTGGGCAAGCAAAGCCTTCATGTCCTCACCTTAGGGGAGAAGCTTGCTGACAGGAGATATGATCCAGGTGCCTGAAGTCATGGGCAGGTCAGAGAAAGCGAGGAGGGAGCATCAGTTTTCTGTTTCTGAGCGGAAATTATGATGCAGCAGGGCTAAAATAAACAGGCGGAAGTGCTTTTTCACACAACGTGCTATTAAATGTGTCACCCTGCCACAGGACCTGCTGCCACCTGATAGCATCGGGGGCAGTGGGACCAGCAGCAGGATTAAAACCAACAAAGCAGGTATGGGAAGTTCCTGAGCTGTGGTGGCTGCCTGGACTTTCCCCATCATTGGTCCCCAGTCATCACTTCCCGCTGTGTTCCTCCCACTGAGCAGGGTGGGAGTGTCAGGTTTAGATGCAGGCTTCAGAAATCTGCAAAACAGCTGTAAAAGCTAAATATAAAATGATATATTGCTGCTGTCAGGGCTGGCAGGCCCCAGTAGCCATCAGAAGTCCATGTGGATACCAAGAAATGCCTGTGAGGAAGAGCTCAGCATTGAGGTGCCTGTGTGGGTAGTTTCTCATGGTGCGAGTGCCTTGCAGTGCTTCACAGGGACGTTTCTGTTAGGCTTATAAGCTTCAAATCAAAAGATGCCAAAACGATTTTGTCCGAGTTCTGTGATGGGACACAGCCTGAAGATCATTGCTTAGTTATTGGTGTTAAATCCACACATTCCAGGTCAACCATGGCTTGCTTGTTTTAAAAAAAAAATATTTTAGGAAAAGTGATATTGATTTAACTGAGAAATTCACTGACAGCTTCGGGGGGTGAAAGAGTGGTGTTATCTTTGCAGTTCATTTGGGTTTTTCCTAGTCAGACATTTGTTATCAGTCTTGGACTCCTGTGGATGTACTTGGACTGTGCTGAAATTAATTTCATGAGCTTTTAATTGACAAAATTAATAGATTTGGCTTCTTTAGGCTCTGCATTTTGTGTTGAGTTCCCCAGCTCTCTTATTCTCACAGAGCTTTCTGAATCCTCTGGTTTGACCCTTTGAAATGTGGCCATGAGAGCTGATGTTCAGTGGTGGCTTTGACAGCGTGGTTCCCCGGATCTGTGTGATCCCAAATGGACTGTGAGTCAAATCATGAAGTGGCAGAGGTTAGAACCATTCCTGCCCAAGTGCTCTCCCCCTCAAAAAAAACCCCCACAAAACAAGTGTTAATGTGGGATTGATGTAATTTCTTCCACAAAGGATGGAGAGAAGTCAAGGACTGTCTTTGGTGCACCCGTGCTGTCCTAAAGCCAAGGTGAGCACCTGGCTTTGTTGTTTTGTGTATTCCCACTGCTGTCCTGAGGTCGATTGCTCAATAATAAATATATGTTGCTCTGAGGACACTGCTTGGTTATTCTCTGAGCACCACTGAGGTGTTCTGCCTTAGGTGGCATCCCTGTAGCTGGGAGAGTGTCAGATGTTTCTGTTTTCCCACACCTGCTCAGGTGAAGCTCTTGAGGGACTTTTCTATTCCCAGTGTCCATTCGCACGCTGAATATGTGAATGATTTTTGAAATCCTCAGGTTCTCCCAAAGCAGCCCTTGTTCTAAAGGCCCTGCCTCACCTCACAGAGTCTGCGGCCGATGTCCATCCTGGTCCTGCCCTGATCAGAACTCAGCGGTCCCAGTTAAAAGGAGCTTGTGGACTCTGGATCAGTGCCACTGTGCTCTTGAGCTGAGCAAAGTGCAGACACTCCTCATCAAAACAGCTGGGCTGGCCCAACACTCCTTGGTCCAGAGTCTTAAACCCTCCTCAGGTCTCTCCCTGTGTGACCACACCAGGTTCTGCCTCTGCACCTCTGCCCACTTCCCAGGCCTGTTTTGTTTCAAATTAAGGCCTCCCTGGCACAGAGGGTGGGAGAGGCACCTTTAATCAATTCTGGTTTAATATCTTGCTTCTCTTTTCCATGCTAAGTGACATCCCTGCTCTCCTGAGGTGAATTTTGCTGGAGCTGAAAGCACCTGGGTTTGTGAGTGGTTGGCTCGTGTGGAACCTGCTTGGCTGGATCATTAAATAAGATGGTTTTCTCAAGTCTTATTTGTTCCCCATGTCCAGACAAATTTGAATTGACATGGAGTAAAATTGCCAGGAAATTTTAGAGCAAGTGATGAGGAAGAAAGTTAGAATAGTGAGTTAAATACTCACTGGCAGAGAATGGCGAAATTGGATGTGGTGCTTTGACGAGGTGTGTTTGTGTATTGATCATGGGCAGGAGATAAACGAGGTTATTAGACTTGGAAATGCTCTAGGAAAAGCCACTCAGCCTGCAGGTTTGTGTATGTTAATACACCCTGGTGAATACCTGGAGCAGGAGGATTGGTGAGAAACTGTGGAGTTGACAGAATATTCATACACAGGCTGGTAAACATAATCCCTGTTTCTGTATTGTGTACTCACATGATTCATCAGTGCCATTTGCATCAGGAACACACATTTAACTGGCATCAGCGCTGCCCTCTGAAGCGTTATTTCTGAGAGGGATGCTTAAATAAAAGTGTTTAACTTCTAAAGGGTTCTCATGAGGATGGGGATCCCACACTGAACCAGAGCAGCCACGTCCTGGCTGGATGCAGAGCAGTAGCCTTGGCCTGCTGTGATTTCTGCTTGTGTGGAGCATCCTGCAAAAAGAAGTTGGCCACAGCCACATATTCTGCAGCCAAGGAGTATGAACTGCTCTCTCCACTTGTGTCTGAAATCTGGCAGAGGTCTTCCCCTCATCTTTGTTGTGGGTTTTCTTTAATGAGATACGGATGACACGTTCCTTCGGAGCTGCTCGTATTTTAAGACTTAAAAGATCATCCAAGATCAGCCTTGGACCTTTTAACTCTAACTGAACGCTAAGTCCCTGTTTTTCCTCCAGGTTGTTGTGTTTGTGCAGCAGATGTGTGGATCTCGGGGCAGAACAAGAAATCCCTCACACAAGAAGTGTCATGGCAAAGCCTTGATCAGGTTGTCCCGTATGGGACTGATTTCCTTCAGCAGGTTGTTTGCAGTGGGGAAATGATTATGGGAATGTTTTAAAGCGTGGTTTTTTTAGGTATCATTCCCTGCCATATGGAATTGTTTTCTCATCTTTTTTTCTCTGTTGTTTTTGCATGTTTGTGTGTTGAATTACATCCGATGTAGTTTTAACATGGCGGTTTTGGCTTTAGATCTGACACCTCTGAACTGCTTTTTGTACTGCTCCTTCCCAAAGGCCTGTACTTCTTCCTGAGCTGGCGTTTTCATCCTCTCAGCCATTTGAGGAATTGATTTGGTTTTCCTCTTAGCTAACTCTTGTAAGGTTCAGTTGTTTTGATGTATGTAAAAGGGAGATAAAAAAAAACTTCCTTTGAGAATTTCAAAAATATCAGTGAGTTTGCAACCATCAGAAATGGAAGGTTCAGAGAGACAGAACTTGGCAAACACTTTCCTTTGTGCCAAGCTTGATTTACGTTGTGTCCAGAAACCCCAGTTGGGAAAAGCATCAGACAAAAGGTTCTAGATATAAAAAATGCACTGGTTTTGTAGTTTTCTTGTTGCTTCCTCAACTCTGGATGGAGGCTCCTGGCATGGAACATCCTGGCTGTGGCTCTGGCTTGTGGGCAGCCACAAACCCCCTGCCCCAGCCCAGGACCCCCAGCCCTCTCTGCAGTTTGCTCTGTGGGCTCTGCAGAGTCTCACAGCCAGCGATCGCGGCTCAGTCGAGGCCCTTTTCAGGGTCACCCTGGCTTCGTTAACTGAGTGAGGATTAATCATATTAAGCTCTTAATTAGTTGGGCTGTGTGCCTGACACCGTGCAGCATCAGTGGGAGCCTTCCCAGTGCGTGGGAGGGTGTAGATGGGATGGAGGCTCTGGCTGTGTGCACGTTCCAGCTGCAGGAGCCGCGGGTGTTGCTGTGACAGCTCCTGCCCTCCTCACCCAGACACGGGTTGGCAGGAGCTGGCAGCTCGTGGCTGCTGCCTTATCTCTGGTGACAGGGATGTCCAGGCAAGGTGGACACTGGGTAATTCAGGGCCTCTGTAGCTAATTTGAAACCCTTCTTGCTTTAGCTGCCTTCTCTCCAAAACCTGGAGGGGGAAGTGCTCGCGTTCTGCTTGCTCAGCTGATGCCAGGGATGTTTCCTCTTTCCCCAGCTGCTGTGTGAGAGGCTGCAGCCATGTCTGACTTTGTGGAGAGCGAAGCAGAGGAGTCAGAGGAGGAGTACAACCAGGATGGGGAGGTTGTACCCAGAGTAACCAAGAAGTTTGTAGAGGAAGATGAGGATGGTGAGTTTGCTGAATTGTCTGTGTTCATTGCTGTTCTGTTCTGCATTCTGTGGCTCTGCAGATGGAGCAATAACTGTGCTATAACAGCAGGGCCATCTGTAGTCAATAATCTCAGCTGTTTGAGTGCTTCCCTTCCTCCAAGTGGTATTTATAATTGGCAATAAAAAATACGCTGCTTCGCCCTCGTGGGACTTGCAGTCACACAGTTTGATAGTAAATGGTAAAAGCAGAGGAATTCTCCCAGTGTGACCACTCCACCTGTTCCCTCTGCAGAGAGAGCACAAGACAAGAAGTAGGGATCTGGCAGGAGCAGCTGGCTGGGTTCTGTGTCAGTAGAAGTGTTCAGTTAAAACTCTGTGTGGATGGTGTGGAGGAGGATGCTGCTTGCACAGGTCCCAGTGGATAACCAGTGTCTAACATGTGCTGCTCTCCATCCCAGATGAGGAAGAGGAGGAGCTGAACCTCGATGATCAGGATGAGCAGGGGAACCTGAAAGGATTCATTAATGATGATGATGATGAGGAAGAAGAGGAGGAAGCCAGTGACTCTGGAGACTCCGAGGATGATGTCGGCCACAAAAAGAGAAAGCGCAGTAAGTTTTGTGATGATTGTTACTAGCAGGGCAGGGTGTAATGCTGGCAGAGAGAACCCTCTGCCCTGGTCTGCATGAGCTGTGTAAGCTGTACCCTTTTGGGTTTAGTGTGTTCTCAGATTAGGAAAGTGAGAGTGTAACTTAGCTCTGCTGTCTTCTTTAGCTTTTGATGACCGCCTGGAGGATGATGACTTTGACCTCATTGAAGAAAACTTGGGCGTTAAAGTCAAAAGAGTGAGTTGTGTTCCCATGCTGCTGTTAATGGTGTGGTGTGTTTTAGCACAGAGGAGGGTGGGCTTCAGCCTGGCATGAGCAGACAGTGCCTCCCATCAGCTCCTGCCCTCTTGGAAAGGGAGAGCTGAGTGCTTGAAGGAAGCAGGATCTATCCCTGCCCAAGCAAATGGGACCTGGCTTCCCAGAGTTAGCAAAACACTTTTTTCTGGTGCCTAAAGTCTGCTGTGCTCCTCCCTTTCCACCTCTTCAGGACGGTCTCATCTTCCATTCCTGTTTGGTGCTAACCTCAAGGTCAGCACAGGCTGTTAGGGGCTCCAAAGCTCTTTCTGAAACATTAGAGTCACATCAACCAGGGCAGCACTGGTGGTGACAGCATGCAAGTGACACAGCTCCCAGGGGGGTGGCTTCTCTCCCCTGTGTGCCTGTGGTGTGCTCCATCCTGCTCCCTCCCAGGTGCCTGCAGAGGAAGTGCAGTGCTGAGCCAGGGGCTGTGAGAACTAACGAGGAATTGTCCTTGCAGCAAAAATTCAGGCGTGTGCGAAAAATGTCTGATGATGAGGATGATGAAGCAGAAGATTATGGAAAGGAAGAACATGAGAAGGAAGCCATTGCTGAAGAAATCTTTCAGGATGGTGAAGGCGAGGAAGGAGGGGAAGCTGTGGAAGCTCCTGTTGCTCCACAGGAAGAGGAAGAGGAGGAGGAGGAAGATGAATCTGGTGAGTGTGGATGGTCAGTTACATCCAGTGTTTGTCCTAGGATTAAAGCACAGAAACAAAGTTCAGACTTTGTCTGAACTAGAAGTATCCAAAAGGCTGTGACCCTGTCATGGTGAAGCTCTTAATTGTTCTGATTAGTACAGTCCTTAGAATTAAACGTTTCTGGGTGACAGGTTTAGTTTGTCTGTCTGAACCACTTTGTGCAGGAGCACTTTATTTGTGCTGATGCCTTGAACACCTCCCCTAAGCTGCCTCAAAAATGAAAATGCTTCAGAGGAAGGCACTCAAGGCAATGTTTAGGTACCTCATGGCACAGTGCATGCCTGCCCTACCCCTCTTCGGCATCAGCCTCTCACTGCTGCTACCTTACCAAAAAAGTTTCAAGAATTCTTTCTACTGTCCAAAGCAGCCAGGCCTTTCCTGACTGTATTTTCAGTGCACTGAGCTGCAGCTCAGATGGCTTTGCCTGGAAGTTTGTCTGGAAGGTTGTTCCAGCTTGTTACTGTGGTTCAGGCTCTGGACTGTGTGAGATTAGTGTAGGAGATGCTGTGGGGAGCTGGGCAGCCTGACAGCCAGCAGCAGCCTAAGTGTGGTGGAGGCTCATGGTTGCACTGTCTGAACTTTGTCAGAGGTTCTGTATCTGAGTTCCCTGACCACTGAATTGTTTCTCAATGTCCAGACATTGATGATTTCATTGTGGATGATGATGGACAACCTCTGAAGAAGCCAAAATGGAGAAAGAAGCTTCCAGGATACACAGATGCGTAAGTATTGATTGGAAGTTGGCCTGGAGCCTTGAAAATAGTGCTCAGCTTATTTAGATCTTACGACTGCAGAGTGATTCAGCTTGTGGTTGGGTACTGCTGGTCTTCTTCCCAGAAGAAACCTGGTAAATTTAGACATAGAGCTTTTAGTGTGTGATTTCTGAAATGTGTGACTCTTTCCTTTTTTCTTTTTTCCCTTGGATTTTTTAAAGGGATACCAAAACCAGGCCCTTAAGAGAAATATTTGCAGTAAAGCTCAGAGTTTGTTTGCTCATGTTTGTCCATGATTTTTTAGCCTGGGTGGAAAACTAAAGCTTAGACAGAGCCTGGCCTCCCCTGTGTGGCTGTAAAGATATTCTGTGAACTGCACTGTGGGGCTGAACAACAGGGTTGTTTTTTTTGTTTTTGTTTTTTGCTTTCCAGTGCTTTGCAGGAAGCCCAGGAAATCTTTGGTGTGGACTTTGACTACGATGAGTTTGAGAAGTACAACGAGTACGATGAGGAGATGGAGGAGGAGTACGAGTACGAGGATGAGGAAACGGAAGGGGAGACCCGCGTGCGGCCCAAAAAGACCACCAAGAAACGCGTCAGTCGCCGCAGCATCTTCGAGATGTACGAGCCCAGTGAGCTGGAGAGCAGCCACCTCACAGACCAGGACAACGAGATCCGCATGACAGACATGCCTGAGAGGTTCCAGGTGAGGCAAGGGGCTGCAGCTCTGCAGGCAGAAGGCATTTTGGCTCCCAGGCCTGCGACCTGCAGGCTGGCAAGCTGCTGGATGGATTTTGGAATATCTTTTTCCCTCTTTGACGACCTTACCTGTCGAATGTACAAGCTAAAACTGCATTCAGGCATATCAGGGACATGGGAGCTGTTGTACCTGTTTGAATCTGTGTTTAGCTCCAGTCACAGCTTCCCTGTGGCCACTGGGTGCCAGTGTTGCAGTGCTGAAGTGCAGGGCTTGGGCTCTGCTGAGATGGCTTTGTGCTGGATGATGGTAGGAATCCCTTGGGCTGGACATATTGAGAGCAAGATGCAGTGCTAGAGAAGACATGGGAAGGTTTCTAGCTTACCTGATTGCCAGCCAACACATAACTGCTTGTAACCAACTTTACTCAAGGTGATGAGACTTACACTGCTCTCAATACAAAGTGCTGTTTGTGCTGTGAGGAATCCTTCTGGTGTCTCATATTTTTGTCTTAATTTTACGCTACATTCAGATTTTCACATAAAAATCCATCTCCCTTTAGTGTATGTTAATGTAATTCCACGCAGAGGTTTATTACCCTTCTCTGTGAAATAGCATGTGTGAAGCTGCCAGTTTTCCAAAGGATCTTTTTTTCCCCATGCCAGTCTGTGCCACAGGAGGAAATGCTGTCTGTGATGTCTTGTGGCTGTAGGTGGCCTGTTCACACATATTGTCCTCTTCATGGATGAAGAGGTGATTAAAGCAGCACCTCTGAAAGAGAAGTGGCTGATAATGGGTGCCCAGAGAGGCTTTGGAGCTGCTTTATTTTTTGTTACTCCGTGGCTGCAGCAACAAAAGTGGTAACAAGGCACAGATAGATTGGAGCAGAGGACGTAACTGCAGAAAATTTTGGAGTCTGGTGGGAAGTGGAGATATCCTTACTTGATTTTCACAGCAGACTTTGCACCATTGCAGGCCTTTCCACAAGCCTTTGACAGGATTGTAGCTGCCTTTATCTAGTGTAAAGCTGATGCAGTTTCCTGTGTGCTCAGAAGGTGCAGACATTGAAGTGATATCCTTGGCCCCACATAGGTGGGGGTCCCCAGAGGTAACCTGTAGCTCGAAACAATAATTTCCAGGCTTCTTGGAAACATGGCAGTGCAAGCCCTGGTGTTGCATGTGCCTGTGCTCATGGTGTTGTCTCTTCCCAGCTGAGATCCATCCCAGTGAAGAGTGCTGAAGATGATGAGCTGGAGGAAGAAGCTGACTGGATTTATAGGAATGCATTTGCAACACCCACCATCTCCTTGCAGGTAAAGGGCTGTGCTTGGAGACTTGTTCCAGGGGTCTGCTGATAGGAATGTGGTGCCCAGTACCACCTTCATTTCTGGCTTTGAGCAGGTCAATTTGACTTGTGTGTGTTCATTTTTGCATCCACGAAACAGAGCAAAAAGGAACACAAAGAAGTTGAAAGAACCACAGTTTCTCAGCCTTAACCTGGGGCTGCTCTTTTAGGGGCTCAGCTCAGGGATAGAGTGAACACAATGTGTTTCTCTTTTTCAGGAAAGTTCTGACTACCTTGACCGTGGACAAGCCAGCAGCTTCAGCCGCAAGGGGCCCAGCACCATCCAGAAGATTAAAGAAGCCCTGAATTTCATGAGAAATCAGCATTTTGAGGTAATTTGCAGCTTCTCTTCATTACCAAAGTCTGTCTTCTTTTCCTGGCAGGATTAGCAGGGCTGTTGGAAACACTTAGGGCACTTAGAAGGGGCTGAGATACCATCCCTAGGTGCCTGTCCTGTGATGAAATTATCCTCCGTTAGGAACTGCAACTCATCTTATGTGAGCTGTGGCAATGCAGGTTTTTAAGGCCTGTTTGACAGAGTTGCTGTCATTGTCTTTCCCTGATTGTGGACAAATTGAGGCTGAATGAGGTGTGGGGATTTCTCTTGAGCCTTGCTTGGTCCTTCCAGTCTGTTCTCCAAAGTGTTGCCTGATGTTGCAGAAGTTTTTTGGCCTATGTGGTGTATTCTTTGGTGAAATAAGAGCTGCCTCATTAGTTTGTTGTCCCACGTGGAACAGGAGCTCTGTCTGGGTTCCTGGCTGGCAGGAACAGCCCAGTCCCCTCCATAGGGGGTGATGAGTCTCATTTCTGACCCAGGTCCCGTTCATCGCCTTCTACAGAAAGGAGTATGTGGAGCCAGAGCTGCACATCAACGACCTGTGGAGGGTCTGGCAGTGGGATGAGAAGGTGAGGAATATTTTCAGTGCTGGTTCTCCCATCAACATTTGTCCTCCTACCTAGCCTGATACTTTCAGCAGTTTGTTTTGGCCATGTTTGGGTTTCTTCGCATTTTTGCTGTCTTATGGTGGTAAAGGGATATCTGACGAAATAGAATTCCAAAAAATCCTTCCCCTTCACCGAATTCCTTTTGTGTAGTGACATTTCCTGCTAGCACTGCAGGTTGCTTCTCTGCTATCAGGTCCAAACCTGAATTTGGGGTTTTTTCTGTTATTATAATACATCTCTGAAATAAGACGTGCCGCATGTCACATTTGGCTTTGGATGAAGATTTTAATGATCATTTTTATATGATAAATATCCCAAAATCCTGGAAGTCCCTGTTTGGGAAGGAAGGAGACAGATAACACACTACAATGGGGTGTTTCACTGCAATTCTTTTGTTCTCGTGTCAGTGGACCCAGCTGAAGATCCGCAAGCAGAACCTGACTCGACTGTTTGAGAAGATGCAGGCTTACCAGTATGAGCAAATCTCTGCTGACCCAGACAAGCCCTTGGCTGATGGAATAAGGGCCCTGGATACTACTGACATGGAGAGGTAGGTGCCAGGACTTCTGTATTCATTCCAAAATTACTTAAAATGTCCATTGACTTGCCCAAACAGCACAGGCACTCTGGCCACTGCAGAGCACCCACAAAGCCAATCATGAGAAATACTTTAAATTCTTTTGGGAGACGAATCCAAGGGCTTCTCTTCCCGACCTGAGTCAGAGCAGGTTCCTTGAGTGTTGTGAGCATGACCTAGCTGCAGGCAGGGTGTAACATGCTGGCTTTCTGTAGGCTGAAGGATGTGCAGTCCATGGATGAGCTGAAGGACGTGTACAATCACTTCCTGCTGTACTATGGCAGAGACATCCCCAAGATGCAGAATGCTGCCAAGGCTGCTCGCAAAAAGCAAAAGCGTATCCGAGAGGATGGTGAAGAAGAGGAAGGTTTGTCTCCTCACATTTGAAAGTTTTCTCCTTGTGGGCTGCTTGAAAATCCCGGTTTGAAAGAATCTGAAGAAAGTTTGGTGAAAAACCCATGTGTTTGCACAATGCATCTCTGCTGGTCATTCTATCTCAAGTTAGTTCCAGGTCTTTCAGGCACCTTTGAAATTGTTTAAGCTTTGCCACACAAGGTGCTTTCCAGTGGAATATGAATGCCACACTTTGTGGCAAAGGTGGCATCAGCAAACTTGATGCATATTCTAATGTGCAACCCAGAGATAACTCCTATTAAAACTGCACTGAAGATAGTGTTTCCAGGGTCTTTTTCCAGCCCTGAATAATTTTAAGGCCACTGCTAGCTTTGTGGGATTTAGGGGCTCTGTTGCACAGCGTAGGTTGTGTTTAATCTCTTTATTGTGCTCCTGACACACTCCAGCTGTCTGGATGCCTCTCTAATGTATCCTTCCTACAGGTGAAGGGGAGGATGCAGAGGATGATGAGCAGAAGGGGCCTGAGCTGAAGCAGGCTTCCCGAAGGGATATGTACACCATCTGCCAGGCAGCTGGGCTGGGTAAGGCTCTGCTCTGTCCTGCTGAACGTGCAGTGGCCTGGCCCACATGCTCTGCTGTGGCTCACCTGTGGAAGGAAGACTGGTGGTTTTGCTCACTATTAGCTACAATACCCATGTCCTCATTGGTGTTTTGGTTTTTTCCTTTTACCAGATGGCTTGGCTAAGAAATTTGGTCTGACACCTGAGCAGTTTGGAGAGAATCTCCGAGACAGTTACCAGCGTCACGAGACAGAGCAGTTCCCTGCAGAGCCCCTGGAGCTGGCCAAGGACTATGTGTGTAGGTCAGTGTGGGGGGGTCTTTGTGGAGTTACTGTGGATGTAACACAAGTGAGAGGATCTGGGGACAATTTTCTAAGCCTTCGTGTTGCCATTTTGCCTGCAGTCAATTCCCAAGCCCGGAAGCAGTGCTGGAAGGAGCTCGGTACATGGTGGCTTTGCAGATCGCCAGGGAGCCCTTGGTCAGACAGGTCCTGAGACAGACTTTCCAAGAACGAGCTAAAATCAACATTTCACCAACCAAAAAGGGGAAGAAGGTAAGGAAGGGAGCTCTGACTCTGTGGGTCAGTTCAGGGAAGGATCTAAATAACATACAAATGCTTGTTCTCCCATGTCAGTGGCAACTCTGAATAAATCTCAGAGCAGCAGTGAGCTGGGCTGTTGCAGAGCCCAGCTCAGCAGTGTGCTGCATTTTTAGACTCAGCATTTTACCAGATGAGATGTTGCCTTCATTTATGGAAACAGTCTGTGTTTCTCTGGGACTGGAAAGGAATTCTCCAGTGTCCTGCTGGGGAAGGAAATGCAGACTGGCAGGCATAGGGCTGAGGGGGTATTGAATAAAAACCGTTGTCTGCTGTGGCATACAGAAGGATCTTTCTTCATGAATGCCCTGTGTGCATGCTGACTGTCTCTCCTCTTTCCCAGGATATTGATGAAGCCCACTATGCCTATTCCTTTAAATACATGAAGAACAAGCCTGTGAAGGAGCTGAGAGATGACCAGTTCCTGAAAATGAGCCTGGCAGAGGATGAGGCGTTGCTCACCATAGATATCAGCATTGACATGAAAGGAGTGGAGGGGTGAGTTCCCACTGGCTGTGACATCCCTGACTTGGCAGAGATCATTCATGCAGTGCTCTTTGAGAACCTCTGTAACCCAAACTACTTCTGAAAGTCATGGCCTGGTAGTTTCCTGCACCTCAAAGTCAAGCAGCCTCTCAGGGTCGTGCTTTTTTCATCATCTTGTTGAGAACTTTAGCAGACATCTGTCTTACTCACTTAAAAGCAAACTCTGAAACCTTGGAATTTTTGCAGAAGATGATGCTTGTTTCCCAACCAACTTAGCTCCTTCCCTGCACATCTGAATGGCCACACTGTGTAGTATGGCTGTGATCTGTCTACAGCATCACTTCAGCAGCTAAAACAGCGTTGGATGGGATTTTCCCTAATTTTTCCAAGTAGCTACCTGCATCTGAGATGTGCAGGAATCTGCCGGTGATGGGTCCATGCAGGTGTCTGGAGCCTTTCTCTATCTCCCCTTCTCCTTTCTTGCAGTTATGGCAGTGACCAGACGTACTTTGAGGAAATCAAGCAGTTCTATTACCGGGACGAGTTCAGTCACCAGGTGCAGGAGTGGAATCGGCAGCGCACCATGGCCATCGAGCGCTCCCTCAACCAGTTCCTCTACGTGCAGATGGCCAAAGAATTGAAGAACAAGCTCTTAGTGGAGGCCAAGGAGTATGTCCTCAAGGTGAGATGAGGCACAGGTTTGAGGCAGAGCTGGGCTTGCAAACACTGGCGGCCCTGCAGTGTTCTGGGGATAGCTGCTGACAGCTCATACACTTCTTGGGGAGGAGGAGGAGGCAGGGATTGAATCAGGTTCAACTTCCTCTCCAGAGGAGGGTTATGCCAGGCCCCTACAGTGGATTTTCTCACTCCTCTTTGTCCTTTCTCTGCTCTCCCAGGCCTGCAGCCGCAAACTTTACAACTGGCTGAAGGTTGCTGCGTACAGGCCAGATCAGCAGGTGGAGGAAGACGATGATTTCATGGATGAGAACCAAGGGAAGGGGATCCGCGTGCTGGGCATTGCCTTTTCATCAGCCAGGTAGGAGGGAGGGAATGGTGTCGGGATGTACGTCCAGCTTTACCAGTCCTCCATGTCTGAGTGGTCTCTGTTTGACAGGGACCACCCTGTGTTTTGTGCCCTCGTTAATGGAGAGGGTGAGGTGACAGATTTCCTCCGACTGCCACATTTCACAAAGAGAAGGAATGCCTGGCGTGAGGAGGAGAGGGAAAAGAAGGTGAGCCGTGGTGCAGCTGCTACTAAGATGAATGTATGTATCTCAGAACAGAAACCCTCTAGCTTTTCTACTCTGATTTTCTACTTTCCTTTCCAGGCCCAGGATATTGAAACATTGAAAAAATTCCTCCTGAACAAGAAGCCTCATGTGGTGACAATTGCAGGCGAGAACAGGTCAGTCTTTGTGCTGCTTCCACTTGCCAGTCTCTTTGCAGTCCTTTCCTTGTGCCTGTCTACATTTCACTGTTTCCAGGACCCAGCTCTGTGCTCTCCCCTCAGTCCCCTTGGCTGTCTCTCCCTAGGGATGCTCAGATGCTGATGGAGGATGTAAAGAGAATTGTTCATGAGCTGGACCAAGGGCAGCAGCTGTCCTCTATCGGAGTGGAGCTGGTGGACAATGAACTGGCCATCCTCTACATGAACAGCAAGAAGTCTGAGGTGAACCTTCTGCTACTCCCTTAGTCTCTCCCTTAGTCTGTTGCTCATTCATGCTGTGTCATCCTCCATTTGTTGTGCTGGCCTTGCATCATCCTCTGTCTCATATGATCCATCTGGACAGTCACGTACTGATCTTTGGATCAAGGCAAAACATCTTAGGCTTCCCTGAAGAGATCAGCACCAGCAGATGCACAAAGTGGATATTGATGTAGTTGGAAATTAGTGAGATTGTTCCATTACTAATTGCATAAAAGCTCCTGGGAGCCTTTGACCTCAGCTTTCTTTGCCCTGAGCACCAAGTGCTTCCTTGCTGCAGTCCCTGTCTGATGTGTCTTTGCTGCTTGTGGTACAAAGTGTGAAAACACCACGAGGGTTTTCCCTGACTCTGTGTCCTGTTGCAGAATGAATTCCGGGATTACCCCCCTCTGCTGCGTCAGGCCGTGTCCCTCGCTCGCCGCATCCAGGACCCCCTCATAGAGTTTGCCCAAGTCTGCAGCTCAGATGAGGATATTCTCTGCCTGAAACTCCACCCTCTGCAGGTAAATTTTCCTTGGGCAAGAAAGATCCTTCTCTGCAAGAGAAAGCAGCCTGTGAGGGTTTGCTTTCAAAGAAGAGGTTTCCAAGTTAAACTTGTGCAAGTTCTGCCTGTTCTGTGCCATATTCAGGCTACACAGCACCTTCCTTTTTTTTTTTTTTGCTTTTTTCTCATCGGCCTTTAGGCTGTTCTCAGAGGTAGAACAGCCTTTAGGCTGTTCTCTGAGGTGCAACACAGCTCCTGGGTGCCAGTGTGTTGTGTTTGGCTCGTGGCAGAGGGTTGCAGAGACCCATCTTTTCCAGGGCTAACACCTCTTTTCTCTGCCAGGAGCACGTGGTGAAGGAGGAGCTGCTGAACGCGCTCTACTGCGAATTCATCAACCGTGTGAACGAGGTGGGGGTGGATGTGAACAGGGCCATTGCTCACCCCCACAGCCAGGCTTTGCTGCAGTACGTGTGTGGCCTGGGACCACGCAAAGGCACTCACCTGCTGAAGGTAAGGAGGCTTCTGAGCCTGCACTCTGTGAGTGCTCAGGAGGTGAGTCAGGGTCCCTGTGCCAGGTGCACAGCTCTGTTGATGTGTGTTTTTACCTCGCGTGCCTCGCCCCGAAGCTACACGTGGACTTGTGTCCTTGAGAGACCCAAACAGCTCAGCAGATCCATCAATCCCAGCCAGCTCCCAAACCCACAGGAATGGATGTGCTGTCAGAGTGTCAAGACACCTCCACAGTGTAGAAAACACGAGGCAAGAAGCCAACGCTTTTCCTGAGAGTTGGAGCTGTGATGATGTAGAATCATCATCCTTCACATAATGTTGCGACACTGGCAGGGAGCTTAAGAGTTGTGATGGGTGTGTGTCAGATGCTTTAAACACTGCAGTGTGAATCCTCTGCTTTTTTTCCCAGACAAAAACAAATTTTGGTTGGAAGGGGCCTTAAAGATCGTCTAATTCCACCCTCTGGCCATGGCCACAGACGTCTTCCACTGAAGGTTACTCAGAGCCCCATCCAAACTGGCCTTGAACAATTCCAGGGATAGAAAGTCCACAACCTCTGTGGGCAATCATGTGTTTGAATAGAAGGGTTTATATTCTTGCCACTCTCAGGTTTATATTCTTGCCTCTCTCTGCAGATCTTAAAACAAAACAACACCCGTCTGGAGAACAGGACCCAGCTGGTTACGATGTGTCACATGGGACCCAAAGTGTTTATCAACTGTGCTGGCTTCATCAAAATTGACACAGCATCACTGGGTGATAGGTGGGTATTGGGTTGTGTTTGATGTCCTCTGGAGTGTGGGGTCAGTGTGAGTGACAGGGTGACACAGTGACCTTCCCTGAGTCAGGGTTCCCCAGAGTTTCTGTGTGGCCCCTCTGACTTTAGGCCCAAGTTCAGGTATTGCTGGTTATTAATCTGATTCTAAACTTGCACAGCAGCAGTGTGAACTGCAGAAAATGAATTGCATGGCTTGTTCTGGTGTGAAAGACTCTTTGTGGTCAAGAGGAACTAAACTAAAACCAATTGTTTCCTAAAACAGTTGTCATGGAGTCATCAGTAACCCATGGGCACTTCAGCTTAGTTTCTGCCTGGTCCTTCCAACAGTATTTTATTTTTCTAAAGTTTCAAACTTGAGAAATAACTCAGCAATTTGGCTTCCTCTTAAACCAGTAGCAATACTGGGAAGTTTATAGAGCATTAAGTTGCTGGTAACTGCACAAGAGGTATTTTGAGGACAGCTGTAACCTTGTTTCTGAACATGACTGCTTTGTACATAGGGTCACTTACTAGAAACGTGGTTTCTCCAGGGTTTTTTGCCTTTGAAAAGCAATGTGAGAAAGAACACCTGTCTGAATCCCTACACTGAGTGATCCAACCCCACTAGATCCCTTGATTCTTGCAGGATACAAATCCCAGAGATGCTGGGGGCCAAGTGTAGCCCATCCAAACAGCTCATTGGCAACACTGAATTTGTGTGAGGAGAGAAACTGCAGAGAGCTGTGTGCACATAGAGCAGCTGAAGTACGCAGGGATCAAATCCACCCAGCATCCAAAATACCCGGCTGTGTCTTTGGAGCTGCTGACTGGAGTTTGCCAGGTCTTGCCTTGGCTCCTGTTGGTTTAGCAATGAATAATTCAGTGTCCTTTTTGGAGTACTTTGTTCCATGGAGGGGAGCAGTGGTGCTCAACAATGTGTTTGATCACTGAGCTGCAGGAACACCTCAGAGGCCTGATCTGAACATTGGTTTTGTTTCAGCACTGATTCCTACATTGAAGTCCTAGATGGTTCTAGGGTCCATCCTGAAACCTATGAATGGGCCAGGAAAATGGCAGTGGATGCCCTGGAATACGATGAGTCAGCTGAGGATGCAAATCCTGCAGGAGCTCTGGAGGAGATCCTGGAAAACCCTGAGCGCCTGAAAGACCTGGATCTTGATGCCTTTGCTGAAGAACTGGAAAGACAGGTGCACTGGGGGTTCCTGGTGCTGAGAAACAGAGGGGAAGCTCTGCTGCCCAGCTGAGATTCTCATATTTTATAGCTTTATCCTTTTTGGGAGCTGGGCCTTAGCTGTGCTGTTATAAAATGTATAAACAGCCACGATGAGCAGTCAGTGTCTGACAATGGCATGCAGTAAATGCTTGCAGAAAGTACATTGGGGCAGGGAACAAGAATTAACCATATAAACTCTTCTCCCTGCATTTTTTTCTAAATATGTTTGTCCTTTTGACCTCCTCAACATCCTGTGACCGAGTTTCACCATTTGTTGGTACCTGCTGCATTCCCCCTTTTTAAATTTGCTATTTCATTTGCTATTTGCTAAGTTGCTTGAGTTCTTCCAAAGCTTACATTGAATTCCCTACTGACCTTCTTCCCGCTGCTCATGGCTTTATAACCTCTGAATCCCACACAGGGCTATGGTGACAAGCACATCACTTTGTATGACATTCGAGCTGAGCTAAGCTGCAGATACAAGGACCTGAGAACCCCGTACCGTTCTCCCAACACAGAGGAGGTCTTCAATATGCTGACCAAAGAAACTCCAGAGACATTTTACATAGGTATAGCCCTGTTCATCTCCCTGCTTTCTGTCCCCCTAAGTTGACACAGAATGTGTGAAGGTGGGGCAAAGGGATCTTAGTGAGTGTGATGCTGGGGCAGTGCTGTGGTGGAGTGTGAAGCAGCTTTTCAAGTACTTGGGTGACCTCCTAACACCTTCATGCGTGAATAACAACCTTAGATGGAGGGAACTGCCCAGCTCTGCAGTTTGTCATTCTTTCCTTCCCCTCTCCCATCACCCCACAGGTAAAATGATCATCTGCAATGTGACTGGGATTGCCCACAGACGCCCACAGGGAGAGAGCTACGACCAGGCCATACGGAATGATGAAACTGGCCTTTGGCAGTGCCCGTTCTGCCAGCAGGACAACTTCCCAGAGCTCAGTGAGGTGGGGCTGCTTCTCCTGCTTTTGTCAGGGGCCTGCTATCAGCAGAAGTGTTGTATTCTTGGGAGACAAGGAATCAGAGCCAGGATTGTGTCCGCAGTGCCCCAGGATCCCAACCTGATGTGGCCTTTGGCTGTAAATAAAATCCATTGCACTTCTGACTAATTGCTTCAGTATAGATTTGACAGGTCTTTTATGGCTACATTATGGCTTTTAGAGTGAAATGGACCTGGAGCTAAGCTGGCCACTTCTTTGCAGATACATAAAGTGTTCTTGTTTGTGGTCTGGGATCGTGTTTTATGCAGAGAAATTGCCTGTGACACTGAGAACAGAAGGCTCTGCCACCTTCTCGATTTTAAGAACTTATCTGGACCACCTGGTGCTTAATGCAGCTGTACTTTAGGTCCCTTCTAAACACTGTGAATTCCAGCCTGGGTAATCCGTGACTTTAAACCCCTATAGTGTTCATTAGAGACCAGCCCTGGCTACAGTCTGGTGTTCAGGGTCTAAAAATGTTCTGACCTTCCTGGCTGCAATGTCCCATAAGCTGAGCAGAACTGGAGGAGGAAGATTGCATTACTGGGTAGCATTTGTTGAAGTCTTCTGTCCCCTGCCCTTCCACAAGTCTCTTCTGGCTGCACCACTTTGCTGACACAGCTTTTGGACTTGTTTTGAGTATGAACTGCTGCGGCTATTTTCTTTCCATGCTGAATGATTTATATACTTTTGCCTTGCTTAAGGTTTGGAACCATTTTGACAGCGGTTCCTGCCCAGGTCAGGCCATTGGAGTGAAGACACGTCTGGATAATGGTGTTGCTGGCTTCATCCCAACAAAATTTCTTAGTGACAAGGTGGTCAAAAGGCCAGAAGAAAGGGTGAAGGTATGAAAGCAGTGGATTTTCACACTCCCAGCAAGAGCTGGAAGAACCTGGAGCCAATACCAAAGACTCAGGGTTTGGTTATTAACATTGCTCTTAAATGGCTTTTCCGACCTTATTTTCATGTAAGGACTTAAAATCAGCAGGAAGTTCAGGTTCTGGTTAGTGTCCTTGTCCCACAGTGCAAATCTCCCTTGGCAGCTGGTGGGATCCTGTTAATCAGTTAACACGTTGTGCTGCAGGAGGATTTATTGTTGTCTGGCTGGAGTCTGGGTTTAGGACACCAGAAGGCATTCTAATGCAGAGCTGCCCTTTGTTTCTGGCTTTCTAAAGAGTTCACAGAACTCTTTTTGGACAGGCAAGGGTCATTTTCCTCTTAAAGCTTTTTCTTCCCTCTCCATTAATTTGTGGAGGTCATCGTAGTTCCTGGTCCTGCTCAGGACAGGGATTGGGGTTCTGAAAGAAACGGAATAACACCTTTTTATCACATACTAAAATAGTGGTTTAACATCTTTGCTGTCTTTTGGAGTCCCCAGCAGGCCATGCAGGTGATGGATAATCCTGTAGGCTCAGAGGTCTCAGCCTTTCTTTAAAGAGTTATTAATTAACTTCATAATGGTTAACTGAACTAAGACATTGCAGTTTTTGTGGGGGGATTTTCTGCCTCACATTTTATTAGAGCAGCCCTTTGGGTGTCTGCTTCTGAACACACTTAACTGCTTTCTTGCATATCTTGGAAGTCCAGTTTTGCTGCTCCCATTGTGAAAGACATTTGAAATACAAAAGGTGATTGTCCTCACCCTCCAGATGTGCAGTTTTCCGTGTGGTGTGGGTAATAGGTAATAGATGTGCTGGAGAACTGCCCATTTTTCTGTTAATCTCTTTTGATTCTGGTCACTTTGAGATCAGTTGACTTTCAGTTTGTGTAGAAAGATCACTTTTAAAGGTTGTATCAGTCTGAAGTAGCTGAGGTGATTTGTACCTCCTCAGTGTCAGCAGGATCCCACATGGATTGTTCTGTAGCACAGGGATTCTGGTGTATCTGCCAAACCTGCTGCTCACCTTGGCCTGCACCTCCTCTGCAGGTGGGAATGACCGTCCACTGCCGCATCATGAAGATTGACATTGAGAAATTCAGTGCAGACCTGACCTGCAGGACCTCAGACCTGATGGACAAGAACAATGAGTGGAAACTGCCCAAAGACACCTACTACGACTTCGACTCTGAGGCAGCAGATCACAAACAGGAAGAAGACATGAAAAGAAAGCAGCAGAGGACAAGTGAGTTCTCTTCATTTCTCTCTCCCTTGTAATTCCAACCTTCCCAGGCTGCTTCAGGACAATCAGCACAATTAGATACAGTTGCATTAAAGCAGTTCCTCTTGGAAGGCTGAACGTTCCCTTTGTTCCCCAGCGTACATCAAGAGGGTAATTGCTCACCCATCATTCCACAACATCAGCTTCAAGCAAGCAGAGAAGATGATGGAGACCATGGACCAAGGGGATGTGATTATTCGGCCGAGCAGCAAAGGGGAGAACCATCTGACTGTCACCTGGAAGGTCAACGATGGCATTTACCAGCATGTGGATGTCCGGGAGGAGGGAAAGGAGAATGCCTTCAGCCTGGGCTCCATGCTCTGGATTAACACAGAGGTAAAGCCCTGCAGAGCACACCTGGGAAGGGGAAGGACTTATTTTACAGGTTGACACAGCCCTTCTGTCCTTGTAGCTGCTTTCACACTCTTGGAGAGTAACTTCCAAAGCACTCTCTGGATGCTTAGACAATACTTGTCTCTTTTGTTTTTCCTCAAGCCTTGCTATGCAGAGTGTATGACCAAATACACCCTAAATACCTCTTTAAATGTGTTTGTTCAAAGGAGTTTGAAGACCTGGATGAAATTGTTGCTCGTTATGTCCAGCCAATGGCTTCTTTTGCCAGAGACCTGTTGAACCACAAATACTATCAGGACTGCAATGGTGGAGACAAGAAGGTGAGAAAATCCCAGGATGTGGTAACTTTTTAGGAAGATATCCATGGGCTCTGTGTGCTGCTGAAAATGTGGGCTCCCCTGGAGCATTTGTCTTCTTTCTCTTTCTAATTAGAAGCTGGAAGAGCTGCTGATAAAGACCAAGAAAGAGAAGCCAACATTTATTCCATACTTTATTAGTGCCTGTAAAGACCTACCTGGTAAATTCCTCTTGGGATATCAGCCTCGAGGCAAACCAAGGTAAGTGAGAGGCAAGCCCAGCATCTGCACTGAGTACTGCCAGTACCAAACCTCAGCTGATTGCTGCCAGTTTTTCTTCCAGCTCTGTCAGAATCCCTGTAAATCACGCCTCCTCTTTGCCAGGATTTGGCCTCCTGACAGTGGAGGACCCAATTCTGGCAGTAAATCTCACCCAGGAGGCTCCCGTGTTTCTTAACTATCTGGCTGCCACGAGCAGCATTGCCCTGTGTTGTGGGAGGATAGGCAGGGAATGATGGATTTTTCATGGAAAGGCAGGGTAGTTTGAAGCAATTGTTTGAAGATAAAGTGCCTTGGGTGGATCATTATCAGTACATCCATTGCCTGTGGTTTTAGTCCATGCCTGTTCTGAGTGTGACCTGTCAGTGAGTGGCTGAAACAGCCTGTGATGTCTCATGCTGTCCCTGCTCTCCCAGGATAGAGTATGTGACAGTGACACCAGAGGGATTCCGCTACCGGGGCCAAGTCTTCCCTACTGTGAATGGACTTTTCCGATGGTTTAAGGATCATTATCAGGACCCTGTTCCAGGTGAGCAGCCTAAAACTTCAGTGCCTCAGCTGTTTGTTTATCACACAATAACAGGGACAGTTATTAAAGGACAGTTCCATCTTCTTCATCCCGAAAATGTGTCCTAGGATTTTTCTATGTGTGGGAAGTTTCCGAGCAATGCTTGAAATGTTTGGCTCCATGCACCAACCCACTGAGAGCTCTCCTGAGAGTTAATCTCTCATGAAGTGGGCCATGCAGCAAAGTCTGGACCAGTCCCTTTCCTCTGCTTTGTCTCCCCCACCATACAATCCAGCACCCATCATGCCGGAAGAACTGTTGACTCCATTTTTTTCAAATCCTGAGTTTCAGACCAATGGCTGCTCTTCCAGGAGAATTAATCTACCTCTTGGTTGGTATTTTACACAGGTATTACCCCCAGCAGCAGCAGTCGGACCAGGACTCCAGCCTCCATTAATGCTACTCCAGCTAACATCAACCTGGCAGGTCAGTGCAGGCCGTTCCCGGTTGGAATTGGGATGGGAGCTGCTCCTCCAGGCTCCGCTTTTCCTAATGCAGTGTGTCTCCCTCGCAGACCTGACACGTGCAGTGAATGCCCTACCACAGAACATGACCTCCCAGATGTTCAGTGCCATTGCTGCTGTGACAGGCCAGGGACAGAACCCAAATGCCACCCCAGCACAGTGGGGCTCCAGCCAGTATGGCTATGGAGGCAGCGGAGGCGGCAGCAGCGCGTACCACGTAGGTGTCACTTAAATTTCTGCTGGCTTCTCCTTGCTGCTAGAAACCACTGGGGGCCTAAGGAATCCCTCATTGCCTGGGGTCCCCGAGTCCTAGTTTTGTCCCTGTGGTGCTGCACAGGCTGGATTCTTGAGCCAGGTTTCCTTTTGCCTCCCGTGACTGGAGAAATGAGGCATGTAACACAGCCCTGCTCCGGGGGGAGTTGGAGCAAGGAGCAAACTGGTCTGGCCCCCAAGGAATGTGGCAGGGTGGAGAGGGGGGATCCAGCAGTGAGGGCACACAACCTTCTGATTGTGCCCCTGAATTGGCAACGTGAGCTGCCAGTGGAGGAGATTAGCTGGGAAAGTATGCGCTGAGTTTGCAGGGCTTTTCAGCTCAGCGCTAATCTCTGAGCTGCACCGGTGGGGAACACCTCAGCCTGACCCAACAGCCAGGGACTTTGCAGGGAGTAAGATGGAATTGGACAGTTTTGGCTCATGGTGAAGCCTTTCTTGATGTGTGCCTGCTCCCAACCCACTCTGCAAGCTCCCAGCTGGCATGGAGGCAAATTCCAGCTGCAGAAGGACTGAGGAGCCTGGGTGCAAAAAACACACCCAGCTGTTGCACCCAAAGAAGAGATGCTGCAAGACAAGGCTTGCAGGGAGGAGTGATCCTCCTTTAGAGCACCTTGGGAGGCTTTCAGGAAGTTTGGCACAGTAAATGCTGAGCTGAGGATCGGCAGAGACTGTGGATAACCCGATGTATTAATCATCAAGACATCTGAAAAAAAAGGGAGGTGAACACCGGGAGGCAAAGACACTAAGCTCTTCATGGGACAAGAAGCCAGCTGACTTGGGCTGTGGGAGGGAGCCATCCTGAGAGCTGCTGCACCTTCTCTGCAGCCTGCAGGGGAAGAATTTATCTTCTTTGTGCCCACTGCAGGATGTCATTGCTACTGGCTTGCCCCAAGTGTCTCTTGTGCCCCTTGCCTTTGCTTGGCTCCAGCATCTCCCCTTGGGCTGAGCAAGGAGAGCAGGCTGTGCTGGCCCAGCTCCCAGGGAAGCAAATGTGCTGTGCTCAGCAGGGCTGGGGGCACGCAGAGTGTGGGTGGGCACCCTCCTGGGTGAGCAGGGCAGTGCAGAACCCCCTCAGCCTAGCAGGGTCCACCCTCTGTCCCCTGACAGCCTCTGCTCTCCACAGGTGTTCACGACTCCAGCACAGCAGCCGGTGGCCACCCCTCTGATGACCCCCAGCTACTCCTACACTACTCCCAGCCAGCCCATCACCACGCCCCAGTACCAGCTCCAGGCCAACACCACACCCCAGTCCACCCAGTCCCAGGCACAGTCACAGCCATCATCCAGCTCCAGGCAGAGGCAGCAGCCAAAGTGAGTAGCTCTGAGTGCTCGTATCCCTGTCCCGTCTCCATTGCTTTTCTTGGTTTTTGTGGAAGCAGCGTGATGGGATTGCTTCCCCCACGGGGAGGGAGGAGCACAGGGAATCTTTCCTGTCACATCTCACGTTGTCTTCGTGTCCTTGCAGGACCAACAGCCACGCTGCCATCGACTGGGGCAAGATGGCCGAGCAGTGGCTGCAGGAGAAGGAGGCTGAGCGGAGGAAACAGAAGCAGAGGTTGACCCCTCGCCCCTCTCCCAGCCCCATGATCGAGAGCACGCCCATGTCCATCGCCGGGGACGCCACGCCTCTCCTGGATGAGATGGATCGATAGGACCTGACTCCCGACACCTCCTCTCCTCCAAGGGGGAAGGAGAGGGAACAATAGGAAGCGACTTCCCTTAGACACATAACTCCTGTTTTATACGTCGTGGGATGGTGGGAAATGACTCTTGGTGATGTGCACCTGAGCGAGAGAATAGACTTGGCAGGGCTGGTTTAAAAATATATACTATATATAAGAAAAATATATCATAGAAAGGAACACTGCATCGGCCCCTGCGCTCTAGGCTCTGGTTTTGAGGCACCTTGGAAAGTTAGCAAAGCAAAGATGAGGTCAAAGGAGCCTGTCCTTGTACATGCACAGCACTCTGCTTTCACCCCAAAGACTGGGAAGCAAACGGAGCTGAAAGTGCATTGCCCTGGAGTGAGCCTGTTTCCTTTGGATTCTCCCAAACCCTGACTGTCACCTCCCCTCGTCCCGAGACCACAAAGCAAAGTCGTGGGGGTTGTGACAAACTAACCAGAGTTCTCACAAAGTTCCTGTTGTTGTTTGCTCCATGTTTTCATGCGTGACAGGCTCAGCAGAGCCTGTGCCAACCCCAGCTGTGTCTGGAGGGGTCCAGCACAGCAGCTCGGGGTCTTGCTGGAGATGCAGCTGTTGTACCAAAGGCTTGCTCTCTCCTCTGGCTTCTTTTGGAACAATATTTATTTAGTTTTGATTATTTTTTTTAAATCAGACTGCGAAATAAAGCGCCAGCCTGCGGCAGCTTCCCCGTGACAGACGCGTGGGATAAAGCACCACGGAGCAGCCCGGAGTGCATGGCCTCCTCCTCTGTACCTGCTTCCCCTGCCCAGCTGTAACCAAGAGGGGTGAATAAATAGAGTTTTTACTGAATGCTAGCTCAGAGGTTTTTCTGCCTGCACCCTGCCCTTCCCTTAGGATTTGCTCAGAGCAGAGTTGCTTGGTGGAAGTCGATGCTCCTTCTTCCTTTGTTGCTTGGTGTTGCCCTCTGTATGCTGGAACTTTCACAGAGAAGCTGATTTCTGTTGTTAACAAATAAGGTTTTGTTAAGGATGCACCACATGGAGACATCACACCGACATGGGGGCACCTTCCTGTGGCTACGGGATAGGGCGAGACACTGGGACAGAGGGATAAAGTGGATAAAGAAGCAGCCCAGTGTGCTGCTCCTGAGGGATTGCCCGCGATGGGAGAGACATTTCTGAGAGGGAAAGTTTCTGCTACACACACTCTCCCCTCTCTTGCTTTGTTAGTAGGGATTTTCTATGGAAGCAGAGTCTTTGTTCCTTCCCAGTGCTCCTGGTCAGCCTCCTTTGCTAGGAAATGAGCAGGAACAGCAGATCTGAGGAAACAAAGCTCTTCTTTGCATGTAAATGCTCCTGAAGAATGGCAGCGACCCGGGAGACAAAGCAAAGCTCTTTGCACAGAGAAATGCAGGTCCTGGCTTCAATGCCATCCCCTCTGCAGTGCTGAGGGGCTGACAGGGTTCCTCCCAAAGCCACCCAGGCCACTGGGGAGAACACAGCTCCGAGGTCGCAGGTGGATGAACCTGGTGCTATTTTCTTATTTCGTGAGACTGGACGATAGGAATTTGACTGGGAGCAGCTCCTTACTGGTTGGACCTGAGAGGGGAGCCTAGTTGTGTGTTGTTGCCTCCTTTCTGGCTGTCTTTGTTTTTAGTTTTCCCTTGCTGTCAATAAAAGTTCTACTTTTGGGAAGCCGGTCCGCCTGCCCCTTGTCCGTGCTTCCTGCTGGGATGCTGTGGCTGCCACAGGGGCTTTGCACCCAGAGAGGAAGAAGCAATGCCTTCCTCCACCCTTGGTATTCCCCCCTGGCCTCGTGTGATCCGCTTATTTCAGGGATTTGGGATTGCGCTGCACGCTCCTCAGTGTGGGGTTTGCCCGTCTGCTTGGCTCCTGGCGCTCCAGCTTTTTCCAAGCCTGGTATTTGGTGCTGGTGCAGGAAAATCTTTCCACCACCTCACCAGGAGACTGGGCTGAGCCACGCTCCACCCTTGAAAGCATTTTGGAGGAGTTGGTGGCCATGCCCTGTTCCCTGCTCCTCACTGCAGGGGCCCAGACAGGATCCCCACCCACCAGGAAGGGACACAGGCAGCTCTCTCTGCCCCAGCTCTTCCCAGGCAGCGTCTGCCTTAGTCCCAGGGCTGGAAAAGCATCTGTTGTCCCACTGTAAGGAGCTTTGCAGGCATTTGAGAGGCCTTCAGGGAGGGCCAAGCCCCTGTTCCTCCCAAAGGAAGGGAGAAGGAATTGATGTTGGTGTGGGAGCATGGGAAAGGCAAGGCATTAAGAGGGTGAGAGAGCTTGGGTGGTGCCATTCAGAGAACTCCCAGAGAAAATTACATGCCTGGGGAGCTGGAATTTAACCCTCTAGCAGGGGAGCTAAAACTGAGCTCAGCCCTGCTGCCAGCATGTGGCCATGAGCTGTGTCCCGAGTGCCAGGACAATGACATGAACTGAGGGGGACAGCGAGGAACAGCTGAAACCCCTGGATACCCACCCAGCTCTAGGTGTTCCCCTCCCATGGGATCAGCCCTGGGCTTTCCCCTGGACGAAGCCCCCGGTGCCATCCTTTCCCCCAGAGACAAAGCCAAGGATGCTCAAGCAGATGTAAATTTATTTCACAGCCAGGACCCATGCAGGGCCCAGGGAGGACTCAGAGCTGCAGCTCTCGTGCAGGCTCAGCCTCAGTTTTACTTTTCAGCCTCTTCTTTCTGTTCCTCTCCTTCCTCCTCCTCTTCCCGCTGGTGGTGGGGACCGGGGAGGGAGTGGCTGGCACTGGCTCCCTGCCCACTCCCTCCCGTGCAGGGGCATCGCTCAGGATGGTGTTGGATGCTTCCCCCAAGGATGGCAGCAGGGCCTGGGGATCAGCAGGGGCAGCAGCTGCAGGATGGTTCCCTGCCCTGTTTACAGAAGAACCTTTCTTTTTCAGACCTTTCCCTTTTTTTTTCTTATCTTTCTTTCTCTTCCTCTCTTTCTCGACTGCCTTGGGCTGTGTCCTGGTGTGATGGTCCACTGGGAGGGCTCCTCCCTCTGTGCTGCCCCACGGGGGGCTCAGGGGGACTCCCCTGGGCCTGGCTGCCCTGTCGATGAGCTCCCCCCCAAATTCATACAGCACCGGCTCTCGGGGCACCGCCACGGCCACCGTGTTGTACGTCTTGCACCTGCCAAAATCGAGGAGGCACCACAGGGTGGGACAAGCCCGGGCAGGGGACAGTCCCCAGGGCAGGGGGGCACTCACCAGACATAGAGATAGGGCTCCACACACTCCTCCCTGTAGGTGAACTCGAAGCAGGGCACCTGGATGACGTTGAAGAAGGCCTGGCCCACCACCCGCGAGGCCGTGTCGTTCACCTGCCGCAGGCACTCCTTCAACCTGCCCGGGGCAGAGCCGGGCTCAGGTGGCTGCCACCCCTGGGGGGATGCCGGGGTGCCCTGGGGCAGGCTGGGGACGCTCACCTGTGGTCGCAGTCGCAGTGGCTGATGGTGTGCCAGCGCAGGTTGCGGTAGCCGTAGCGGGCGGTGAAGGGGTGGATGACGTGCTGGCAGTGGTCGTGGTCCCGGCAGCACCGGTCCGTGTCCCGGTGCTCCCCTGCAGGGAAACGGGGGCTACAGGCAGGGCTGGGGGGCCCGCATGCAGGGCTAGGGTTGAGCTAGGCTAGGACTAGGATCAGGGTTAGATTGGATTGACACATGCATGGAATCACACTGGGATGGGTAAGGATTGATGGGTAGGGGCTCAGCTGGATCAGCACTTGGGTGGCGACAAGGCTGGCACTGGGATGGGGACTGGGCTGAGCCAATACCACACTGGGGATGAGACTGGGACTAGAATGGAGTCCTGGAGCAGGGCCATGAGAGGGTTTAGGCTGGGATCGGGATAGCAACTGGGAGTGGACGAGTATTGGTATGGGGACTGGAATAGCAGCAGGATGGACCACAGAGTAGGCTGGGGACAGAGGGTGGATCAAGAGTGGACCAGCAGCAGACAGAATTGTGACAGGGACTAGGCAGAGGTGAACTGGGATTGGACTGGTGCTTGGGTGGGGGGGACTGAACTGGCACAGACAGGGATTGAATTAGCATGGGAACAGGGGCTGGAGTAGACCAGTACTGGGATGGTCTGGATTAGGATTGGTGGGGACTGACCCAGCACTGGGCTGGGCTGGAGCAGCACTGGGTTGGGAATGGGATGGGATGGGATGGGTTGGGATGGGATGGGATGGGGAGAAGGGATTTGAGGAACGGAATTAGAAGGGATGAAAGGGAGTGGGATGGGATGGGAAGATACATGTAGCAGCATCCCTGCCGCCCTTACCCAGCTGCTCGTAGCTGTCCGCGTTGCTGCCCGCACCACACCACAGCGTCCCGGGGTAGGTGAGCCCGCGGCGGGCGCGGGCCCGTCCCGGCGGGGCCGCTCCGGGGCCAAGTGGCAGCAGGAGCAAGAGGAGGAGGAGGAGGAGGAGGAGGCGGCAGAGCAGCCCCGGGGCGCACATGGCACCGCGCCGCTCGCCGCCGTGGGGCCGCCTTATAGAGTGGCGCAGCCCGCCCACGCGGGGCGGCCCGGCACGGCTTGGCACGGCCCGGCACCGTGCGGAGGGTCCCGCAGAGCCGGGGTGCTGCAGCCGCTCCCGCGGCCGCGGCACGTCCCGCGCCGGCAGCCCGCGGGGAAGGGGTCACCCCCTCCCGGTGGGACCGGCCCCGTTGCTGTGGCAGCCGGTGGGGTGATGTGCCGGGACCGGTAACGAGCCGGCCCCAAACCCCCGCCCCGTGACGCACCGGCCCCCGCACAGCCCCCGGCCCCGGAGCGGCCTCCGACGGGAGAACGATGCTCCCTGCATCCCTGCGTCCCACCCCATGGATGCTCTGTGCAGCCCCGCATCCCAGCCCACAGATGCTCCCTGCATCCCCGTGTCCCTTCCCGCGGACGCTCCCCACATCTGCACGTCCCACCCCATGAGCGCGTGCTGCATCCCCATGTCCCATCCCACGGACGCTCCCTGTGGCGCTGCATCCCACCCCGCAGATGTGCCTTTCACAGGACAGCCGGGAGCCCGGTGCCCAGCCGGGCTGGCAGCCCACACCGGCATTCCCAGAGCGCTGCCAGGGCTGTCCCTCGTGGCCAGCTCCTGCCCTTGGAGCCCATTGACAGTCAGGACACAGCCCTGGCTCACTGGGATGCTGTGGGAGCCAGCTCTCAGCAGGGCAGGACAGTGCCTGGACACCCCAACGTGGACGTGAGTGGCCTCAAAAAATCCCTGCGCTGCCCAAGACCACCCAAAGCTGCAGGACATCCCCCTGAGCATCGCCCTGGCTCGCTGACCCTTGCATCACAGGGTGCCACACCACTGTGCCACCCACACTGGCACAGGCTGGGGACACCCACGTGGGGTGCAAACACCAGAGCCCCGTTCCTTCCCACCACAGCACTGCCTGGCTGGGACAGCAGAGCCGGTGGGGGACATCACTGGCCCATGGGAAGGGCTCCTGCCTGGCTCTGTCCCAGTGTCCAGCTGGCCCAGGGTGCTGGCCCAGTGCCACAGGGGCTGCCCCCGCTCAGCTGTCGCTGTCTGTGACGCTCCTGTGACGGTCCTGCTCGGCTCAGCCCTGCCACCAGCACCCAGGTATGGAGCCAGAACAGGAACCCTGGGCCCTGGGGTGCCACGTGTGGGTGTGGGTGGGGGGCACCAAGCCGTGGGGAGAATGGAGGTGGGGGAATCTCAGCCCACTTCATGCTCAGTGCTTGCAGCGCCCGCAGTCCCCACGCATGGACCTGTGCCATGTCCCTGCCACCCGGGAGAAGGGCTGGTACCTGGCACTGATGGCCCCCAACGTCAAAGGTCCCAACTATGCCTGGCTGGACCCCTCCCGGCTCTACTGCCACCCGCAAGTACCCAGTGCCCGGGGTGGATGGCACCCGCGGGGTGCCAGGGAGGGCTGCATCTCCACGGGGCTGCTGGGGCACCCCGCTGTGGGTGCCCATGGTGGGCTGCGGGCACCCAGCCCCTCCACTCTCCCCCCAGGGCTTGCAGGACTGCGTGGCCGACCTGCTGCAGCCCTTCCAGGGAGATGCCATCGACATGGTGGCCGGCATCGACGCCATGGGCTTCATCCTGGGTGAGCAGGACGCAGGTCACAGGTGAGCGCAGGGTCTCTGCCCCTTGTCCCTGGGGGTCCTGACAGTGCTGTGCCCACCTCCAGGCGCTGCGGCCGCTGCCACTCTGCAGAAAGGCTTCCTGGCCATCCGCAAAGCCGGGCACCTGTGCGTGCAGACGGTGGCACAGCCCTACAGCGACTACTCGGGCCGCGAGAAGGTGATGGAGGTCCGCACCGACGCCATCTCGCCGGGTGAGCCAGCGGGGTGCTCCCCTTCTGGGGGGCTGCAGTGTGGGCACGGGGCACTCATGCGCAGCCTCTCCCCCGCTCCAGGTCTGCGCATCCTTCTCGTGGACCAGTGGGTTGAAACTGGGGGCACCATGAGAGCGGCCATCGAGCTGGTGGAGCGGCTGGGGGGAGTCGTGGCAGGTAGGAGAGGGCACCCCAGGGTGCACCCATGGGTGGAGTGGGACCACCGTTCCCATAGGCTGTGGTGGCCAGTGCTGAGCCCCCCTGTGTGTCCCCACAGGTGTCGCTGCCATCTGCATGGAGAACAGCGAGGGAGGGAAGTGGATCCAGGAGCACTACAAGTGCTCCCACTGTGTCCCCCCCCGCCTGCAGCCCCGCTTCGACCAGCACCAGTTTGGCTGGGACTGATGTGGGAGTGTCACCTCGTGTGTCCCCTGCAGCCCCCCAAGGGACACAGGGCTGCTGGCTCTGCAGGACAGGGATGCTCCTCGGTGGAAAAGGAACTCATCCTCAGTGGCAGCCATCCATCCTCCTGCTTACCTATGAGCCTGGGGGCTGCACCCAGGGACAGGGAGACCCACAGCCAGCCCCAGCCCCCTGCCCCCAGCCCCACACCTTTCTTACAAAGCATAAAAAAGATTTTATTAAGAGAAAAGGGAGCCTGAGGACATCTCCCCCTGCGAGCAGTACCTGGGTTTGCATAGCTACGGGAGCCACACGGGTGCTCCTGCCTGCCCCAGCCAGGGGTGCCCAGGCAGGCGAGGGGCTGGGGGGGCTGGGGGTGGCAGGGACGTCTCCTCGGGGCCGGCCGGGGTCGCCCCTCTTTGGTCCAGAGGTGTGAGCAGGGAGGGGGCTGGGGCTGTCCCCTCACTGGCAGCACTTGGGTTTCTTGCGGGGCGTTGACAGGTACAGGTCGCTCTCCTTGCTGCTGATCCCTGAGGGACAGAGGAAGGAGGGTTGGTGGCTGGGTGGGTGTGGGGACAAGGGGGACACCCATGTAGGGCTGGCCAGGGCTACTCACGCACGGTGTCGCCGATCCTGCGGGCGCTGCTGCCGCGCTCCAGCTCGGCCAGCACGCTGCTCTCAAAGGTCAGCGCCGCCACTCGGAAGAAGAAATCCCGCACGTTCTCCCCTGCCCCATGGGAAGAGACCCCCTGAGTGCCCCCTGACCTGGCTGACGCTGGGATCTGCATCCCCCCCAGCCAGCTGGGACTCACCAGTGAGAGAGGAGACAGCCCAGTACTCTGCCTGCATCTCCTGGGCCACCTTGAGAGCGTCCTTCTCCATCAGGCTGTACTGTGCTGGGGTCTGCCAACCGAGCCGGACATGGGTGGGTGACAGGGACAGCCAGGGCGCAGTCTGCCCACAGGGAGGGGGACACACTCACGCTCAGATCCTTCTTGGAGCCCACCAGGAAAAGGATCACGTTGGATGGGTCGTTCTCCTTCAGGGCGTCAGCCAGCCACTGCCTGTGGGAGCCACTGTCACCAGCTGCTGGCCGAGCACTGCCCTCGTGCTCACACACCACAGCAGCCCCACAACCCCTGTCTGTCCAGCCCTTAAGGCCCCCACGCTCATCCCTGGCCCCACTGCTGGGCCATGCGTCACCTACCGTGTGTGCTCCAGGGACCCCACGTCGTTGACATCGAAGACAATCACGATGGCTGGGGAGGGAGGAGGGGTGAGACGGGGACAGGAACAGGGACAGGGACAGGGACAGTGGGGAGGGCAGCTGGGCTGCCGTGGGGAGCTCACCCTGTGCTCCTCGGTAGTAGGTGGAGGCGATGCACTTGAAACGCTCCTGGCCGGCCGTGTCCCACCTGGGGGGGGGTGTGGGAGGTGAGGAGGGGTTGCAGGGGTGTGTGGGGAAGGGGCTGGCACCTACTCACAGCTGCAGGCTGAAGGGCACCCCCAGCACCTCAAACCGCTCCATCTCGAAATCCACCCCGATGGTCGCCTTGTAGTTCTTATCAAAAGTGTCCTTGCAAAACCTGGGTGGGGGTGAGGGGAGTATCAACATCCCCTGACCCCCTCATCCCAACCCCTTGGGGGCTCAGTGTCCAGAGTCTGGCTGGAGCTGGGCTCAGCCCAAGGTGCTGCTGCCCTCTGGGAGAGAGGGGTCACTTCCCCCCCTCGCCATCCCCCTCCAAGCCTCTCCAGGGGTCCCGTTACCGGTTGATCAGGCAGGTCTTCCCCACCGAGAGGTCGCCCACCACGATGATCTTGGAGATCTTGAACCTGCAGCGAGGGGGACGCGCGGCTCAGCAGCGTGGGGGGCACCCCCCGGCTGACCCCGGGGCTCTTAGGGTGGGCGGGCATCACCCCACGGCCCCTCGCGTCCGCAGCGCTCCGCATCCCGGCCCCGCCGCAGCTCATCCCGGACCCCCGTGCCCGCCCCCGCCCCGTGTTCCGCCCGTGTCCCCCCCGCGCCGCATTCCAGCGCCGTGACGCAGGGCTCGGCATCGGGCAGCGCCGGCAGCCACGCGGCGCCCACGCCGGGGACCCCCACCCGCGGCTGGCGGCACCGCGGGCCCCTCGTCACCCCCCGCCCCCAGCAGCGGGGACCCCAAAGCAGGCGGCACTGACCCCACAGTGCCCGTCCGCTGCTCCTGGCAGGCGCTGGCCACTGTGGGGTGGAAGGCGGAGCGGGTGTGCAGGGCGGCCTCCTTCCGAAAACACTGTGAGGGGGACAAAGAGGGACACCGGGGTGACCGCGGGGCCCGGCCAGGTCACCCCCGGGCTGGCGTGTCCCCCTGCTCACCGGGGGCAGGTCGGCGATGACCCTGTCCCTGCGGACCGGAGCCAGCACGTTCATGGTCCGTGGGTGGCCGGGGGAGCAGGGATGGGATGAGGGTCACCGCGAGGTCTGGGGACAGAGAGAGCAAGGAGTGGCGATGTCCCCGTGTCACGGTTGTCCCCATGAACAGCATTCTGGAGCACGGTTGTCCCCGTGTCCCCAGGTGGGGCTGTCCCTTTATCCCAACAGTCTCCACTTTCCCAGGACATGGCTGTCCCTGTGTCCTGATTCCCCACGTCACCAAGGATGGCTGTCCCCACATCCCTGCCACCTCGAGCCCCCTGACTTGTGGCTGTCCTCACACCCTGAGGCACAGCTGTCCCAGTGTCCCAGCCATCTCCACATCCCGAGTGTGCCATCCCAGGCTATCAGTGTCCCCCTGCCCTCAGGTGTGGCTGTCCCACAGTGTCCCACACCCCGGGACACGGCTGTCCCCGTGTCCCACCACCCTGACATTCCTGCACACCCGGGTACCACTGTCCCCGTGATCCATCCATCCATCCCCGTGTCCCAGCTGTCCCCACGGCCATCCCAGGGTATCACTGTCCCTGTCCCGCAATCTCTCTGTCCCCAAGTCCCACCCACCCCCATCTCCGTGTCCCACCGGTCCCCGCGTGTCCCCCCAGTCCCGTGTCCGCCGTGCGCAGACCCCGCCGTCCCCTCGCCTCATCCCAGTCCAAGATCAAGCTCTCCCCGCCTCGTCCCTGTCCCCACGGCGAGGGAATGAGGCGGGGTGTCCCCGTTACCGCCAACCTCCCAGCGCCGGTAGCGGTGCTCGGTGCTTCACGCCCAGTCCCGGAGTAACCGGCGTCCTGGCCCCTCCCACGCCCCCGTTCGGGGGCGTGGGAGGGGCCAGGACGCCGGTTACTCCGGGACTGGGCCATTGCGCTGCTACCACCGCGATGGGACCCCGGTAATCCCCCGCCGGCCCGGGGCTCACCCCGGTCCCGCACCGCCACGGCGGCGGGAACGGACAGCAGCGTGCCAGACTACAACTCCCATGACGCCCCGCGGCGCACGGGACACCGCTGCGCGTGCGCGCCAGGAGCCCGTTAATGAGTACTACCACTACCGGCATGCTTCGAAGGTGTCGCGAGAGTTGGCGCGGCGGGGTGACGGGGATTCCGTCTTGCTCCCGCGAGATTTGGGGGTATAAGCCCGTGCAGCGCGGCGTGGGAGACCCCTTTCGGCTTCCGCCTGGCCAACATGGCGCCCAAGGCGAAAAAGGAGGGTGAGGGCGCGGGGCGCTGCGGCCGTGTTGGGGGCGCGGGGCGGCGTGCGGGACCCCGCGGTGTGCTGGTGTATGTGGCGAGGGGGGTACCAGCTGAGCGAAACGGGGAGTAGCGCAGGGTTCCAACGCTGTGTTAGACGCGGGCACGTGTAGGTGGCGGGACAGGCCTGCCGGGTTGTCTGAGGGAGGCGGGGGATGTTCTCTTCTCGATGCTGGGACTCGTGCGTGGGGAGGGAATAAGTGCCTTTTTCCGCACGGAGGCGGCAGACTTTTAACTCAGTTGGGCGTTTTGGGGCTCCTCTGGGTTGGATGAGGGAGCGCGGGCCGCTGGGTGAGGTCCTGCTCATTGACCGGGGGAAGCCGTGCCCGGCCGGGGAGCACACCCCGACCCTGCAGATCCTTGTGGTGCTCACTGAGCTCTCCTCACAGCTGTGCCTCCGAAGACAGAGGCTAAGGCAAAGGCGCTGAAGGCCAAGAAGGCCGTCCTGAAGGGGGTCCACAGCCACAAGAAGAAGAAGATCCGCACGTCGCCCACTTTCCGCAGGCCCAAGACGCTGCGGCTGCGGAGGCAGCCCAAATACCCCCGGAAGAGCGCCCCACGGAGAAACAAGTGCGTGGGGGGTGTGGGGCTCTGCCCTGCTGGGGGGTGGGGGGGTGGGAGCAGCCCCGTGGAATGGGCTGGTGTGGGGACCTGGTGGTTTGGGATGCAGGTGATGATTTTAAGCGACCAAAGCCTGAGAGTTTGTGATTATGACCTTAGGTGACTGATGCACCCCAAAGAAAGCCCCTGAAATTCAGAGGAGCAGCTGCCAGCCCTCGGTTAATCATGGGACCTCTCTTGCAGGCTGGACCATTATGCCATTATCAAGTTCCCTCTGACCACAGAATCAGCGATGAAGAAGATTGAGGATAACAACACTCTGGTGTTCATCGTGGATGTCAAGGCAAACAAGCACCAGATCAAGCAGGCTGTCAAGAAGCTGTACGATATCGATGTGGCCAAGGTCAACACGTTGATCAGGTGAGAAGGGGGAGGAGAACAGGTCCCTGGTGGGTGTGAGGTGCTTCATTTTAGCAGAAAATGGGAACACGTGTGTGAGATTCAGCAGATGTGGGATAAAGCTCCATAGCTAAGTGCAGCTTTTGACTGAGCACATCTTGGTGGAAGTGGGGAATGTTGGCAGGCCAGAGGATTGGTTTCCTCAGGGGCCTCTTTGCCCCTTCAAGGAGCACTTCTGACACCCAGGGAATCCTGTGCAAATGATGGAAGCTTTGATTCCACTGAGTAACGTGATGCTTCCAAAGGAACCACTGATGCACATGGGAGTTGCAGGAATGTGGTGCGGGGGGGGAGGAGTTGCCTCTGTCCTGATGCCTCCTGTTCCTCTCTAGGCCTGATGGAGAGAAGAAGGCTTACGTCCGACTGGCTCCAGATTATGATGCACTGGATGTGGCCAACAAGGTGAGATGTCTTTAAAACGTGGAAGCTTTTTTTTGCGCCTTATCTCGTGTCTTCTCCACTGATTGTTCTTCCTGAGTTTCTTCATGAGGTACTTGTGCTTCAAGTGTGGTGGCACTTCTGTGGCCTTGTAGCCAGACAGGATCTGGGTGCTGAGCAGCCACGCTCTGTCAGTTCAGTGCTCAAGGTGATCGAGGTAGGCAGGAGGCAGAGGTGGTACAGAGTGGAGTAGGGAAATGTACAGCACAAGGATCACTGTGGAATAAACGTACAAAGTGGCTGTGTAAAGCTCTTGGGCTGGTCTGGGAGGAGGAAGCCTTGGAGGACAGGAATCCTGGGGAGATGCAGCCATGGCAGTGATGTCTGTGGTGGAGGCTCTGCCTTTCTGCCACCATAACATCTGTTTTAACATCCTTTGCTTCTTTCCAGATTGGAATCATCTAAACTGCATCTGCCGAGGACTGTACAGACTAATAAACATTGTGACACCACTGAGGGCTCTTGTGTTTTGTGACAGCACGGCCCGTGTGAAAGAGAGCACCCAGCAAACTTCTGGGCCTTCACTTCATGACAGGGGTTCCTCCTTCCCTTCCTGGCAGTGGGTGGGCAGAGCTGACTGCACCACGAGAGGGTTGTGCAGTGGCAGTGCTGCCCTCCTCAGAGGGTGTCTGGGATCCTGTCAGTGTGAGGTGACACCTAAATCTCGAATATCTGTGTTTACCCCAGACCTGTTGTGTCCTGCATTTTCTTGCACAGGGTAATTAGGATGTGTTTGTGATCAATGTTTTGGGTGTCCTACGGAGCACGGGTGGCCACAACAAAAACCTGTCAATTGCTCTGATGTGACACAGGTGACCTGTCACACCATTTCCCCAGCGTATCAGCTCCCTGCTTATGCTGCAGGTTCACTTGGAACCCTCCTGCTAATCCAGCAGTGGAGGCTTTGTGGGTTTTTCTGGCACAATCTCCATCTGCTTGCAGCGTGAGTTTCCCTGTTGCTGTTCCTCACAGGGTTCACTGTCCTCAGGGTTGTTTCCAAATGCTGCTGTTGCTGCCTCTGCAATGTTTGGCTTTAAGTGTCTAGATGAAACCAGGTTTTGGAGTGTTTGGAGTCAGGAGAACGTGGAGCACTGGGTGAGCAGGGAGTGGGGGAATTACAGAAAAGTCTTCAGGGCACTTGAGCTTAAGTACATACTTAGACTTGACTGAGAAAGATGATGAAAGCCATGACCAAATATTGATTGGGGTATTTGGGCTCTTGAATGGTGGGACACCGAGTTCCTCCAGGCCTCTTGTGGAGGGTCGCAGATTCCCAGGACAGTGGATGAAAAGCAGGAGCTGCTCTCAGGACTAGGGTGGAGCTTTGTGCTGGGTTGTGTGGTCCTGGCTTGACACCCCTCACTTGGGCTCGTGGGAGGTGGGCAGGGGGTGCTCCCTGCCTGATGGAAGGGATGAAAAACTGCCAAAACTGCCTGGAGGGATGAGTGCTGCTTCCCTGGCATCACCAACCCAGCCTTGTCCCTGTGGATGCATAGCAGCAGGGTCCCCTGACCCCCAGGCACCTTTTTACACGTAGTCACATGTAAGAAAGATGTGGGAGAAGTTGCTTCTCTTGTAGCAAAGCTGCTGTCACTGCTGGACAGGGATTGGGTTTGGAGAGCCTGGGTGTGCTGCAGCCAGAGGCTGGAGGGATTCCACATCAGCATGACTTGCAGTCAGCCTTCGCCTTACCTCAGCTCAGCCCAGTGGTGCTGCCCTGCTACTTCACTTGCCTCTTGCTCCTGGCTGCCAGCCTGCCTGATCCACAGCTGCACTGCTGGGGGATGCTCCAGGAGGGAACAGCAGGGAGCTGGGCTCCCTCCTTCGTGCAGCTTTGTCATGCCTGGCCTTCCACACTGGTTTAAGGACAGGGGAAGTGTGGGCTGGTCTGAGCCTGCGACCTGCTGGGACAGAGCTGTGTCTGCTTCAAGTGGAGAGACAAGAGAGAATGTGTGCAGCAATAGGGGTGAGGGAAAAATGAACGTTTGGGCCTAGTTGTGATTGCAGATGCAGTCATTAGACTGCAGAGAGGCCATGAGGCTTAAGCTGCAGCTGGAAGACACACACACAGCTGTTGGGCTGTGCTGCTGAGAGCAAGGCTGGGCCCTGCCAGGGCTGCTGAGCTCTGCTTTGAGCAAGCAGGGACGAGGCAGCAGGTTTGGAGCTGGTATCGATCCCTGCCCACACTGTCCCAGCTATCACATCTCTGTTCCAGCTGCCAGGCTGTTCCTGGCACCAGTGTCAATGCACACCAGGGAGTCCCACCAGCATCCAGATCCTGTGGGGTTTCCTGGCTCTCTGGTGGAAAGGTGATCCCCCACTGCCTCCCCTTAATCACTGGCTTATTTCAACCACAGTGCCTGTGTCTGCCTGAGCCGGGCAGGTGCTGGGGTGGGTGGGACAGATCCTGCCTGGAGCAGGATCCTGCTGGGCAGGAGTCCCTCTAAGCCCCACTGCTAATGCTGATCCCAGAGCTGTCACATCAGCAGGATTTGCCTCTCTGGTGCTCCACAGGACCGGCTGGGCCAGTTCTGGCCTTACTCTCCCAGGGAGCTGAACCCCCTTCTGCAAGAGCTGCTGGAACCACCCTGGTCCTGTGGCTGCAGGAGAGGGGCCAGCATGCTCACGGGGCTGCAGCTGCACTGCACCAGTGAAGACTGCTCCAGGGGGATGCAAGCATGCAGCAATCTTCCAGGAAGAGCCCTTGGCCTCACATGGCTTTTCCATGCCAGCTCCACTTCACGTGGCTGCTGGGTGAGTCACACAGGCCAGCCAGGCTCCTCACCGCCAGGCTAGAGACAGGCAGGTCAGGCACTGCCACAAAGCTCAGTAGCTCTCCTGGTTCCCTTCAACTGTTCCCTGCACAGCCCTGCGTTTCTGGAAGAGGAATGAGGAAGAAGAGGGGAACCCATCCACAGGAGAGACAGAGTTGTGCTGTTCAATGCTCACCTGGGTTGGCAGGACCCAGCAGGCTGAAAGGTCCCTAGAACAAAGCAAGCAGCAGGAATGTGCCCTCTCCCTCCCTGAGAACTGCCAGCCCCCCTCTGGGAATGGGGCATATCCTTTCCCAGAGCCCTGGCCCAGGGGGAGTCCCCGACCTGCTCTGCCCCACAGAAGAGCCAGCCCAGGTGTGCTGTGGCAGCAGTAAATAGACCAATTTTAATGCACATAACACCCAACATCACCACGGGAGGGACTCGTCCCTTTCCTCACAACCCTTCCAGGCATCAGCTGCAAAGCACAGCCACCCCTGGCCCTCCAGCTGCCTGCAGGGAAGCTGGCTTAGGCTGCTTCTCCATCGGCCGTGCCTCTGGCTTCAGCAGCATCCCCGCAGCTCGGTGAAGCTGTCGGGCTGGTCCGGCAGGGAAGCGCTTTTAGGCAGCAGAGCAGGCGAAGGCAGGGCCTGGGGCCAGGGAGCGAGCCCTAAGGCACATCAGAGCAGCTTTGGAGAGCCCAAAACTTCCAGGAGCCGGAGCCGGGGTCCCCCTCGGCGCGCACATCTCAGTCTATCAGAAACTTCTCACCATCTACATCTCTCCCCGCAGAGCCCTTGCGCAGGGAGGGGAAAAAATCGGAGCGGAGGAGGCGGGAGAAGTACATGAGGATCATGGCGTCGAGCAGCAGGAGGTTGGCGGTGAGGAAGGCACCCTGGCCCTGCACCTCCACGTAGCGGAGGAAGTACCAGGTGAGGTAAGCCTGGGGCGCCAGGCGGAAGGCGAAGTACATCACCAGGTTGATGTACTTGTTGGCCTCGTAGAGCGCCGGGGAAGGCACGTTGCTCATCTTCAGCAGCATGCGCACCGTGAGGAAGATGTTGCTCACCTCCACCAGCAGCAGCAGCACCGCTGCCACCAGGAAGCGGCCTGTGACGATGAGCGAGACGAAGGCAGAGATGGCCTGGGACACACAGACACACACACACACACAGAGCAGGGTCACCTCACCTTGCCCTAGGGAAAGTGAGTCCTTCCCCGCCCTCACTGAGAGCGCACAGTTCTGCTCCCCCCACCCAGAGATCCCAGCAGGCACCAGAGCTTAGAGAAAACCAGTGTGGAAAGCCAGATCCCCCAGGACCAGTTACACCTCCCTGTGCTGGGACGAGCCTCCAGCTCTTCCCCCTCCCAGCTCGGCAGCCTGTCTGGCTCCAGGCGCCCGGAGCCGATGCTGGCAGGCGTCCTGCCCCGCCAGGCGCCCTCGCCTTGTTGATGCAGAGCCTACCTGGCAGCCAGGGCGAGACACAGGGAAGGGCTCCAGCTTGCCCCGCCATAGCCCATGAAACCTGGGTGGGCTGAGCCTCAGGATGTGTGGTAGCCCCCCGTGCTGGCCATACTCACCATGGCATGGTGCACTAGGTACTCCCAAGATGAGCGGGACTGATGGTTGAAGATGATGTCAAGGGTGTCGTGGATGAAGTAGCCTGTGGGATGAAGGAGAGCGTTCAGAAGGTCTGGCTTGTGCACTGTGACCCTCTGTGGAAAGGAGGAGCCGCAAGGAGGAGGAGGGTGGTGTGACTGCTCTTCAGGTGTCAGAAACGCCTCCACCCCGTCTGGGTATGGAGAGACGGCTATTCCCTAGGGTTTGGCAGCCTGTGGGCTCCACGCTGTGATTAAGGCAGGAGGCATGGAGCTGCCCAGCCCTTGAGCCAGTGGCTCGTCCCGAGCCAGCATACCGGGCGAAGCTGAGCAGGGAGTGGGCAAAGTCCGGCAGGGTGGCTGCGGCCAATGCCCTGCCAGGCTCCTTACCTGAGGAAAAGCAGACCAGCAGGTGCCCTGAGACGCTGTAGCCGTCCTGGATGTCGGAGAGCAGCTCCGGAGAGTGCCAGAGGCTGGAAGTGACGAGAGGAGGAAGGGGGTCAGCCTAGCCTCCGGGATGGGGAACAAGGGGACCCCCTACCCCCTGCCCAGTCCCCAGGAGCGCCCAGTTCGCAGCGTGTGCACCGTGCCCGCCGCTCCCCGCGCTGCCCGGTACCTGAAGAGGGCCCATAGCCCGGCCAGCACGGAGTGTGCGAAAGAGACCAGGAGATTCCTCCAGCGCCAGACGCGGCCGGGGCGGCTCCGTACGGCGGCGGGCTGTGGCACGGCCAGGGCCAGCCGGCGCAGTGCCCCGAAGATCGCCACGCTGCCGCCCACCAGCGCCGCCGAGGCCGCCCGCCAGCCCGGGCCCATCGCGCCCAGTCCGGCGGCGCGCGGCCGCGGCGGGCGGGGCCGCGGGGCCACGCCCCTCGCCGACCGCACCTTAGCGCCGGCCACGCCCCCCGCATGCGCCAGCGGCGGCCACGCCTTCCCATTGGGCACTCCCCCCGCGCTGGCCACGCCTCCCGCGCGCGCGCCTGCGCGGGGTTGGCGGGCGCGAGGGGCGGGGCCGCGCCTTTCATTGATAAGCGGCGCGCTGGCCACGCCCCCCCGGCCGCGTGTGTACGCGCGGGGCGGTGCGCGCACGTGTGCGGAGTGTGGCGCGGAGCGCGCCGCGCCGGTCTGCGGGGTGCGGGTGTGCGGGCCGCTGGGCGTGTTCCTGCCGGGCGGAATTGCGCCTGTGTGCCGCACACCGCGCGTGTGGGCGCCGGATACCGCCCGTCTGCTCCCGTGGGCAGCGCGGGAGGGTGGGTGCAGCGTGTGCGTGGCAGACGTTGCACATCTGTGCTGGGCCCTGCACATCTGCCACAGTGGTGCACAGCTGGCGTGGGGCTCGCACATCTGTTCTGCGCCGTGTGTGTGTCCCCGGCACGGTGTGGCTGTCGCCGGTGTTGCGGGGAGGATGCCGGGGGAAACATCGTGTTTGGAAAAGTAGTGGGAGCAGCCACAAACGCTCACCTCAAGACATGGGGAGGGGCCTGGGGCACTCAAAGTTGTTCCCTAATACCAGGTTGCAGTAGGGTCAGGCCGAAAACGCAGCACCGAAACGCGGCGGGGTGCTGGTTCCTGCGTGGGGGTCCTGCCCCATCGCTGCCCCGCGCTGCGGGGCACCGGCTTGTGCGAGGGGGGCTGACCCCCCTCCCCGGTGAGCCGCGCTGGCTGTCGCTAGATGGCAGCAGGGCCACGTGGCAGTGCCAGCACTGCCACTGCTGTCACTGTCCCCACTCCAGGACAGAGGCCGCCACTCCTGGCTGCAGGGCAGGACCCGCTTCCACGCTATAGCCGCCATCACGGTCGGCCTCAGGGATGCTCGTGGTCCTGGGGTGTCTAAAGCACGTCTGGGGGGGCATAGAGGGGACTCGTGCCCCTTGTGCTGGCCCTGCAGCAGCGCAGCCCCCCGCAGTGGGTGCCCCTCCAGGCTCGGGGCTGGAGGCTGCTGGAGACGCCGCCGCTCTCTGGGGGTGCGGGGGGTCCTGCTGGCATCCCCCGGTCGGGGCAGGCAGCCCAGCGCACTCCGAACCTCTCTCTCTGGTCTCTCTCTCTCAGACCCAAGAGGGTCTGGCTCCCGGTGGCACTGGGGTGTCACCCAAGCGGGAGGTGGCGTTACCCCCGCGCCCCTCGCCCGAAACACAGAGCCCCCGGGCCGTACACGCGGCGCGGTTTGTCCGCCCGCGGACGCCGTAGCAGCGCGGAAGTGTCTCCATGGAGACGGGAGGAGCCGGGCCTAGGGATGGAGAAATACGAGCGGATCCGGGTGGTGGGGAGAGGGGCCTTCGGGTGAGGGGGCGCCGGCGATGGGCGATGGGGAGGTCTCCCGTCTTCCTGCCTCCAGACGGGAGGCTTTCAAGCCGTGTCGCCGTGGCAGCGAGGCGCTTGTGGCCACGGCAATGCGGGGTCGGCCGGGGTGTGGCACCCGGGGGGACATGGCCCAAAGTGCGAGACACCCCGGGGCGCGGGGATTGCGGGTGACTTGTGTCACCCCAGGGTGATGGCCAGGCCCCGTGTTGTGTCCCCCCTCCCCGCGCTGAGGCCCCGTCCCTGTCCCCGCAGCATTGTGCACCTGTGCCTGCGCAAGGCCGACCAGAAGCTGGTGATCCTGAAGCAGATCCCGGTGGAGCAGATGAGCAAGGATGAGCGGCTGGCAGCGCAGAACGAGTGCCAGGTCCTCAAGCTGCTCAGCCACCCCAACGTCATCGAGTACTACGAGAACTTCCTGGAGGACAAGGCGCTCATGATCGCCATGGAATACGCCCCAGGTGGGCCCCGCTGTCCCCCGGTGCCTGTAGCTGGTCCCCTGGCAGGTCCAGGGCATGCCAAGCACTTGGCTCTCTTTGGGTCAAGCTGCTGTGGTCTCACGTTGTGCTCCTTGTAACGATCCTGGGCTTTGCACGTCCAAGCACATCTCCGATGAGGAGACATTTTTGTAGAAGAGTATCTGGTGGTTCTTGGTGGACACCAAATTGACCATGAGCCAAGTGACCAAGTGTTGATGCAGGTTGTGGAGTCACCATCCTTGAAGATACTCAAAAGATTCTAGTCCTGGACAACCTCAGTGGCTCTCCTTAAGCAGTGACCTCACAAGGTCCCTTCCAAGCTCAGCCACTCCATGATTTACACCTGCTAACCATATCCAAAACAAGGAGATTTCCAACCCCTCTGTCCCTGATCAGCATGTTACCATCTGCCCTTGGCTCAGGTTTCGGGCACATTTCCCTGTGTCAACTCTGTTGGCCCCACATTTTTAACAAGATTTCCTGTGGAGTTTCAGATGAAATCAACATTTGCACGAGGGTTTGCTAAAAGCTGTATGTGAGCCCTGAATCTGGAGCTCCCCTTCTCAACAGGGGCCTCTCTGTGCCACGTGGCCTCTTGGACTGCAAGAATTCTCCTCTGCAGAACAGGCTGATCTTGTTCTGCCGTGGAGGTTTATGTCCTCTTCCAAGAGCTGTAATTTTAGTGTTTCTTTTCCTGCTGCTTTTGATAATGTGTCAACAGTAACTTCTCTCTGGCTGTTTCTTCCTCCCACCAACTGTGCTGCCATTGTTCAGGAGCATTGGAGGATGTGCTGTGTTTCCCACCAGGATGTCTTTTTCCCACATGCTTGGCTTGTTAGGATGCCAAAATGTCAAAATCCCCCCCAGTTTTAGGCCAGGTTTGTGCTGTCCTGTGCCCACAGCCCTTTGTTGTTCCTTGCAGGGGGCACTCTGGCAGAGTTCATCCACAAGCGCTGTAATTCCTTGCTGGATGAGGACACCATCCTGCACTTCTTCGTGCAGATCCTCCTGGCCCTGCACCACGTGCACACCAAGCAGATCCTGCACCGTGACCTGAAGACCCAGAACATCCTCCTGGACAAGCATCGCATGATCGTCAAGATCGGAGACTTTGGCATCTCCAAAATCTTGAGCAGCAAGAGCAAAGCCTACACGGTGAGTGGCAGCTTCTTACCCCATGGCAGCAGGCTGGAAACTCTGGATTTGGCTCACAGTAGTGTGGCAAGTGGCTTTAGGCAGTGCTGCTTTGTTCCCTGGTTGATATCTTCGTGCCCGAGTTTGCTGTGGCTCTGTGGGCTGCAGAAAAGTAAGAAAGACCTGCTCAAAGCTGGGAGAGGATGAGCTGTCTGGACCCACTGGTGAGGTCAAGCAGGGTGGCTCCTGCTGAGGGTGGTGTTTGCAGACTTGTCTGACACATCCTTAGCAAATAAATTCCTGCCTGTGCACTCCCATCCTGCCTTAATCTCCTTTCTCTGCTTGACATTTAGTGTCTTTCCCCACCTGTGCTAATCTGACAAGACGTTTGTATCATGCTCTGGGCTCTGATTCTCTCAAGTGGATAGAAGCAAAATTAGAGGCAATCACTGTATGTGTCACTGGAAAGACAAATCCTCTTGTTTTTCACTGAGATTGTCGGGCAGCTGTTGATGCCAAGAGAACAAAAGCCCAGCTCTGTGGAGCTTTGGTTGGTGGTGTTCAGCCAGCTCTGCACCAAGCTTCCCTCTTTCTACCTCTCTGGCCCCGTTTCACTGCACTGTGGTAAATTTTTGTCTCTTGTAGGTGGTGGGAACTCCATGCTACATCTCCCCGGAGCTCTGTGAAGGGAAGCCTTACAACCAGAAGAGTGACATCTGGGCCCTGGGCTGTGTGCTCTACGAGCTCGCCAGCCTCAAGAGGGCTTTCGAAGCTGCGGTAAGAGCGATGCGGTTTACACTTAGCACAGGGAGCCGTGGCCTCTCACAGAGGTGAAAATGTATGCTGGGATCACTTCTCAGCGAGCCGGGAAGTGTGAAGGCAGAGGGCAGTGCTGAGAGCTCCTTCCTCCTTGGCCTCGCCCCTGACTGCCCAGCCACTGTTTGTCTCTTGTTTTCTCTCCAGAACCTTCCTGCCTTAGTGCTGAAGATCATGAGCGGGACGTTTGCCCCAATATCAGATCGATACAGCCCCGACCTGCGCCAGCTCATCCTCAGCATGCTCAACCTGGATCCTTCCAAGCGGCCCCAGCTGAATGAGATCATGGCCCAGGCCATCTGCATCCGGCCCCTCCTGAACCTCTACACAGACGTGGGCAGCGTCAAAATGAGGAGGCAAGTGACACTGCCACCTCAGTGTCCCTTGGGAGGGGCTGCCACAGCCCACAGCATGCCTGACCAGCTCACTGCCTCCCTTCTGAGCTCCAAAGAGGGCATTTTCCCAGTGCAGCTCTCCTGTGCTGCCTAACGTGCAGCTGCTGCTGGCTGAGCTTGGCCAAGGGGCTCAGAGCCAGGCAGGTGCCATGGCAGGTGTGGGCTTGTCATCACAGTGACAGCAAACAGAGAGTTGTGAGCACAGGGGGAAGTGAGCTGGTGCCAACTCCCCTCTCTCAGGTTGTTTAAAGCACCGACAAAGCAGTGCTGTGAGTGATTCACCCATGGCTTCTGCTGTAGCTCTACCCAGACATTCTGTGATCCAGGGCTCTGCTGGACATTAAAGGCTGGATTTTGGTTTGGCAGGCCTGAAAAACCCTTGGCTCCGGTGCCCACAGTGACCCACAGCCGGACAGGGGGACGGGCGAGCAGTGCCAGGCAGAGGGGTGAGTTCTGGCATGGTGTGTTCAACTCAGCTCCATTTGGAAGGACCCTTTCCTTTGGATGACAGAAGTCACAGAGACACTCAGGGTTCTGGAGAGAGGAACTCAAGAGATGTCACCTTCCCTGAGCTCTGGAGGAGCCCTGCAGCCCCTCGGACCAATACTGGTCTGGCTCTGGCAGCTCTGCTGGCACCCAGACTGGCTGGTGCTGTCGCTTTTCCTGTGGGAGGAGAGTCAGGGATCCACATTAATGATTCCTCTGTGCCCCACAGGTGTCCGACGTGGTTCAGCCAGGACAGGAATCCCACCTCCACTGTCATCCATCTACACGTGGGGCAGTGGGATCACCACCCCTCTCCGCCTGCCCATGCTGAACACCGAGGTGGTGCAGGTCTCTGCTGGCAGGACACAGAAGGCTGGGGTCACCAAATCTGGGAGGCTCATCCTGTGGGAGGTGAGTGACAGGGAAGCTGGGGCAGGAGTGGCTGTGGAGCCTTGGATGTGTGATTTCTGTGAAGAAGGCATTTCTGCTCACTCACAGACCCTGGCACTGCCTCCTCCAGGACTGCAGTCCCAGCCAGGGTGTGGGAAGGGGTTCATCAGTGTTCTCCAGCCCGGCTCTTCCATGGCTTCTCTCCATCAGGCTCCTCCCATGGGTGCTGCTGGGGGTCCTTGTCTTCCAGGAGCTACTGAGCAGCTCCAGCCTCAGTTTGTGTCCCGCTTTCTGGAGGGCCAGTCTGGAGTGACCATCAAACATGTGTCCTGTGGTGATCTTTTCACAGCCTGCCTCACAGGTGAGCTGCTGCCTCCTGCCTCCACCTGCCTGGGTCCCAGAACCCCCTAAAACCCAGTGGGACTGCCTGGGGAGCCTGCTCAGAGAGGAACCAGAGCGATGCTCTGGGCTGGGGTGACACAGAGGTCACTGTCGTCTCTCATGTAGCATCATGTAGGAGTCAGAAATGGCAGACATGGTCCTCCTGTGGTGCCACACTGGTCAACTTGGTCCCAGACTGTCTGGTGTGGGGAGGGCCAAACTGTCCCAAACTGTCTGGTGTGGTGTTGGACTTAGGGGATCCTCAAAGGTCTTTTCCAACCTATGTTATTCTATGATTCTATGAAATCTCCTGTGCTTGTTGTCCTGGTTGCATTGGTGTCACCTGAAACCAGAAGTGACAGTGGGGACTGCAGTGTAAGGAGAATCTCTGTCACATACTCTGTGAGCGTGACATGGGCACATGCAGTGACCAGCAGTGACTGGTGTCACAGTGAGGAGTCAGCGTGAGCTGCTGCAGGGCTGGTTGTCCTCAAACTGTAGGAAAGCAGGGTTTGAAGCCCCTCAGAGCAGCCCAGGAAGTGTTCTGGGTGGAAGTGGAGCACACACACCAGTCCAAGGCCACGTTTCTGGAGCAAAGCCCTCCCAGTGGTCCTGTGGGAGCTCTGTTTGCTCTTCTGCTGGGGGTCAGAGCAGCAAACAACAGATATGGAGTGGGCAAACTCCATGGGCATGTGTTTATCCTACCTCCCATGGCGTTTCCTGCCACCCCTCTGCTGGGCAGCTGCTCAGGGGGTGCCTCTGTGACTTTAACACCTTGACAGACCGTGGGGTTCTCAGCTCCTGCATACACAGCTGCAGCAATGTTATCTCAGTGCTCTTATCACTGCTGTTTGTTTGTTGAGCCATTGCAGCTCGGTGGTGAGGCTGCAGCTCTCTGGAAGCTCCTGCAGCTCCCTGGAAGCTCACTGAAGGATTTGTGGTCCCTGCAGCTCACTCAGAGTCAGAGTGGGTCCGATGTCCTGGGAGCCATGGCCACCCCTTGGCTGTGTCACCTCGCAGGGCCTCACGTGTGCCTTGCAGGACCTCACGTGTGCCACTGACAAGGCTCCTTTCTGCTCCTCCAGACAGGGGGATAATCATGACTTTCGGCAGTGGCAGCAATGGCTGTTTGGGGCACGGAAACTTCACGGATGTGAGCCAGGTTGGTGGAGAGGGTGCTGGGCGTGCTTACCCTGTTTTCCCCCAGGGTAAAGGATGGATCGTGGCTTCTGCACCACGTGAGGGGGCTCATCCCAGCTCCAGGGATGTGCATCCCAGGCATGCTCTGGCATCTGACTCCCTCCCCCTCCTCTCCCTGTCACTGTGGGTTTTAAAAGACCCAACCTGCCTCTCTCTTTCTCTCCCCCCCTACACAATGATCCCTTTGAGCGTGGGGGAAGTCAAGAGCTGCCTTGTGGTTGCTGTTGGCAGGCTCCCAGCTTGGAGCCTGCCTCCAATCACACACCTGCCTGCTTCACTCTTGGCCTGCAGCTGCCAGGGTTCACTGAGAAAAGTTATTTTTCAAAAGAGCCAGTATTTAAAGAAGAGCTGTGTGTTTCCGATTGGCTCGGAACACGGGGGCTGAGGGCTCATTGCTCCCTTCCAGCTTCTTCCTCGCCTGCCCTCGGATGTGGCAGCAGCCGATGGCTTCCAGCCGAGCCCAGGGACTGGTGCCATTTGTCACTGTGGTCAGCTGGCCCGTTTGTTCCTGCTTCTCCCGGAGCTGAGCTGCTCCCTGCTTATGGCTGGGGAGGGGAGACCAGTTGGAAGCAGCAGCCAGATCCCAACAAACGGTGCTTTTCACTTGAGGATGATAATGAGTATGAGTCGAGGTGTCAGATCTAACAGCAGGTCACAGCAGGGGCTGGGTGAAATGTGGAGATCCTGGTCCCTCCACACCTTAATGAATCTGAGCTGTTAACTCACAGCTCCTCTGCACAAGAGCCTTTGAGCCAACACATCCTGCACCAAGCCCCTGCCTGCTCGGAGCAGGCGTTCACAGCCCCTGGCACTCCCCACATGGGCAGGGGGGCGAATCCCAACCCTTGCCGAACCTCTTCCCTCTCCAAACTCTCATGCTGGCTGCTTTCTTCCGCCCCAGAGATGTTTGCATTATCTTCTGTGCTGCGTGCACGTAGTCTCTTATCCCTTTGAAGACTGTTTGGAACAAAAAAAAAAAAAAAAAATTTCTCTGTTGTTTGTGTTGGATGAAAACTGGGATGCTGCCAGCGCTGTGTTGAGTCTGGGGGGGCCGGGTGGGAGGGATGGGAGCAGCCGGGCAGGCTGGGAGGTCTCGGCTGACGGCTGCTGCTCTTCCCCTGCCAGCCCAAGATTGTGGAGGCCCTGCTGGGCTACGAGATGGTGCAGGTGGCCTGTGGTGCGTCTCACGTCCTGGCGGTCTCCAACGAACGGGAAGTGTTTGCCTGGGGCAGGGGGGATAACGGTAAGAGAAGTCTGTTTTGCAGAACAGGGCTTGTGCCTGTCCCCACTCCCTTTGCTGGCCCTGCTTGCCCACAGTCCCCTCCAGATGTGCCCGGGTGGGTGGGTGTGGAAGAGCTGCAGCTGTTTTGCTGCATACCAGGGCCCCCGTGCTTTGGGTTTTGCTGCTTTCTGGGATCCTGGGCTGGGCTCTTGCAGCAGCTGTGTCAGTGCTGCTCTCAGTGGGGCTGTGCTCAGGGTGTGTGTTGCCATCAGCTGTTCCCTGCTCTGTTCCTCCTACCAGGTCGGCTTGGGCTGGGCACCCTGGAGTGCCACAACTGCCCCCAGCAGGTCACAGTCCCTCCGGAGCACGAGGCTCAGAGAGTCATCTGTGGCATCGATTCCTCCATGGTCCTCACAGTGAAGAACCAGATTCTTGCTTGTGGGAGCAACAGGTAAGAGGGGTGAGGTTCTATGCTCCACATTGTACCCTCCTGGGCCTGTGTTGTGACCAAGGGGCTCCAGAAGACATCCTTGTGTGATCCTAGAGATTTTCTCTGTGCAGGTGTAACAAGCTGGGCCTAGACCGGATCAGCTCAGCAGAGGAGCCTTCCCCAGAAGACCAGGTGGAGGAGGCCACTGTGTTTGTGTGTGCCCAGTCAGCCCCCTTGAACCAAGAGCCCATTGTGTGTGCTGATATTGGTACAGCACATTCAGCTGCTGTCACAGGTGAGGGTGTGTGGCCAAATTCTGAGAGGGGGAACACCTGCATTTTCCCTGTCTTCCTTCTGCCTGTTTCCCATGGGCAGTCTCTCAAGAGACACCCTGCTCCCAATGTTGAAGCTCTGTGGAGCAGAATGCTCAGCCTGGAGACAGCAAGGGGCTTCAGTGTGTCCCAGGTGACACCCAGTTGTGTCTCTCCTCTCTGCTGTCAGCCTCTGGCCACTGTTACACCTTTGGGAGCAACCAGCACGGGCAGCTGGGCACCAACTCCTGCCGCAACAGCCGCGTGCCCCACCTGGTTGTGGGGCTCGAGACGATGAAGGTCACTGTGGTGGCTTGTGGAGATGCCTTCACTGTGGCCATTGGAGCAGGTGAGGCTGAAGCCCCCATGTCCTGGGCTGTACCAGGCCCTGGCTGGCCTCTGCCTCTGCTGTGGCCAAGGCAGGTGTGCAGTGAGGTGTTTGTATCCCTCTGCAGATGGTGAGGTGTGCACGTGGGGGAAAGGAGCCAGGGGACGCCTGGGCAGGAAGGATGAGGAAACAGGAGTGCCAAGGCCAGTGCAGCTGGAGGAGACACATCCATACCTGGTGACCTCTGTTGCCTGCTGCCACGGGAACACACTGCTGGCAGTAAAGCGTGAGTAAAGGCTTTGTCCCTGTGATTCCTACCATGAGGACCCAGCCAGACACAATGCCTTGTGACTGGAGCTGTGCTGAGTAACCCTGGCATGTAAGCTCACTGTTATTCTAGTCCTTCTTGAGCTGTAGATGAATAGAAATAACTTCAAGCCCAAAATAATTCCCCTGCTGCTCTTCAGCTCTGTGATACTGCCTCTCCCACTGGGCAAGGGGAGCAAAGGGATGGCAGAGGCTGTCTGCTGCACTCCCAGACAGGTAGGCTGGCCAAACTAGCGTTCCAGCGGTCCACCGAGTATCCAAAAAGAGCAGCTCTCTAATTGATGCTGCTGAAATAGAAGCTGAGATTTGAGGCGTCATTTTGGCTGCTGCCTTTCCATTGTGGTTTGGAAAAGATAGCAATGGTTTTGTGGTTCCTCTCTGCTCGGGCCAAAGGCAGCATCGTGGCTCGGTTAAAACGTGCCCGTGGCGTGACCTGCCCTTCCGTTGCCTGGATGTACAACGGGAGCCTGGCCCAGACTGCTGCAGGGGCCTTTCTTCCTCCTGTGCTGGGCTGACTGTGGCCTCAGCCTGGGCTGAGGGATTCCAGCCCCAGCCCACTTTAAGGAGGCTAATTACAGCCTGGAGGGGAGGAGGCCCGGCTGATGGCCCCAGCAGAGTGGAATCGGCCCTGGCTCTGTTCCTCCCCTGCCAGTGCCCAGCTCTCATGTGATGTGCTCTGCCACGTGAAGGGGACGGGGAATGGCCGAGTCCCCAGGCTCGGGAACAAGTAGGGCATTTGTCATGGGAGTAAAAGGGTTTTGTCTCTGCAGGAAGACTGCAGGCTGCTCCCCTTCCGCTGCTTGAGGTGCCCTGCAGTGCAGGGCTGGTTTGTGGGCTCCCACCTGCAGCACTGTAAGAGCAGGGACTGAGTGTGTAGCCCCACTGCTGTCCCTCTGCCCAAAACCTTGTCCCGTCCCACTACTAGGAGTGCAAACTCAGCGGTGTGAGGGCAGCAGGCTTGCCTGCCCCAGCATCCCTCAGCAGCCAGTGTGCAAAAAAGCACTAAGAGCTCTGTAAAGAGCTGAGATTTGGGCTTTCACACAGCTCAATCTGCCTGGAAATTTCTCCAGCGAGAACACGAGATCTGGTGATCCATGTGATGTCATTGCTGCTATGATCTGGCCTGGGAGGGTGCTGGCACAGGCAAGCTGCACTCTACCTTTGGGGCGGCCTTTCTGCTCCTCCCATGGGGCCAACTCCACTTTTGACTGGCTTGGGCTGCTGCCCAGGTTATCATGAGCTGCTGCTGCTCCCTTCTCTCAATCCCACTGCAAACAGAATAACTGGGAGAAGCCAGGCTGGAGAGGAGGAGAGCACAAACCTCAAGAGACTGCATTTTGTCCTGCTCGGGCTCTGTCTGCTGGGCATTGCCTCGCTTGTGCCACTACTGAGGTCTTGCAGTGGCTTCCTGTAGGGAAGGTGACAGGGATTTTGGTGCCCATCTGTTGGATATCATGCCTGTGTGGGGCAGAACACTTCTTGTAGTTTCATCAAGTTGGGGATTCCAGCTAAATCTCGATCTTTACTCTTTTTGTTTCAGCTGTGGTGGAGGAGTCGCCTTCCCAGTGAGTGAGAGCAGCCACATCCTGCTCTTCCTGCTGCCCACGGTGGCCTGGCTCAGACACACTCCAGGCTCCAGAGCTCCTCAGCTGCACTCTCAAGGCAGCAGTCTGGAAACAGAGAGCTCCTAACGATGGTTCCCAAGGAACCAGAGCTGGTCTCACTTATTGAATCGTCACTGTGAACCTCCAGTGCCTGAGAGTCACTGCCCTGGACATGCCCAGAGCTCTGGTGCTGCCTTCAGGGGGTCACACCGTGGCTCTTCCCCTCCCTGCTGGAAGTGCCTGTGTGGAAGAGTGAGGAGCACAGAGGTTGTTTTCCTCTGTGGAAACTGTTTCTGGTTACAAAGCCCAGGCTGACAGCTCCGTGTCTGAGAGAGCTGTCAGCCTTTGCACAGCAACGTCTGGAGTCAGGGCCCCAGGCGCTGTGCTGGGTGACTAAATGCAAACCTCTTTCCTAATTAGAGAAGTCTGTCCTTTCCCATCCCCCCCTAAAACGTTTCACCCATTTATTGAGCACACTTTGGAGGGTCCTGCCTGCACGGCTGGCCGAGCTCTGCACAAGCAGCCTCCCTGTGCTGCACAGCTCTCCCCAAATGCCGCCTGGAGCTTTCCAATTACAGCCTCCCCTGGCCCCAGGAGCTCGCTGGAGGATCCTCCAGCTGACATTTGTCCTCAGGCCCCTCAGTCCTGCTGCTGACCGGCTCACTGGCTCCCAGCTGAGCTAGGGAAGGCAGCAAAACACAGCCAGTGATCGTCAGTACTTGAAGTTTTTTAACCCAGATTTGTCCAGGGAGCTGATGAGTTTTCACCAGGGGTCTTTGCAGGCAGGAGAAGCACATCCATGTGTTAGGGACAGGAGTGACATTTTTTGTCTCCAAAAGGGTTGTTTCTTTTCCTTTTTTTTTTTTTTTCCCCTCATATTTTCCTTTTTTTAACTTACATTTGCTCTGGGCCATTTTTTGATGAGCTTCTGTCTCTGATCTGTCTGACATTGCAAATGCTCTTGCCTTTCACATCCATCTTTGTGCTGTTGCCAATCTGTTGTGTATAAAGTCAGTGCTTTCATAAGCTGGCTGAGATGAAATCTCTCTAATTATTTTTGTGATTCTTTCCTGTTTTCAATGAGGGAAACCTCGACGGGCTCTGGTAAAAGCCAACTGATCCCTCTGTCATGTGGAAGGTAATGAATTTCTGCAGCTCTCCTGCCCGTCCTTCCCTCGCCTCCCGGGCTCCGGCTGGGCAAGGGAGCAGGTCCCGTCCGGCCGGGAGAGGCGTGTGCAGCCCTGGCTGCAGACACAGCCTCCCTGTTTGGCTCCTGGCAGGGTGGGTGCACGGGTTTTTCCCTGCCTTTTTTGTTTCTTGTGGAGCTGCCTTTTCAGGCGGTTACACCCTGCTATCCCAGGAAGCCGACTGGAATTCAAAGGTTCTGCCAGTCCTTTGGCACTTTCCCGTGCTGCAGGTGACGGAGACGGCTCAGTGCGGTGTCGGGGAAGGTGCTTTCCCCTCCCAGACCAACCCGGGCACCACGGTGGTGGCAGGGCTGGGTTCAATTGCCTCAAAGCCCCTCTGGGCCACCGCCTCTCCTCCCTGTGTGGAGCTGGCAGCAGCTCCAGCTCCTTCCAGCATCAGATTTCTCTTTCCTGTGTTGTGCAGAGCTCTCAGGGCTCTCCTCGCCCCACACCACATTCAAACACAGCCCATAGGAAGGGGCTGGTGCTCCTCCTGCAGCCTTGCCAGGGCTGAGGACAGCAGCAGGCAGGACAGAGGTCTAACAACACCCTTTGTTTTGTCAGTAGTGGCACCAAAATGCCACTGCTTCAGGAGCCAAGCTCTTCCTGCTCTAGCTGGGCTGCCAAATCCAGGGGTGCAGCCCCCCCACCTGCTTCCTATCAGTGTACTGGTGTTAGGTGGATGATTTTATGGCTTAATGACACCTTTGCACTGCAGTACTGACGCTGGAGGTGTCACCAGTTTGAATATTGGGATCCTTTGCTCCAGACTGGGGAAACCAATGTGGACCAGTGCCCTTTGTGCTGGGCCAGGGGCTCCGGGGAGGGCTGGAGCCCTCGGGATTTCACAGCCTGGGCTCTCCACACAGGAGTTCAGCTGTGAAGCCCAGCGAGATCATTTGAATAATTTAATACCGGGCTGTGACCAAGCCTAGCGAAAGGGTAAAGGAAACAAAGAGGCCCCCAGCCCCGAGCAACAAAAGCTCCTGGAACGACAAGCCGAGGCATGTCCGTGCTGCCGGAGGCAGAGAGCAGCCCGGGCAAATAGGCCACTCGCATTCCTCACGTCTGCTGCTTTGTTTCCCTGCAGAAGCTCCCGGTGAAATCTGCAGGTCTCGGGGCTTCTCCCTTTATCCTTTTTTTGTTCCTGTGCTGTGTGGAGCTGGTGGTGGATCAGTGTCCCGCGGCTCTTCCTGCTAAGGAAAGGCAGGGCCGGAGGGGAGCGGGAAGGGGAGGCGATGTGGGATGAGGCTGCCTGGTCCCCGCTTGTGCGTCCTGCTGCGGGTCCCCTGTGGCCATTGTCACCCAGGGAAAGGCTGTCCCTGTTCCAAATAAGATCTTGCTGACTTGGGGCCGTTACTGTAGCAGGAAACTGCCTGCTGATCCCGCAGCTGATTTATTTTGATTCCGGCACCTCTGTCGAGGTCGTATCCTCATTCCCACGAGGCTTAGGCAGGAGGTGCGGCTGCTGTCCCTCTGTCCGTCTGCCTGGATCCTCACCCCTGCCCTCCCTGGGCACGAGGCCCCAGCAGCCGGGAGAGGACTCGCCCCGCTCCTTTCCCTGGGGCGAAAGGCTCCACCTTAACTTGTTTAGAAGCCGGAGCGTCGGTTTTCCGTCCCTCCAGTTTAAGTTAAATAGAAGGCGGAGGGATGGAGTAGCAGGGAAAGGCTGGGGAAGAGGACAAGAGGCCTCTCCGAACTCAGATGGTTTCAAGAAGTGACCCATCATGGGAGACAGGGAACATATCACCTCCACAAAGGGAACTGCCCTGAGTGTCGCCTTTGTGTGAGACAAATGCCTGGCTGTGATGTTGAGGGCGGGGAGGGATTTGCTTAGGGGAGAGGGGAAAAGGAGGGATCTTTGTTTGCAGGGTCTGACACCTCCCAGCCGCCCTGCCGGCACAGCCAGCACCTTCTGATGGCTTTGTCAGCTCCTGGCTAATTAGCAGAGATGCTCTTCAGTGAGGTTAGGGAAGAATAATTTTAAAACATCAAAGAGAAGCAGTAAATAATGATAAAAGCCGGCTGTTTCATGGTTGTCATCGGAGGCACAGGCTGCCTGTGTTTACGGGACTGATGTGTCCTGTCTTCGGAGTCCCATCAACCCCCAGGATACCAAGGACTCGTCCTTTTGGCCTGAACCTTGTCCCACAGTCGTGTCCAGGGACAGCTTTTAGTCGGGGCTGGGTCACAGCGTGTCAGGGGCAGTGTCTGGGTTGTGCCTATCTCTTGTTGGAGACAGCCTGGCTCCGGGCTCTGCTGGCACAGAGTGGCAGAACGAGCTGGACCGTGGGGCTGCTGGTAGATCCTGCCCTGGGGGTGTCACAGCTCTGAGCAAACCCGGCCGGGGAGCTCCTCAACCCCAGCTCAAGGTGGCTGTTGCTCCCCACTGCTCCCTGTACAGTTGCCCACTGTCACGTGTTGTTTCCTGTCGGGTTTCCAGTATCACTGGGAGCTGGTTAAAGTTTAGCTCAGTGCTCTCCATCATCTGAGCAGCGACTCACACCTCCTGGTAAATCCCCTGCTGATGGCAGCTCGTGCTCAGTGTACCCCAGTACAAGGTTCCCTGATGTTTGGGAGCCCCAGTACACCTCAGAACGACCTGCCATCCTTCCGGGTTACCCCAGAAATGAGCCACCCATCCCCTCCCTGGCAGCTCTGGCAGCGAGCAGGCTGCCTCCCCCCGGGCTGCTGCAGGGTTTTATTTTAAGCAGAGCCTCTCGGGGAGAAGGGTAACGTGAGCTCCTTGAGTGACAAGTGATAGAGCTCGACTTGCTCAGCGTGTCCCCCAGGAATCCCTCTCCTCTGCCATTTGCTAATTGAAATCTGCTAACATTTGGGTCTGGAGCAACTGCCGCCCTTAATGGGAAGCTGGCTGGAGTGAGCGTTGGTGGGACTAACACATGCTCACAGCCTGTCATCTGCTCGGCTCCATCTCTGGGGAAAGGGGCAAATACTCCCATATGCTGCTCTGATTTCTGAAAGAGTGACGAGGGGGCTGGAGCCAGACAGATTTGCTTTTATTCTCCCTCCTCCAGGCTCTTGCTCAGTTACAAACCGTGGCTGGAGGGAGGCTGTTGGCTGCAGCCTGGGGTGTGAGTTCCCAGCAAGACAAAGCCACAGGAGCGTGTGTCCCCCTCGTGCCCGTGGCGTGGAGGGCTCAGGGCAGCCCTTCCATGTCCTGCTGTGGGTGGTGGCTGGGACACGAGCTGCTCTCTGTGGTAGGAGCAGGACTGGGAGCTGTATTCCGCCTCCAGCCTCGCTCAGGGGCACAACCTGCAGGAGTGTGACACCCCTGGGACACCTCTGAGTCAAGGAGGGCATGTAGGGTGAGGGAAGACACCGCAGTGTGTGCCCCCAGAGCCCAGCCCTGGGCCAGGGGAGGCTGCCGTGGGCGAGGGGGCCGTGTGTGATGTGATGTTGATGCTCCCCAAAATCCTGCGGTGGCTGTTCCCAGTGTGGTGGGTACCACACCCCCCGAGAGGGCTGTGCCCGGTGGGGTGCTCCCCAAGTCCCCAGGGTGTTGTCCCCATGTGCTGCACCCCAAACCCCTTGGAGGGGCTGTCCCCGGTGTGATGCTCCCCGAACCCCCGGGATGCCGGCACCGCTCCCTCCCCCCGTGCGGGGAGGCGGGGACCGGGCGGGGGCGGTGGCGATGCCGATGCCGTCCCCCATCGCGGGGCGGGCTGAGGCCGGTCCCACCGCCCCGTCCGGCCTCCGGGCGGAGCCGGGCGCGGAGCGCGGAGCCGAGCGGGCGCGGGGCGGCGGCGGCGGGCGCGGGGCGGCGGCGGGATGCCGGGCTACGACTACAAGCTGCTGGAGCGGCCGCGGCGCCGGGTGCTGTGCCCCCTCTGCGGGAAGCCCATGCGGGAGCCCGTCCGCGTCTCCACCTGCGGCCACCGCTTCTGCGACACCTGCCTGCAGGAGTTCCTCAGGTGAGACCCCGCATCACGCCACGGGCGACCCGACCTGACGTTACTCCGCGCACCCCTTCTCCCGTGGGGTACCCTGGTCGCGCACCCCCGCACCGCCCGATCCGGGGTTCCGCACCCCCGGCGGCGGCGGCTGCTCCCCGCCACCGCCACCCCCCTTCCGCCGCCGGCCCCGGGGTGCGGGGTCCGGGGGCGCCCCGGCGAGGGGTGCGGGGTGCCCTGGGCCGGTGTCAGAGTGCGTGGTGCACGGGGGTGCGGATGCCCCGGGGCCGGGAGGGAATGCGGGATATCCCGGAAAGGGGCGCGGGGTGCCTGGGGGTGCGGGGGTCCTGGGGAAGGATGCGGGGTGTCCGGGGGTGCTCCGGGCCAGGGAACGGCTGCGGTGTGCTCCGGGAGAAGATGCGGAGTGCCCCGGGAAAAGCGCGGAGTGTCCCGGGAAAGGTGCGGGGTGCCCAGGGATGCCTCGGGCCAGGGAAAGGTGCGGGGTGCCCGGTGGTGCCCCGGGGCAGGGAGGGGGTGCGGGGCGCGCCCAGCCCGTGACAGCCGCCCCGCGGGTGCAGCGGCCCGTGGCCCCTTGGCTGAGGAGGAGGCTGAGGAGGAGGAAGAGGAGGGCCGGGTGAAGCCCGGAGCGGCGAGTTTCGAGAATCGAGCTTAACCCCTTCCTGCCCCGGCCCCGCCGGAGGAAGTGGCCGGGGGTGTTTTTGGGGAGGGGTGTACGGCCACCCCGGCGTCCCCGCGCCCACGGGTGAGCGCGACCCGGCCGTGTGCGCTGGACGAGAGCGAGGAGCCGGGGCCTCTTCCGACCCCTGCGGTTTGGAACCCCCGGTACCAGCAGCCAGGGTTCACGTGCGGGGCCGGTGCTGCCCCGGTTCCCGGCCGCCGCACTCGGCGCGGTCCCGGGGGTCCCGCGGGGCACGGCGAGGGGGTGCCCGTGCTCTCTCCGGGCGGTGACAAGCGTCACCCGGGCCTTTCCCCGCCTTTCCCAGCCGGAGCGACCTTCGCCCGGGGACAGCTCACGGGCAGTCCCGTCACCGGGGCCGGTTTCTGTGAAACCGGGCGTTCCCCGGGGCACGTGTCAGAGCGCATCTGTCCCCCCCGCTCCCCCGCACTCTTCCCGCCGGCACCTCCGCTCTGCCGGGGGGAATGGCCTCGGGGGTCTCCCCGAGCACAACGTGTTTGCTCTGGATCAGTTTGGGGCTCCCGTGGGCTGAGCCGTCCAGCTGCACCGGGGTGCTGGGACGGGGTGCCGGGGGGTGCCGGGGTTCCCCGCCCCATCACCTCGCTGTGCCCCAACACGCCGTGAAGGTCAGAGGCAAGGACGGTCCCCCCGGGTGCTGCCTCAGCACATTCCCTGCCCGGCCAAGCGTGAGGAATGGGAAGGCTTTGTCGGGGATTAGGCGCTGGCTTCGGGTCATCGTCCCACTTCCCCGCCAGCCCCAGCACCCCAACACCGTGCACGGGGTGCAGGCACAGCTGGCAGTCCTGGAAAGGCAGCAGAGTGATCCCAGCCACGGGCAATGCCAGCCACGAGGCAATGCCACGGGCTCCCCGGGAAGGGCCCGGTGCCTGGCCCTGTCTTGGAGCACCTTATCTCGGTGGATCCCTGATGACTCCCGCAAAACCACCTGTGACAAACAGAGTGTGCATATGGCAAGAGCTGGTTGCAGCCGTTCCTTACGTGGGTCACACCCCACAGGGCTGTGGTTCCTGGGGTTCACTTGCACTCCCAGCGCAGGGTTGGTGGCCGCAGGGGACATGACCGTGCCGTGGCCAGGCAGCCCAGGCTGGCGCGTGCCCGGCGGCACTGCTGGCTCCGTCCCGGCGTCTCACATCCACTTGGCAGCTCCAGTCGAGGCCACGCCGGTGCCTGCCAAGGCCTTGCAGTGATTAGATGGGCACAAGGGCTGTCCACCAGGACAGCCTTGTTCAGTGTCACCTCAAAGACAGCAGAGCCACAGGGTCCCTTTGTATCCATTCTGCATGTCCCTGTAGGCAGCACCTGTGGTCTCCCACCCCAATGTCCATCAAAGATCGTGCATGGACACCCTCTCCAACCCCTGGGTGCAGTGATGTGTGGACCAGAGGTGATGGTGACTCCTGGCCAGCCTTGTCACAGGCCAGGCTGCCTCTTTGGCTCGGTCCCTGCCTCCACTTCATGCTGCTCCTCTGCATGGCAGGGCTGAGCAGGGCCCTTCCCACCTCAGAGAGAGCTCTCGGGAGGAACACCCCATCCTGGGGGCCCAGCAGGATGGGGACCCCTCCAAGGGGGCTGCCTGTCCCCCTGTCCTGACTCACCGTGGTGGCTGCTGGGGCCATTTCCTGTGGAGCAGGAGTCCCAGGGCCACGCATCAGGCCTGCACATCTGGCGCCCAGCTGTTGCCCTCCCCCACCTCCCTTGGGCCTCTGCACCTGGGTCTGCCCCGGCCCCTGCTGGCCCCTCCTGGCCAGCCGCCGGCACCCTCCTTAATCCCAGGGGACGGGATGGGCAAGGGGCTGCCGGGGCTCCAGATGGTGCCACGCTCCGTGGCGGCTGGCCCAGGCCCCTGGGGACCGCAGCCGCCGTGCCCGGCCGGGGGTGGGGGGCTGCCTGGGGGGGGTGTCTGGCGGGGGCATTTCCCAGCTCAGACAGATGGAGCAGGATTAGAGCCGTGGCTCCCCCAGGGTGGCGGCTGGATTTGGTACGGGGTGAGCGCTCAGCAGTGCAGGGACAGCACCAATGTCCTGGGGTGGGATGGCGGGGAGCCGGTGGGACATCGTGGCTGTGTCACCAGCCCCGAGTGATCCCGAGCCTTCTGTGTCTTGCAGCGAAGGCGTCTTCAAGTGTCCAGAGGACCAGCTGCCCCTGGACTACGCCAAGGTGAGCCTGGCACACGGATGGGTACCCTGCTCCAAGGGGACATCCCCACCAAGGGGCCGTCCCCAGCTCTGCACAGCGCCTGGCACAGCCGCGCCTGCCTGGCACGGGCGCCCGGGCGGAAGCAAGAGCCCTTTGTGCCACGGGGCCGGGGAGCGGAAACCCGCTCCCGACAAAGGGCGCTTGTTGGTGTGCCCGGGGGGGATCCAGCCCCGGGCAGCGTGCCCAGGGCTCCCAGCCAGGCTGTGCCGGGGGCTGTGTGCCCCCACAGCCTGCTGCAGGATGCTGATAGCCCACTGCTGCCCCTCCAGATCTACCCCGACCCCGAGCTGGAGGCGCAGGTGCTGAGCTTGGCCATCCGCTGCATCCACAGCGAGGAGGGCTGCCGCTGGAGCGGGCTCATCAAGCACCTCCAGGTAGGGCCTGAGAGGATGGGGGGGGTCAGAGCTGTACCCTGAGACCTTCCTGTCACCATCCCTGTGTCCCCCAGGCCCATCTCGGCACCTGTGGCTTCAACGTGATCCCCTGCCCCAACCGGTGCAGCGCCAAACTGAGCCGCCGTGACCTCCCCGAGCACGTCCAGCACGGCTGCCCCAAGCGCAGGGTCAAGTGCGAGTTCTGTGCCAGCGACTTCACTGGGGAGGCCTTCGAGGTGGGCAGTGGGGGGGACACTGTGGGGGACACCGCTGGCCGGGGTGCCATGGTGGGCATGGCTGTGCTGGGGGTGTTGTGGGGGTGTAGCCGGGATGTGTGAGCACCCCAGTGGGATGCAGGGGCACCATGGGGACACAGCCTGGGTATGGGGACACTGCGGGAGACACATCATGGCAGGGGCAGCCTTGGGGGGAATGTGGGCTTGTGGGCTCCTGGTCATTGTGCCCTCTGGCTGTGGGGGCACCGTTTGTCCTCATCCCTGTCAGGGCTGGCTGGCGAGGGCAGCCAGAGGGTGATGACACTGTCGTGGTCCCCAGGGCCACCAGGGCACGTGTCCCCAGGAGAGTGTGTACTGTGAGAACAAGTGTGGGGCCCGCATGATGCGGCGCCTGCTGTCCCAGCACGCCCTGGCCGAGTGCCCCAAGCGCACCCAGCCCTGCACCTACTGCTCCAAGGAGTTCGTCTTTGACACCATCCAGGTGAGTTGGAGTCCATGGGGACCCTCATCCTGCCAGCTCCCAGCCCCAGCTGACAGCCTCTCTGCCTCCCCAGAACCACCAGTACCAGTGTCCCCGGTACCCCGTGCCGTGCCCCAACCAGTGTGGGACACCCAGCATTGCCCGGGAGGATGTGCCCACCCACCTCAAGGAGAGCTGCAACACTGCCATGCTGCTGTGCCCCTTCAAGGAAGCTGGCTGCAAGCACCGGGTGAGTGTTGTCCCTGAGACCAACCTGCCCTGGCATCCTTGGGCACGGGGTGTTGTCCCTACCATGTCACGCCTGTGCCCCACAGCACCTCCACACCGCTTCTGCCCTGACGTCCATCCCATCCCTTGTGCTCAGTCCCATCCATGTGGCCCCGTGATCTCACCCCTGTGTTTGCCGCCCAAGTGTCCCCCTGCCACCCCAGCCAGGCGTCCCTGTGCCACCCCTGTGTCCCCATGACACTCCTGTGCCAGTACCCCCATGCTCCAATGACATCTCCGTGTTATCGCCACGGTACCTTTTCTCCTGTCCCGTGTCCCCATGCTGTCCCTGCCACCCTCCTGCTGACGGTCCTGCTGTCCCCGCAGTGCCCCAAGATAGCCATGGGCCGGCACCTGGAGGAGAGCACCAAGACCCACCTGGGCATGGTGTGTGCCCTGGTGAGCCGGCAGCGGCAGGAGATCCTGGAGCTGCGTCGGGACGTGGAGGAGCTGTCGGTGAGCAGCGACGGGACCCTCATCTGGAAAATCGCCGACTACGCCCGCAAGCTGCAGGAGGCCAAAGCCCGCAGCAACTACGAGTTCTTCAGCCCCCCGTTCTACACCCACAAGTACGGCTACAAGCTCCAGGTGTCGGCTTTCCTCAACGGCAACGGCAGCGGGGAGAGCAGCCACCTCTCCGTCTACATCCGCGTGCTGCCGGGCGAGTACGACAACCTGCTGGAGTGGCCCTTCTCCTACCGCGTCACCTTCTCCCTGCTGGACCAGAGTGACCCCTCGCTCTCCAAGCCCCAGCACATCACCGAGACCTTCCACCCCGACCCCAACTGGAAAAACTTCCAGAAGCCGGGAGCCTCGCGCAGCTCCCTGGACGAGAGCACCCTGGGCTTCGGCTACCCCAAGTTCATCTCCCACGAGGACATCAGGAAACGGAACTACGTGCGGGACAACGCCATCTTCATCAAAGCCTCGGTGGAGATCCCCCAGAAGATCCTGGCCTGAGCCCCGGAGGGGGACAGGATGTGACCGGGGCGCCCGCCCAGGGGTGCCCCAGGTGGTGCTGAGCCCCTGCCCGCAGCCGGTGTCCCCAGCTCGGGGACGCTGCCGTGGCACCGCGGTGGCTCTCAGGACAGGCAGGGATGGGGCTGCTCCCACGGCTCTCCTGGGGCTGGGACTTTCCGACAGCCCCAGCTGCCCCCTGGAGCAGCCCCTTCTCAGGTGCCAGGGGGTGCCAGGGGGCTGGGCCCCCTAAGCCCCTCCCCGAGGTGCCCAGCAGCCCCCAGCAGCCTCGCTGGGGACCCTGCAGGACCCTACTGGCCAGAGCCATATTTTGTAAACTGGTGCTCCCCAGGTTGTTATTTATTACCCCGGGCTGGGGCTGCTGCCCCCTCCCCACATCTTTTTCTTTTCAATAAAATTTTCTTGTATTTATTACGGCCGCCTGAACCTCCTTCCTTTGTCTGAACCTCCTTGCTCTGCCTGCCGGGATCGGGATGGCAGGACCGGGGGATGCTCCTGGGTGCTGGGGACGGGGAGAGCCGGGACTGGGCTGGGGGGCACGGAGAGGGGTAAATCCCTGACCCACATCCCGGCGGCAGACGGGCTCAGATGGAGCCGGTTAATTCGGTAATCACCGGCAGCGGCGGGGATGTGCCGGGCTGGGGGAGCCGCCAGCCCCGGGGGGCTGTTTCCCTGCTGGCCCCGCTCTGTCCCATCAGCCCCTCGTTAGCGCTGGGTAATTAACGCCCCGGGGGAGGGCGGCATCCCGAGCAGGGGGTGGGCGATGGTGGGGGGCACTGGGGCAGACTGGGGGGGTCGGGCTGGGTCAGGCCCCATGTCCGTGTGTCTGATCCCGCTCCCGTCACCCCGGCAGCAGTGGGGGGGGGGTCGCTGTCTCTGCAGGATAATCCCACAATTGCATTAGTGCTGCTCCAGTTTAATGCAATTAGCCCCTAATTAGCTGCACCCTGCGGCCCTGCCTGGGCTCGGGGGGAGCAGCACTGCCGGGGGTGTCCCCATACCCCGTTCCCTCCCCTCCCCCCAGGAGTGTCCCCTCTGAGCAGGTCCCAGCCCGGTGTGGCAGCCCGGGGTCCTGGGGAGCTGGGCAATACTCCTGTCCTTGCTGGTACCCGGTACCAGCCTGTACTGGTGCCAACTTCCTGCCCAAACTGGTGCCCGATACGAGCCCACCCCACTGCCCAGTGCCAGCCTGTACCGGTGCCCAGTGCCATTTCTGCAGCAGGGCTAAATGCAGGTCCATACTGGTGCCCAGTGCCAGCCTGTAGTGGTGTCCAGCGCCAGTCCATACTGGGCCCCCAAACTGGTGTCTAATGCCAGCCCATTCTGGTGTCCAGTGTCAGCCTGTACTGGTGTCCACACTGGCACCAGTGTCACCCCATGCTCGTGCCAAGTGCCAGCCTCATGCTGATTTCTGATGCCAGCCCCCAGTGACGGACAGCTCTTGCCCATACTGGTGCCTGGAGTGTCCAGTATCAGCCTGTGCTGGTGCCCAGTGCCAGCCCACAGTGGTGGCGCTTCCAGCCCACACTGGTGACCCATACTAGCCCATATTGGTGCCCAGTGCCATCCCAAACTGCTGCCCAGTGCCAGACCATACTGGTACCAGTGCCAGCCCAAACTGGTGACTATTGCCAGTCTATTGCCAGCCCATACTGGTGACCAGTTTCAGCCCGTACTGGTGCTCAGTGCCACCCGTGTGTGACCTGTGCTGGCCCACACTGGTGCCCGGCTCCAGCCCGTCCCAGTGCCCGGTTCCAGCCCATCCCAGTTCCCCGTTCCAGTCCATCCCAGTGCCCGGTTCCAGCCCGTCCCAGTGCCCACTTTCAGCCCATCCCAGTGCCTGTTCCAGTCCATCCCAGTGCCGGTTCCAGCCCATCCCAGTGCCCGATTCCAGCCCATCCCAGTGCCCAGTTCCAGCCCATCCCAGTGCCCGGTTCCAGCCCGTCCCAGTGCCGGTTCTAGCCTGTCCCAGTGCCCGGTTCCAGCCCATCCCGGTGCCCAGTTCCAGTCCATCCCGGTGCCCAGTTCCAGCCCATCCCGGTGCCCGGTTCCAGCCCATCCCAGTGCCCGGTTCCAGCCCGTCCCAGTGCCCGGTTCTAGCCCATCCCGGTGCCCAGTTCCAGTCCATCCCGGTGCCCACTTTCAGCCCATCCCGGTGCCGGTTCCAGCCCGTCCCGGTGCCGGTTCCAGCCCATCCCGGTGCCGGTTCCAGCCCGTCCCGGTGCCGGTTCCAGCCCGTCCCGGTTCCGGTTCCAGCCCATCCCGGTGCCGGTTCCAGCCCGTCCCGGTGCCGGTTCCAGCCCGTCCCGGTTCCGGTTCCAGCCCATCCCAGTGCCCGGTTCCAGCCCATCCCAGTGCCGGTTCCAGCCCATCCCGGTTCCGGTTCCAGCCCATCCCAGTGCCCACTTTCAGCCCGTCCCGGTGCCGGTTCCAGCCCGTCCCGGTTCCGGTTCCAGCCCATCCCGGTGCCCGTTCCAGCCCGTCCCGGTGCCGGTTCCAGCCCATCCCGGTGCCGGTTCCAGCCCGTCCCGGTGTCCCCGTGTCCCCCTCCCCGGCCGTTGCTCGGCTCAGTGGCGCCGCCGCGTGGGGACAGAGGGGAGGGGAAGATGTGAATAGAAATTTATAGCCTTATAATTTATATAAATGAATAATAATTATCATTCTTATTATAATAATTATAATTATTACGTTAGCAAATTGTTGTAATTCGTATTAAATACACGCTTTATCCTTACACATCTTATGCTTATTTTTTATTTTATAATCAATATATATAGTATATATAATACTTTAAAATATTTTAAATTTAATAATTAATATTTTCATCTATTTATATTATTATATCAAATTGCATATATCAATAGATTACATTACTTCATATTTTTGTATTTTATATTATAGAAATTCTATCTGTATATTTACACATCTTCCAACCTTCATATTTATCATGCATTTAATTTCTATTTAATAGCTATTTATAATTCTTATCCTTCTATATTTTTATATTTTATATTTATTACATACATTTTATTTCTATATTTTCATTTTTGTGCATATATACACACCCCCATACACACAGAGAGTACAGCCCTGTCCCTCTACCAGCCCACACGCTGGGTGCTGGCAACCCTTCATTCCAACCAGTTGCCTTAAAAATAATAAAATAAAATCAAAATCCTTATATAATTTGTGAACTAAAAGTGGGAAGCAGTGCTGGAGGAAGCCTGGATGAAAAAAAAAAAAAAACCCTGGGAGCTTAGAGCTGTCCCTGTTCCCACCTCAGGGATCAACTCCCAGCTCCGCTTTCCCTGCTCGGGTTGATTTTCCAGCCCTTTTCCAGCCCTGTCTGTGGGATGTGCTGGTGGGTGCTGTGCTGCAGCTCCGTTTACCTGGGCACGTCTGGAAATGTCAGCCGGATCTTGGAGCACCTCTTAACCTTCAGCGTGGCAGCGATTCCCCGGCACGGCCTGGGCTGCAAGAAAAGCAGGAGGGGGAGATTCTCTCAATGCTCGAGGAGGAGAGGGAGACAAATCGATTTTTGCTACTAAATTTAGCCTCACATATCAAGTTTAAAAATAAACTTCCTGGAAACTTGGTGGTTTGAGGGTTTATTCTAAAGGTTTGTGCTGCCAGCTCACTCCCTGCTCCGTTTTCCCAACATTGCTGGGACACCGGAAGGACTTTCAGAAGATGCTCAAATCACAGAGGAAAATCTTATTAAATACCCAAAAAATCGAGGAAGACCCCACCTGGAGGGCCCTTTGCCTGCGTAAGACCCCCATCACAGTGGAGATGCTCTAAAATAACCCCCAAACCTTTTTAACATCTTTGGGATTGTAGACAGGGAGGATTTTTGGGAAAACCACTTCATCTGCTCACACCATAGAGCCCTGATTTGTGCTGATTCTTGATGCTTCTTCTCCGAGACAATGAAACCAGACATTGGTAGTGTATAGGGAGAAAAACGTGAGAAAAATTTCCTTTGCACATCCCTTATTAAAGACTCATCTGGGCTCCTTCCCTCCCCATTTGCCCCCAGGACTGAGGGGTTTGAGGGCAGTAAAAATTGACAAGATTTCACAGCAGTTTTTTGGTGCAATCTCACTTCCCTCTCTGTACATCTCTCAGGCTTGCAGCCACCCCAGCAGAATCAACAGCCTGTACCCAATTGCTTTGAAATTAACTTAAACTAAGCAGATAAAACACTCCAGTAATTTTATTGCAATTTGCCTCTGCTGAACGTCGAAGAGTATGCAAAAGGCGGCTCTTGCTGGAGGGTGTCCAGTGTATGCTCCTCCAGCAGCTGACCACAATGTGCCACTTTCCTTTGGTTCCTCCACCCTCTGGACCCCCCAAGGATTTTTTTCAGCTCTGAATTTTTGCAGCATCCCCAAGGTTGCTCCTCTCTGAACATCACAAGTGCCGGAGCTGCTGGAGCTCACAGAGAACTTCTGGGCGTTGCCTACCTTGGGTCAAAATCTTTGGAAGAAAAACCCATTTGGCCCAAAAGGAGCAGTTTTAAAATGTTGGATTTTACTCGAAGCCCTCAGCTTAGATGTGGCTGCAGGTGATTTCTCAGTGGAGGCAGCAGCTGCTCACACCAAGTCCCTGCTGGATCATTTTCCACCAGATCTTTGCTCCACATCCAACTGGCTGCAAAGAGGATGAGAAAGTCTCCTTGCAGAAGAGATTGTTCCTGTTGGGGGGATGGATGAAGAAACCAGATACCAAAGAAGCTTAGAGTCAAAGGAGAAGAGGATCCTGAAGCTCTGATGGATGGAGTGGCTGCTGTTGGAATTTCCGGATGCTGGAGAGGGATGCAGCAGCGCCTGTGGGCAAACAGCTCTTCCTGCCTAAGCTCAGCCAGGCTAAGCTGCCTGGTTTAGCCCAAATTCCAGGAAAACCATGTGAGAACCAAATGTCCATAGTGTTTGGGGAACAGTGGGACAGTCGGAAAGAGAGATTTTGATGCTCAGGTTTGCAGTGAGATGGGGCTGGAGTTTTGCCCTTCTGAGAGATGGAAGCAAAGATTAAATGAGATGTACAGTCCTGGGAGAGGGGAGGAAACCCTGGCAGGTCCCATCTTCTGGAAGGTGACCATTAATGTTACAAATTCCCTTTAAAATTTTGGCAGGACTCAAACCCCCTCCTCCACTCCTCCTCCTATTTTTAACCATTATTTCAGCACCTTTCTCTCTGAGATTATTTCTCCGTTTTCCCAAACCCTTCCTCTTACCGGAGCAGTCAGCCAGACTCTGCCTGATAGATTCCTATCCCAGAAACCCATGGAAACCCTTCCCCAGAATCCCTCTGGGACAAGCACCTACCCTGTGACTCCATGGCCACCTCACACTGAATAAAACCAGCAGAAGGGACAGAGGGACCAGGTCTCTTTTTTTTCACTTTTCCTGTGGACAAAATAATAATAATAAAGAAAATTCTAATTGGTACCCGTAGCACAGAAGCAGCAGCCTTGATCATCAGTCTTGTGGCTTAATGAAATACAGCAGCAATTCCCAGTTCCCTTCCCAGCGATCCCCAGCAAACAGCTCTGTTTGGTTTCCACGGGAGCAACTGAGTCCCCCGGAGACATCCGACATGGAAAGCTTAAAGAAAACTCACAAGTGTCTTTTATAAAACGTTCACTTTGGGCTGCAACAAACTGGGCTGGTGGCTGAACAGCTCCAAAGCTTCTGCTCCAAACACAGGACACAGATTCCCTGTGGAAGGGTTCACAACATGCTCTTGTTGTGAGGATCCCCCTAAGGTCCAGCTCGAGGTTCTGAAGTGGTGTGGGGATGGGGAGGACGGTGCTGCTGATGAGGGCGAGGAGCTCAGGAAACACCTGAGCTTTACTCATTCCCCAAGGAGCAGAGCAGGCACCCAGGATCCAGCAGGGAGCAGAGCCTTTTGCTGGTCAGAGGTGGGGAGAGCACTGACCCATGGATGGACAGATGGACAGAAAGGCAAGAGGAGCTGCAGTGTGAGCCCCAAAGGTTGGTGATCACCCACAAGGGGCTCCTGGGAGAGCCCAGGGGGAAGGAACATTCCTGGCCTTTTGGTTCCTCTTAATTCTGCACTAGGCAGAGAGAAAAAACCACAGGAGGATTTTGCACGTTTCCAGGAGAGCAGGGCATAGCTGGCTCTTCCCTTCCTCACCCCGGTGACAGTGCCACAGCCAGACCCCCACCCTGGGCACCTACACCACGGATCCAGCCTTCGCTCCCAACATCCCACCTGGGAATGAGGCAGGACAGTGCTTCTCTTCAGGGGTGAGCAGGGAAGGATGGAGCACCCATCACAAGGGCTGCTGCAGGGGTGAAAAGGGTTGGTTCAAAGAAAAATCTCACTCCCAGACCAAAAGGAAAGGTTTCAGTATATTTTAATAGTAAAATGATTCTTATTTTTTCAAAGCAATGTCCCACCTGGATGAGTCTCAGCAGGATTTTTGCTTCCTGGTCCTGCTGTACCGGGGCAAAGCCTCGGAGGTCGTGGCTGTACCTGTGCAGAACAGTCCCCAAAAACTCACAGCGTGCTGCCACCACCACCAAACACCTCCCAGGCAACCACCACCACGGCACAGGACTCTGCTCAGGCTCTCGGGAGAAGGGCAGGAGTTAAAAATTAGCTTTTAATAACAGTCTGGGTTAAGATTTGGAGCAGGCTACGGAACAGAGGAGAGGCCAAGGTTTTATTTAGTAAAAAGGAGCAGAACACCTTACAGTGACTGACTGGGCAGGGAGGGGTGAGGTCAGAGCACAGCCCTCGCTGGGGTTGGGTTTGGGACGGGGAAGACGACGGGGTGACTGTAGGGGAAGCAGCTTCAGACTCGAACTCTGGCTCCAACAGAATGGATTCAGAAAAATATTGCATGAAAAGCCTCAGGATTTTCGTTCTTTCATAGATGTATATTTACCAGTTTTCACAAAGACTGCAGGAATACGATTATAAACAATAAATTAGGACTTCATGTTGCTATCATTTGGCATAACACAATCAGGCAATTTTTCCTTTTTTTTTAAATATAAGGCAACACAAGCCAACACATAATTTAATCCGTCTTTAGTCAAATTGCTTAACTTTGCTCAGGAGTTACCACTAAAGAACGGGTTATAGTACACTTAAAAGAATTTAAATAATGACATAAGTGTACTAACTTACGCAAGGAGTCAGAAACGTACTCTGCTAAGCTTTGAAACCTAAATATTTGTTACAGCCCAGGACTACACATTCTAAATTAAAAAAATACAAATAAATGTTTTCTAATTTTCCCATTTACGAAAAACTTTTAAGAATCTCTAGCCAACTATGACGTCACTTCAAAACTTTTTTTAAATTTTTTTTTTTTAACTTTGTATGATGTCTTTAAGATTTTTTTAAACCATGCTCATTAAGGAAAGTTCAAGGAGCAAATACTTAAGGCTTTGTTTTTCCAAGGGCTGTGAGGGAGGCCAGTGGATGGCAGAGGCCAGTGGGTTCACCCATACACAATGCTACTCAAACCCACACTACCAGGCGACATTCATACAGAAATATTACACTTAAAAGTTACAGTGTAGAGCAATATTTTTTAGCCAGTGTACATAGAAAGAATCAATGCATTTATTTTTTTAAACTTTTTCTTCTTTTTTTTTTTTTTTTTAATTTCCAAACTTGATTGTGATCATTATGTTCAAGTATTAGTCTCGTTAACAGAGATGAGGAATTTTCTACTTACAATAAATTCTGCTGTTAGAAAGGAAAGGGATGTTTTGGTACACAGAGGAGAAGAAGATGCTGAGGTTACCCAGTAGTTAGTGTCCTACAGTCACTGACTCAACTGGCTGCTGGAAGTGACGTGAGGAAGGAACAGAAGGAGTTAGGCACCGAGACCCTGGGAAAAAGGGATGTTATAAACAGCCTCGCTAATTCCCAGGGAGAAGAATTGTTCCATTAAATCCGCTGGGGTGTTTTGATGGAGAGAACAGGGGACTGTCAATCCCACAGTGGCTTGTGAGAGGAGCTTTGATTCAGACCAACTGCCTCCCATCCCACAGCGGGACTGCGCTCGCTGCACCGCGGACGGGCTGAGCTACATCTCCTCACCCTGACAGTAATTCCAGCTTCCAGAGAAGTGGCTGAACCCTTTTTGGAGTTGTCAGTGGGTCTGGATTCCCTTCACACGAGGCTGGCCAGACTCCTAGCAGCGAGGGATTCAGACAACGTGAGCTTTGAGGCTGCTGAAGGGCAGTGGGGAGGGGGAACACGAAGGAAGGCAGCTCCCCGTGGCCGCCTTCATCCCAAACCTGCCGTTCCCCTCCCCATACCCTGTCCAGAAAACAGAAAGTGTCAGAAAAATCTGCCAGAGACTTTTGACTTTGGACAAAGTCTAAATGATAAACGCGGGCAAGAAACAGCTGAAAAGCTTCTCCCTCCATTAAAGCCTAAATACATACCCCTAGCTGGCTCTTTTCAAATGTAGGCTCTTTTTCAATTACACAGGCCTCTAGACAGTGCAAATGGTCAATGTTTAATGCATTAATGAAATGGGCTTTTGAGTTGAAAACAAGCCCTACTCCCTGACAAAATTCTGTTGCTCTTAATCTTGTGAGGAAATTGAGATGGAAATGGAAGCAGCTACACTACCTCGCTCTCGCCGGAGCTGGAGCACAGATGCGGCTGCAAAACCCTGCAGCAACTCAACCTCAGTCCAGCGAGGAGCTGCTCAGCAGAAGGCAAAAAAAAAAAAAAGCTGCACAAAGGGGGACTCTGCGGTGAAGAAACAGTGTGGCGTGAAGTAGTGTAATGAAATTCTTTGACACAAAAGGCATGTTAAATATTTGATGCATAAAGGAGAGAGATAACATGTAAGCAAAGCTCTTTAAATATACAGTATGTCTTCTTCCAATGGGTACTATAATGATCACACAAGTTTGCAAGTTAAAAATGCCTTGCTTATTAATTAAAATTAAGACTAAAACCTATAATTTTTTTTTTTTTTTGTCTGTGAAAGTGACTGCAGCCTATCTATACCCTGGGTGTTGAATATGAAGATTTCGACTATCAGTTGGTTCAGGTGCTCGGTTCATGGGAGGCCGATGGACTTTTCCCAGCACGGCCATGCTCTGGTCTCGGAAGCAGGACTGCTGGAAGTCCCCACTTAGGTAATCCATGGTCTGCATCACATTATTCTGGCTGGATGGGCCAGCTCCAGCTCTGTAATGTGTTCCTCCTGCACAATCCAGCGTCGCTCCTGCTGGCTGTCCCCCATGGAAAGGCATGGTGAGGTCCTGGGACCCAGAGCTGTCACTGTTGGGCGTGGGCAGAATGTTATTCCAGAGGGGCTGGAAATAGTGCCCATTGGTATATGGCAAAGGTCCCTGCAACCCGTTCACAGGCGGAGAAGGCGTAGGCTTCTCGATGGGGGGCTTCAAGCTGAAGGACTGGCCCATGCACAGTTCTTGAGGGTAGTTGGAAGTTTTGCCAGGGAAACTCTGCCCTGCAATCTCTCTCTGAGGGTGCTTCCCTGCGAGTCCAGCAGGCCCAGCAGCATCCCCACACATTTGCTGCAGATGTGCAAGCTGGTGCTGGTTCCACGCAACCGATTTGATTTCGTTCTGGTAGGTGGGTGGCACCCTGTTAATATTGACCATGGGCACATTAACAGAGGCAGGAGGAATAGCAGCAGCAGCATGGTCGACAGGGTTTACTACACAGGAAGGCATGGGTGTAGGGACATTGTGAGTAGATACCCTGGTACTTGCATTGATAAGCAGGTTGCGACTTATAGGGCTGGGGTTTGCAATCTGTCCCTCACACACTGAGGTAGTGCTAATGCCAGCTCTGGCCTGGCAGAACTGGTTAATCTGGTGCACAATGCTGCTCAGGTCCGGTGGCTGGTTCTGCTGCAGGGTGGCAGCCATAGAGAGGGGAATGGTTGAGGTAGACACGGTCACATTCGGCGGCGCGTCTGCATCCGGCATCTTTCTGCCTCCATGTAAACCCGGCTGCAGCAGCGGATTCGGGGGGTGCTGCAGGGTCTGGTGTGCCATGGTCTGAGGGTGCTGCAAGCCCTGCGGCTGCTGCATGTTCTGCGGGTGCGGCAGCGCCTGCGGGATCCCCTGAGGGTGCGGTAAGCTGGGTGGCTGTGGAATACCCTGAGGGTGCTGCGGGATGCTCTGGGGGTGCGGCAAAGTCTGTGCATGCTGGAGAGCCTGCTGGCGAGCGAGCGCCTGGGGGTGGGATAAAGTGCTTGGTGCAACGTACGGCGTGGAGGGGGGGTTCATCATCGCCTCCGGCAGCAGGCGCGCGCGCGTCCCGTCAAAGTCCTTGATGATTCCTTTCGCTGGGGATTTGACTATGGCCAGCAGGCCCGTTTTCGTGGTGGCCTGAGACGGGTAGGGGCTGTACCTCTGGCCCGAAGTATCGAGTCCGTTCACAGTACGGCGTATGTGTTTCCTCTGGGGAACCTTGACGCTGTTCGGAAAGATTTTTATAGTCAGTGGATTGTTGGCGACCTTCTTAGCATAAGCATCCAATTCTGCTGGGGTAGGATACTGTGCAGATCTCATTTTCTGTGTAGTGTCCCCTGCAGAGAAAGGAAATTGGTCAGTTCTGGTAAGCAAGGGATCAACCCCAGGGCAAGACAGTCACACAACAAGGGTAGAAAATCTCCAAGGATTCAAGAGGCAAGGAAGCTTCACCCTGCTAGACCAGCGGGTCATGTAGCAGATGCCTCATTCCCTTTATTACCTGGTGACCAACACAAGCCCTAGTTCAGCTTAAGGCAAGACCTGCCCAGGGGAGCAAAACAAAACCATGTTCTCATCAGAGTATGTTTGCAGTTGGACAAAAACAGGTAACGTGTTATAAACATCAGATTGTCTCCAGCTGAAATATTCCTCACAGCTTGCAGTGGTGGGCTGGTTTTTATTCTCTTAATTTAAGCTGCCTCCCCCTCGCTCTTCAAACCATTCACGGTATTTTTACCATGGAATTCAAAATCAGAAAGATATGAATTAAACATGAAGCCCCTGTGAATCCTGAGGTGGAAACCATACTATGGCGGGCTGACCCTGGCTGGGCACCAGGTGCCCCCAAAGCTGCCCTGTCACTCCTTTCCTCAGCTGGGCATGGAAGAAGAAACAGAGGGTCAGAATAAGGAAGGGGAGATATCACTCACCAACTGCTGTCATGGGCAAAACAGACTTGGGGAAATTAGTTTAATTTATTACCAATACGATCAGAGTAGGGTAATGAGAAATAAAAACCTCTTCCTTCCACCCCTCCCTTCTTCCCAGGCTCAGCTTCAGTCCTGACTTTCTCCACCTCCACAGCACAGGGAGATGGACACAGCTGCCTCACCATTGTCTTCCCATGGGCTGCATGGGAATCTCTGCTCCAGTGCCTGGAGCACCTTCTCCCCCTCCTTCTGCAGTGCCCTGGGGGTCTGTGCCGAGCTGTTCCTCTCACCTATTCTCACTCCTCTCTCCAGCTGCAGTTGTGCAGGTTTTCCCTCCTTCTTAAATCTATTGTTCCAGTGGTGTGTCCAACCTGGAGCCAGCTGGCATTGGCTCCATCAGACATGGGGGAAGTTTCTAAGCAGCTCCTGCATCCCCCCACTACCAAACCCTTGCCCTGCAAACCCCATCCACATCAAAGCTTCAGCTCAAGCCTCCATTTACACCCCACTCCTTTCCTAGGTGCTGACATCTGAAAGCGCTGAGTGTCTTTCTGTGCATTAGGAAGCTCTAGTCAGCCCAAACACAGTAAATGGAAGGAGGCTGATTATTTTATGGCCTGCAATTATTTCTTCAGCTGACTTTTCAAGGTGGCACCTTGCTAAGGACAACATCCCCACATCACATGGCAAAATGATGTGATTACCTCACAGGATTAAAAACATGCTACTCCCCAGACAGAGACAAAAGCCTTCTGGAGACAGAGGTGTGGTTTCACTTCCTCTGATTTACCAGATACCTACCTGGCTCACAAGCTCCAACTGCTTCTGCAAAGAACTTTAGAAATCTAGGGAAATGCATGTGAGTCTCTTGCCATAATCACATTCCAAGCAGAGAGTTGGGCTGTTTCCCATCACAGCTCTGCTGCCTAACTCCTATGGGACTCCTGCTGATTTTATAATCTTCAAATAATGGCTTGCAGCTTTGACAATCCAATTTAGCTTTTGCTTGATTTTCCCTCCCTCTTACCTTGCAAACATTTCACTGGAAAAAAATGTCCCTCCTTTTTCCTAAAATTTTCAGCATCCCTGTGCTATTTGCTGTGCTGAGAGAACAGGGAATGTGACAGCCACCCAAGAATACCCCAGCCCCATATCTAGCCCTTTGACCCAAGGAAATTTAATGTTCCAGCAAAGAGCTTTCTGCTCCCAGGCAAACAGCCCTTCCTCTTGAAAATCCACCTCTGATTCTTTCAAGCAAATTGCCTCCAAAAGATGAGTACCAGCCACTTCTCTCTTTGCATCCTGCAGCTCCCTGTTGTCACAGGTGAGGGAGAGCAGCTCTGCTCTAAGAGCTCTCACTTTCAGAAAAGAAAGGTCAGAAAATGGAAAACAGAATGGATACCAAAAGGGAGGTTAATTATGGAAGTATTAAAATATTTTTTGTGAAATGCTTTAAGAGCAGTTTGTCTCCCATCTCCAGCACAGCTCGTACCACGGCGCCAGTTATACCTGTAACTCCCTGTGCTGTCCAGACACTGGCACATATCATCCCTTTCTCTTAATCAAAGGAAATATTAACCCAAACATCTCTCTGTGCTCATCCCTGTACCTGTCTCTGCAGGTAGGTGGTTTATATCTGCCCTTTTGAGCGGGCTGCCGTGCTCCTAAGGGAGGGGAGAGCCTGCGAATGGCATTTGCCAGCACTACCTTGCCTCAAAAGCCAAGGCCTTTGTGAACTCCCAACCTTTATTTTTAGCATTGCCCACGCTCATTAAGGTCTGTTTCTTCCCCAAGACATGACCCTGGCAACCCCCCATGAACCAGAGAAGAACCAAAGGACAAAGGACCCCATATCTGTCTGTGTTATGGTTTATGTTATGCTTGCAGACACCGTCACATTCTATTTTCAGATGAAAAATTAAGGAGATACTTTAAGACACCTTTGCCATCAAAATTTCCCAGCCTGGTTTACATTTCTATAGGCAAACCAGCAAATTAAATATAAACACTGAACAGACACACTGAGTGTTCTTTTATGCAATCATCTGATTTTCTGTTACACAGACGTTTCAGGAAGCAGCTAAATCATGGATGTTTGAACAGGCTGCAGCCATCAGTCAGTCAGACACACCTCTACTCCCAAACCTGAAAGAACTCCTTCCTCTGAGAGAAAATAACCCCTCAGTTACACTTAAATGACACCCCAGCATCAAGTCTGGCATCCTACCAAAAGCAAACCACCTCTTAAATCCCTTGGATGGATCTTCTGAACCCAACCACATTCCAAACAGCACCTGGTTTATGTGCAGGTAAGATGATGCTCCCTTTACTCCAGGCTAACTCAGCCATGTTACTCAGGCCTGAAGGTGAGTGGCCCAGAGTGCTTTGCTAGTAGTTCCATAGGCAAGATTCCATGACTGCAGTAATTAAGACAGTAAAATATTAGAAGAAAGGCATTACACAGTGAGCAAGAATCTGAATATCCCATACAAATACCCTACAAACCAATAAAGAACAATTAATTCTGGTAACTAAGTGAATGGAAAACATGCTAAAATACTCTGAAAGAAAACGCTGGTATTGGATTATCACCATTTGTGTGCAAAAGCAAGAATTCCAGATCAGGCCATAATAAAATGATGAGGCAACAACAGAGGAAGAAGCTTCATTAGGAAAACAATGGGATGAGCTCCAGGAAGCTCCCTAATGGTGAATGTAAGGCTGAATACTTTTATTGAAAAGTAATTATTTCATGTTTATTATAAGGCAAAGCTGTGCATATGAGCAATTACCCCAATAAACTGGTGAGCCTCAAGTTCACAACTCCTGCTAATCCTGTGGCAACCGATTCCTCTGGTCACACTCCTGGTCTCACCACTGGAGCTATTTTTGTCATGGAGTGAGACACATTTCCCTGCCTCACCTCAGCACTAATGGAACATCTTTTAAGTGCATTTCACATTAAGACTTTAAAACCCACTGCTTTTAAAAGCTGCCTATGGTTAAATTTTCATTATCATTAAACAAAATACAAACAGGCCTTCAGGATTGCTACCCTAATGAGAGCTCCTGCACTGTGACAAGCCAGAACCGGCTGTGTCCACCTTCTGCATACAAGCCTCAATTTTAGCAGTTTCTCTAAAGGCTTTACAGAAAGAGCCCTCCCAAAAAGACTCAGTTTAGCTGACGATCCCTTATTCAGTCCAATCTCTTCTTTGATGTCCCCTCCTAACGAAATACTTCCTAAGAAGCACCTTTCACTTGATTCTGCACCATTGTCACAGAAAAATTACCTTTTATTCTCCCCAGAAGGTGTGGCACTGCTGCTATGTCCAACAGCAGCTGCAGACACAACCTGAACAATCTTGCCTCAAATAGCCCAATTGACCAGTCAGGTTTACACTGGAATCACTGGGAGGAAGGAGAGAATATCAATACTGGCCCAGTGAGAAATCCCCTGTGTTGAAGAGGAATTCCAGAATTAACCTGAACTCAGGCTGGAATTCAACAAAAAAATACTGAAATTGGAAGTCCTTTAGTCATCAGTTTCTAAAGGAAAAAATATGTGCATGTTAATCTACCAAACTCCTACTGCACGGACCACTTGTAAGAACAAGCCCCTTATTAGAGAGTGAATATGGAAAAAAAAGGTAATTGAGCTAATATGGATTTTTAAGCACTAATAAAAAGTCTGATCCAGAAAACTACACTTAAAAATTATTAATACAAACACTGTAAGTCTGAAGAAAGGCAATCCTGTGGAATTCTGTACCTTTTATAAAAGCAACAACACTATTATTACAGCCTGCCTCCACTCTCCATCAAAGTCTCAAGTCACTGTTCATTAAAAAATGCTCATTAACTCAGCTCTGCCCTGGCCAGGGGCTGGGCTACTCATGCATCTCCAGCAGAAGAGAAATGCACCAATTAATCGTGCCCACATCTACAGTGAGGTCTGTACCAGCAGCCTCATCTTCCAGAAAAACAGAACAAACCCAACAGCTGAGCATTACCACTGCCAGCCCATGCCTGCCAGCTACTTTATGTCCTAAATTCTTTGAAATGCAGTTCCCAAAGCTCTTCACTGAGCAGGACACAGCAATGCTTTCAGCACATGAATCTGCAAATCTCCAGGAAACAGCATCAGGTACCATCAGGTGAGGAAAACTGCCCAACATACCAGCATGTTGCCTTGTAAAGCCGTAATTAGCAAATACCTGATTTATGCACAGCTGCCCTCACATGAACCTCAACATTCTGCTTTCAGAACTAAGCTCTGACAAAGAAATCTCACGCAATGCACAGACCTGGGCACACCCTCACCCCACAGGCTGTCAGCAACGCTCACACTGGAAATAGAAACAAGAAAGGAGGGGATGCCCAGTCTGATGCCATCACCAGTCCTTTGGTGAGTGAAGATTTTTATTGTTGCTGAGTGGTATTACAATTACCAAGCCCATGGAGTCAGCAGAAGTGCTGTGGGGGAGCTCAGGTGTGGATGGGAACCGTGTCAGTCACTTCTGGCAGGAGCACGACCATGAGCAGGTCACTCTTAAGTGCAAAATTATCTTCCCTGTTTATTTTCTGTTTATTTTCTGTAGCATCACAAGCCTCACTGTATGAACAATTTAGCTACAAGTGGACTGTAAATCACTTGGTTTTAAAAAGCAATGAGTGCATCAGCAAACTGAAATCTCCCAATGCACATTTTGAACACGAGACAGGTCACAGCCCTAAGAACCAAGTAGACAGACCTTACACAGAAATCTTGGCATTTCTGAAATTTCTGCTGAACAATCAGTGTGCTACTTCAGTGATAAAGAGGAGAGACAGAGTAAGAGTTAGAGTTAAAAAAACCTCTAGTCAGTAAACTTACATTCCCAAGCACGAGTTGTTCTTAAAAATACCAGTACAACTATGAAAAAAAAAATGACTGAAGTTATCAAAAAAGAATTATCAGAGCACTCCGCAGACATATTTTCAGAGGCACCAAAGAGACATCAGAAAGAAGACGGAAACTTTGAACTTTAGTAATTTGGGCTAGCTCACTAATATTTGCAGTATAAGCCCCAGGTATGTAGAGCAAGAGCTGCTGACCTCAAAAGGTTTGCATTAGACTGATGTAACTTTTATTGGTGTCTACGAGTAATTGCACGAAGGGAAGTGAGAAAGACTGAGGAAAAAGTTGTGCTGAGAAGCAAGTCAACTGGCACACTTTTAGCACAAAACCTTTTCAGCAGAGAGGCACGAATCTCACAGGAACCTCACTTGCTGCATCCTGCTGTGGTTAAAATTAACCTTTGCAGAGCCAGGAACAGGGGAGCTGCACACATGTGAACCTCTACAGCCATTTCTCAGAGCCTTTATTGACAGATGCCTTGAAGGCATAACAAAAGAAAGACTCTACATTAAACAGTTTTTCCACTGTATCCTAAATGTGTATGTCACAGCGGTACCAGAGCCAGATTTAACAGTTAACCACATCCTGCAGACAAAACATCACTCACATTTCTGAAGTCCAGTGTTCATCTGCGTGTAAGAAAGAAGCTGAAAGGAGAGGTCGCCTGGTCCTGGCAGACAGGCCAGCATGGCAGACAGGCACTAACACAACATGGGGCATTCACTCCTCTGCACACTGCAACAACAGAGAGACAATTCAAAGTTATAATACAAGGAGGAACAGAGAAAAGAAAGCGGCAAAGAGCCATCCCTGGGTGAAGGCCTGACCAAGCACAGATGCGCAGCCACTGCTCCAGTCCTGACTGCATCTCCTAACGGCAACGGAAATACTTCAAGAACTGGGTCATCTGCAGGGTTAAAACCAAAATAGCTGCCTCTCTCTCCTTGCTGCTTGACACACAGAGAATAATCCATAGCTCTGTGCTCACATTTCAAAGGTGGTTGTTATGAATGGTAAAGAAACCACCATCACTCATTTCGCTATGTTGAAATGCACTGGTATCCACCAAGGCAACTTCTCTGGAGAAACCCTGTCAACTGCTCTTTTGCACTTAACAAAAAGGCATGGCATGCATAAATTGAAGGCAAAGTATGCAGCACTCTGCCTTGTGGCAAGATTAAGCTGCATGCTACAGCTTGTAATTTCTGTGGTCCATTAAGCTGAAAGATGAATGGCTGCAACTTCCTTCATTTCAGCAGAGACTTGCTAACCTGAGCTGCTGTGGGGCAGGTAACAGCAATATGTGCACAAAGGGGCTGCAGAGGTGCCACCATCCTCTTCTGTTTGGTCCAGTATTTAAGAAATCAAACCTCGAAATGAAGCACTAAAGCTCTTTGTATATAAACATGGCACAACTCCCCTCAAATCCCACCACTGCTGTGCAAAGAGGGATACCAGCAACAAGGCTAACTGGGGCTCAAAGTGTCCAATGCTACTAGAATTACAGAGATTTAAGCTGGAACAAGATTTCTAGAGGCCATCTGGTCCAAGCCCCTGCTCAAATCCTCCTGGCTGCAGCACTTTAGAAAGTTCTGGGAAACAGGGTGACAGAACCAAGCTGGAGAAATCAGTAGATTTTTTTCTCCTTGTCCAGATGTCCACAAGCATCAGTGCTGCTATACAGAGCAAAACACCTAAGCAGCAGCTAGAAAGGCTTTGGGACTTGTTATATGACCTCCAAAACACAGGAAGAGTTGAAGGATTCAAGACTTGTAAGCTGATATAATTTTAGTCATTGTTTCGCAAACCCCAATTAAAACAACTGAGAAGGAATTCAAAGATCAAAAGGGGGGGAAGGAGAAAGCTCGAGCCCAGACATGAGAAGCCACATCTGCCAAAACCTCTAAGAGGCCACTTCTGAAAGAGTCTCACTGCTGAGACGGCACAAACAATGCGATGACAGCGATGTGACACTGTCAGCACCGCCACCTTCATACTCCAGAAACCTCCAACAGCAGATTTCTGCAGAGACCTTTGAAAGACTTGAATGCAAAACCTCACCTCAGACCACCAGCACAGGTCAGACCGCCCATGGAAGGCTGGCACCAACGGAGTGAACAGCGTGGACTCGAAGCCTTCCTGCAGCACAGCAATTACTCACTGTGTACAGCTCATTAGCTCCATGTTTATGCATCTCCTCAGCTCAACACGCAAAGGTTGATTAAACCAACGGCCAAGAGATCTCATCCAAATATTAATTCATGAGAGCTTCTGCATCTTCTCTGAGCGAGTGCTGCCCAAAGCTGACCGAGTGTGGCTGAGTGAGACTGCTGGGTGGCACTGTGACTAACAAAAATAGTTTTGGGCACTGAATGTCAGTCTGACAATCCAGGCTGTTGCCCATTCACCCTTCCCACGCAGAGTAACAGACCTGGTGCTGTGAGAAACACACACAGCACCTCACCAAGGTGCAGGGCTGACAGCACAACCACCAACAGAGCACATTTGTACCATTCTCCACTTAAATCCTAGGAGACAGCAACAATCTGCACTGCTCAAAGTCCAAGATATGTAAAACCTGGTAAAATAAATCTAAACCTGGATTTTCTTCTGATTCTCTGAAGGAGATGGAATTCTTGGAGTCTTTCAGAAATGATGACTGAAGACCTGTCACATCCACAACATCAAGGAATTGCCTGAGGAACTGAAAAGTTGCTCAGCCTTTAGAGATGAGATTCAGTCGTGACTGTGGGTACAAAACATTCAGTGAAACTTTGCAAACAGCCTGTGGGCAGCAGTTCCTCATCCCAAATCATGCCCAGCAAGACCAAAAAGACAAAGCAAGAATCCAGCTCCTTTTAATCAGAAGACAAAACCACTGTGAGTTGTCAGAGCTTTACCTGAGTAAGCAACAGAAACACACACAGTCAGCAAGAAAAAAATAATAATTGTATTTTCCTTTTTTCCTCATTTCATCAACTTCAGAAAGCTGGCACAAACAAGACCTATTTCTCAGTGAAAAGCAGACAAACAAAATTAAGAGCCTTCACTGTAGACAGAAAAACAGATCACACCATTCCCATATTCATCTGAGCATCCACCTTTTACTCCAATAACTTTGGACACCAACGATTCACTTCCCATCCCTGCAGGCCCAAAGGAGGTTGGTGTCTAAAACATTATTTAATTGATGGCAAGTTTGTGTGCAGCCCTGGAAGAGCACAGCCGTGCTCCGACTGAGGGAACAGCATTTCTGGCAGCAAGATGAGGGGAGGGTTTGCTCACCTGCTCCATCATTAACGCTCATTAGAGCCTGAACTGTGACGCTCTCAGAAAGCCTCTTGCTGAAGTGCCCCAGCGAGGTGCACACAGCAATAAACAGGATAATGGCACATTAGGAGAGAGAAGAAGTGATTAGGAGTGGTCACAGCATTCACCTCGGAATAGCCAGGCTCCTGCTACATGACAGCAGTGCTTCCTTGAAGGTCAAAACATGTATTTACAGAAGCTTTAGCTCCAGTATGGAGAGCAATGTTTTAGAGAGAGCTATAAAGGCAAGTTGTTCCCGCAGGCAGATAATCGTTTTAGGTAATGCCAAAGGTTCATAAAAGACTGGGGTGGCAATAATAATTTTAAAGGAAATACTGGACTTACAAGAAATAATGTGAAGTGGAAGCCTAAAATCGCTCTTTTAGCTTGATTTGCAGTAAACAAATTGGTGACATCTAGGTCACTGCTGAGCATTAGAAAAAGAAATTCAGACTTGTATAGAAGTGCTAACCATAACTCCATAGATGAATTTCTTAATATAATTAAAATCCTGCTGCAGTTTTTCTTCTCTATGAAATCAATACTGGTTTTCATAACTGACATCTCAGTATTTGAAAACAAATGCATTTGAAATATCTTGACAAGCATCCCATTTATTTTTTCTAGTTAGAAATTAATTAACATTTATTCCCTTTGAGATACTCAGCATCTGACTACTACTTTCTGACCCGACTCTTCCCCAGCATGAGCTGGCATGGACAACTCCAGCTCAACACCAGCTGAATTGAACTGAAATCCCTGGCATGGGCTGTATTTGGGATTGAGGTGAGCACTACTGGCTGTCTCAGGATTGGCAGCATCAGCCCCTCCTGCTTGGGTTTATTCCTTCTAATTAGTCCAGAGCAGGAGATGAACTGAACTTGGCACATCAGGACTTCTCTCCAGCAGATCTGGCTCCACGGTGGCAACTTGTGGGGGCACCAGCACCTGCAAAGCTCCAACCCCTCCAAGAATGAATGCTGTGCTACTGGGGGAACTGGAATGGAGAGGGTTTTGCACTGTACCAGGGTCAGTCACACCGTCATCTAAACCAGTCAGCTGCAAACTGGAGAGTGATCTTGCCAGTAGGCTGTGGCACCCAGCCATGGAGGGCTGTGAACCATGAAAACTTCAGTTTTTAAAATGCATTTTAAACAGTTTCTGTACACTGGCAAATGTAGCACAACGAGCTCTGTCTTGAAAAAAAAATATATAAAAAGATAAAGCATATCTCTAGAGGAAAACAATCATTAGATTGGAATAAATAAATAAATACCCCTCTTTGAAGTGATTTTAATCTAATCTGGCTGCGGGATATAATCTTAACAGCACAAGTACTGCAGGATGCTCCACAAAATAGCAGGTTTAGACATGTGAACAGATTTTTTTTCTCCTAAGATTTATTAATAATTAAATCAAAGCATGTTAATCTTAAAAGGGATTTGCAATGCTTGGGATTTGGGGGTAATTGGCACATCTTCACAATGACTATTACCTTCAGCCTTACTTGCACATCAGGATGTTTTTTGGTTCAGGCAGCACACTGTCCCCTGTCACCACAAGGCTCACCAGGATGGAAGAACCCACTGCCCAGGGACAACCCTGCAGAGCTAGGAACAAGTTCCAGTAGAAGTTACCAAAATACTGCCTTTCTTGACTTAAAAATTTATCATTTTCTGAATTAAATTCAACATTTAGTATTTATTGCCTCTGTGCTTCTCAGACCAGGCGGTACTTTTACAACCTAGAGTAAAATCTAGATGTAAAGCAACTACTAGGAAATTTCTAACACAGTTTTATCATCACATAAATGGACCACATATACAGTTATTGCCAGGTTTTTAGATACGCCAGCCTCTGAAGCTCCTGAGAGGCCTTACAGGGTGAGAACACAAAGGAAACAACTCCCCACAAACCACCTCTGGCCACTGAAACATGGGAAACTGAGCTGGTTTAGAGGAAAGCAAGCTGGTAAAGTCTAAAGTTAGGTTCCTGAAAGTAAACACACATGTTTGAAATTCCATGATTAACTGTGGGCTTGTTCACAAACCCCGAGGCCAGGAGGAAGCGGGAGCATCCACCCACACACAAAAGAAAAACCTCCAAACTATTCCAAGTTTCCAGCACCCTGGGGTCCCGAAAGCCTCTGAGTGAGGGTTGTTGAAGGCTTGTGGCTGCTGTGCTTTGCTCCTCCTCTGCTCTTCAGTCACAAGGTAGTTCCATGAAGCTCCAGAGCCATCCACGAGCCCATGCAGCACATGCCAAGTTCAGAACACATCCATGGTGCAGGCAACAACAAAAACTAACCCGGGCTGTGAAGTTTCTTTGGTACAAATGTCTGCAAGTGCTTGCCAGGAAACGTAATTGAATCCAGGCCAATTTTCATGCTCCGAGAGAAACTCAGTGTCTCATTTACCCCCCGGCAGGCTGCTCAACACCAAGGAGAATAATTCCCTTTTCCTCTCCCAAAGTAACCTAAAATGTAGGGGTTTCAAAGACTTGGTCATGTCAACGGCAGACATTGAACCCTCCTGCCAACCTCAGCATTCAATACAACTCCTTCCAGGCAGCCATGCTTTGCTTGACAGTGTCTAGACCCATCCTGCAGGCTTCCTGCCTTTTTCCAGCCCTGAAACTGCCCTTTATTCTTGGGCACGTACCAGAATGGCCCTTTCCCAGGACTGCTGAAGAGCCAGAGATAAATCTTAGCGTTTCCTGGAAGAAAATTACCAAACTAGCACTGTATTCATCACTGGCTGGTATCACATCCTCTTAATGCTTTATAAATGGAAAACTGTGAAACACTGGGCAGGGAAGTTGCCCTCTGAAATGGCAATAAATCACAATAGCATCGAGTGGACTTGGGGATAAATAAATAGGAAACTGAACAATAGAAAGTCGCCTTTTGTAGCACAGAGAGTGCACTGTCAGCACTGCCAGCACAGGACCTTTGGCTTTCTGCATTCAGGTGGACCTTTTGTGGAGCCCTCGCAACAGTTTCGATCAAAATCAATTTTTGCTTCTTGCCATTTAATTAACTATGATTTTGCTTGTAAACCACGTCACCTTTTAGGCTGACCTCCATTTATAATGTTACTCAGGCAATAAAATTAGTTTGCTGGGGAAGGCAGGGAGAATTTAAATGCTGCCATAACACAGCTCTGCTCCTCTCTCTGAGCTGGGATGGCAACGCCCAGCAGGGAAGAAAAGGAAGCAGCTTTGGGATATCAGCACTTAAATGGAATATTGCTCATATCACACTCATGCCCAAGGGCTACTACTGAAGGCTTCCAGGTGAGCAATTTGGAACAGGATGCAGTGCACTAAAAAAAACCAAGGAGGTGGCTCTCAGCTTCAGGTATTGCCACGTGTGACATCAGCTCCATCAAATTCACTCCTTGGATAAAGCAGCAGCCAGCTCAAGGTTATGATCTTTGAGTTTAAAAAGCCTTTTTTTAGGTCTGTCCCAACAGATTATTTTAAAACACAGTACTACGCATCTGCCAAGGAGTAGAACAGTTGGCTTTAATTGTAAGATGGATTTTTACATAGCTTCTGACCTTTCATCTAATTGAGGCCTGAAGAAGGAAAAAAAAAGAGGAAAAGCTATACGTCACTTCAGTTATTAAAATCCATCAAGCTCAGACTTTAGCCTTGGGATAACCACAGCCAAAAAATTGACTTGCAAGTAATTATCACTGCTATCTGCAATAAAAGTTAATTGGACATAATTGAACTAAAGCCCTAATCTGAATGAAGCTGTTGCTGGCAAGAAGCCTGCTCCTGCCTGCACTCTGCAAATGGAACTGCTAGCAGGAAAATGGACAAACATGAGGCTGCTTTACAATCTGCCCACTGCAAATCAGAGCAGTTCTGCAAACAGCTCGTTAGCTGGGCCAAGATAAAGCCATTATGAGGGCCTGTCCTCACCAAACACACCCTTCAACTACACCCAAACAGGGCAATGGCACAGAGTTTCAAAAAACAAGTTTCAGTTTTATAGACCTCTTAATTACAGGCACTGAAACACAAGATTCACGTCACCAGACGCCGGTTTCATCAGCCCCCAAACGCTGTCAATACCAGTACAAATAATGTACTTTTTGAGCACGTAAAGATACTGACTCAAAAGGTTTTCAGTGCTGATAATTCAGCACCTTCATTCAGTTCAATAGCCTTTCCTGTTGTAGGACCAGCTTCTTTCATCTCTGCAGCAGAGCAGACAATTAGCTGCTTTCTGTGCTCAGCCCATGCAGGTGGCTGGGGGAAGGGAGCGTTCAACTCAATTCCTGCTGATTCGTCCATTTATATTTTGCATTTTTGTTAACTAACAGACCAGAAAGCGGTTGTCAAACCCCGTGCTACTCCAGAACTTTTTTACAATTTTAATTATTAACACTCTGTCCTTCACCAATGCCTATCAAAGCACTTAACAAACATTACTGAAGCCACATAATCACTCTGACACAGGCAAAAATTGCACATGACTCCTTTTACAGTTGGCTTCAGGCTATTTGGCCCTATTTATGTTAGAACAGTGGTATCCTGATGATGGACTAGTCTATGACAGGAGAGATGATGGAGGGAAGTATCTGGCTCACCACAGGTTCCTGACATAATTTTGGATGAAGCATTTAATCACCTGATGCCACGGTCACTCTTTGTTTAAAGGACAGCAGTGGGTGACAGTTTTCTACCACTGAGATCTGTGAAGACAAATGAAACTGCAAAGCATTTAACACCACCTTGACTTCTCACATCAGGCTTACAAGGTCACGGTCTGGGCAGTCTCCTGAGGACAAACGGACACAGATCACCTTTCCCTGTCCTGAGCACCACTTGCTCACCCCTGCTCCTCTGCATCTTCACAGCTCAGAACAGAACTTCATAGATCAAGAAAGCTGCAATAAAAAACTGGTGACATCAATTCCCTTTCATGACCCAAATCAGTGGCTTACTTTACTTTGCTCAAAGCCCTCACCTCTTTTTAAGAGTATTTTTAGATTTAACTCTGTATTCTGCAACGTGGCAGGAGCTGACAGACAACAGAGGCGTAAAGTAGGTCTTGCCAGGTGTTGCAGGCCACTCCTAAGGTGGAGGAAAGATGTAGAAAAGACAAGTCAGGACAATTGTAGGGCCTGGCCAAAGCTTCAAATGAGGATTTCTGGCTGTGCTTGAAACACAAATACTAGTGGTCAGTTGTGAGACAGATGAGATACTACTTTTACCATGGGAACATATGAAAGAAATAGGAAAATCGACCTGCCTGAAGTCAAAAGCAATTTGAATAACTTTGTATCTGCCTCCTCTCAATTTTCACTACACTAAAGCAGTCTGACCTTTAATTAACTTTCTCCTTTTATATGGTAACTTCCAACTTCAATTTTTTCATGCTGTACTGGTGGGAAACAGGGATGAAGACACAGCCTGGTATGCATGTTGGATATTTGGGGAGGGAGCAGAGGATGCTAGAGTTGAACTACAGCAGCTATGAGCACAGGCCAGCATTGCAATCAAAATAATTTGCCCTGGATATCAGGCTAACATTTTTATTTTCAAAATGCAAAACAGACCCCCTACCCACCGCTGTAACATTCACAAAAGATCTCATTTTCCTCAACACGATGCTGTCAGGCACAAACAAATATTTCTTCCTCCAAAGCACCCATTATCCTCGGGGCAAACTAAAACCAACTTCTTCCTGCATGCTTGAGCAGCATCTCCAACATCACAGCAGCTCTGAAATACAGAAAGACTTACAGAAACGAACGTGCCTGTTCTCATGTGAACATGAGGGAAAATTGAGGTTAGTTGAGATGACTTCCATCCAAAGGAAACCCAGAACAGCCCGGCCTCTACCAAACTACAGGATGCTGCTCACACATACCCCAGTGGAGGTACCATGCATTCCCACCAACAGACATTCTCCATCCTTTATGCAACTTCCTTCTGCCTTCAAGTGATAAGAAACCAAAATACACACTGACCCCTTTCCCATAGGGGACAGCCTGCAGTTATAACCTCAACATCCTCAGCAGGAACAGGGTTATGTGCAGCTTTCCTACGTGTTCCATGTGTGGGAGAAGCATGAGGCTATAATTCTGGGCTTTACTTCACCACACAGGACATGCAAGAACTGTGAGCTTCCTCATGCCACTCTTGGGCAGAATTCCTCCCTCTTGGCTTTCTTGCTTTCCCAGACCTGAAAAGGAAGTTTTTTTTAGGTACAGCAAACAGCTGCCTAGGCAAAGGGGAAAGGAAACATGAAACAGTTCCTCTCCTGTGGCTGCTTCACAAAGATCACCATTTTCATTATCTCTTCTCACTCCACACTTACTCTGTAAAAGCCCTGAATTAAAGACTTAATCATGACTTACAGAAATCCTTGTGGCTGCACATGACAGAAGGAAGACAGTTTTTCCTTCTGAAATATTGTTAGAAGTTACGGATTACGACAGTTCCTGGGTAGGAAAGCAGCTATCTTTCCCTGTTTATTCCAAGCTGATTATTAAAAAAAAAAAATCAGAGCTAACTTTGAACAAATTTTACCTCTATTCAACAGACAAACAACAGAGCAGACATTTGTTAGCTATTGAAAAATATGTTTTGAGTCCTGTTTTAAAAATAGATCTACTTGAAAATGAGAAATATTTGCAAATAAGATGAGGCAGAATTCATTATACTTCATGACAAAAGAAAAACCGAACTTGTACATACAGGAATAAAAATAGGAAATGATTCACTTTTGGACCAGGTGTGCTGGTGGTGTGTGAACATGGGCTCATGGGGAGGATAGATTTTGGTTTGCATTGATCATGCATGTGAACCATTCTGACCTGTACAACCACAATGACAGTTTGGTTTAGTATTTCTCTCTCTGGACACTGAATTATGGTCCCACACATGGTGAAATTTTAACAGCCCATTTACAAAACCAGCAATGAAAAATACATTTTTAAGATCCAAAACTGGAGATCTCTGTCTGATTATGCACAGCGACAGAGCTTCCTGCTGGACCACAAACACATCAGCTCTTGGATACACATCTTATCATTTGTAAAGGCAAGATAAGACCTCCTTCTGTAGTTGGAGATACCATGCAGCCAGCTGCAAAGATGAAAAGCATTTTAAGAACCTCAAACAGAAGCTGCAACACATGTACAAAACACCCACCAGCAGAAAATAGAAGCCATCAGGTGAATACCAAAGAGCTGGACCAGACACTTGGGGTGGCGTTTTCCTGTCAACCTTCACAACGAGGTGCTGGTGTCCCGCTGGCTTGTCCTGACACAGACCTAATGTCCTTATCAATCTCCCAGGAAACTCAAAGGCCACCTCATAACAACTCCATAGAAGAAAGGACAAGAAATAAATTAGTTGTGAGCTACTGTAAAAAGTCTGTGCTATTCTCACTGCTTTCCTGAGAAGCATGAAAAACGGCCACTTGTAGAGCTGGCAGTTCAAAACAGCCACAGGGAAAGCAACACGAGTGTGCAAGGTGCCTTCAATGCCTCTGCACACCACAAGCACCAGAGGTTTTTGTCTGAAGACCTGATAAAACACTTCAGCACAATATCACCTGACTCCTTCAGCAGCTGCCAACACACCACCTTTACCTGAAGTTTATATTAATGAAATATTTCTTTTTTCATAGAAAGTTTTAGGATGTTTTTGTTCGCTTTTGTGCATCTTTCCTCCTCAGCACTTGCCTTTTCCTTAAAAAAAAAAAAAAAAAAAACCCAAAAAAACCCACCACACAGAGGAATAAATAAATTGTACAGGCAGGACACAGAGGGAGCTGAAACTGTACCACAGGCAGGGAGATTCCTTTGCATGGCAAACACAGCGTGGCTGTGTGGGAGAAGAGAACACTGCTGCTGCAGCCTGCACCTCAACAGCAGACAAAGCTGCCTGCACAAAGGTAAGCTCCTGGTAACCCATCTCCAACAGCCCTGACTCCATGGTGCAGCTCCCACTAAAAGTATCCCCAGGCTTTAATTTCCAATTTGTCTTTCCAGCCACGGAATTGCTTCAGTCAACAAATTCAAAAAGGTAAATTTTTCTACCTTCAATTAACTGCATTAGTAGTGTTTATAACTATGTGATTGATAAATGCTCTACAGAAGCTTTAATTAATATATTTTTTCCTTGGAACACACACCGAACCCCTTGGCGCTCAGACACTTAATGAAAAGCAATTTATCAACTTGCTTTGAACAGCTGAATCTGACTCCTTAATGCAGAGAAGTAACACACTTTGCTTTAAGCACCACCACTCCGAGAAAGGAACGAGCACCGCGACATTCCGAATGCCATCAGACACAGCTGGGATTTTGATCGGGATGACAGCGACCAGAGCGCTCATCTCATCTCCCTGGGTATGATTCAGTCTGGCTTAACTGGGATCCTTTCCTGCCGGGATGCAGTCGAGCAGGAGATTTGTGCAGATGTGCTTTTGCAGGATGAGGGATCGGGAGCGTCTCTTCAGGACACGGGACAAAGTTCCAAATTCTCCCATGCCTGGCACGCGCGCTCCGGGAAGCAGCAGCAGCAGCAGCAGCTCCGAGTATTTCAGCCTGGACATGTGTTCAGCTGCTCACAAAGCAGACAAAAATAAAGTGCTTACAGAGTGTTTGAATGCTAATTTATCTAATTCAGAGTTGCTTTGTATAGATGACATATGGAAAAAAAAAAAAAAAAAGAGGGGAAAAAGAAGCATTTAGGAGGAAAAGTTTGACATCACAGAATATTTTATGTTGGTATTAACCACTGGAGGAGATTAACCAGCCTTCAAAGCCTAAAATCTAAACTCCCATTTCTGAGAGTATAGGCTAAAGATTTCCAGTATAGGAACTGGTCTGTACTCCATGTGGCAGACTGAATGTAAGGATTATATATTTCCATTACACATGTAAGTCTGTTTCCCATTCCTGCAGGGTCCTGCTCTCTTCCATTTGTCTTTTGATGCAGATAAAAGCTAATGCAGATTGCAACTGCTGATACAGAGAAAGGCACAAGACACAGCGAGCCTTTGGACTAAGAAAAAAAGGGACTCAGGTCCAGACTGCTCGAGCACGTCAAGAGATTGTCTTTGAAACTATAAAACTAGAAATGAAAGCACTGCGTTTTTATTTGATTTGATCAAAGAGACTAGAAAGGAGGGGGAAAAAATATCACATCTTATAGATGCAGGGTAGCATTTAACTACTTCACACACGATATGGGACCAGCTGATCTCATACAGATATGAATCTGGAGAAAAAACAAAGAGGTAAAGTCACTCCAGCTCTGCAGACACTGCCTGCACAGATCACTGCTCCAGGCTCTGCAAAGAGCAACAGGAACCTGTTTCAAAGCCAGAAAGCCACTGGAAGCACATACCCAGCCCTCACCACAGGCACAGGCTTTCCATCTCCAGTGAAGAGCAGAGGAGTGAGCTCCTGTCAAATCACAGAAAATACACTCTGGATCTAACAGCTACTTGAATAATCACTGATGACTCCCTCTTCCAGTGCTCTGACTGTGGGATAGCTGCACACCGTGGCAATCTTCCCAAGGAGGGCTTTGGACTGCAAGCTGCATAGGGACAAGACCAAAATTCTTGAACGGAGCATCTGCTCCAGCATGTGCTTGGCACCAGGAGAACGAGGCTCTGCAGAAGTACAAATGGCACTACAGGTAGCAGCCCTGCAAATCCCAAACTGCAGCACGGAAAAAACAGATACCTATCGCTGTCACATTCCCTAAGAGAACAGATTTTAAGTATCTGCTCATGGAAATTTCTAACTGCAGAAGGGGAAGCATTTAGATTGCCTCTGGGCTGAAACCATCTAGGTCTTTGCCTTTCACTAAAAATTAAGCAGAAGTCATTTTAACGAGGCAGGCAGACAACAGTCTTGCACAGGAGATCAAAAAGCTCTCCAGATGTTTATTTTAAATGAAATTCAGAAGCCAGTATAAACCAGATTTTAAACACTGAATAATCCTTACCATAATTTGCATGAGAAAAACAGGCAAAAGGTTCCATCCTACTGCTCTGAAACTCTCCAGGAACATGTAGGGTTGGATTTTGCTCCTAGACTCTTCAGATAAGAATGTGAAATATGAACAACTCCACGCTGCAATCTGATGGCTGTTAAGAATGTTTTTCCCCTGTGCCGTACACTTGGATGCTCAACACATACACACGGGGGCAACCCATGTGAAGGAGGTCTCTGACCTTCCTCACCAAGACTGTGCAAAATTATGGATTGAAAAGTGTCTAAAAATGTCAGTCCTAAATCTTAAACTTTTTCTCCTCTTGCTACTTACACTGAATGCCTCCTGATTGTGCAAAAGCAGAATATTCTGGCATCAATCTAAGTAGTTTGGGTGTTAGGCTGACAATGTCTCTGGAGAGGGGAAGAGAAGAGAGGACAGATTTCCAATAGCTCAGACACTTCCCTGGAAGCAAAGCTGCTACACAGAAAGGAGATAAATAAAGAGGGAAAGTAACACACCAGAGAACTTTCACCAAGGTCATGTCAGGATGCTGAACGCTCCCCATCTGCAGGGGAAGATTTAGATGCCTGTTCCACCACACATATCCACTCCCCTGTTGGCAACAACAGCCCTCATTAAACCAAACCGGTTCTAGCCATGAAAGAAAGGACATCGGGAAGATGATATTAGCCAACAAATGCAAAAGGAAAACCCAGCAGAGGCAGTTCTGGATGGGTGCCTTCTGCAGCAGAATGCAGCCCCATGGCAGGTGAAGAGCCCCTGCACGACCTGGGAACGAGCAACACAAGCTATCCCAGCCAAAAGGATGGACAGCTCTGCTCTGATCAATGCTAACAGCTCCCGGCTCGCAGCAGAGAGGAGATTCCGTACCCATTCACTCAGAGCTGAACAGGGATCCCATCAGGAACAGGAGCTTTTAGGACTTTGCTGCTGCACAGGGTGACCTACAGGTTGCAGTTCCTCCTTGCTTTGCACTCAGGGCTGTCCACTCAGTGGACATGTGGCAGAACCCTGCAGCCAGACCCTACCAAGAAACAACAGCCCTACCCCCCCAAATATTGTATCAGTTACTGCTGTGCCCTTAATAAGAGTGTTTCTTGCTCGTTTCAGCAATCTGAAAGACACGCTGGGCAAAATTTCAAGCTATGACAAAGTGATCTTATCACTTCTGTGCTGTTCTCGCTACACAAGCCCCTGATTCAGCAGCACGTAATAAAATCTTCATTTGCATGAAAAGCACTCTCTGATCACAAAGTCTTCTGTTCGACAGCCCTCTTCCCATCCACAGTGTAAAGATGCAAACACCACTGTCATTCTGCCTGTGACTGAGGTGGAATATTTTATTTATGTTTTATTTGGAGAGGCTCTCAATGCTTTAATCCCATCTTTTCCTAAAAAAAAAAAAACCCAGTATTTTTGAATAACACAAAAGCTGCACACATCCCAACTATGCAAGTACTGCAAAGTTCACTCAGTACGCTCACACCTGTATTTTTAATAACCGTGTCATGTGAAGGACATTTCATATCAGCACAGGGTGACCAGTTGTAAAATGCCTTTTGTATTCAACAAGTCCAGCCTTTTCTAGTTTGCCTTTAGAGCGCTTGGTGTCATGACACACAGCACTCAGAGGATGTATTTCAAAGGAAAGGAAGGTGTAGCCATGCAAAGAACAATGCACTGCCTGCAACAAGATTAATCGCTGTCATGGGAAACCAATAAAACCAGTATCTTGTTATCTTTCTTTACAAAGGGACTGTTAAAGCTTAACTATATTAGGAAACTTTTTCCTTTGGACTAAACCATGAGCCTAATGTATGTGGGCATGCCACATGCCAACATATGCGATTAATTGGCTCTCGCCCGACGCCGCAGGAGAAAGTCCAACGTTCCAGAGGCAGCCTGGAGCTTTCACACAACCAGCCTGTGCCCTCTCCTGACTACAGCTCTCTCACCAAGGCCAGCCCCAGCTCCCTGTCCCACGCCAGGTGACACCACCTCCCATTCCCACCTGTTAACCGCGTCCCACGTACGCACCCCAACATCACACCCGGCTCCGAGCGAACTCAGCCAAAGCAGAAATACCTTTCATCACGTCAGCAGTGCGGTCCCCATTTAGAAACGCTTTCTTTCACGTTAATCCAGTGCCAAAACGTGGTGGTGTGGGCTGTGCTGATCCAGAAACGGTGCTAAGGATGCTGCTGCCTCCTGTCTATCACCGCACGCCTCATCTCGCGCATGGCCAGGCAGTGACGGCCCTGCGACAACAGGCACTTTAAATTGGGCAGCTCAGCAGCACATGTACACTGAATTTTTGAACAAGCTATTCTAAGCTGCTTTGCTAGCAATTTCTGGCCTGTGCAGTTTGAAAGCGCACGGTTCTGGCCCTCACAAAGAGCAGACCTGTAAATGACATCTTGAGGATTAAGCTGATTGAGATGCAATTTGCCTAGCAACCATTCATTAAGCAGAGTTCAGAAACAGGCCAGCAATCTATTCCACCTCCTTATCTGAGCAGTAAACAGATAACAGTCTCTACTGTGTCCTCTAAGCTCCAGTTCAGACACATTGTAAACAGATTTTTCAGAAGTTTAAACTCCTACGGTAAATCTCCGAGAACAATCCTGCTCTCCAAACACGAGGGATTCGGCTTTACCAAGTGTCTTACAAGCGAGAAACAGCTCTGGAAGGAGGGTAATGTAAATCAAATTGTGAATGCATTTGCAGTTCTCGTGCCTCCAATATTTTCTCACATCAAGTACTAAGAGCCCATCGCAGTCGTTAAAAAAAAAAAGTTTAAAAAAAATCTTAATCACACAAGCATTTGGCATTGCTATTCTAATCACTGAAAAAAACTCAATAAAAATCTTATTCCCTTCCTTCATCTTCAGCAAGGAATCGATTGACACTTCTGAAGTCTTTGATAAAGGTTCCCCTGCTGCAGAGAAGAAAACAAAAGTCACGTCCTCCCTCCCATTAAGTATTTTTTCCTCATAAAATAAGCAAGACAACGCAAACGTCATCAGTGGAAATCAAACCAGCTATTTCAGCTCGAAAATTTCAGCTGAAAAGATTAAGCGAAATCATGATTTTGCATAATTGTTTCCCTGCAAGAAACATCTGATAATATCCCATTCTGCTCCAAAATTAAACAACAAAGATTAGCACGGATGTATTTAAGACTATATACCTGAATGGTTTGCCTTGGGTGTACAGTTCTTCTGGGAAATCACTGTGACATACAGCATGCTATTACAATTAAATATGCAAGAAAGAAGAATTAAACTGACTATGAATAATTAATACCCTACAATACTACTTCATAAGGGAAAGTCTGGCTGAATATTCCCGCAGATAAGATATACCCAAACACAAGGAACAGCAGAGCTGGCAGCTTTACTTTTATGATGGGGTTTAAAACACCAAGTAACTTTACGGCTGCTACTCAATTCTAGAGAAGGTGCCAGCCATCCAAGCCTTCTCCTGCTGGATTCCCATCCAGCTTCTGAAAAATGGCATAAATGCAACTGTTGCAATAGTTGCAGCACCCTTCATCTATGTCCCAGAGGCAAAAGGCTTCCCAAACACTTTCCATTAAAAGGTATAAAGCAATTATCTGACAGCCCAGCAGGGACAATAAAGCAAATATGATGCAACAATTACTTGGGTGATAAGATCAGGCTAAGGTTGTGAGAAAAAACAATTAAAAAAGGTTGCAAGAGCTAAGGAATGCAGCTTACTTTCCCAGAATCTCTTTTAAGGACAAAGATACCATCAGCTCCAAGAGTCGACCTTCCTGTTTCAAGTTTACTGTTCTGGAGGCTGCAGAACATCAATTGTAGCAAAGCTGAAAATGGCAATTAAAAATATGCTTTTTTGTTTGCACAACATCACCCCTAAATTGCATAGATTAGCATTTACTGAAGTCCTTGTAAAATTGATATCCAACTGCTGGCATTTTCCATCAGACTCCGGTCGGGTCAGCACAGTGACAATTGACACAAACACATTTGTTGCACATTTTTAGCTGGAAATGTCCAGTTCCTCTCAGTTTATCCATGCATGGCACACCCAACACCCCCTTTTGGGGAGAGAGATTTGGAATCCAACCAACATTTGTGATCACTGAGGTGGAATGTGGCACTGCTACTGTAATTGCTGAAGGTGACAGCATCCCTCTGCTCCTAGCCCCAAATTGCTCCAGGAGGGTCTTGCTCCTGCAGGATCCAACACTCCAAAGCAAACACGAGCTGAGGGTCTTTCTGAGCACAGGCAAAGTATGCTGGCTTAATATTAATTTTCTATTAAAAATTAATAGGATTAAATGAAGCTTGCAAGCCTGTGGGCACCAAAGCAGTTATTTTGCTGACGCACTCCTTGCCCAGAGGAGCAGGCTGTGAGAGAAAGGCTGCAGAGTTCCTGCAGGATCCTTGTGGCTCCTGGGGGGAACAGGGGGCTCTTCCCCACACCCCCAGAGGGACCCTGGGTTCCATCAATGCTGTGTCACCCCATCCTCCTCCCCAGAAACTGGTGGGGAAGATGAAACCCTGATGAGATCCCGGTGGAAACCCTGGTGTCTTCCCATCTGAGATCCAGCCTTGTCTGGGCACTGCCTCCAATCCTCACCCATGTGCCCCTTTCCCACTTCCCAGAATGAATTCCCTTGCCAACAAGAACGCTGCAAATATCCGGAATTTACGTAAGCTTAACCTTCAGTCCCCATTAATGTTAACGGAATAGGAAAAAAATTAACCATGGTGCAAGTAAAAAGACTTTATCTGCATTTCTAATTATACAACAAAACACACCACGTGGCAGTATTTCCAAGCACCTTGCTGGGAATAAAATAGCCAATGGACTGAGGCTTCCATTTGGAGTGGTGGATGCAAGAGCAACCAGCACTGAGGCTGTCAGAGTTAAGGGATGAGGACACGAGAATTAAGGGAAATGAAGTGACATATGTGAATGATGATAATAAAAATGTTAATAATTAGAAAAACAGTCACCTCAAAAATTTAAAATTTCATGATCTCTCCTACTTTTTAATGGCTTAGCCTACTTTTTCCAACCTAATTTGCATGATCAAAATAGGCCTCCTGCCAGGAAGCATTAAAATGGCAGCCCCCCATCGAGACAAAACTCCCTTCACCATACGAGACTGAAGGACTAATAACTATTCCTAAAAACATTTTAAATCCATTAACGTTGTTTAGCAAACACTTATTTAGAATTAGTGCCGCCATCAGAATTTGATTGTGCTCTACTAAAGTGTTTTATAAAAGCCTCTGAGGGAGGAGCAGGTCCCTCCCAAACACCTGTGCCATCTCCAACCCTCTCCAAAAAGCTGTGCACCCTCACACTCCTACACGCTTTCCATTCCAAAACCCCAAAGCATTCTCCAAGATCAACCAGACAATTCCCAACAGCTCTGCAGAGTGCCAGGCTGGGCAGCTGGAAGAACCCTCCAAGATACACAGAGCAGCCAGAGCAGAGTACCCCATCCCCAGCAACCTCTACACTCAGCAATTAATTCTATACACCAAAAAAACCCCCAGGGTAGTACAAAAACATAAACCTCAATATTACTGATGTACTGAAGATCTGAATTCTAGTAGAGATATATGGGTTTATACAAATTTGTCCGAGCTATGTGCTATCCTTTCAGTGCCATCTGCACAAAACCAGAGTTTTATCTAAGCATTGGATACTAAAATAAATCATTTTCTCCGTATCTATAATCTTGTTGGAGACAGACGCCACAAACCTGAGAGCTGGCTAGTGCAGGCTTGTCTAGTCACAAATAAAATTACATCCACATCAATATGATTTATTTTTAATAAAAAAATAAGGCAAACCAGGCTCTTCATATTGAAACAGGCTCAGCCAGCACCCTCCATGCCCACAGAAGATACCATGTACAGTGTGAAATCATCACAATAAAACTGGGATTTGCACTGTCACTTCCCCTAGTAAGAAACACCACTACCAAGAAACACATTTTAATTGCCACACGTAATGAAAGGTACCTGCTCATTCTCCACTTGCTGTATTTATTGCTATTTAAATTCAGGACTACAAGTCTTGGCAGGATATTTTCTGGAGTTTTTTGGAGTGTCCATGCCCCAGCAGATTTTTAAGAGTGAATTTGGCTCTCCAATACAACACTGATGACCCATCTCTGTCCATGCATGAATGAGGTTCTTGGGCTGCACTTCTCAAAGCATCTCGTCCTGAGTGTCCCCTGTGAGCAGGGACCTCACAGTAATTAGCACAATCTGATACTGGAAACTCAACTAATTCTAACATTGATCCCTCAGGACAGCACAGCCCATGATTTGAGAAACGTTTGTCCCAAAAGACACTTTGTTTCTACCTTTCAAAGTCACCAAAGGCTGGTAAATAAATTATATTCTCCAAAAGCTTTGCAAATTCCTTTCTCCTGGCTGGATACTTTGTCCAACCAGCAGCCACAGCTAAAGGTTTAAAAAGGATCACTGAAAACACCAAACCTGTTTTATTTTCTTATACAGAGCAACTTCTAACATCTGCAGTCACTGCCATGAGATTGCAAAGGATTTTATTTGCCAAGTCAAGCTGTTGAAAGGACAGATTATAAAAAATAAACACTAACCATTTTTAGATCTAACTTTCCCCCACAGACTGGGGGGAGTGTTTTATGCCCTTTTACTGGAAATGTTACATTAGAATAAAATCAGATTTAATTGACTCTTAAATAACTGAACAGCCACTTAAATTTTATTTCAATAGCAATAATTCATAAATCAAGCAGCTGAAATCCTAGCACGGAGTGACAAGTAAATAGAGCAGAACACAGTGAAGGAGAGCACGAACACCACATGGTGAAAGGTGATTTTTCTCAAATTTCACACGTCACCATCTTATGGACATCACAAAGGTACCAGAACATAAATACTCAGATCTCAAACCTATCAGTTCCTCAGCAGTAACTGCTTAACAAAGACCAGCAGATGATGATCCTTGCCCAACTGGAACTGCTAGGAGAATGGCTGGGATTTTAGCCATAGATGCAATTTCCCTCATGCACACTAGATGGAAGTAGGGAAAAATCTTAATTCTTTCCTGTCTCAACTTAAATCCAAGTGGTTGAGATGTTATGTTGGACTGTCACTCTGAGAATAATTTTTTTTTGTTCTTCATCAGCAACTTCACTCATTGATAAGCTCTAAGTAAAAAGATGCCCTGAAATATTAAACTAAGCAGTGTTGGAAACAAATAGCAAACAGAAGAGAATATACAGTAGAAATACTAAATCTATTATTCAGGCTAATTTCTGAAGTGCATACATTCAATTTCAAGTAATTCTAAGTATCACTAATGAGATCCTTCAGAGACACAGAAGTTACATTTTTTAAACCTCCAGGTTATTATAAGAAACACCACCTTGTCAAGGAATAGAAAAGGTATAAAAGAATTCATAAATGCTGCTGCAGTCTGAGTGGAAAAAAACCCCCAACAGATTATTAGAATACAGTGGGAGAGGTAGAGGGAAATAGAGAACCCGAAGTCTTGCAGAACAAGCAGATCAGAGAGCAGCAAACCTGAATGGATTAAATTACACACAAATCTCCTGGAAACGATCTTAAAAGTGACTTGTTCCAAAACAGTCCATTTCTAAATTTAAACACTAAAGAGTTCACAGACCCAAAAACTAAATCAGGCAATGGTGTGACCAGGAAAAGGTGCTGGAAGAGCTCCTTTCCCTCCCCTACTCTGGTTTTTTCATATATTGATTTTCCTCCACACTCATTCACAAATGCTCAGCAGAGCTGTGAACAATTTAAAGGCAAGGGATGCACGAATTACCAGCTCCTGGAACACATCACCCAATCGAGGCAAAAGCTGAGGGCTTTGCTGTAGCTGAGAAAATAAAAACCAACCCAGAATCAGAACACGCTGATGAGCTGGAAGAGAAGGGTGAGCAAATCCCTAATTTTCCTTGTCTACAACAAAGCCAAAGCACATGACATTCCTTCAGCTTAGAAGACAACAAATTAAGAAAACCAGTGCCAGAACAGAAGGATGAATGAAGAACAATGCTGGATAAAAGAATACAAAGTAGGCATGAAGGGCTCCCCTTTCCAGATGTTAAGAAGACATGCTGGTTTTCATTCCAGGTTTAAAAAAAGATAAGCAGAGGAGGAAGTTTACTTCGGAGAGTGGGAGCATCTGCATAATTTTTTGAAAAAGGTTCATACAAAGATTTCCTTCCAACAGAATTTAAACTAGATCTATACATATATACACAGATATATGTGGTATTGGCTCAAGACAGTCACCTTACAATATTTTTCTAAGTGTTTTCCATGCAGCAACTGTCCGCAGAGAGGAACAAAATGAGTGGCAAGGGACAGCCACAGGAAAGGGCAGGACTGTGAGACACACATCCTCCAACATGCACACTCCAAGTTTAACAACATGAAGGCAAGGAGAGGGACAGCAGGATACAGCAAAGGATATGCTGGAGCCAGGAAATGAGAAAAGAATCCACAGCACTCACAAAAACACACAGGAATTTGTTTTTTTTTTTGCATGTGTGGCTCCCACCTTAGCCAGCTCAGGGAGATTGTCTCAGTATGAGGAGGGAAATTACAGAGAACTGGATGCTGGATCACTCTGAAGAGCAGAGCACGGCGTTTCACCTATTTCCATTGCTCTCGCGTGGTTCCCAAATTAGAAACAATCAGAATCCTGCTGGAAACAATATATGGCACCTTAATTGGGTTGGCTGCACTACAGACGTCAGCAATGTATCACTTAGTGGATCATTTTCTGACTGTTTTTTTTTTTTCTTTAAAACTAAAAATAGCTGCCACTTACATGGTTCACCTTTCTACATCACCTTTACTACAGACACCATCAGAAAGTAAATGTCAGCACTTGCTGCCCACCAAAAATCCTACAGGAGCCACACCTGCTGCAGGGAGGATCTGTCACCTAGCTCAGCAGAATTGTACTTAAAGGTTTGTCTCAGATGTGGTGCTTTTATAAAGAACCTGTTTTTAAAACATTTTCCCCTAGTACACCCATCAATGCATCCATCTGAAAGCCTGGAACAGTTCACTTATCTCTAAATACATCAAGAACCCAGTGCTCCACGCATTCCAAGCACTCCAGAATCCCTGCACGGGACTTGGGAACTCACATGAAAAATCTTTCCCAGTTTTCATCCCCAAGTGTTACACCCCCACTATTCCCTACCAAATCCACGCTGCAGCCAAACTACATTCCTGAGAAATTATTCCAAGAATGAAATATCACCATTTTCCTCATAAACCCTGGAAACTTGGACTAATCTTCACACACAGCATAAACAAGTTAAGCAATGGGAATACATAAATGAAGAATAATTCTTAAGCACAACGGGGGAATAATTATAGCAAACATATAACAAATACAAAATGAGTGGGGAGGTGTGGAGAGACACCCAGACAGAATGTGCTGAAATAAGGAAAAGGCACCTAGAAGATCTATGAGATTGGATCAGCCATGAGCTACAGCTGCTGGCTTTTTAAGTGTTCATTTAAATCAAATTATTAAAAACACAGGAACCAGCAGTAGATGAACACAGAGGTCTCTGTCAGCTCCAGGTGTAGGCCAAGCTATGCCCTGCTTGGACAGTAAAATCAGCTTTTGAAAGATTACAACCCCTTGGAAAAATATCTTCAGGTAAAGTTCAGAACAACCTTTCTGGATGTCAGCCAGCAGAATGCCTGTTCAGGAGCTCTGTTCCTCAATCAGTATTTGGAAAGTTTGTTTGTTTCTTTTTTTAAGTAGAAAGATGAATAATGTGACAAACTCATTTTAGCATTCGCAGTCAAAGTAACAATCTGCAATTAAAAGAAAAAATTGCTCCAAAATCCGTGTGGTAAAGATTTCAACACGAGTCACAAAATACAATGGGAAAATGGGAATGTGGCATACCACACAAGAAATAAAAAATTCAATTACTCACTTCACTTCCTAGTTTGAGAAGGTTTTAAATTGTTTAAACATCTCAAATGCTGAAAATTGGAAAGGGTGGGGTGATAGAACCAGTACAGATGCAGAAAATTGTGAAAACTTTACTCATCCTCAGGAGTATCTTACCCCAAAAACAGCCTCTGAAGAGTCAGCAGGCCCTGGATGCAGTGTACTACTACACAACAGAGTGACCTGTTACCTGCTGGGTGCAGCATTTCAGTGAACTACTTGTTCTTAAAGCAATTATTTTAAAGTGTTGATCATCTGTTAAATAACTCAAATCAGGCTCTGGCTACATTCTGGGTGGTGTATTTAGCAACTCCATAAATCCCAGAATCCTGCAAGTCACTTCATAAACCTGTGACTCTCCTCACTGTTACCTCACTGAAGATGAGTGAGCCAGGAATACACAGGATATAAAGTGTTTTGGTGATGGAGGTTTTTGGGGTGAGGCCAGCCAGGGCAAAACTTTTTACTTCCTCCTTTCCCCATCTCCATGTGCCGGCAAGTCACGGTCAAAAATGAAGAAGAGTAAAAATGAATGGACAAACCAATGTCAAAAAGTAAAATATTGCACTGGAAACACTGATAGAAGTTTCTATCCCACATCCAGGCATTTCAGCAAGTGCAGCAGAGGACACAAACTGAGGTTCCTGCACATTGTATGAGCTTCTGGGAAATAGAGATACTTCAGTCCTTGACAAAAATCCTTACTTCTCTTGATCTGGTAACAGTTCCCAGAAGCAAGCATAGATATAAAAGCTTATCTATCCGAGGACAACTTGAAACAAATACAAATAAGGCTTAAATGAAGGCAAATATCCAAGCTGCTGAGAATACAACGGCTCCTTAATTTCACATTTGGAGAAAAAACAATACTATGTGGACATTCTCCAACATATTTTTAATGTTATTAACAGAAATAGCACCCCAGGCTGTGCTCAAGCTGAAAAAGTGTGAAGCTGTTTGGAATGTGAAGTGAAAGGGGGATCAAAAATACCATCTTATTAAATGGCATTTATTTGGTGCTAAGTGAATTATTTATTCAACTGAGAAGTTCACAAAATGACAGGGGGGTAAATGCAAGCGAGGTCACTACTTCATGTCAGTATCAAAGCTGATCCTTAACAGAATTTAAGCACCTGCTTTTTCTTTTATCTCAGCACAAAATGAGATTTCTTTCTTTTTTTTTACACTTCAAAAGCCATGTAACACAACAGAATATATGCCAAGCATGCAAAAACAGAGCATGCCAGCATCTTTCAGCAATCAGCTTTCCCTTGTCATCCATTATGTCAGATTTATCTATTTTTGCTTAATTCTTGCTCCAGCAATATGCATCCTTCATATGCATCCTTCCTCTCTCCAGACTATCAGGCTGGTTGGGCTGGAATTCAATACAGCTTCTTAAAATAGTTAAGAAATATTGAAAATATTTGAAGCGATGCCTGCGAATTACAGCCAATTCATCAACTCCTCTTCCAGCTCCTTCTCAACCTGTGCTCCCAGAGACAAGGGGCAATTCTCATTTCTTCACCTCAGAAATTCTACCCAGTGTAAATACCATTTGGAAAACAAACAGCCTTTCTTTCATGGAAGCATTTCTCCATGAAAGCTTAGATTCTGTGTTAATTGCAAACCTTACCCTCTGACTCGCTTTTGATCCAAACCTTCCTCTGCTGAAAATTAATAGTGAATGCATTTGCTTTAAGTTTGCTTTCTGTCATCACTGCTTTTCCTCTCCAAGTTTCCAGACCCTCTGGACTGGCTTTACAGGACACCAGACCCACCTAAAAGCTCTCCCTGAATCCTTCACTCTGCTGCTGGCTGCAAAACTCTGCTCTCCCCACCTCCAACAGCTGTAAGACATTTGAACAGCATCTTTCCCCACTTAAATAAACAGACTCTAACAAGTTCAAATTCTTAAAAAGCCCTGATCAGAAATAGGCTGAAAAGAAAATGTAACTCTCATCATTCTATTCCCTCGCTATGGAGCACAGAATTTTCTCAGCCGGCTGCTGAATCAGACGAAGTTTCCACAGCGCACACACACACACAGAGTCACAAAGCCCCAACACGTCCAGGAGGATTTATTCCATCACAAAGTCACTACCGTTGCTCCAGCACAAATGACATCACTTAGGAACCCAACCTTATCTCCTGAGAGCTCCCAGCTCCCTCCTCTCCCGCAGCGACCGGAGCAACAAAGAACCGGGTTTGTGCAATAAGGAGGGAAAAAGTATTGCTGCAAAAAGTTTTTCCAGAAAAACTTGTATTTTCTTGAGAACGTGACTACGGAAAAATAAAGGACTGGAGTAAGGAGCGAGCAGAACAAATTCTGGTTGAACTAATCAACCTGTATCTGTGATTTAGCCTAAACTTGTACCTAGTGCTACCAAGGGAGGGTGAGAGACGTCTGCGAGCCCTCGCAGGTGTCGGTCGGGGAGGTTCACACGCTGCAGCACCAAAACCATCTCAGCACTTTGCTGCACGAGTGGACTGAGAACTGGAGTCCAGCTCTGCAGTTCTCCTCTTCTTCTTCAGACACGTGAAAATCGGTTGGTAGGGAATAAAAACGGCGGATGATTTATTGACGGTACCTGCTCCCTGCCCATGGGCAAGACGGGCTTTGAGGTCCCTTCCAGCCCAAACCAGCCTGCGAGTCTCTTGCGAAAGGACACTTTTCTTGGGGAAGAATCACACAAAGGATGTGCTCGCACTGCGACCGCAATCCCCCCTTCCCCCTGACGGCACTCCTGTCGCGATGGCTGACGCACTATCGCGATCCCGGGCCGTGTGCGCGGTACCCGGGGACAGGTAACGAGGGCTACCGGGGCTACCGGGGGCCTGGGAGCTCGGCGCTGAGCGGGGGAGACCCCGGGGAAGCGGGATGGGAGCGAGTGTCGCGACAGGCGGCGGGTGTCGCGACAGGGGGCGGGTGGCCACACCGGCGATGCCTCAGCGGGCGGGGGGAGGGGACACCCGGGAAGGACAATGGTGGTGGTGGGGGGGGGGGGGGTATGAACCGCGGCGGTCCCGCCGCGCTGTGAGCGGGAGCAGGAGGATGATGACGAGGTGGAGGTGACGGTGGGGCCGCGCCCTCGCTCCCGCCGTGCGCCGCACTTACTCTCGGTGCCCCTGCCCGGGCCTCATGGCGCCGCCGCCGCTGTGCCCGCCCGGCCCCGCCGCCGCCGCCGCCGCCCGCCCCGGCCGTGCTGGCTGCGCAGCCGCCCCCGCGCACGCGCGGCCCGCGCGCCGCCCGCCCCGCCCCGCGCACGCGCGGCCCCGCGGCCACGGGAGCGAGGGAGGGGAGGGGGGGAATGGGGGGGGCAGCGCCGCGCCGCCCCCTGCCGGTAACCGGGGGTAGTGCAGAGAACGGCGGGGATGGGGGGACATGGGGGACATTGGGGGGACATTGGGGGGACATTGGGGGGACATTGGGGGGCACACACTGGGGGACATTGGGGCACACACTGGGGGACATTGGGGGGACATTGGGGGGACATTGGGGGGCACACACTGGGGGACATTGGGGCACACACTGGGGGACATTGGGGGGACATTGGGGGGACATTGGGGGGCACACACTGGGGGACATTGGGGGGACATTGGGGGGACATTGGGGGGACATTGGGGGGCACACACTGGGGGACATTGGGGCACACACTGGGGGACATTGGGGGGACATTGGGGGGACATTGGGGGGCACACACTGGGGGACATTGGGGGGACATTGGGGGCACACACTGGGGGACATTGGGGGGCACACACTGGGGGACATGGGGGACATTGGGGGGGGCACACACTGGGGGACATTGGGGGGCACACACTGGGGGACATGGGGGGACATGGTGGGGCACACACTGGGAGACATTGGGGGACATTGGGGGGCACACACTGGGGGACATGGGGGGACATGGGGGGACATTGGGGGGACATGGGGGGGCACACACTGGGGGACATTGGGGGACATTGGGGGGCACACACTGGGGGACATGGGGGGACATTGGGGGGACATTGGGGGGCACACACTGGGGGACATGGGGGGACATGGGGGGCACACACTGGGGGACATTGGGGGGCACACACTGGGGGACATTGGGGGACATTGGGGGGACATGGGGGGCACACACTGGTGGACATGGGGGGACATGGGGGGGCACACACTGGGGGACATTGAGGGGCACGAGGGAGGGACACGGCAGGCAGACACTGGGGGACATTGGGGGACATTGGGGGGCACACACTGGTGGACATGGGGGGACATTGGGGGGCACACACTGGGGGTCATGGGGGAACATTGGGGGCACACACTGGGGGACATTGGGGGTACAAGGGAGGGACACGGCGGGCATACACTGGGGGACATTGGGGGGCATGGGGGGACACAGAATGTGAAGGGGACATGTAGGGAACAGGGAGGGACACAGCAGGGACACAGGGAGGACATGGGGTCACGGCAGGGGCACAGGGAGGACATGAAGGGACACGGCAGGGGCGACAGGGAGATGCAGGTGGGTCAGGAAGGGGACACAGAGGGGGCTCTGCCACAGCTCCGGTGCTGCCCACACTGAGGTCTTCCCCCACACACCTGGGGTCAGTCCTTCATGAGGTTTTTTTCCCAAGGGAAGTGATGATTGGCACCCCTGCGATGGGCTTGCAGGGGATAATTAACCTAATTCTCAAAGCTCATTAAGGACCTGCAGGTCAGGAAGGTGAGACACTTCACCCCTTGCCATGCCAAGAGCATTTCCACTGCCCCCAGGAGTGGCTGTTGCTGCGGGCACTCGGCTCCGTCCCTGGAAGCAGCCTGGCATGAAGCCCTGGGGCAGCACAGGGTGATCCTGACCCCTCCCTTGGCACAGCCACACAGAGGGGACAGCTTCCCATGAGATCCCTCCAACCCTGCTTACCCAGCTTTTCCCCCCACAAGGTTCAACCTTCAGAAGTCACAGCTCAGAAAACAGGATCTAAGCTCAGCTGGGAAGGAGGAATGACATGAAAGTGCCCTGGTTTGAGCTGGAATAAAACAGAGGGAAGGTGGTGGCTGTGAGGGCAGGCTGCCAGGGAGGAATAAAAGAGAGAACAATCACTTGTGCTGGGACCTCATTTTATTGCAAGGGAAATACAAAAGTTGGACAGCAGCATTCAAGGGACCACAGCACCCCCTGCTCCTGGGAAACAAGAGGACACTGTGCAGGTTTCCCAATCGAGTTTTCAGTTATCTCACATTCCAGATAGAATTCTTCAGCAGAAGGGTAAAACATCTCTTTCACAGTGCACCAGAGAAGAACAAAGGGGCTGAGCGGGTTTGGGTTCCAGACTCTTCCCAATCTCTTCGCTGCTGGGGTTTTCTTCCCTCAGGGATGTTGATTTATAACTGCACATGGAGATTTACCTGGATTTCTGGCAGGAAGGTACCCAGTGCTCCAAATGCCTGGCAAAGAGACAAAACAAGCCCCAAACACCAGGTCCAGGCACACACATGTGGTGCCAGGCTCCACCACACCAAGGGTTCTACAGAGCTAGCCCTGCTCTTCCAGCCTCACCTGTGCCAGGTGCTCTCTGTTACACCTGAGCTGCAGAACCTGCTGCTCTTCCCACTTTGGGGTTTTCTTTAGCTGCAACAACTGCTGTGCTTGTATCTGTGACCCTGGTGCAAAGAGTGAGGACTTGGAAGTAAGTGATGCAATAAACTACTTGAATTCCTAAAATGTGGGTCCATGCTGGTTTTGCATGACAGACAAACCAGTCAGGCATTACAGATGTTCCAGCTGCCAGCAAACCCCTAAAACTGACTCCCTGCATCCACCAGCTTCAACAGGGCAGGGAGAAAAGTCAACATGAGACCATCAGGTGGGCTGAGGTGGCCTTGTCCTCCTGTGTGACCATGATTCAGCCTTCAGAAGAGGTTACAAACACGTGCTGACAATCCTTCACTGTGGCCCTTTGTTTGCTACAAGGCAGGAGATGCTCCTGAACCTCCGCGTACAAACACCTGAGAGCAAGGACATGAGACACAGCCCAAAAGAAGCGGGTGGCAGTTCTGGAAATGCAGTACCAGAATCATGGGTGCAGCTGATTCTCCCGTGTCTGTCCCCAGGTCAGTTGCCATAGAAGACCTGGAATAACTGTAGTAATTCCATCATCCTCTATTTCTGGATTCAACAAACGTGCCAGGATACCCCCAGGACTGGTTTCTCCACATGATCACAGAGTTCAAGGGCTGTTGAAACACACCAAGTGCTCAACCCTTCACCTCCACCTTGAGCTTCAGGCGGACGTCACACAGGAAAGCATTCATCAGGTCCTGGCCAGCCTCCCGAGCAATCCTGCTGATGACCCTTCCTTCTCTTCCAATCAACATCCTCTGTGTTAAAACCCAGAGAGAACATCATCAAACTCACCCCTACATCGCCCAGGAGAAAGGTGCAGCCACAGAAGAAATGAGGGAAATTCTAGCATTAAATGGTGAGGCAACTTCGGGAAGGTGTAAGTTGCTACTGAACAGCCAGTATTGGGTACATGGCTCTTCCCAAAAGAGAGGGAGAGGGGAGCACAGCAAGGATGCAGGTGTTGGACTTGGGGAACCTCCCTTCACCCTTCCCAGCATCCCATCTTTCTTCCTTCACTCACCTTATGAGACTCCCTTGGCACCAGGAGGCTTTGCACGATGAGCAGCTCCCCACATTCTCCTTCCTCCCACATGTCCGTCACCTGCGACAGCAAGCGAGCCCTCAGCAATCCTGGAAAATCCTCAGGAACCCCCAATACCACTTCCTTGGAGACACCAGCACACAAGGGTGGCCCCTTCACACACAGAAAGGAGCACACCTGCAAGTACTGAGTCACCCCACAGATCCCAGCAAAGGGATTCTCATCACACAGCCCAAAATTCCCAATAAAACAGCTCATGGCCAAGTCTGCCTGGGCACACTTCCCACCTGAGTCACTCCGTAAGGCACTTCCAGGGGCAGGTACTCCAGGACCTTCTCCCTGATGATATTATCACAGATCTCTTGAGGTGACTGGTTGGTCAGGACGTCGCTGTGGAATTCCCAAGGGCCTGGCTTGGCTTGCATCAGGAGGTACCTCTGTGGGCACAACACAGCCCCACCAGCTGCCACGTGTCACCCACACAGTGCCAACACCCCTGTGCTCCTCCTGCAGAGAGGGCACTGCTGCTGGCCTGGCAGCAGGGCGGTGGTTTGGTGTTTTGGGCAGGGACAGGAGAAAGGGAAGCTCTGAAATCCCTCCCTAGGGCTGTGTGTCTCACACAAAAGCCCACAGAAGCCCTGGAGCTGAGAGACAGCAGTGGGTGGATTCCTTGCTGTGAACAAGCTGCTGTTTGGAGAGCCCCAGGTAAGAGTTTTGTACAGAAAACTCTGCAGATGCAGCAGGGACACGTCCCACGTTGACACATGACACTTCCCCCCACTCCCAGGCCAGGAAGAGAAGCTGAGGCTCTGTGTGAAGTGCTGGTTTCCCACCCCAGTCCCCAGGTGTGACACAAGTTCAGACTGGAGTTACCTTGAGTGTATCCACCTCCTCCCCATGGAGAGCTGCCAGCATGAAGATCTCCTGGAAGTGTGGCCAGCCTTTCATATCTTTTAGATCCTTGTGTCCATGGTGCTTTGGCCCTTGGGCTTCCCCTGTGCCAGCACCCCCAACATCACTGCTCTTGTCCAAACCAGAGCCTTCCTGGGCCTGATTCTTTTCCTGCCCAAAGGGAGACACCGGGACCTTGCTTTCCGGTGGAGAAGCCGGAGTGATATGAAGGGGAGACTTTGCTGAAGAACTGGAATCCTGTTTAAGTGCAGATTTCACTTCCAGTTTCTTTCCATTTACAACTCCTTCTGTCAGGTCAGTTGCTATTTCCAGCAGGAGAAACTTCTTCTTTAGTATATCCACCTGAAGTCAGAGAGAGAGAGGTGTCAGGATTTATCCCAAATGAGGTGGGCAGCTGGGCTCTGGATCTGAAGGAGCCAGAGGAAACCACTCAGGGAAGCAGCTGCTGCAGGGCAGGACAGTTTTGTGACCAGAGGCCAAAAACTGGCAGAGTTTTGTGCCAGTGTGTCAGCACAGTTTGCCCAAACACTGAGAACCTGTCAGCTCTGCTGAGATTCTCCCTGGCTGACCTGGCTCCTCTTCCCAGATGGATTTAAACCCCAGACAGCAGCACAGCTTCAGGGGTGCTTGCAATGGGTACACACACACCCCCCTCAATATTCTGGAGCAGAGGGGGGAAACCTGTGTCCTTTAACACACCAGGGACACAAAAACCCGTCACTGCTGATGCCAGGTGGTGCCTGAAGGAGGCAGGAAGAACGAGCAGGATTTACCTTGTTCAGGACCAGGACACTGGGGATGTGGGGGAACTGAGACAGGCACTTGAGCACCTCCTTGCTCAGAGAGTTCCGTGTCCAGTGATCCGACACGTCCACCAGAACCAGCACTGCCAGGAAAGAGGGAGGGAAACAGGATGAATCCACATTTTCCAGAATGTTCACTTGCAGCTTTAGAGTCTGTGGTCACTCCCCTCCTCAGGAGGGGCACAAAAAGAAGAATTTTATTGAAAACACTAAAAATGCAGCTTACTCATGTCACCCCAATGACATCACACCTGCTAAATCTCAACATCCAAGCCCAATTATTAACCCAAAGTGCCTCCCCTCGGCACCAGGCAGTTCTTATCCCCTCCTCAGCTCAATATTCCAGATCTTTTCTCTTCTTTTCCTTCCTTGTTCACACTCCCTGGGCTGCCTGTGCTGCCAGCAAACACCCAGACACTACAGCTGGGAACTTGTGTGGCAGAAAAGGATGTGGTTTGATCCAAAAAAACAGTTGAAAACCCACCTAAATCTGCATGTTTCATGCTGTCCCATGGGTCTGTCAGCATGGCTTCCTCTAACTTATGCCTGAAAGACACATAAAAATGAGTAAACCAGACACACTTCATTATAATTGTGTTCATCCCTCTCAAACTAGAGGGAAACCAGGGTTTTCCCTCACTCCAGCTGCCACAAAGCTGCTTTAGGGGTTGTGACATCCCTTGTCATGTGCAGATACACAGAACCACACACAAAAAGGCTCAAGGGACATCACAGGCTCTGTGTGCTACAAAAAGAGCAACAAAAAATGACTGGAAAGCAAAATAAGGCTAAAAATATGCATTTATCTCACTCCTCTTTTACAGACTTTGCACAGTGAAAATCACATTCCTATTTTATCACCTCTTGCAAGGCAGCACACACCCCCCTCCCCACCCCAGTGGTGGTACCTTTTGGCTTTTAAGGGATCTGTGAGGCCAGGTGTGTCCAGAATGATCTAGGAAAAGGAAAAACAAACTTTTCAAGTTGGCCAGCAGTGAGAGGTCAGGGGAAAACCCTATCATTGTGCAATGAGAGGTGATCCCACGGGATACAGATGAGCAAATGCTGCCCTTGGGCTCCAGGACCCACCAGCTGCGTGTCCTCGTGTGTGATGACACCCCAGGCCTTGCAGCGGGTGGTGTGCACCTTCTTGGAGACTGGGAAAACCTGCAGGAAATTAACTAAGCACGTTACACAGCCAAAAAAAACCCAAGGAAACAGCCTGAGCTCCACCCCAGCTTCACCTTCCTGCCCAGGAGCTGGTTGGAGAGCGTGGATTTCCCGGCGTTGGGAGCGCCGATGATGGCGATCCTCAGCACCTTGGGCTGCTGCGGCTGCTCGGGCCGATTCTCCAACAGCCGCTTCTGCTCCTCTGCCAGGGAAAGGAGGAGCTCGGGTGCCGCCAAACCCTCCGTGGGTCAGGATCGCCCTGGGGCGGGGCGGCAGCCGCCACCACTCACCTTTGTCGGTGGCCACGGGCGGCGGGTGCTGGCCCAGAGCGGCGGGCGGGGCCTCGGCGGGGATGCCCAGGAGGCTGCCCAGCGCCGATCTGCTCCCGCTGCAGCGGCTGGGAACACCCGGGATCCCGCCCAGCGCCGATCTGCTCCCGCTCCAGCGGCTGGGAACACCCGGGATCCCGCCCGGCGCCGATCTGCTCCCGCTGCAGCGGCTGGGAACACTCGGGATCCCGCCCAGCGCCGATCTGCTCCCGCTCCAGCGGCTGGGAACACTCGGGATCCCGCCCAGCGCTGATCCGCTCCCGCTCCAGCGGCTGGGAACACCCGGGATCCCGCCCGGCGCCGATCTGCTCCCGCTCCCGCGGCTGGGAACACCCGGGATCCCGCCCAGCGCCGATCTGCTCCCGGTGCAGCGGCTGGGAACACTCGGGATCCCGCCCGGCGCCGATCCGCTCCCGCTGCAGCGGCTCCCCGGGAGGCGGGCTGGAAGAAAACACCGAACATACCAAGAACACACCAAGCTCGCGTGGGCCCCTGCCTCCACACGCAGCGTCCGGGCAGCGTTCACCTCGCCTCAAAGCCTCTCGGCCGGCCCCAGCGTCCCGCCCGCCGCCCCCAGAGTACGCTCGCGGCCCCAGCGCACCTGCTCGCAGCCGGAGCGACCCCGCCGCGGCGGCACCGGCGGCCCAGAGCGCGGTCCGAGCGGCGGCCGCAGCCATGGGAGCAGCCATGTTGGCCCGCCGCGGGGCACGCCGGGAAGGCGAGCGGTGCCCGCTCCTATTGGCGAATAGCGCGGGGGCATAGAGAGCGCGAGAGCGGGGCCAGAGCGCCGCTGTGCCGCGGGGAATTGTGGGATGGAAACGGCGGAGGAACCGGCTGCGCGGCGCGGAGCGGGGGCGCGGGAGCGCCCCCTGCCGGTGCCACCGCGTGGCGCAGGTGGCGGCCCCGCGGGGTCCCCAGTGTCCCCAGTGTCACCAGTGTCACCAGTGCCACCAGTGCCCCCTCAGTGTCACCAGTGCCCCCCCAGTGTCACCAGTGTCACCAGTGTCACCAGTGCCCCCCAGTGTCACCGCTGTCACCAGTGTCCCCCCAGTGTCACCAGTGTCACCAGTGCCCCCCCAGTGTCACCAGTGCCCCCCAGTGTCACCAGTGTCACCAGTGTCACCAGTGCCCCCCAGTGTCACCGCTGTCACCAGTGCCCCCCCAGTGTCACCATGCTCCCGGTGTCACCAGTGTCACCAGTGCCCCCCAGTGTCACCAGTGTCACCAGTGTCACCAGTGCCCCCCCAGCGTCACCAGTGTCACCAGTGCCCCCCCAGTGTCACCAGTGTCACCAGTGCCCCCCCAGTGTCACCATGCTCCCGGTGTCACCAGTGTCACCAGTGCCCCCCAGTGTCACCAGTGTCACCAGTGCCCCCCAGTGTCACCAGTGTCACCAGTGTCACCAGTGTCACCAGTGCCCCCCCAGTGTCACCATGCTCCCGGTGTCACCAGTGTCACCAGTGCCCCCCAGTGTCACCAGTGTCACCAGTGCCCCCCCAGTGCCCCCCCAGTGTCACCATGCTCCCGGTGTCACCAGTGTCACCAGTGCCCCCCCAGTGTCACCATGCTCCCGGTGTCACCAGTGCCCCCCCAGTGTCACCAGTGTCACCAGTGCCCCCTGAGTGTCACCATGCTCCCGGTGTCACAAGTGTCACCAGTGCCCCCTGAGTGTCACCATGCTCCCGGTGTCACCAGTGCCACCAGTGCCCCCCCAGTGTCACCAGTGTCACCAGTGCCCCCCCAGTGTCACCATGCTCCCGGTGTCACCAGTGTCACCAGTGCCCCCTGTGCCCCATCAGTGTCACCAGTGCCCCCCCAGTGTCACCAGCGCTCCTGATGTCACCAGTGCCTCCAGTGTTCCCTGTCACACAGCCCAGTGCTCCCAGTGCCCCCAGTGTTCCCCATCACGCAGCCCAGTGAGCCCCAGTGCCTTCTGCAGCACGCACACACCAGTTTGTCCCAGTGCACCCTCGAGCCCGCCCCAGTGCACCCCAGTTCTGCCAGGCCCGGAACCCCCAGGGGCTGTGGTGAGGAAGGAGAGCAGAGCCATGGTTCTGTGACCTTTATTGTCCTGTGCCCGTCCCCAGGGCTCCATCACTGTGTCCACGCTGTGCCATTCACGTCCCGTCCCATCCCATTCCATCCCGTTCCGTCCCGTCCCATTCCCATGCCATTCCCATTCCATCTCGTGCCATTCCCGTGTCATTCCCATGCCATTCCCATGCCGTTCCCATGCCGTTCCCGTGCCGTTCCCGTGCCATTCCTGTGCCATTCCTGTGCCATTCCCATCCCGTCCCATCCCATTCCCATGCCATTCCCATCCCATCTCGTGCCATTCCCATCCCATCTCGTGCCATTCCCGTGCCATTCCCATCCCATCCCATCCCATCCCATTCCCATGCCATTCCCATCCCATCCCATCCCATTCCCATGCCATTCCTGTGCCATTCCCATGCCGTTCCCGTGCCGTTCCGTGCCGTTCCATGCCGTTCCATGCCGTGCCGCGTTGCCGGCCGTCGGCAGAACCGTTACCATTACTAAACTCAGTAATGGTAACGGTTTCCCCGCCGGCCGCGGGTCCCCGGCCGTGTCCGGCTCCTCTCGCAGCCCGGGATGTCCCAGCCAGTGTCGTGTCGCTCATCCCCGGTGCCCCGGGCCGTGTCGCGGTCGCCGCGGGCGGGAGGAGGTCGGTGCAGCCCGGGGAGTACATCATCTATACTGTAGTGTCTCATAGCCAACTTACAGTATACGATGATATCCTGCCCGGGACAGCGCGGAGAGGAGAGCAGAGCCTGCAGGGGACGGACAGCGTGGTCAGCGAGCACAGCCCATTGCCACCCCGGTGTCACCCTGTCCCCCACCCCGGCCCTGTCGCCTCCTGAGCCTCCTGGAGGCCTCCCTGCCCCAGCACCTCCCCACCTGCTCTTTATCCCTCCCAATTCCTCCACCCCAGAGCAGGATAGAGCTTCTCAGTGCCTTCCCTAGCCGGGTGTCCCCCCTAATCCCTCCTTGTCACCCCATTCCCACCACCCTGAAGAGGAGCAGAGGTTCCCAATTGTGCCCTCACCCCAACACCCCCCTACCCCATCTTTGCCCCCCAGTCCTGCTGCCCCAGAGCGGGATTGAGGGCTCTCAATTGCCTCCCCACCACAGCATGCCCCTGACCCCTCCTTTTATCCCAGACCCCCCATCTCAGAGCAGGACAGGGGTTCCCAAAACCCCACCTTTGTCTCCCCAGTCCCACTGTCCCCGAGCAGAACAGCAGCTCCCAGGTGCTGGCACCTACCTGTGGGGGTGGCACTGGGGCTTTGTGGGGTGCTGGATCTTCACCCGCCTTATAAAACCTGCTCTGCCTCATCTGCATATCTCACATCTGCACTGCACAGCTGGACGGGGCCCTTAACCCCTTCATGCCCGGGGGGGCACCGCCCCGAGCAGCTCCCCCCACCCAGCCTGGCATTGTCCATGGGGGGATGTGGGGTTTGAAGGGGCCACCCCCTGCATCTTCCGCTTCAGGGTGGCCCCACAAACGCCCCATCCTCCTGTGGTGACCAGGGTTATCCCATTCCATAGTTGTGGGGACCCTGAACTGGGAGCTCCCCACTGCAAACTGGTTCTCAGTTGCTGGACAGTGGTGTTGGACAGGGCAGGGTGGCAGCCCGTGGGGACGGGGTCAGGAGGGACATCTGGGAGTGAGGGTCACCCTACACAGGCCACCCTACACAGGCACCCTCAGGTGAGGTACAGGGTACACGTGGGGGCAGGGAGCCTGTGTCCCCCGGGGTGGGTGACCTCTGTAGTGTTGTGCCCTGGTCATATTAGCTCCCCTGAGGGAGATGACCCCTAGCACCGTGTCCCCACAAAAATGATTTGCCCTCCTCTGCCTTTAGGGACACTCTGGAAACATATTCCCCCACCCAGGGGGATGTGACCCTTTGAGGGATGCATGCCCCAGTTAGGTGTCCCCAAAGGACACGCTCTCCCGGCCATCTGTGTCCCCTGGAGGGATGTAACCCCCAGCTGTGTCCCCTCGAGGGCATGCCCCTCCTGACCACGTGCGTCCCCAAGAGGGCTGTGTCCCCTCATTGCACATGACCCTGGTCATACTTGTCCCCTGACCACGCGTGTCCCCAAACGGCTCCACCCCCTGACCATGGGTGTCACCTGGCTGTGCATGACCCTGGTCATTTGTGTCCCCCAGCCCTGTCTGTCCCCACAGGGCCACATCCTGCAGCCAGCGCTGTGCCATTGTGCCGGGTTGTTTTCGCCAGGACAGGCTGGCATTCCTGGAAACCGGCTGGGGGGAGGTGATAATCCCCTCCGGGCTGGACCATGTGCTCGGGGTCCCGATAAGCAGCAGCCTCTGGCTATCAGGGACCCTGCCCTGCCACACGAGGTGTCCCTGGACCCACTGTCACCTCTGGGTGACAGGAACAGGGGCAGCATGGCCCACACTCCCCCTGGCCTGCACAGACCCTGGCAGGAAGGGGGCACAGGATCAAGCCCTGGTCTGAGCCTGTCCCAGGGCGTGAGGCTGCGGGGACTTGGGGGCTGCAAGGAACCTCCTGTTTTGGTCCCTCTTGTGACCCAGGGCGTCCTGGAGGCTGTAATGTTCCCCAAACTGTGGCACAGGCACCCCAGCATGCAGAGCAGTGACACAGGCAGAGTGTCCCGGAGTCCCCTAAGCCGGCCAGCTCCAGGTGAGTCCCAGGGGATTGTCCCCATGGGATTATCTCCATGCTGCCTGCTCAGCACTCGAGGGCAGCCCTGCCCTGTGGCCTTGTACCCCACAGTGGCAGAAGGGGCCTGAGTGTCCCCCAGGCTGGTATCACAGCTGCTGTGGGAGCCCCAGGTGCCACAGGAGACCCCCGAGTGCCACAGCCCTCCCAGCAGCCATGCTGCCCCAGGGCAGCGTGTCTGGCTCCAGATAAGGAGGCACTGGGAGCTGCAGAGCTGTCCCCACCCCGTCTATCTGCAGGGCCACCCTGCAGGACACATAGGACAGGGCCTGTTGTCCTGCCCTGGGGTTTGAGGAGACATGGAGGGTCTGGAGGGCACAAAGAAACCATTTTCCCCAGGGAGGGCAGTGCAGCAAAGCCCCCCATGCTGGCCCCATGCTGGCTGTCACTGGTCCTGCTTGCAGGGTGACCTTGAGCAGGACAGGTACCCCCAGAACCACCCTGCTGTCCCCCAGCGCAGGGAAGGGCTCCTGTGGCTGGCAGGGGGACATGAGCTGCTGCCACCAGCCTGGCTGCTGTGACACAGCACCTTCAGCACCTGCCAGCCCTCCTCCAGAGCGCAGGGTGCCACTCTTTGGGGTGCCCCTGCAGAGGTCACCTCCTGGGGTCACACGGGCCATGCAGCGGAGTTCACCCGGTGGCTCCACACTCGTCCCTGTGGGAGCACAAGTTTCTACCCCAAGGAGGGCCGGGATACAGAGACCATGGGGACACGGTGACCATGGGGAAGCCACCAGCTCCCAGGAGCCTCGGAGGAGCAGCGTGAGCTGGAACCTCACCTCCCCTCACTGCTTGTTCCCCCATCCCCACAGGAGCACTCCCGGGCCAGCAGCCCCTGGCCAGCCCAAGCCAACCAGGGGAGACAGATGGGCGCGAGGGACGAGACAGAGCCCAGGCAGGAGGTGACAAGGGTTTATTATCTCGCAGCAGCGGGGTGGCGGGCACATGCAGATAGGGCTCGGCCCGGCCCGGCACGCCTGCCCGGCCAGCACCAGATCCGCGCCCGCCGCCCACGGGCCAGCGCAAGCCGGGGGCTGATAACGCCGCTCCCCCCGCCCCGGCGGCAGGGAGGGCGCAGGGGCACCCCGCAGCACCCGCCATGGGTCACTCCTGGCAAAGGACCCCACCGGGAGGGACCTGCAGCCACCCTATGGCACGGGGTGGGAGCACTGAGCTGGGCGTGCAGGACGCCCCCGCTCCCAGCAGTGCCAGGCTGACTTCACACACTGAACTGTGCAGCCACACTGAACACAGGCATTGAGACAGGCAGGGAAGGGGCACGGGCCAGCACAGGGCTCTGGTGGCACTGTGGGGAGGACTGGCACACACGGGGACAATGTCTTACACATTGCCACAAGGCAGCAAAGCTACTGGCCGTAAGAGGCAGGGGAGGGAGGGAGGCAGGGGCAGCTATACAGGCTGTGCTGGAGGAGCCTGTCCCCACCTCAGTGTCCAGCTGGTCCCCCACCCACCTCTGACCACCTCTCTGCTCGAGTAGTTGTGGGGTTGGGAAGTGTCACAGCACCTGGGGACAGCAGTCACAGTGGCTTCACTGCCCTCTCAGGGGATGGGTGGCTTTGGCACAGCGCTACTTTTTGGTATTTGCGGTGGCGAGATCGCACCAGGTCTGAGCTGGGCTCCCTCTGACCCCTGGAGCTCTCCCTGCTTCAGATCCTATGAGGAAAATTCCCCAAGGGGAACCAGCATGGGAGAGAGCAGCACCCACTGCTAGTGCTGGATTGTCACCTTCCTGGGGGGTTGACTGCCACCCACCCAGCCTGGGCAGGGCTGCTGGCACTGTGGGTGTCCTGAGGGTGAGGCACAGGGACAGGGAGAGCCAGCCACAGGAACAGCTGTGGGCAGAGGCAGGGCTGGGACAGGGCCCAGGAGGGTCACTGAGAGAGGGCAAGGAGCCCAGGGGAGGGGAGTCCTGGTTCTCTTCCTAAAACTCCCCATCCCAAGCCTCTGCTCCAAGTCCCAGGTGTTCACCCCAGGGCAGAGAACAGCAAGGCACAGGGACTGCAACACCAGACAAGTTGCCAGTCATAACTGGGGATGGGATTGGCCTGAGACAACACAAAGTTAATTAGAAAATAAATCCTCTCTCAGCCTTGGAATAAAAAGAGCAGCAGACAGGACATGCATCTTTCTGGCCCTACAAAATAAGGCACCAGTTACAAACGAAACTCGGATTGTCTTTGATATAAAAGGAATTCCCATGTGTCGAAGGCAGTTGATGTCTGAGTGCATAACAGGGAGTGATCTTCACTAGCTTTGGGCTGGCCAACCTCATTCCTTGGCCTCGGTGGCTTTCTGGAACAGAGGAAGCTGCAGGAGGGGAAGAGAGAAGCTGTTAGGGCTGCAGGAGGGGGAGGCAGGGCGCTGCCTGCACTCTGTGCTGGTCAGGGCTGGGGAAGGAGAGGCTCCCTGGGAGGCTGAAAGCTTCCAGGCAAGTCCCTGTGCCCCAAGAGCAGCTGGCATTGCCAGCTGCCAGTGCCCAGCTCACCTTTGTGAGATCCACACCAGTGATGGCACGCACGGAGGTGGGGATCTCAGCCAGGAGACGGTTCACATCAGACATGGTGCTGCCTTTCTCTCCACTGAGAATAACAATCTCATCCACTTTGGAGAGGGGAGCAGACACTTTGGCAGCGATCTGGGGAAGCAGGGTGAGCAGAGAGTCAAGGAACTGCTCAGCAGCTCACTGGGAAAGGTCCCTACAGGGCCTCGCTGTGCCCCCAGGAGACCTAGCCCAGTCTGGGAAACCAGCCCACCTGGAGCAGGGGAAAGCTGCCCCCTCCTCACCTCAGGCAGTGCATCCAGCACTAGAGACAGCTGGGCAGCTTCTCCGTACTTCTGGAGTGCTTCTGCCTTCAGCTTCAACCCCTCAGCCTCCGCCATCCCGACGGCCTCGATGACAAAAGCCTCGGCCTCTCCGATCTTGCGGATCTTTTCTGCCTCCGCCTGAGCCAGGAGGATTTGCTTCACCCTGGAAAGGGAAATGCAGCCCTGCAGCAGCCCGGATCCCTGCAGAGCCCAGGAGCTGGGGCTGAGGGCAGCACTGTGCTCCCTCCTGCCCAGCCCAGGGCAGGGGCTCACTCACTTCTCGCCCTCGGCGATCTGCTGGATGCGATAGGCTTCGGCCTCGGCCGGCTGCTTCACGGTGGCCATCAGCTCCTTCTCCATCCGGACCACCTCCTTCTCCTCCACCTCGATCTGCTTCTTGCGCTCCACCACCTCGATCTCGATCTCCTCCTGACGGATCTTCTGCTGCTCCCGGGCGCTCTGGAGCTCGTAGGCCAGCTGGGCCTCTGCAGTCTGCACATCGGGGAGAGGACCAGAGGGGTCAGGGCCATGAACTCAGGTACGCAGACATAAGGACCCCAAAACCAGACACAACTCCTGCTATTGAACCTTTTCCCAGTGGTGACATCCCAATCCTCACTACTGCTCTTCCCACAGCACTTAAGCACCATCAGCTCCAGGTTCAACCCTCCCCATCCTTTCCTCTTCTTCAAGTCCCACTGAATTTCTGCAAACAGAAGAGGAATCTGCTTCAAGGAGCTCACAGTGACACACAGACTTGGGCTCTCCACCCCCAGCTCTCCTAACAGATGCAGGAGGAGGAAACTGACAAGTCCCAGAGTCACCAACACCATCACAGACCCTCCAGGGAACAGCAGTGGGCTGTGGGATACTCTCACCTTCATGTTGACCTCCTCAGTGAAGGCAGCTTTCTGCAACTCAAAAGACCGTTTGGAATCTGCTATTTTGGTATCTGCCATGAACTTGACATCCAGCATTTCTTTCTTGCACTGTGCCTCCTGCAGAGAGGGAACAGAGAGCAGACCTTCAGGGCATGCAGCTGGAGCAGAAAAGGCTGCTCCAGGGAAGCTCAGCACGTCTCTGGACTCACCCGAATGCCAGCATCCCGCTCGGCTTCTGCCACTCCAATGTCTGCATCCCTTTGGACAGCTGCAATCTGAGTCTTCCCCAGGGAGCTCAGGTAATCCACTTTATCATAGACATCCTGGAGAGGGGAGATAAGTCATAACCACTTCAAATGAGTGACTCCGTCTTGCTCCTTTTCCCATTGAAGCTCAGTGTGGGCAGGCCAGGGTCAGAACGCGTCATGTCAGCTGCTCCAAACAAACAGGGAGGCCATCCCGACATCTTCCCTCACTCCCAGGAGGCTGGGTTATCAGCCAGCTCTCTCCATGAGCCTGTTTACAGAGGCAGCTACCCGGGTGCTCTTGGCCCAGCTGCCTGGATACAGGACATGCTGTGGCGGCTGTCATGGAAACTCCCGGAGGGCTGGGACAGGCTGTCAGCCTGAGCCTTGCAGCTGCAGCAGGGGGGTCAGGGCCAGGCTCTCTCCTGCTGCTCCTACAGCTCTGCCTAGGGCAGTGCCCAACATCTGGGCGTACCTTGATGGTAAAACTCAGGATCTCGATCCCCATGCGACCCACGTCGGGAGCTGCCACCTCCCGCACCAGCTTGGCAAATTGGTCCCTGTCCTGGTAGATCTGCTCCACTGTCAGGGTACCTGCAGAGGTGAGGAAGGTGAAGCACTTTATTTGGAACAGGTATCACACAAAAATGTGGGTCTAAGCTCAGCAACATCCTTGCTGTCCATAATCTCTTCAGGCCTGGACACAAGGGTGTAATCCTCTGCCACAGCAGTGGCAGCAACATCTCAGTCTCACAAGTGCAACCACCACCCACATGTGCTACCTGTGGCCCATGGGGACTCAGACATCTCTCACTGCAGGCACTGAAAACTCATTTATCACAAGGCCCAGCCACTCAGAGGGAGCTGCTGGAGGGGAGATGCCACCTCTGCAGGCAGCACAGGAAGGTCCCGTGTGGCTGCGTGGTGGCAGCGATACTGCTGGGACCAGCCAGCTGAGAAAGGACAAAGCCACTCGAGATGCCTCCAGGGGATGAGCCCCTCCATACCTAGGATGGAGCGCAGGTGTCCCTCCAGAGTCTGCAGGACCACGTTCTTCACATCCTGCACGCTCTTCCCCAAGAACTGCTCACAGGCCACAGCCAGGAGCTCCTTTTCAGTCATTATCTTCACCTAGAGACAGGACACAGAACCAAAGGGACTGAAGGTGCCTGTCCAGGAGGTGCAGGCACCCAACAGCAGCAGCAGCAGCAGCAGAAGCAGCAATACCACCACCAGGCTGCCAGGCCCCCGTGCTACAGATGCTCCAAGGGACCACTCTGAGCTGTCACCAGGCTGAGCCAGGCCACTGGACCAGCCAGAGAGCCCCTGCTCTCTGTGCTGCTGTCCAAACTCTGACAGCAGCTCAGCACAGAGGTGCTCAGCAGTGGGGACAGAGCCTGGCCCTACCAGTCCCAACTCACAGAAACCCTACAAAACCCCCTGAAACAGCAGTTCAGCCACTGCACCAACACCAGAGTCAGAAGAAAGCTGGGTATTGACCACCCCTGGCCAAAACCCATTTTGTAACCTTCCTCTTCCTCCTCTTTCACTAGAATTAATTTTTCTGACCCTGAAAAGACAGAGAATGAGAAAGAGTCTGACATGCCCAAGGAGCAGCTTGGGAATAGGGGTTCCATTTAGTGTTCCCTGGAAGGAGAGATGAGACAATAAGGCCACTGGTTTGTCCTGCCTGTAGCTGGGAGCTCCCAGATATCCTTTGCAATGACCCTAGTGTGCCATGGCCAGAAATTGGCCGTTCTGCTCCACATGGTCAGTCTGGTGACAATCCCCAGAGCTGGGACAAAGCCACCCCAGCAATGTTTTCACCTCTCTTACACCAGAGCCAGGCGTAAAAGCGCTCCCATTCCAGCCAAGCCAGGGTCTTAGGATGGTCCTGCTGGTCACAGGGCTGCTTTTTAAAGGCAAAGTGAATTACAAATCCCTGTGGAGTGTGTTTGGCAGTGGAGATCTGTGCTCTACAACACCCAGCTATGAGGAGTGCAACCCACCAAGACAACAGCTCCTGGTGGCCATGTCCAGTCTGAGGGCTCAGGCAAAGGCTGGGCACAGGGACATTCTGTGCCTGGCAGCACCAGAGAAGGAGCAGGTCCAGAGCAGCCACACAGCTTTCTGGATCCTACAGCACCCTCTCATGGACACAACTGGGCTGGGCAGTGTCTCCCGTCCCACAAGGAGCTGGTGGCACCCTGGGTCCTGCCCCAAGGGCCTTGTCTGGACCTGGTTCCAAGATTTGCAAAGCACAGATGTTGTAAAGGGGCCCTCTGACGGTCCCAGTGCACACTATTGAGGGATTCACAGGCTATAGACCTCATCCTGATACCTTCTAGCACTTTCAGCTGCAAAAGCAACACAACTCTTTCTTGAGAGCCTTATCTGACAGCCCCCACACACAAAATGATCCCTCCAGAGCCAAACAGCAGCACGTGGCCCAGGCACTGCCAGAGAGCAGGACAACTAGGACTCACTGTCATCTTCTAAGGGGACAGGAGGTGGACCATGTTTGACAGAGTAAGCTGGCCAAAACTCACCTGCCACAACCCTGCCCCTTGTAATGTGAAGAAATACCAACCCAGGCTGAGCCTGTTTCCTACTGCTGCTTCCCAGACTGGGTCTCCCAGTCAAAATGTCAAACAACCTCAGGCAAGCGTGGCAATCCTCTTCCGCATTGTCCCCAAAGCCTCTTGGGATCCTGTCAAGGCCAATTCTGCAGTAGTTTTTCTTGTCCTTACACCCCAGGCCAGCAGTGTGCTCTTCCCACACAAGGGGGAGTTGGGAGAGCTGCTCTGGAGTTGCACCCAGGAGTGTGAGCCCTGCACTAGGCTCCTCTCACAGCAAATAGGAGATTTTTGCAAGTATCAAAAGCAATTAGACTCAGCAGCGACATTTATGGTGAGCATCTGCCAGCAATTCCACCTCTCCAAACAATCCCCACCCTCGGGAGCTGTGGGAGGACAGAGCACAGGGCAGGATGTTCATTAGGAGAATCCCTGCAGTACTTAGGAGCAAGGAATGATTCAGCCTCTGGATAAAGCCAGCCAGCCTCCACTGGTGAGCTCTGGCCAGCCCACGGCAGCCTGGCTCTGCGTGGAACACAGATCCCAACCTCCAAAGCAAAGGCTGCACAAAAGAAACCAGAGTTGAGCAATTTGTGCTCAGCGTGTTTTGCAGGGTTTCCGGCAGGGCACTGTGACACTCGGTGCTTCTCAAATGTCATTCCCATCACAGGGAGATCCCTCGGCTGGCAGGATCAGAGAGCCTCCATCCAGCAATCCCCTGTGCAGGATCGATGCCACCACACCCTGCTCCAGCCAGCTGGACTCGCAGTGAGGGGTGGGCACAGAGAATCCAATTAGCTGGAGGCTCAGCAAAATGCTGCAGAAGGATAGAGAGCCCAGCATGGCCTAAGGGAGCAGCATCCCAGCCCCCAGCCAACATGGGAAGGAGGCTACTGGTGAGCATTCATTACATCCCTCTTCAAGAGAAGAACAGCATCCTTATGCACATTAAGCACTTCTATCATTGCAGCAAACACTTTAAAAGCTGTTTCTCTAGGAATAATTTGTTTGGGTTTTTTTCCTTTTTTTTTTTTGCTCAAGCTCTTAATAGAAAGACGTTTGCTTCAAAAAGTACTTCTGCAGAATTAAGGTAATCTCTGCCATGCACATCCCCAACAGCCTTGAGGCTGCTTTCTGTGTGGCAATTCCTTGGATCACAGCTTTAAAATTAACTGTCAGTGGAAAAAATGAACAGTGAGAAGAGAGAATAACATGAATGAGATGAACTGGGGTTTGTATTTTCAAATCAAGGCACCTAGTGATCCAGCCCTCTGCTACCAGACCATTTTGCAGGAAGAATTTCCCAAAACTAGGACAAAAGGGAATGCTGGCTTCAGAGAGATACCAAATACAGAAGGAAAAGCCTACAGATTTAGGCAAAGAGTGTGAAGGGAGACATGGGTGCACACATTTTTGCAACCATGCAAAGACCACTGGGGTTATGTGACACCTTAGCAGCTAAATGGGTATCAAGAACTGGAAACGAAGTGAAAGATGGATATAAAGTACTGAAAAATAGAAACCACGGGTGCTGGGTCCATGAGAGATGTTCACTCAGCAGCTTCCCCTGGCTCCAGAGCTCCGCACAGGGAATGTGGCAGCCACTTGTCCTGTGACAACACCCCTGGTCACACAGTGACCACAGCCCTGAGCGCACTGAGAGCCACTCTTGGTTTGTACACCCAAATGCAGAATGAGCTGTCAGGAGTAATCTTCAATCACAGCATCCAGCTGCCTATTTGAGAAGCCAAATTCCCTCAAAAACTAACATTTCCTTCCCAGCATCCTCCCCAGGGCAGGACCTGGCCCCAAGGACAGACTGTACCAGGACAGCAGACCTCAGACTCCAAGAAGTGCAGGGTTTTGGTGTGCTGCCACAGGCAGCAAAAGCAGGTTCTTACATTTGAAGAAAGCTGTAGAGAATAAAAATTCAATTCCAGCCAAAAATTTTACACGCCAGTTTTAGTGCCTGGAGGGACTAAGTTCTTTCTTTCAAGCTTTAACTCACCATGAAGAATTACAAGGCCCATGTGCTAACAATAACAATCCAAGGGAACAAATGCTTGATACCATCTCAGGAAGTTATGTGTCAGTCCTGTGGGGTCACACACAGCTCCAAGGGCACCACAGCACATCAGCATTCCACAAACACATCAAGTCACCCCCACACACCTCATTTGCCACGTGGACAAATGAGACACCAGAAAAAAATTATTTTGGGGAGAGAAGGAGAAGTCACAGCCCCCTTTCACCACATGGAACATGCTGGAGAGTGTTTGTACCAACAAGGACAATGTGATTTGGTACAAAGATTTATTCCAGAGCAGCTGGTTTCTCTCCCTGGACAACAGCAACCTCTTCAGAGGGAAAACCAGATGTAAGTTAGAGGCATGCATTCCTGAAATGATGTTTTGGAGTTACTGTACCTGTGCCACACCTGTGACAGTTATAGCTACCCCCTCCGCCGTCTCTACGTCCTCACACCTGGGCTGTAACGTCATTATCTCTAGGGAAATCCTGCCAAAAAACGTAAAATATTTGCACGTTTCCAGGTTACACACACTCAGCTCTTCCCTTTGCATCTCCTGCCCAGGGCTACCTGCTGCACTCATCACAGGTAATGCAAGGCAGGCACAGAATGCAGCCAAGAGGCCACATCTGTGGCTGGAGACAGACAGGGCACTGTGGCCAAGAAATAGATTTTCAGATAATGCTTAAAGGTAATTTATCATCAAAGGGTGGAATTCAGACTGGAAATTACCCCGTGGCCCTTTCCCTCCTGCTGAGTTAGTGAGGAGCCAGAAGCTGCAGGTTGGGACCCCAAAGGGCTCTCTGTCAGAGGCTCATTGTGCCATGCTGCCCAATGCCACGGCAGCACAGGGAGGTGTCACTGCTCTGAAAGCACAGCACAGAACTGGGATGCATCCACCCAACATGAATGCTGGTGCTTGGCAGAACCTGACACTGATGCTGTAGAAGCCCTGGGTTAGCCCTACCACAGACTGACCCCTGACCTGGTTCACCTCTCCCTCTATTTTTCCAGTGTCCCATGACCCAAAGATGGAAATGAGTCCCCAGCTCTTTATGGCTGCACCTGTAGAGTATCAGGCACCCAGGAACAGATCCTGCAGCTCCAGAGCTGTCTCAGTCACCCCAGGTGGACTCGAGGTACTTTGGTCAGTCCCAGCAATCTGCTGACAGGTCACAATTCGGTAAAACAAGGGACATCTTGGCTGTGGCAGGTTCTGTTCCAGGAGGCCAAGCCTGGCTCCCATATCAGCCATAACGAGCCAGAAAGACGTTGGGAGTCAGGACAGGGAGCCATGGGGCAGAGAGTTTGTGTCAGTGAACATCAGGTCAAACATCTGAACCATGAAGGGGCTGCCCTGGGCTGCTGTGTGCACGCTGAGTTGCTCTAGGATTGGCTGGAAGTGCTGAAACCTATGCCTGCAAGTTCATGCCTGCCTTGGCCACTGTCCTAATTAAACTGGCACACAAACTGGGAGCTGATAAAACACATTCCACTGTCCAGGACATGCACAGGCATTTTCTGCCATGTGTTCACAGCTTTAATCAGATACTGCAGGATTTCAGCCTTCTGAAGGCCTGATCTAGACTTGGGATTTAATTTCCAAACTGTGCTGCTTCTTAGTTCTGTTCACTGGGATATTTAGTCATTACTGGTTCATAATGCCATTCCTGTGTGCTGCAACTCATCTGAGGTCTCTGTGCTGTATTTTCAAAAGTGACAACATCCAAAATGGGCAGAGTCTCCATGTGGAGGAAGAAGGGCTGAGTGGGAATCCAGAGCCAACGCTGCAGAGCCAGGCACAGTTGCAATTTTGAAATGGCACAAAACCTGCCTTCCCACCTGTCCCAAATCCTGTACAGAATCCAACCTGGCCTGCCTGTGCCTCCACACAAAAGTGTGCCTCCAGATGCCCTTCTGCTCTCCCCCAAGCCCCCAGTGGAGACAGTGCTGGCAAGGAAAGGGTTACAGCAGGAGCAAATGTTAGCAAATTCAATGCTGAATTTGGAATTTGCCAGGAATGTACCTGTCTGCATTACCTATGAACTGTGGAGTGCCACAGAGCAAGTGCTGGAGAAGGGGAAGGAGAGGAGACTATAGAGATTTCAGCTGTCCCGTTAGAAAACCATTAGTTTTTATGTTATCCTGCTGCTGCTGCTGCTGCTCAAAACAGAGGGATAAACAGTTAGACAGTGTTTTAGGAAGCTGGAGGATCATTACCTGTGCAACCCCTGTTACGTACAGTGGGACCCCCTCCGACGTCTCAACATTCTCGCAGCGACAGAGGATGGTCAAAACCTCCAAAGACACTCTGAGCAGGGAGGAGTAAGGGTAGGACAGCAAATACACAGAGCAGTTACCAGAGAGTAAGACACTCGTTGCAAAGGACAGACGAGACTTTCAGGTTTCAGCTTTTCCCTGGTCAGTTTGCCTTTCTCCCACTGCCTGCTCCCAGGGCTCCATAATCAGCTTCCCTGGTCATGGGAGGGAGTTTACAGCATCCAGCAGTTTCTTTTAATGAGGATAAACAGGCTGGGGGCTCATCCTCACCCTGCACACAAAACTGTCCATCCTGGTGTCAGCTGGAGTTCTCTGTTAAAGTAATCTTTGCACACAGAAAAATTCCTTTTGGTAGTAATTTAGATGCTTCTATGTCAGTATTTAAGAGAGGACAGATAAATGAAAACACCAGGGACCTGGCTACCCACCCCTGGCTAAGGCATTGAGGAGAGAAGCCGCTTCCAAGTGCTGTCCTGGGAAGCTGAATTAGCACCATTTGGCTTCCCCAGAGGCATATTAGACCACACTGTCTCTCTCACTGCTTTTATTTCTGACCCCTAAACAGGGACAGCATTTTTCCCCCTTGTTTTTCCCCAGTGCTCAAGGTTGCAGCAGGATAAGTGCCCAGCACCCTGCCAGTTCTAACTGTTCCTTTTGTTCCCAGGTTAATGCTACCTGGCGGGATGCCGCTGACAGCAACACAATTGCTCCTGTCTCTCTTGCTTGCAGCACTGGCAGTTCCAGAAAAAAATGTCCTAATTTCAGAGAAGGAAATCTGTCTCACTCTTCATGTTAATGCAGCAGGCTCCATCTGGGGCACAGCTTATGGCATGTCAGAAAGGAGACTTAAGCCCCACATCCCACGGCATGAACTGGTAAGGATTTTAAAGCAGAAGATTCGTTTGGATGCTGGAATTCCTGTCAAGAGCCCCACTTGCTAAATAATGCCTAGACCTCTATCATATAACAGCTCATTCCTGGCAATCCAGTTCTTGGCCCTGGATTCAGCCTATCCTTAACTTAGCAAATCAGCCTCCTAAATGTGTCTGATCTTCTGCACTGGGCAGGTCAAGGTCCTGCACTGCTCTTTGTGCTTCTCACAGAAGAAGAGGAGAAGTGAGAACCATTTGTTCAATTAACAGTTCTCCCAACAAGATGTCTCACAAAAATTTGGGAATGAAGCTTGTCTGGCTCAAATGCAGCCCTTAAACACTGAGCCCACAATCTGGGCTTTTCCTTTCTTTCCCACCTCCCATCATGTGCAGAGTGAGGGCAGCCACATGCTCACTTTGCTGGTGACAACACAGGTACAGGGAAAAGAGGTTGGAAGAGGCTGTAAGGGTTAACCACAACCTCTGGCCATCACTCAGTGTAAAACTCAAAAGTCACGTCTTTATCCTTTTCCCTGTTTTTTTTTTTTTTTTTTTTTTCACAGACAGAGGAAACCTGTATCAGTGAGCATGAGGGTTGTATTGGCAGGGAGCATTCCTACAGATCCTAGAGACAAAGAGCTGTATTAGCAGGACAGCAGCACTACCACAGCACGTCAGCTCAGAGACCAGACTGTAAGCAGCAGCAAGCAAAATCCACAACTGAGGAAAGGAAGAGAAAGGAAATCCCGTGGATTTAAATCAGAACAGTCTGCTCCCAAGGTGACAGCAGTCAGCAGATCTTTACAAAGAGAGACTTGAGGAGCAGAGGGGGGCACTGGTGCACTGCAGGCCATGAACTGGTTTGTTACTGGGTGAGGGGTTGGGCCATACTGGGCAGAGCTTGGCTCCTCTTGTGGACATAGAGGCCGTTTGAAAAGCAATCCAGCTGAAAGCATGTGATTTCTTTTTTTGTGTGTGTCTTTTGCACTGTGGCACCCAGCTGTCCCCATGCCAACAGCCAGCAAAGAACTCCTGATGCTCATCCCTGGTTTCACACACAGTGCCTGATCCAGTGTTCCTAAAAATACTGCTGACAGCCCCACTGGGATGATTTTGCCAAATTCCCACACCAAAAGCCCATAAATACGAGGGGTCTCCTTACCTTTGGGTGTCAGTAATGCACCACCAAGCCCAGGCCCAGCCTCCATACACATATTGCTTCTCATCAGAGCCACAGCAGCCACCTGCAGCACAGCAGAGAGCACAGAGACATCAGGATTACACACATGCACGTGCTCTTGGACAGGGAATAACTTACAAGCAGAGGAGTTCCTACTCTTCCTCCTCTCCATGGGCTTCACATGGCAGTTTTCCCAAGGCAATCTTTTTTGTGATTGTCTTATAAAGTTGGAAAATAGTATTTGTATAATTCACTGTGACCAACAGTAACACACAGAAATATCTGTATGTCAAACCAGGGCTTTATTTCAGTTTTGTTAAGCCCTTTTAGTAACCAGAATCAATATCAGTATCTTCAACTGCTGTGATGTTAATTGCTTTGGAAAGCCACATATGAAATCCACCTCCTTTCCCCCACACCACCCTTAAATGCCCACAGAACCTCTCAAATCAGCATTGAAAGAGAAAAGAACCTTTGAGCTCCCAAAAAATACCTCCTAGTTCTGGCTTGTGCAAGTAGCACAGTGTTTGATGCTTTGATGGTCCATCTCAGAGTTGGATGTGCCCAAGATTCAGGCAGCCTCCAGAACTCTTCTGACACATTTAAGATTTGATCCTGGTGAAGCTGGAAGATGCTGTCTGGATTTTCATATCTTTGATTTCAGGAACAAGACACCTGCTGCCTTTCAAGAGAGCACCCTGCCAGTGATCAGATTCATGGCTGGGAAGGGAGGAACTCTGCAGCTCCCCGGCTCAGACCAGTGCTGGGAGCTGCTGACTCTCAGGCAGATTGAACCAGAATTCCCTTTCCCAGCTGCTCTCCATAATCACTCTTACTACAGCAGTGCCTGAGGGCCTCAGCAAGGCAGTGCTGTACAAACAGAGCAACAGACAGTTCCAGCCCTGCGGGATAGATCTATGCAGGCAAGACAGAGCCGGCGCAGAGGAAGAGCAGGAATGCAGAAAACAGAGTGGCTCTGGGAGCTTTGGCTTGTGGGAGGGGAAGGGGACAAGGATGAAGCCAGCAGCCCTTTCAAGAGGAATGACCAGGATCGTTTGCATAGGTCAAAATGAAGAGCAGAAGCAACACACATCCAGGCCAGTGTGCCTGCAGGGCCCTCTGACTGTAGGAGGGGACTCTCCTCCTTGTTCTCCTCCTCTTCTTGCTCCAACCCCAGCATTTAGCCATCTTCTGCCTACTTCCAAACACTGTCTGCTTCCAGACACTGGCTACACACTGCCTGCTTCGCTGGCTTCCATGCAGTGGTTGACAAACCAGGAGATCTACCCATCTTCAATTCTTCACCCTTGCATTTCATTAAGAATTAAACACAAACAGGAAAAGGCTTCACACACTTTTTCAGATCTCCTGTGCTGCACAGCTTAGAGGAATATTCTCCTTTCACCTCTGAGCCAGCCTTTGGGTAGCTTTTTCCCGTAGCTGGAAGGCTATTTCAACCAGGCAAACGTTACAGAAGCTGATGATACAACATCCTGCAGTAACCACAATGCCTTTAACATTTCTTGGAGGGCGTCAGCCCGGTTAGCTCAGCCTTGTTTTCCAAGAACAGGAAGGGAGGTGTTCCTGGCACTCAGGAAAAGCAGCACCACGTGGAAAGGTATTTTATTTCCCAGGGTCTATGTGGTATTTACTGAACCTCTGTTAATTTCTTCTTAATAATATCCTGAGAAAGCTCTGCACCCTAAACCCACCATTGTTACAGGAAAGTGCCTTTCCATACAGATGCTCCTCTTCTGCTGTAGGAAATGCAAGGAAATACCTTATTTAGTATCACACACAAAACGAGCTCCACATTTGCTTCCTGGTGCTACAAAACACAGCTGCAGAGCATGGTCTACTGAGCTAGGTTATATGTCAAAAACTGTTCAAAGCCTAAAAAAAACAGGGGAAACTAACACATTAAGGAAGAGTGGGATGCCAGCCAGCTGCTTTCACACATGCTGGACATCTGAGCGCAGCAGAGCTCCGTTCTGGCAAGGCTGAGGAGCTGAGGGCTCATTTTCCATTGCAGTCCTGCCACCTCTTTCTCAATTCTCAGGCAGCAAGTGAAAAAGGAACCAACAAAGCAAAATCTTTGCAAGGCTAAAGAATAAACCCTCTTGCACAATGAGATTTGGCAGAGAAATTGCCTTTCCCAGCTATAATACGCCCACTGTTCCAGCAGACTGGGTCTCACAGTCGCTTCCACAAACATCCACCGTGCCTCTTCCGGGGCAGTGTGAGGGGCCACAAATGGAGGATTCATAGCCAGGGAGCTGCCAGCCAGCTTGGCCTCTTCCCAAGGAAGGGGTCCCATGTTCAAGCAAGAATTCCCAGAGCCAGGAGAAAGTACGTTGTCTGTTTGTTTGGGTTTTTTTTTATTATGAAATAAGATTAATCGCTTGGGAGTTGGTAGATAAAAGGAGCTCTCAGCAGATGCAGGAAGTGAGCAAGGAAGAACATGAGCCTCAACAGTTTTGGGGACACAGGGCTCAAAACATCAAAGCTGGGATGATCTGAACAAGCTCTGTGTTGTTTGCTCTCCCAGGTAACTCGGGCACTAAGTTACCTCTCTGGCAGGAAGTGGTGAGCTTTCCAAAATCAGGTCATGGTAAACAGGCTGCTGAGTCCAGACAAACCAGGAAAAAGTTGGTATTTGAAAACAGCTACTGACAAAAGATAATGCAGAGACAGAGGAAGGCAAAAGCATATATAAAGAACATCATAACCTAGAGCAGGGCCCAGCCTAAAGTCAGTGTCTGGTCCTTAGGCCTTGCTGTGCGTATAAATTAGGCTTTGTTCACACGCAGAAATGGTACAAGGTTAACAAAAATTAATTTTAAAAGATGCAGGGTTCTGAGTTGAATCCATAAAAGCCTCTGATGGTCACTGCAGCAGATGAAAGCAGATTACACTGGCTATCTTGTTCTGGACGTAATCTATATGAAAAATGACTTAATGACTAACAATGCTATAGAGTGAGTTTAAAAACACATTTAAAAACTCATCTCATAAACAGGAACTCAGAGAAGACAACAATGAAGCTACACAACAAAATCACTGAGATACTCCCCCAAAATTCCTTTTGGAAACCAAAAGTAAAGGTCTAAGGCTATTGTCCACCTTCTCCTAACAGGCTTTCCAAAGGGCAGTTTGACAAGGAAGCCTTGAGCCCCACCATGTGTGAAGAAGCATCTCCTGCGAAGGAAAGATCCCAGAAGAGCTGCGTAAGGGCCCTTCTGAGCACTCATGACTTGAGACCAGCTGCAACGCTGAACTCTGAGCAAACCCTGAGCATCACAAGCAGTGAGAAACCAACCATGGTGACCACCAGTGCTGCTGCAAGCTTCCTGCATGGCTTGCCTGGTACAAGAGGTGGAACCACAACCCTGGGAAACAGTTTGAACTGAATGAACTGTATGAACATAGGGCAAAAACCTCCTGAGATCCAGCTGAAGCTGCCTGCTCCTTCCCACAAGCTCCTATGTCTTTTGAGGCTGAAGAACTGGAATTACACCATCAGTGTGAGGGTTCAGGTGGCTCTTGCTGCCCACCATGTCTTTCCACAGGACATGGCCTGGACCTTCTCGTTCCATTTTCATGCAATACACTCTTCTCACCTAAATGTAGCTTTTACATTTCTCCTTCCAGAACTGCACTGGGTTTTGTTCAGCTCATTGGGTCAATCTCCAGAGTTTGTTTTGATCCTGATCCAGCTCTTCAAAGCTCTCGAACCCACTCCCAGCTCAGTCTGCAAATTCAATAAGCACATTCTCGATTCCATTATCCAAGCCAAAACAAGGAACTTACTTGATAAATTCTTTCAGCTGAACAGTGAGCTACTGTCAAGTTCCCTGGCAATGGTTTTCCAGGCAGTTTCATATTAATTTCATAATATCTGAGAAACCAGTTCCTCCTTGCACGGTGGACTGTAGGTCTCTTGCAGGAAGGGCTTCAAGAACCTCAAGAAATCCTTATTTCAGGCTTTCAACTTAGAAAAGTAACATGAAAATAGCACATGAGCAGCTCTTGAAGGGGTAAGAAGGATGCAGTAACAGGATGGAAGGGTTACACACCCCTGACTGCTGGCACGCAGCAGGAAATGTCTACACAAGACTAGAATTAACTGCTAGCTCTTCCTTTACTTTGACAGACATCAAGGAGCCCTAAAGGGTGTTGCACCAAACTAAAATTTGAGAAACTGGGCTGGAGCATATTTCTCAAGCTGATTTCTGCTCACCTGAAGAGGAATCAGATTAGCTGAACATGGCAAATACCTCCACTTGTCTTCTTGTAGGTGCTACAATCAACATACTTGTCTCAGTAGTCTCCTAGGAGATAAAGTTGGGCTGGCTGGGTTGCACTCCCCTGATTTTTTTCCTCCTTTCACTCCCTAAACTTTTGCTGACGTAGGAGTTTGTTCTGACACAGGAACAGGGAGGGCTGTGCCCACTTTCCCCCTCACGTATTTCCAGGTGTTCCCCTCAGAGCTCCTCTGCTGCAGCCCTTGCCAGCCAGAAGGAAAATGCTTCAAGTGTAGAGATTTAAGCAACACTGTTTGGTAACTGTTAGATGAATATGGCCACTATAAATACAGATTTCCTTATTGTGACACTGTGGAAATGTTATAGTGCTGTATTTAAAATCAGCAGATCGACCCTTAGCCACAAAAGCTGCATTTAACCAGATTGCAACCCAAACCCAGCATTTCACAGCCTATTTGTCTGGTGGGAACATTCAGATATGGGGATGAACAGGTACTTTGTGTACCTCCCTGAAAACTCCACCAGCTCCAGTTGTGCTCAGAGTGGGCTCAGTGATGTGCCAGGCCAAAACCTCCTCAGTCCTTGCACCAAGGGAGTCTCCCAGAAAAGTCAGACCCACAATTTGGGGAGACTCAAGGCTCTTCCTTACAAATCCTGGGCTCCACAATTCACTGATGGATCGATCAGCAGTGCAGTTTCTTAGAAGGAGGTTGGTGTTACTCAGCAGGGGAAGGACAGCAGTGCCAGTAGAGTGCTGAGCTGTGCCTGGGAAGCAGCTTCCCAAATAAGGCTACAGAGCTCCACGTTCCCAAGGCACAGCTGGCTGCTTCTTGAGCACTGGAGGAACTCGAGTGTCTCACAAGAAAGTGAAAAGAAAGAACAACCCTCCTCAGAAAAACCCACATGCCAGGGGAGGCCCAGGACTAAAGGCCAAGGGGTACAGGCTGAGTAAAGAAAATAAAGAAAACCTTCCCACCAAGTGAAGTCTTTCAGATAACTACCACATGACAATTCAAGACTGCATGCCAAAAGCCTGCCTCTAATAATATTTGGTTTATTTAAATTAATTTAAATAAAGTTTATTTAATATTATTTTGGCTTATTGGTAATTATTATTAGTTTCTACTTCCCTTCCCCTCTCTCCCTAAATCCAACTTAGTATCACACAAATTAATGCTGGCCCACGAGATCCTCACGGCTTTTCCCCAAAGGAAGATGGCTCAAGTTCCTGGAATTTCAATGTCTTGTAGCTACAGCCCCTCACTAACGCCCCAGCAGTCGCTCTGCACACAGGCACAGAGGATCTGCAGGGCCCTGCAGAGCTCCCAGTTGGTGCCCTCAGGATTCAGCACGTATGTGCAGACTACGTTGGGCAGCAGCTGAGGAAAACCAGTCTGGTGGCAGCTCCAAACCCCATCCCAACTGGCAGAACCCTGGGTGATCTCTGCTCCCTTCACAAAATGCAGCTTGCACTACGAGGAGTGTCCTGGGCTCGCCGCTCCTGGCTGTGGAAAAGCATCACGCCTGGAACTGCAAGCACATGCCACAAATTCCTGCTGGCTCATCCTGGAAGCTGTGTTTTGTAAACTCCAGAGCTGAACAGAAGCAAACCCAAGCTTTGAGACTAAAGGGCATCCCAGCACAGCTTCTCAATCTTCCCATGAATGTGGCATTTCACCAAGCAGTGCCAGTTTTGACAGGGCTCCCTTTGGAGGGAAGCACAGCATCAGCTTTGGATCCCACTGGGAACTGCAGACCAGGAAAACTGCAAGGAATACTGCTGCTCTGGGCAGCTGCTGGGTGGGGTTTGTAACTCCTTAGAAGCCACCAGCAGAGTGGGCATATTTGTTTCCAGAACTGCAGCCTGCTCCTGGCATCTCCTCAGGAATTCCCATAATAGGTCTGTCATCCAAGAGAGATGAACTGAAAACCAATCAACCACAGCTTGCTGGAGGCTTTGGCTCCAAAACCACAATAACATAGCTGCAAGCATGGCAGAGCTGTGACTTAGAGGCACATCCTTGATGCTCACATGCATTTTCTGCTGGTGCTCATTACCTTGCAACTGGCCTCAGTCTGTCACAGAGTGAAGCTCCCAGCCCTCGCATCACCTAACAATAATTAACTCATCTAACAATAATGAATTAATAATAATCCTGTCCGCATGCCAAAGTGCAGCCTGGAGCTGCAGCAGCATTGAAGCAGCTACAGGTCGAATCAGACATGGGGGACCTCACTGCTGGTTTGTTTAACCCCAGCCTCAGTCAGCTGCCGGTGACATTCCCCATGTCCAGTGGGCATCACCTGCAGCCGGTGCCAGCACCACTGAGCGTGCAGGTGATGTGCTGGTGAGGAAGCCGCAGCAGGATGTGATGGATGAAGATGGGCACTGCAGGGACAAGCCTGTAGTGCTCTGGCCCAGGGGGATGCTCACACCCAGCTCCCCTTCCCTGGCAAACCCAACCTGTCTCCGGGAACAGGTCGGCTTCCTGGCAATGCCAGCCAAAGCCTGTTTGAGCTCTGCTGGTGCCAGTGCCTGACATCACCTGGAATCAGCAGCATCGGGGCTGCTGCTGCTGTGGCCGGACCTCGCCCACCGCTCTGCGCTGCTGGGACCCCACCCCGGAGCCTCAGCTCCATTACAGCATCTCCCATCTCCCTGTCTATTCCCAAATCGCTCAGGGCCCTCCTACGACAGGGATCCCTCCTAGAATCCTTCGGAGTGCCCTCACAGCCAGGACGCCTCCATTCCCCCCTCCTTTCATACCCCATCACAGAGACCCCCCCCAACTCCCACAGCTTCTCCCCATGACGGTGTCCCCCTGACAGGGACTCCTCAAGCCCCTGAGAGTCCCCTCACAGCCAGGACCCTCCGATTTCCCTCTGCCATGAGGCTCCATCACAGAGACACCCCTCCCAGTTCCCCCCAGTGATCGCGACCCCTCAAATCGCTGAGAGCTCCCTCTCAGCCAGGACCCCCAAAGCCCCCTCCTAAGCAGACCGCATTAGAGACCCCCCCCCAATCCCTCAGGCTCCTCCCATGACAGGGACCACTCAAACCCCTGACAGTCCCCTCACAGCCCCGACCCCCAACTCCCTCAGGGTGCCCTCCATGTCACCCCACAGCCCCTCTGTCCCGGCCGTACCTGACACCACCAGCGCCTCGTTGGGCCCCACCGTGTGGCAGTTCCCCATGATGGCCCCGCCGCCGACCGCCCCCACAACCCCCCGCGCCTCGCACGGCGGGGGCGCGGCCCGCGGGCGCCGCCATCTTGGGGAGGTCGGTGCCACACCCCGGGGGCGGGGCGGGGCCGGGCCCGCCGCCATGTTGGGCGCCGCGTGCGCGGGGTAACATGGGGGGCGTGCGCATGCGCGGTGTGCGAGGGAGGGACGTGCGTGTGCAAGGGACCGCGTGTGACAGCGCGTGGGTGTGCAAGGGACCGCGTGTGAGTGACACCGCGTGGGTGTGCAAGGGACCGCGTGTGAGTGTGAATGACACCGCGTGGGTGTGCAAGGGACCGCGTGTGACACCGTGTGGGTGTGCAAGGGACCGTGTGTGAGTGTGAGTGACACCGCGTGGGTGTGCAAGGGACGTGTGTGAGTGTGAATGACACCGCGTGGGTGTGCAAGGGACCGCGTGTGAGTGTGAATGACACCGCGTGTGTGTGCAAGGGACGTGTGTGAGTGTGAATGACACCGCGTGGGTGTGCAAGGGACCGCGTGTGAGTGACACCGCGTGGGTGTGCAAGGGACCGCGTGTGAGTGACACCGCGTGGGTGTGCAAGGGACCGCGTGTGAGTGTGAATGACACCGCGTGGGTGTGCAAGGGACCGCGTGTGACACCGTGTGGGTGTGCAAGGGACCGTGTGTGAGTGTGAGTGACACCGCGTGTGTGTGCAAGGGACGTGTGTGAGTGTGAGTGACACCGCGTGTGTGTGCAAGGGACGTGTGTGAGTGTGAATGACACCGCGTGGGTGTGCAAGGGACCGCGTGTGAGTGTGAGTGACACCGCGTGGGTGTGCAAGGGACGTGTGTGAGTGTGAATGACACCGCGTGGGTGTGCAAGGGACCGCGTGTGGCACCGCGTGGGTGTGCAAGGGACCGCGTGTGAGTGTGAGTGACACCGCGTGGGTGTGCAAGGGACCGCGTGTGACACCGCGTGGGTGTGCAAGGGACGTGTGTGACACCGCGTGGGTGTGTGTGAGTGACACCGCGTGGGTGTGCAAGGGACCGCGTGTGACACCGCGTGGGTGTGCAAGGGACGTGTGTGAGTGTGAGTGACACCGCGTGGGTGTGTGTGTGACACCAAGTGGGTGTGCAAGGGACGTGTGTGACACCGCGTGGGTGTGCAAGGGACGTGTGTGAGTGACACCGCGTGGGTGTGTGTGAGTGACACCGCGTGGGTGTGCAAGGGACGTGTGTGAGTGTGAGTGGCACTGCGTGGGTGTGCAAGAGACCGCGTGTGACACCGTGTGCGTGTGCAAGGGACGTGTGTGAGTGTGAGTGACACCGCGGGCATGTGCAAGGGACGTGTGTGAGTGAGTGACACTGTGTGGGTGTGCAAGGGACCGTGTGTGAGTGTGAGTGACACTGTGTGGGCGTGCACGGGACGTGTGTGAGTGACACCGCGTGGGTGTGCAAGGCAGGGTGTGTGTGTGACACCGCGTGGGTGTGCAAGGCAGGGTGTGTGTGTGACACCGCGTGGGTGTGCAAGGCAGGGTGTGTGTCCTGCAGCGCGTGTGCGGAGCTGGCTGTGCTGCTGCGCGCACACCCACCCACCCGCCCATCCCCTTGCACACTCGCTCACTGTCACGCTCCCAGCTCTGCTGCACGTGGTGGGTGTGCAAGGGCCGGTGCCCCTCGCTCAGCCCCATTCCACACCCACACAGGACCCCCCGGGCTCCCTCGTCACCACCATCACCTTTATTGTGCCGTGGGAGCAGCAGGGCCCTCCCGATGTCCCTCCCCACGCCCCCCCAGGTGTCCCCCCGCCGCCCCCAGCCCCAGCAGGCGCTCGCTGCCCTCCCAGAGCGCCCGTGCCAGGCGGTCGTCGCGCCCCGCTGCCCACGGCAGCCGGGGCCCGCAGTCGGTGAAGTAGCGGCCGCTGAGGGGCTCGAGGCCGTCCTGCGTGGCGCAGTCCAGCACCACCTGCGCGCCCTCGGACGCGTCCAGGAACAGCAGCCAGGCCAGCGGCAGCAGCAGCGGCTTCAGCCACAGCGGCGCGTGCCGGAACAGCGACGTGTTGACGAAGCCTGTGGGAGATTGGCACGTGTTGGGCGTCCCCCTGTGCGTGCCAGTGGATGGGCCCGTAAGGGAGATGGCCAGGGTGGCCTTGGTATGGGTAGCACGGCTGTGATTGTCCCCAGGCACTGCCACGCTTGTCCTGGCTGTCCTGGGTGTGCCCCAGGCGAGGACAGGTGCAAAGGGAGATGCCATGCGAGGAGGGGACACGCGAAAAAGGACGCGCTGTATAAAGAGATGTGTTGTGCAAAGGGACGCTGTAAATGGAACACGCTGTATCAAGGAACACGGTGCAAGGGGACGAGGTCCAAAGGGACATGCCAAGATAAGGGACACGCCATGAAAAGAGACCCTGTGCACAGGGACGCGTGCAAAGGGACACACCACATAAAGGGACACGTGCAAAGGGCCACGCTGTGCCAGGAAGAGCTGCTCCCCGTGCAGGAATTCCCTGTGAAAAGGCTGCAAAGCAGGACACCACCCCGCACAGACGGACACCGCGGGACACAAAGGTGTGCAGATCACAGACACCCAGGGTGAGCTGGGTCCTACCTGGGTGCACGGCGTAGCAGGTGACCTGCGTGCCCTGCTCGCGCGTGGCCAGCTCGCGGGCGTGCAGCACGTTGGCCAGTTTGCTGTCACAGTAGTCCTGGAAGGTGGAGAACAGCCCCGAGGGCGGCCGGCCCAGGGACTCGGGGCGCAGGCGGCCGGCGCAGTGGGCACTGGAGGCCACGATGACCACCCGGCTGGGAGCGCAGCTCCGCAGCCGCTCCAGCAGCAGCTGGGTCAGCAGGAAATGGCCCAGGTGGTTCACCTGGAAGGGGAGGCTGAAGCCATCCTCCGTCGTGCCCCCGGCGCTCACCCCTGCGGAGTGAGGAGGCAATGGCAGCCTGTGGTGGTGCCCCGGGGGTGCAGAGGGGATTTGGGGTCCCGGCACTCACCCGCGTTGTTGATGAGGAGGTGCAGCTGGGGCTCCTGGCGCAGGAAGGTGCTGGCAAAGGCTCTCACTGAGCGCAGGCTGGCCAGGTCCAGATGCATGAACAGCACCTCGTTGTTCCCAGTCTCCTGTGGGCACAGCGGGGGCTGGGGCAGGGCCAGGGGCCGGCCCGGGGGTGTGCCCTGCCCTGGGCAGGGGCTGGAGCCGGCCAGGGGCAGGGGGATGTTCTGGGGACTGGATCCGGCCCAAGGGACCCCCCAGCACGGGAGGCTGCAGCCCCCCGCGGTACAGTGTGCCCCAACTTGGGGTATCTCGGGGTGCCTGGGGATGTCCTGTGGGGGTATCTGAGGGGTTGTTCCTGGGGTGTGCCATGGGGTACCTGGGTGTACCCATGGGCGTGTTTTGGGGGTTAATCATGTGATGCTTAGAGAAGTCCTGTTGTGTGTCTTGGGTGGCGTCCTCGGGGTGCCCAGGGATGTCCTGGAGGTCTCTTTTGGGCATCCCTGGGCTGCTGAGGGGATGCCATGGCAGTGTCCTCAGGGTGTCCATGGAGGTATCTGGGGGTGTTCAGGTAATATCCATGGATGCCCCACGGGGGGGTATTCCGGGAGTGTCCTGGAGTTGCCCGTTGGGTGCCAGGGGTACCCTGGAGGTGCCATAGGGTTTGGGATGTCCCGTGGGCGGGAATGCCGGGGGTTCCCCGGGGGTGCCGGTGCCGGCGCTCACCCTGCGGATGCGGCTGGCGGCGGCCTCTCCCCTCCGGGCGCTGCGGGTCGCCAGGATAACGCGGGCCCCGCACCGGGCGAGCTCCAGCGCCGTGGCCGCGCCGATGCCGCTGCTTCCCCCTGCGGAGCGGAGCGCGGGGGTGAGCGGGGGCAAGGGCCGCACCGGGGCCCGTCCCGGTTCCCTGCCGGTCGCGGCCGGCGCTCACCGGTGACGATGGCGGTGCGGCCGCGCAGCTCGGGGCGGCCGCGGGGCCGCGGGGCGCTGCGCAGCCCGTGCCGGAGCAGCGTGTACAGCGCCAGCAGCAGCCCCACGCCCAGCAGCGCCCACCCCATCCCGCCACCGCCGTCGTTCCGGGCAGCCCCGGCCCGGGCCCGCCCCGCCCCGCCCCGCTCCCGCCTCCCCGCCCCGGCGGGACGGACCCACGGGCGGACGGGGCAAGGTCTGCGCGGCTCCAGGCGATGGGAGAGCTGCGTTCGTGGCGCCGGTGGGAGCAGAGGCAGAGAGAGCGGGCCAGCGCTGCCCCCCATCAATACCCCGGGAGAGCGGTCCTGCCCCGAGGGCTGGGAGATCACGGAATCTCGGGATGGTTCCGGTGGGAAGGGACCCTCGGAGGTCACCTAGTCCAGCCCCCCTACTCAAGCAGCGTCCTCTAGAGCACTGAGAACTATGCCTGGACAGCTGAACACCCCCAGGGATAGGCAATCTGCCACCTTTTGGGGCAGCCTGTTCCAGTGCATGGTAAGGGTCTTATGTTCAGGTGCAACGTCCCTTGCTCCTGTTTCTGCACTTGCCTCTCCTTCTGTTGCTCAGCACCCCTGAGAAGAGCCTGGCTCCATCCCATCCGCTGACACATCTCCTTCACATGGATGTATTTGAGAATAAGATCTCCTCAGTCTGCTCTTCTGCAGGCTACACAGGCCCAGCTCCCTCAGCTGTCCCTCATAAATGGGGTGTGCCAGTCCCCTGATCTTCCAGGACACTTCCAGGCTATGTCCCTCCTGTCCTGAGGAGCCCAGAACTGGAAACATTTGAGGTGAGGTTGGCCCACAATGAATATGTCCCAGCACGTTGCAGGAGTTGGACTTGATGACTTTCAAGAGTCCCCCCCTACCTCAGCCAATTCCATGATTCAATCACCTTCCAGTGATCCCACCAGCATCCTCCCACATCCCAGGCAGGACACCAGGGTCCTCCCATCCCAGCCCAGCCTTGACTCCCAGCTCAGGCTCCTCTGCAGTCAGACACTCTGGGGAAGCTCCAGGTTGTGGTGACACGAGTGAAGACAGACAACCAAGAAAACAGAATGTGAAGTATTTTTTTTTTTATATACAGAATACAGGAAAGTTTCTGTAAAGTCTAAAACGTTACAATTACTATGTACAGTGGAACTAGCTGTTCTGCTGCGGGGAGGTGGCAGAGAAACAAAAGAGACAGACAGGTTACGACAAAGGATCTGCTACAATAGACAATTTGAGGAACGTCATACCACATGTAGCACTGTACACAGCTTTAAAACATTGAAAAATGCCATCACTGATGTATTTACACAGAATCCAACACTTTTCCTTATCTGAAATAAAAAATAGGATGGACACCAGGAAAAGAACTCATTTCTCACTGCCCATAATACACAGTAGCTACTTGTAGTGCAACCATAGCAGGGAGGGATGGGAAAAATAACTGTGGGAAGAAGAGCGCTTCTTTACATTAAATAAAACAATGATATTGTATAGATTTGCTGTATGAAAACTGTATTTCTCTTTTAATATAAAACTATTGTCACTGGCACAAAATAGAACAAGTTTCTGATTATTTTACAACTGCATGGGAACTATCTGTCAGAGAGAGTCCTCGAGTCAGACAGCGGTCACCCCTCGCTCTGACGCGTCCTGCTCTCACTGCAGTTTTCCTTTTAAAATGAAATGTATAGTACAAATATATGTGCAAATGCCCCTAAAACTTGAGCAAAAAAGAAAAATTAAAAAAAGTTAAACGTTCTTCATTTCATGCAAACGGCGTGTGAACAGTCTCTGGGCCGACACAGAAAAATCCCACCTCGGTTTGTACATTTTTGCATTGTAAAGAGTCTGAGGGCGTTTTCCTTACTCCAAAAAGCTCTCTTCCTAAAAATTCCTAGGGAACTGAGTTGGACCGCAGCACGGGCACCTGGTGGGGTTTCAGAGAAAGCTTCTCCTCCAAGTCCATATCTTGTACTAAGGCAGTGTCCCCCTTGGGCTGTTTGGTCGCAAATTCGGTGATGCTGAAAACGAACTGCAGGCAGCCCAGCTTGATGTAACTGCCGTGGTGGAGCAGGGCCGTGCCCTCCCAGCCAGCCCCGCTGCCCCCGATCAAACTGGAGCTGCTGGCTTTGCAGTTACAGGGTTTTCGATGCTGCCCTTGTGCCTGTGAATTCATCACAGCAGCTTCTTCATGCGCCTCCTCTTCCTGTTTTCTGCTTTTATGTCGTTCTGAAAAAGAATAAAAAAATTGTAAGGTTTGGGCAGGTCAGCAGCAGCTTGTTTTCATCAACAGGGGTTACTGCTGAGATGCCTCATGGGTAAGATCCTCCAGCCATGAGGGATTTCAGTCTGCAGTGAGCAGCTGATCAAAGGGAAATGGGAATCTCCTCACAGCCCCTGGAGAGGTTGAGGCATTTACATATCTATTTTGGCAGCCCAAGAAGAGGAAGCTGATCAGGTGGAGAGAAGGAGTGAGCCATGCAGGGACAGAATGCCTGCAGCACAGCCCAGATCATCTCACAGCCTGGGAAGGGAGGAAATGCATGGGGAAATGCCTCAGGCCTGCTCCAAACTGGCTGCTCATCGGGACCTGGAGCTTGGTAACTCCTGCACTGGAGGCTGGAGTAGGGGTTAGGTCAGGGCACAGAGCTCCCTAGGCTGCAGAGGAAGGTCTTGTGTAACCCCAGCTGAAGGCTGTGGCAAGGCTCGGTGGACCAGCCTGTGCAGAACAAGGGGCATCAACAAGGAATTGGTTTCCACCTGCTCCTGCCCCCTTCTCAATTAACTCCCTGTGGTGGTGGTACAACACTCACTTATCACACTCTGCACTTTGGCAACAATACTGCTGGGAGGAGTGGGTGTCATCTTCTCCGAGAAGTCACACGAATACAGGACATTGTCCACGGTCGTCCCATGCTCACTGTAGTTCAACAGCTCGTAATGCTTCGTATTCTGAAAAGAAAGGGAAGAGGAGGGAATCAAGATATGAAGTCACAAAATGGTTTGGGTTGGAAAGGACCTTAAAGACCATCTTGTTTCAGCCCCGTGCCATGGGCAGGGACACCATCCACTCAACCAGGTTGCTCCAAGCCCCATCCAACCTGGCCTTGGATTGGGGCAGCCACAGCTTCCCTGTGCAGCCTGTGCCAGGGCCTCACCAACCTCACAGGGAAACATTTCTTCCTAATATCCAATCTAACCCTACCCTCTGTCAGTCAGAAGTGCTTCTGCCCATACACACCTCTTTGGAGCACTGAAAGACAACCCCTTTTCCTTGTTGCCAGTAGTGGTCAAATAATAGGTGGTAAATATCCTCCAGCTTCAGAGACCACCAACCTGATCCCACAGCTCACAGAACAACCAGCCTTCCTGCAGGAGCTGCTTTCTGGCAGAGAAGGAGGGCCAAAGCAAAGTGGGTTTTACCTACTGCACTTGAACCAACACATCTTTTGGGGACAGGATATTCAAGCTGATGCTCACAAAAGCGAGCATTTTACAGGCAAACCTGATGCAAACTTGGCTCGAGACCTGTGCCTAGCAGGAAGAGATGAGCTTTGGAAAGCAAGCACAAGATGGCAAGAGGGATGCCACGTGCTGCAGCAGCCTCAGGACAGAGGCAGTCTGGGATTCACAGGCCTTGTGCAGGCTGAAATGCCAGCAGACATTACTGTGACATGCAGCATTACACAAGCGGCGTCACGCTCAGCTGAGCTTTGTGGAGGATATTGACAGAACAGAGAAGATTTCAGGTTAGCTCACAGAAATCATCTGAGAGCTCAAGATCTCGTCCCTCAGGGACTACAGGACTTTAATCAAGTTACAAAAACTCCATGTGCACATGGGAGTGGGTTTTGAAGTAACCTGCTAGACTGCAGAAGGAGAAGCTGCAGAGAGAGCTCCAGGAAGGGGAATTCTCCCTCTCCAGAGTGACCACAGCCATAAGAGGGTCAAAGGTCAGTGCCTGGAGCCTGATTTATGACTGACCACTGTGAAGAGATGCTTCCACACAGATTTATGGTCAGGATTCCATTACTGAGTGTGTTTGGTAGCTTGCAGGGCACTGGAGGAATGGCCAAAGCTGGCTGTGGGTTAATCCTGGGTCCTGCTCTGTAACTGGTTGACAAATGGTGATATAAAAGACTCGATCTTGCTTTGAAGACTGTTTCCATGCTAAGAGACATCTCCAGCAGTGCTGTTACTGGCAGGCCTGCTGGTCTGTTTACTTCAAGAACAAACTAATCTCTGGGCTGTAGCTAAGTAGAAACTGTAGGTTTCTGTTTATGCTGTGAGCTTAACTGAAGTTTTAGCTGAATAAATAATTTATAGAGAACTGCAGATGCTATGAATGCTTTGCTTCCCCCATCACACTTGAAAACAAGGGACTCAGAGTAGTTCCCTGGTTTGTTCCAGCTGAGGTTCGATGTTGACACAAAATTTAGCTTTTATTAACAACACATTCAGATCAAAAAGTATCAGATCACGTCTATGTCCTTTTCTTTCCCTAGACACCAGTAGTGACAGTGCTGACTTGTGGCTAGTCCTTGCCCACAGGCAGTCAGAGAAATCGTGCTGGCAGAGCTCTGTGCTTCAGAAAAGGGTTTGACAGAAAATGCTGACACAGCCTCCACTGGAGTAAAAAACAGCTCTTACTTTGTAGTCCACAAAAGGAGCACCGCACAAAGACAACCTGCTGCCTGCATCTCCAGCTCCCACTGCCATGCACACCAAAAATTAAAAATAATAATAATAATAATAATGAAAAAAAAATCACCCAGGCACTCACCTCATCATAGAATATGCAGGCATGTTTGCCAGACACATAGTTACAGTGACCATAGCTTGTAAGGCACACATCCATATCAGCTCCTGTCATGGGGGAGGACAAAACAGGCTCAGTTTGTATTGGGGAAAAAAAAACCAAACTGTCAGGCACCAGAGAACAACAGACAGAATTAAACTTCAATTAGCAAAACAACAGGGGAGCAACTGCTTTTGTCCTGCTCCCAGGACTGCATGAATAATGCTTCCATAAGCCACCAACAAAGTTTCAGTGGGGGAAGGGAGCCAGCAGCTCCACAAAGGTTGAAGAGCATTTCACTGCTCCCGGGTCTACCCAGAGCACCAGAAGAATCTTAGCAACAAGAAACAAAACCTGCAAGCAAACCATAACTTTCCTCTCCATCAGTCAGGCACTAAAACTCCAAGACAGCTGTTCTAGTTATGACACCAGGTGACAGAGCTGCCACCCACACAGATTCAGGCAGATGGGGGATTTCCACACTTCTTGGTAGTGCAGAATCCCAGTACAAGTGGCCACAGTGAGTCTGTTTCCTTTGACACACACTTGGCAAAGACCTTAGGGAGGGTTCAGGGAGAACCACCCTGATTCTGAAAGGTCAGGACAGGAAAAAGCTACTCACCTGTCCCAATGTAGAGGGTTCGATAGCACATATTGACTGCACCCCCCAAGCCCATCAGAGGATAGAACACCGCCCGGGCTTGCACTTCCTTTCTTTGAGCTGCAAGATAAAAAGAAATTACTTGAACAATGTTATCAGCTGGGAAAGCTGCTTGACCCCAGTGTCCCTAGCTCAGAAAGCACAGACCCTAAGGAGGATGCAGTCAGTTTTGGCCTAAGCACCAGTTCCCAACCCTCTAGGAATGTTTGTGCATTAAACCTGTTTTGGCCAGTCAGAGAAAATTGCTTTCTCATAACCCACACAAGCCATGCAAATGGGGAGCAGTAACACCGAGAGTGCACAATGGAGCCACGCTGAGGAACACACAAGCCTTCTACCCCTGGCTTCTTTCTTAATCTCTTCTACTCTGGGTAATCAAAGAGCTCAGTCTTTGCTCTCTAAGTGTCACTTAAAAAGAACTGGTGCTGGTGAATTCACCAACTTCACAGCGGCGATTGCATTTCTAGTGAAGCTGCAGGAAAAACACCTGGACTGAATGGGGTTTGGCAGGGACAAACCCAGCTCCCAAGACAGGATGATTAACTGGGTGGAGTCTTTTACCCTCAGGTCAGTCCCTATGGCACACTTGACAATGGCTGGTCCAGGGCTGAGCCTCCAGAGCCGCTCCAAGTTCAAATCGCACTCACACGCCCATGTTAACTGGGCAGAAAATCTTCTGTGGAACAGATATTGAACTCCATTGGGCTACACTGGCCTAGTCAGGATTTCAGCACTGTCTTTTGGAGGAAAACCCCTTATACACGGAGTTTAAGCCTCTCCTGATACCACATCTGCAGGATAGCGTTACACCAAGAGGGTGAAATCAAAGAGCAGAACATGAGGATTATGAAAGACTGCAGAGGTACCTACATCAATAATAGTGGCCACAGCAAGTGGCATCACAAGTTCCACCTCTGCCTGGCTGCTCTGCAGGAATCCTTTCAGCTGCCTGGCTCTGCAGGGCTCACTAAAGGCTTTGGATCTAACATTTCATCAGCAATGCTAAGCAGCCAGTTGGATGCATCATTCCTGCCCAAAAAGGGTGATGGGTTAAGACAGCACCAATCTGCCTTGAGAAAAGCAGACTGCTGAAGAATTCCAGACCAGGAAGGCAGCTCATACCACAGCCTGCTGCTGTGTCCTGCAGCAGCCATCACAAGAAGACTGACAAAGCATTCAGGGAATGCTATGATGCTAAAGCAGGCAAGCACAGAGCTTCAGAAAAAGATTACTGACTGACTTCCAAAGATCTTATCTGGGATATTTACCCCCAGGCCTGGCAGAGGGGGAGCAGAGAACTGCTTCCACAGCAAGGCTCTACAGTCAGTGTTTGAAAGCAGATTAAACTGACTGGGGCATGCAGAGGAACACGTTCACCCTGCAGCTTTAGGTGATACCAGTGGTAATAAACAAAGCCAAACTGGGGAATCTGGAGATTTCCAAGAGAAACTCCAGTTGTTTTCCATTACTGGCATTTGTAGTGGTTTCAGCTTGACACTGACATTCTGAACAGGCAATGACAATGTCACACACACATTCTGTGCTCCAGTTCCTCCTTTTCTTGTGCTTGTATCACAAGCAACTCCTCCAGAAAGACAGAGCAGGAATTCACAGATTTCTCTTGCCCATCTCAAAGGTAAAAGTGCCAAGGAAAGCCACCAAGCACCCGAGATGAACCTTCCCATCTTTTGCTAATTCTAAGATGAATAAAACACAACTTCACTACACATTTCCAGCAGAAAGTCTGAAGGTACTGTAAGTATTCACATTGCTCAAATTTGTAAATAATTAAGTAGAGGATCCTGATGGAGTTTCTGGTCAGTGGACATCAGGAGCAGAAGGATGGGAAGAAAGAGAAGTGAAAGGCAGCATCAGATACCAGAAAAAGAGGGAAATCTCCTTCAAAGAATAGACAGTGGCAAATCTATGGCTCAACACAACCCAGCTATTCTAGGGCTGCTCTTACCTTCAATGTGGTTTCCCACAGGAGATTGCTGATGGGAATTGACACTGCTTGCTAGAGACTGAGCTTTGGGAGGAAAGAGCTGATGTATTCTCTGCAAGGCCAGAAACTTGATCAGCTGCTCATCCAGCATATTTATCTCAATCTCTGTTAATAAACAAAAAGCAATTAGTAAGTTATTCAGGGAAAGACTGCAATCTGAGCTGCAGTGGATTTAGCTGTCCCACTTTCAAACCTGCTGTTTGCTTCAACAGCAAAGACTTGACCAATTCTGCAATATCAAGCCTCCTACACATACGTGAGCTATTATTTCACATCACTTCCTGTGAACAGAGTGTGAGGACAGTGCCAGCCACAGCTGGAGAGCTCCAAACAGCAAAGAGAGGTCTGGGGGAACTAGGGTTGATAAAAGCTGAAAATCTGCTGTTTTGGCCCAGAATCAACAGGTCAGTAGAGATGGCCATTGCACCCCTTTGGACAGCATGTTGGGTCCCTCCTCTGAAGCTCTGCTACCTGGTTAGAAAGTCCAGCCCTGCATCACAGAGACCTGTAAGCCCCTTTGAAGCTGCTGCAGGCTCAGCAATCTGCTCCTGAAGGCACTCTGCTAACATTTGCCATCTCTTGCCAAATGCAACAAAAGGAAATAAAAACCAGGCCAGTCTAGGAGACTGACAGAAGCAGAAATAAATTATAAAATTAACAGACCCACTGGAGCATCACCACTCAGGTGACTGCTCTACTACATGATCTATTGCTGCTGGACTTCACATCTGCCAGGAGCAGCTCTGGAGTGCAGCTAGCACCACAACATGGCAGGGCTGCAGGTTTCTGCATGTGAATTCCACCTGGAAAGCAGCCCAGTTGTGATTCTTCCCCAGAAAAGCTTCAGGCAGAAACACTTTCATTGGCCTTGCTGCCTTGGCAACACTAGGAGCAGGGAAGCATGTGACATATTTAAGGTAATGTACACCCAGCCCCTCCCTCACCTGACTACAACCCTTCTTTATCTCTGGAACTTTCCCTCAAGCAGAGATGGAATGCTTTAGGGAAGCAAACACACAGGGCGAGCAGAGACTGATGATGAATTAAATACTCACCCCCGTCCATAAATGCTTTCAGGGAACTGGTGAAGTCCAACATAGCTGCAGAGTTTGAAGTGAGTGATGAGGGTAGAGTTAAAGCGCTTCCTATGGATAAGGTGCTGGGACTGACCTTACCATCTACAGAGAGAGGTGATGGAGAGAAGAGGTGTCACTGTGACGTTCACCAGACATGCAGCCAGCCCTCAGGCTGCCCTTGGCAGCCAAACTGCTCCAAAATGACTCATTTTGCTCATAGTCATGCTTTGAAAAAGGCCTGAACTAGAGGCCAGGAGCTTTCTTCTGCTCATAGAAAGGCTTCTGTGTGCCTCCAACACAGAGCCAAACATGGCTTCTGCCTCGTCTCCAGCTGCTGGAGGAATTCTTGACCTATACATTTAATCTCCTGCTCCCTGTGGTGACACTGGAAAGATGAGCACCAACTCCCCAGGAGCTTGAAGAATTTATTAAACCTAAGAGACATTTGCCAAGTAGCTTGTCTAGGTTTTAACATTAATAAAAAGCACAACTGCTCTGGTTTTATTTCTACACTGTTATAAGGTCTGGGGTGCACATCATTGTCCAGAAGGAATGTGACAGTCATAAGCAGATTCTATTATTTACAAAATAAAATCCCTCCTGCTTTGGAAGTGGCCATGCAGCTGAAAGAGGCAGTGGCAAATGCCAGGAAACAAAACCCCTGTAATGCGTTGTCAATACCAGATCTTCTTGAGCTGCTTTGCTTATAACTACTGAAATTTATGGCAAAAAGAGTCATGAGCAATTTGCATTTTTGTACTCAGCAGCAAAATTTCCACACCGCAATTTTTGTTATAAATTTATAATCCATCGTGTTAGATGGAAAATTTAAATGTTTACACCTTTCCCAAGAGACAGTGCAGCAAGTAATGACTTTGTAGAACACAAGCTTTGCACCAGATGCAATTATTTAACATCTTAAGTAACTGCAAAATTATGTAGGGTTTGCAGTGCTCTTCAAACCACAAGCACGAAGTTTTCTATAATACAGTCTCATTTCCTTTACCAGAACTTCTCCCAGCCTTGCATTTCTAAGCAGGGCATGGTCAAATCAGCAGCCTCAGAGTACCCAAGTTTATTCAGGAGGAGGCCAAGTACCCTGGGGACTGCTTCCAAAGGCGAGGCAAAGCTTAGAAGTTACTCACTGAGGAATTTTAGAAAGGATTATAAAAATATGTTGTTCTGTTGCTTTACAGCCACCAGACCCGAGCCACTCCACACAAGCCTGACACTGAGCAGGTTGGGACTGCATGGGAAGTGACACACAGCTCTGTCACGTGCTTTCCAGTGACTGCTCCCACCCAACCTGCACAAAGGCTTTGCTGGTTTGAGTCTTGAGCTGGCATGGGGAGAGGGAAAAGGAAGAGAGTGCCATATGTGAACGTTTATTCTAGCAAAATTTGAGCTGTGGGCAGTTACTCCAGCATCTATCAACATCTTTGACTTTACGTTTCTACACTAAAAATGGTTATGTACACTCTATTATATACCTTGCTATTATTTAGCAAGTTTTTTGGGTACAACTCAGGATCCCTGGCATATCCAAGTCCGTAACTACCCTGTGTCAGACCAACAGATCCTCAGCAGACTACAGCTTCCCAAGCCCACATTTTTCCAACTTCAAGGCTATATGCACATGAAGACTCCAACAACACCTGCAGTAGGGGACACAACCACTGCCTGAACAGTTACTGTGGATTAGATCCCAGAGAGCTGCTCTTGTGAGAAGGACTGACTACCTTGCAATCCAAACGGCCATTTGAAACAAACCAGTGGTTTTACAGCAGCGCTGGGGTTTTAAAGCAGCAGCTGTTGAAACAGCGAGGCAGCAGCCAAGTGATATAAAGCTACTGTTGCTTTCAAGAATTCAACTGACCTACTATCCTGCTTGTCAGGACAGAGATCCCCCCTCAAATATAGACAGCCAGCAAAAATACATTCCATGGCTCCCATAAAGAGACCTAAGACAGAGGAGACCTGAGAAACTTCAGCTGGCTCTCCACAGAAAGCCCGATTCCCAGTCAAGCAAGGACACACTGCTACAGCCTCGAGATTTTGAATGAGGTTTAGCCTGAGTTTTTCTCAGCCCTGGGGCCAAGGTCAGTGGCTCAGCACGTACCTGAAGGTGGTGCTGGTGAACAGAATCTGTTTGTGGACCCAACAGCTGAGATCCCATCTCCTGCAGCCTGGGGAGGGGTGAGAGCCCGGGTGGCACTGAGCGGAGAGCCCCCGGCCCGCAGCTCTGCCGTCAGCGGCGGCCCGATCTGCGTCTGCACATTCTTCCTTTGCAAAGTGCTGGTGGTCTCCAGGCTGGCACAGGAGCTCGATATGGACGTAGGCAAACTCGTGACCGGCGCAGATCCCCTTTGTGCACAAGAAACGGGTCCTGCTACGTTCTCTGTTTTGACAATGGTTCCAATGGTGTGATTCAGAAGTCCGCAACTCGCTGGGGGCGTGAGGGGCCGAGGCCACGTTTGCCGATGAGACAAAACAGGTATTGTGTTCCCAGACCCCGTGAGCCTCTGGGAGTCAGTCAACTGTGCTGAGGATTCGGATGAAACGCCATAGAAATGAGGCCCGTTCACTTTAATGTCAGAGGCTGTCGGCCCATTCGAAGTCCCGCAAGAAGACGCCTTCTTGGATTTATCTATACAAGAGCTGCAGTTAACATCTTCCTGTGACAAAGTCTGCTGGGATTGCGAGGAGCTCAAGGAATTCTGGGTGGTAATCCCTGAGGTGCAGGATGACATGGAATAGAGGGAAGGTGTGGGTGCCTTGTCAGCTGCCTGGTAAGGGTTGGAGAGTGAGCCATCTGCCACAATAACAGGCTTAATATCAGCCTTCTCTGTTTGTTCAGAGTCCCAAAGCGAAGTCATCTGCTTAGCAGATAAATGTTTCAATATGCTGCACTGGAGCGCAACAACACTACAGAGCCACTGGAAGGAAGAAAAAAGGGCAGGTTAGCTCTGGAGGCAGCAGCGCTCCAAACCTCTACAGCTGCTCCATCGTTCACCCAGCTCGAGGAAATCCAGCTGCTGACTGCTCAGATGCAGTGTGGAACTACAGCACAGCATCTGCTCTGGAACTCATCTACAATTAGGAGAAAATTTTGTCCAGAAGTATAAAAGTGCAACCAAGATTATGTACTATTTATCTCTATGCTGGAGGTAGGACAGAGAGGGGCTGAGATTAAAGGAGGGAGAAGGCAGCACTTCCTCACTTCCAAACTCCTCCTTCTCTTCACTTGTTAAATGCTGCAGCTCTTCAGCCTCAGGTTACAAACACATCTTTCACTAATTTGGGCTTCAGGCCAAACACAACCCTCCAACTTACTCTACAGCATGTTGGAAAGAAATGCTGCTCTACCTCAGGTGTAGGGAGTAGAAAGCTGGGGTGGAGATCACTTTCCTTTTACACAAACTGGAGGAAGACCAAAAGATTTATTCTAAGTTTTAAGCTCCATGGTGGATGTGCACCTGCCACATAATAGAACCTTGTCTGTGCTAAAAGAAGGACTTGATTTCTCCCCTGACTGCAACTTAACATGCCCTTACACTGTGGAATCTGGCCAGAAGTTTCATACAAGATTTAAACACTCATTTGACCTTGATTTACATGTCCAATTTCATCAGCAATAAAAAGTGACCCAGAAATGGGACGTTAACTTCTAAATAAACGTGTCAGAGAGCAGCCTTACATAATCCAAGTGCAAAATATTTCCCCTCAGCCATGAAATAAAGATGACTTCTAGACAGAAGGCCCTCGACTCCACTCTTAAGGCCAGAGGACTATTGCACCACTTCCCTGAAGTGCAAAATGAGGAATTTTACATCTCACCTGGAAAGTCAAAGTGAAGTTTTAATGCACAAGGGTGTCAGAGACAAGACAAGCTATCACCTTCACACGTGAGCATGAGATTGGTTTCCTAGACAACTGCTCCATCATGCTGAAGTGGAAGGGGATCTTTGTACCAAAGCAACTACACACACAGAGTCCAAGCATTTGACTTAATTTACCTCCTGTTGTTCTGTCTGGCTGGCTAAGTGCTCAGTGTTCAAAAGGTGCTTCTGCAAGGGTTCCTCAGGGATCCCGTTACAGATCAGCTCGCCATCTCTAATTGCTGCAGGCGCGAGTAACGGGGGTGGAAGCCGGTATTGGGACTTTATAGCATCAGGAACCTACATTGTGGAGAAAGAAGATCACACATGAGAACAATTACTCAAGAATGACTAGTTAAACCAAGTGCCTGATCAGCGCTAAACTTTGCACTTGCTGCTTTCTCGCTCAAAGGAACCCTGCAGATACATTGGAAGTATCAAGGACTGAGTACTTTAAATTGATGTAGCCGTGCTGAAATTAATAGGTTTTATTCCCTTAGGTCAAGCATGACTTTGGTACAGCATGGTGGCTACAGCATAAGAGAAATGAAAAAAACAGCCAAGGGAAGTCTGTATGGCAGTTTTCAGGCATCCTGGCAACAAACACAGCCCCAAATCTGACTGTAGGGCCACCTTCAGGAAGTTTTGTGTTGTCTCTTCTATGCTTGTGCTAGATTTAAGTGCTTACTTGTAATAATTGAGCCTAGTAATTGAGGAAAGAGATCTTCTTAAATCCTACAGGTAGTGAGTGCTGACTCCCAGATCTCTCACCAACACAATTATTCAGACTGTCTTCTTCCTCCTGCCCCAAGGAGTATGCTGGATTCCCTTCCAAACTAAACTCATACACAGGGGTCTTCACCCACCACTACTTGTTACACATACCTTCAGACCTTTCCTCTTCACTGACTGAAGAACTCTGCGATTCGGAGGGTGTTTCTTATGGATTCGGTTTAAGAAATCCACTTTGACAACATGCTGAGATATGGTGTCCTGGAACCGGTCAAATACTCGGCACCGATTACTCAGGGTCAAGTTCTTCTGGTTCAGCTGGGTGATCAGATAATGCCACAGGAGTTAGGGATCTGCAGGTCACTCTAAGGCACCCTAAGACTTTCATAATGCCTCGTAGCACTGGCAGCACAGCATCAGCTCAGCTTTAGACTATTTGTTTCCTGCAGCACTAACCATTTCTGTTAAAGGGCACATTGCTGGAGATGAATACAAAAGCATTTAGAGGCCGACTAAGCAGTATCAATGCTCTCAGAAGCAGTTTGTCTGGGAAAAAGCTCTTTGTTTCAGCCCCCTGTTTCCTGAGTATTTAAGTCTCAAGTACACTGCTTTTCCAAAAATGAAAACTCCCTCTTGGAATGAAACTTTTTTTGGGTTAAGCATGCAAAGAATTATTTTCCCTATTTGTAGCACTGTGCTGCTTTGTATCCCAGTTCTGGAAGCTCATCTAGATCTTAAAGAGTCCAGTCAAAAACTAGACAAGCTGTCAGTGAGCCACAATCTGAGCTGTCAGCTTCTGTTACAGGAAGGAGTTCCCCCATCTTTATATCTTATTGCAGAGAGCAGCATCATATTCCTTTGGAGAGTGCGTTGCTTGCAGCAGGAGCTTTACAAGCGTTACAGGGAGCAATAAGAGCTCAGAAGCTGTTTTACATTTGTTGTGCTCTGTCCTTTAATGGACCTGCCAGGTTCCACTCCAGCATCCGGTTACCATACTGCAATCATAGTCAGTCCTGCTTACCACCACGTGTTCTATGTGATTTGGGCACATCCATCTACCCAGAGGCATGGCAGTAAGCGGTGGCTCCAGACAATCCATGTGGAACAGGAGTGGGCAATAATCACACTGGATTAGAGGTGCCACTCTGCAACTCCTGAGAAGAGAGAGCCAAATCTTATTCCCTGTACAGAGTATAAATAGAACATTCAGGCAAGTTTGGCTGACCACTTCAGTTTATCCTCTACACTGTTGTTTGCACCAAAAAGTAGGAGTTCTGATTTGTAACTTGATCTGTTATAGACCTTCTTTAAGATCCACTCGGGGAAAAACTTTTATTTGAAGCAAAATTCAGAGATCAAAAGGAAATCTCAGATTTAGGTAATTACAAGTTTCCTTAGAGGAATCATGTATGACACTGGGATGGGTACATCAACAAGATGTTCTCAGAACAAGTCTCAAACTCCAGAAAAACAACTACATCTGAATCCCCAGGCTTTAAAAAAGCCTTTGCTCTATGAAAAAGTCATCAGTTGTTCTCCACAAAAGCCCACCTGAATCCCCCTTCCACTTTGAGAAATTCACTCTGACTGGGTTTCTGAAATAAAGGTTTCATTTTCACTGACATTTTGAATTGGGATTCATCTGTGCATTTTTTTATGCAGTGTTACAAAACCCATCAGTATTTTGTACTGGTTTTCAGATTTACAATTTCAGCACAATATTCCTATTTGCCTTGGGCTTATAAATCTCTCAGTAGATTTCTATTTCCTAAAGGTCACCTCCTCACACACTTCCTTCACAAACCATAAAAACCATCACCATTTACTAAACCACCATCACTTTAGAATATTTCTTTGCAGAAAAACATTGAAGACAAGATGGCTCAATCTTGTCAATCTTCAGGCTACATTTCAGAACCCTTTACAGCTGGACCTACACTTGCTGTGGTCAAACACCTGTTATTTAGCAAAGATGAATATTCTCCCATTTGTTTAGAGGATTGCAAGTAATGAAGGAGAATGGAAAAGGAAACAGGTAATCTACTTTTTTCAGCAAGAACTTTGCTCCTGTGAAGGCTGCAGCTACACTGAACAGCTTCCCTGCAAGAACAAGTACCTGTTGCATGTGAAGCAGACCTTCACCGGCAAGGGAACCAAACCATTGTGGTCTAACTCGTGTTGTGCTTTCTTGACATTCTTTCCTGTGGTTTCTTCCTTTCTCCTCCTCTTACTAGTACCTGAAAAGGAAATTTTAAAAAGCTTTGAGTTATCCACATAGCAGAGGTTTGCCTTCTGGTAGATACATATAATTATCTCAGAAAAGTCAAAGATTGCTGCTTAAGGAACCTCTATCAACCACTAAACCTAGCCTTAAGTGACAGAGACTGTCTTTAAAGGCAGATATATTTCACACTTAGTAATTTCAGTGACACCCCACACATTTAGTCACTACTTTGTTACTACATTATTGCATCATAAATCAAAAATCAAGTATTTTGACAACTGATTTTTTTTCCATATTGATGATCTAGACCAAGGTGAGAACAACAAGCATCTATCACAAGTCCTGATGGATGTGGTGTGTAGTTGCACTGTCCCCACAGAATTGAAAGGCACCTGCTGCTAGGCAGCTGGAGGAGAGCCAGAGGTACCTCTGCTTTCACCAGCATGCACCACTGGAGCCACAACTATCACAGAGAGTCAGGAGGGAAAAGAGGAAAGATGGCAGCAGGATGCAACTGCAGACATCTTCCCGAACAGCAGACAGGGCCCCGCTCACCTGGAAGTGCTGTGGTGCAGGTCAGTTCATTCGGCAGCTGGAACTGCGTTGGGTTCCTTTCCATGGCAGCAGCAATAAGAAGCTCAAAGGGTCGCTTCAGCTGGGGCTGCCCACAGTCCATTTCTGCAATGGCAGAGTCATCATCCACGTCAATTATGTCCTCATCGACATCATTCTGTTCTGAGTTGGGGGTCTCGGTGCTGGCATTGGATGTGGGAGTGCCAGGCCGGCTCGCTCTCCTTTCCAAGATCCTGGCATGCGCATTAGCCCTGATGCTGCTGCTAGACCTGTCCAACAGGTCTGCGTCACTGGTGGGGGAGGTGGTCCTTTTCCCAGATTTGTCCACCAATCCATTTACCTGCCCCAGCTCTTTCTTCTGTTCTCGCTTCTGCACGACATGAATAGGCAGGCTTATCATGGAGGCCACAAACAAAGCACATCAACCTTGACAAATATGCGACTGAAGACAAAGAGCATCTGAAAACGCTTGAGCCATGCACTACAACTTCCCCCTTGAAGTCATTAGAGCCTCGATCAAGAACGGTCTGATGGCAGCTAAGGTACAGGTGACAGAACAGCTGAAGAGAACCAAGCGTGGGGAAGAACATTACCACGTGTCTCTCCTTTCAGGGTAGCTATACTTGAGTCCAGATCAGGACATTTCACAGGGTAGCTATACTTGAGTCCAGATCAGGACATTTCACAGCATCTAATCCTAAACATTTGACAAATCACCCAACTGTTTACTTTGCTTACCAACACTGAGAAACTCCACAGCAAACTGTTCACTGTTGACGCACTTTACTAAGCCTGGCACTGCATACAAACCCATCAGGGCTTGAGAAGGTCAGCTTGAGAATACAAACACAACATACAAACAACGCTCCGCTATCTCCTGATGACAGGAATCTTGAACAAGGTGCAGCAGAGGAAACTATATATTGCCATCACCACAAGATCCATTTTGCCACAGAAGGAGATGCTGCATGGCCTGGGATGGGCAACTGTGCAGGGTTCCAGTGCTTGACAGCATCACCCACATGGAGGAACCAATGTACTCCATCACTAACATGGTCTGCAAAGGGAGCAAGGTGTTTTCAGGCAAATTTTAATATAGAAAAGTTGGGGATTTTTCTCCTTTTCTTTCTCTTTTTACTTTATTATTTTTCGATTTGTGACCTTCATTTCTATTGTTGGCAGATGGCTGAACAGTACCCTGGAAACCTAACAAGGCAATCACTTCAGGAACAAAAGGCTGAGCACACAGTTTTCTTCCAATCTGTTTTGGGTGTCACTTCAAGGGAACAGTTGCTAGATAGCTTGGTGCAGTTTCTAAACCCTCTGCTAAGCAGCCCTATGTGGTCACAGCAATAAGATGTTTACATTGTGCAAGACAGCTTCCTGGAGAAAGAGCATCAAGGCAGAAAAAAAAAAAAGAAAGACAAGCTACAATATTGCCCAATAATCTCCTTCCTATCCTGTTCAACAGCCCAGGAAATCATAACTCACTGTGATTTCACCCTCTGCTGATGTACAACTGCTGTGAAGTCACTCTTCTAAAAAACACATATTAAGTAGAATCAGAGTCCTGATGGCAAAGCTGTATTAGTGTGACTCCCATTCTGCCTGTAGACAGCTCACCTCCTCGAGCACGGGAGCCATTCCCATTTCCTCTGTGCCTCAGCTCTCCCTCCTTTCCAGAAATGGGGGGAAGGAAAACAGTTTAAAAGGCACAGATTGACAAGAAGGTACCAGGTCCTTCAGTTTTACCTCCTAGTAGTGATGTTGAAATATCGTGAGGGTCTCACCAAGACTCCTTAGGTTTCTTTAAGCCCTTTCCTAACAAAGCCCTTTGCAAACATGAGCACAAAGAAGCAGCTCTGGTTGTCTGAGTACACACGAAGGGAGAGGCAGGTATAAACCACAGGATTCAGGTTTCAAATGGCCATTTGGAAGGGCAGGGATTGTGTCTGTTCTGAGAGGCTTTACCTTGCGGCGCACGGTGCAGCGGTGGCACATCCACTCCCCCGGAGGCAGCATCTCCTCGCTGAGCGGAGGGTTGCTACAAGAGAAACACAAAGCAAAGCTTTACTGTTATTTACTGTCATTTCTGGGACTCTTCTCACGTACACAGCCAGAGTCAGGGCAGCTCTGCAGTCCCACTCCCAGGCATTTCCTTTAATTTATGGTGAAGCTCCCTGGATTCGCTCTCCCATACATCCACTTAGCCAGACACCTCCAAGAAGCCAGTCTTCCATGACACCCATCTCAGCTCCACGGTTTCAGAGCACCCTCAGACTTGAACAGCAAAGATAAATGGAAGATTCACTGCTGTGCCACACACATACCTCCCCCTGCCCCAAACACCACACCTCCTTAAATAACTCTATTACTCCACGTGAGACCACACAGATTCCCGTGCAGCAAGCACAGTCATACATCCAGGCATTTCCATCCCTTGGATTTGCCGTGAGTCCAACTGAACAAGCTGCCATGAGGTCTACCCACCACCTCCCATGTACTCCATCCCTGGGCACACTTCATTGGAGAAACCACCTTCTATCTTAAGACAACCCAAATACTCTTTTAAAAGTGTCACCATATCCAGCTTGCCTTGGCTACGAAGCACAGGATACATCCTACTCACATGGATCTGCACTTACTATAAAAGCTGTATCACAGTGAAATGACATTCTCATTTTGATGCTAGAAATAAACCAAAGCAAATTAGAGTAAGGAGGACTATTTTGAGAAACACTTTTCCTCAGTAAAAGGCAGAGCAGCATATGTTAGATGATACACTTTCCTTACAGATCCTACTACTAACTCAAGTACTTTCCAACACCTCTTTATCATTAAGATTTGTTATTTGAGCAAACTGCTGACTGTGGCAGAGAAAACGTACCTGCTGGCAAAAGACAGTCATTTACCATGCAGTGTGGCTTAAGATAATACTTTTAAAAGTTCTCCTGACTTTTGCTAGAGGCAGCTCTTAGCAAGTCTGCTCTCTTGCGCTGAACACACAGATGCACTACCACAGGCTCTGGAAGCTCCATTTCCCACTGACTGGGAAACAGATTTCAAGGATCCACTGGGACTGACTGGGTTACAAGGGGATCAAGGAGTACAGTAGCTTATAAGACTGGCCCAAGAAAGCCACACAAGCATGGGAAGCTAGATGTTGGTTCATGGCAGGAGTCTCTATACTGTTTATTGCAACTACAAATACCAAACCAAATCCGAGTTAAGCTTTCCAGTCTCCAGCCCTGACAAGCCAGGGAGGATAAGATGCTTATTTGCTGGCCAGGAAGAGCTGTGCTTTGCAGCAAAGGGAGAGGCTGTCTTCCTCGAGAATCTTGCTCCTAGCACAGGGAAATGGCACAGGATCCCAGCCCAGGCTCCCAAGCCTGGACTGTGAAAACAAACACACTTCCTTTGTTTAAACAGAGTCCCGGCGAGCCTTGCCCCGAGCTCGCCCGTGTGCCAGAGACGGCCTCTGCAGGTACTGCAGCCATCCGGGGTCACACTCCCTCTTGCAACACTGTGCCTGCAAGACTGAAGAAGAACACAGCAAGAACCAAGCTGGTAATAACCTCAGCATTTCTGGTGTCAGGCTCTGGGGAATTCAGTAGAGCCAACACATCTGGCAGCCATTTTGAGGAGGAGTGCAGGGTTTCAGAGGCCTCCGTGTTCCAGGCGCTCCAGAAACGCAGCGCTCTGCATATATGCACTGACATACCTGCAGCTTATGTTTCTCATTTCCTGGAGGGCTTGGATGAACAAGAGATCAGGCTCTAGATGAGAGCACCAAAGCCTCCACTACTGGCTGCTTCACCTCAAATGCTTGGATGAAGCAGTAACTCCCTGCCCCAAACTAATCTTTTGCTAACAGAAGCAGGGAGCAGGGGGTGGAAGGAGGAGAGTAACAAATGATCCCCGTGTGCTTGCTGCAGCATAAATCCATGCTGAATCCTAAGGTGCATCCTGCAATAGCTCAGGTTTTACTCTTGCTAGAAAATGAGCTCTTAGATCTGCATCTACAGCAAGTATGGATTCATGTGGCCCATTCCCCTCTCCCCTCCCAACACCCCAGGGCAAAAAAACCCACAGACTTTGATTTGTTCCTAGTGAAATTTCACCCTCTGAAGCTCCTGACGAGCGTGCCTGAACTGCTGGGAACACGTCTGCCCCATTCCGACTTGCTGCGTGCCAGGGATCCGCACGCTGCCAGATGCCTCCGGATATTTGTTTTAACTGTTACCTCAATCTTACACATTTTACAATGAAACAATTAATACCATGGTGAACCTTGAGAGATGCCTGGAAGAGTCAGAACAGGTTTCTTCTGCAAGTGTGTATGTTATTGTCCCATTTGCTGGCTTTGAACCATGAAATCCTACATACGCTGTACTATTAAAGAAGCATTTTAATGAATGCTGCTACCCAAAGGCCTGTGGAAGGAGGGGGAAAGATTCGTTTCAGAGCAGCAGAAAGGTTTTAGTGCTCAGACAAGCCTCCTGAGGTTTTCTGCTCACTGTCAGGGCCTAGCTGCGATAGCAAGTGTATTAAAAGACTGATTCTGCCTCTCCTGGTTAATGAACTGTTCATCAACGCAGCTCACCATGCTAACAAAGACTGATGAAGGCTGCTCCTGCACTGCTGGCCTCGCAGCAAGCAGAGAGCACTGCCTGGGTCTCAACAGAAAGCCAGAGAAGCGCTAAAGAATGCTGTTTTAATTGACTAGGTATGACCACATTCTTCAACCTTTTACTGTAAGCATAAAAGAAACTGATTTTTAAATCTGAGCAAGATACTTGATCTTCATAAGCAAGGTAAGAATTAGCACTTTGGCAGGAGCACCACGGCCCTTTTCTCCCTATCTTTCATGGGTTCATTAGCATGCACAGCTCCAGCCGCCAGTGTTTGCTGCCAACAGGACCTGGAATTGTACAGCTCCCACTTTATCTTCGGTTGCAACACATCTCCTTTCAACCACACACCAGTCAGTTGCACTTTTCAGTACGTTTTCACTAACCCTTCATTTCAGAAAGTTTTCCCTCCTGTCATCACAGACAAGAGTGGTGGCCTCTTGCTGTTTACCTGGGGGGTTTGGTGTGACCCAAATCAAACCTGCTCAGCAGAAATGTGTTTCTGCATTTAAAACAAAGACAGCTCTGAAAAACACAGGCTGACTTAAAAACACCTGGAAGACTAACTCATACAAAGCCTCTGAAAATTAGAGGAGATGTTTATCACTGCCTAATCAAAAACCACTACACTGACTAGGAAGTCACTTGCCATATAATATCTGCCTCATGGCTATTTCTCAGAAAGTTAACTATCTCCTGAAATTCCTATCAGATGCATTGTCAAGCATTGCTCTGCCATGGCCAGAATGCAATGTTCTATCTCTTAAATAAAACTTAAATGGCTATGACAAAACAAAAAATTCTTCAAGAGCATATTAGGAGTTTTTATCAAGCAAACAATAGCGTGAAGCCACTTAGCTTTTCAATTTCACACTCTGAGGCTCTCATACATCAGAAGCCTGTTGTCAAGTCTAAATCCTGTAATTACTCCTCACTTTGCTGACCTCAATAAATAGGTAAACAAGTGCTCCAAGGAATGGCACCTTCTCCAATACAAACTGGGCTGTAGCTCTCAAAGGAACCAGTTATAAGGAGACCTGAGGTTATTTACACACTGCATTCCTGCCCATCTTGCGTCAAAGGCACGTTGACACTACTTTTGGACCCACCAGATACAGCCAGCTACCAGCTGAGATAATGGTGGCAGGAAAACAAACCAGTGCCTGGTGAAGTTTTCTTCAATAACTTCTCTTTCACGTCAGTTGTTTTCAACAATTGGACTTAAATATTTTTTTTCTGTGCGGAGGAAAAATAGTAACACCATGAAAAAATGTAGGCAAACACATTTTTTCCTTCTCAGGAAACTTGATTAACTGACCAAGACTCAGTGACAGGATGATAATGAAGGATGCTAGATATGTTTGCCAGATAAGGGAAGAAGGCTTTCAACTCTTCTATGGGACTCTTATTTATCCCTATGATGGATAGAGCTACAGCTGTTCCACCAGCTTCATAAAGAACAAGGCTCCCTGGCTTCCTACAGCAGGGCCTCAATGGCAGCTAAAACAAACCAGGAAACCAACCTCCCTGTCAGGGCATTACAAGAGCCCCATTGAGAAACAGGGAAAGTTGCATCATTTACAAATTCAGCTTTTTGGAACATTTTTACTGTGCCCAAGTTACATACTTCTGCTCACAGCTGCTCCCAAACCCGGCTGGACACCTGGAACCCTGAGCCTCTACCTTAGACAGAATAAAACCACACCAAACAAGCCAACAGCTGCAGCCTGCGGTGAGTTCCTCCCCACTGCAACTCCCTTACCTTCCTCTTTTACTCTTGCATCAACACAAAGCTTTTGAAGACAGAAGTCAGATTTCAATTACCTCAGAGATGGTTATTAGGAAAACTATCAGCTCCCTCCTCTCCTCCACTGTTATTCAGTGAAGTCTCCAAGTTCTGTTCATTAACATGGATAAATTGTGACACTCAGCTGTACAAAAATATTCTTCCTGAAAAAGCCATAGATTTCTCAAGCACCAATGCAGAGACCACCAAACTTCAGATAAGTCCAGCATGATTTTTGTTCTTTACAGACCTCTAAGCATGACCTGATTACATTAAAACTAACAGTTTCAGTAACTTTCTGGCCTCAGTTAGGCTCACACTGTTTATAAGTTATACCTATTTTAAGCCAGCAGCACAATTCACATTAACTACAGAGCATCACCCATTATACATCCAGCTGTGGTGCTACAACTCCTGAGGGAACCTGTGAAAAAAGCCTGACAGCAGGCAGCATTACTTTGTTTACACTGAAGCAAAAGTCTTGAGCATGGACATAAGTTCTAAATTAGCAACATCCAGCAAGAACTCCTGGACACCACCAAACAGGTCAGGACAGGATTATTTTGGCTGCCACTATGCAAGGAAGGGAACCAAAATGACTGTTTCACAGGTCACCAATTATCCCATCATCTGGAATGCTGCATGTGCTTAGCGTGCATCTTTCCAACAGCATAGTCAGAGCTGGAAATAAGGGTTCAGCATCAGACAGAAAAGAGAAGCAGGATGAAAACACCATTATATGGGCAGACAGTGAGGAATAAGATGTACCCAATGAAAAAATAAAGGTACACTACATTGTCTACATGTACATGCTACAAGAAGACTTGAACTCCTCAAGGTTTAAGCAGCAGCTTTGCTGGGTATGCCAGATCCCAAAATTTCCTTCACTGTGTGTGCTTAGTTTTACTATCTATACCTGCCATTGTTCAACATTTCAAGGGCTTGGCCAGCAGGCCCAGGCTCTGGCAGCAGCACCACTGTGCTCCCAAGAACCAGGTACCATTTCATGAGTGTACCATAAATTTTGTGAGTAATCTGTGAATTTCAATGCCAATGAACTTATTTACTTGAATCCATCAAACCACTCCTGCTACTCCCATCCTGGGAAGAGGACATCATGGAAGCAGGTGTTTATCTACCTTACCTCAGCACCCTTCCTGCCTCCACTGGGGTCCTGCCTCCTCCCTATGCACTCATGCACAGGCAATCCTGAAGTTCATGGAGAATCAAGGAAGTATCCGCCAAGGCACAAAGCAGAACTCTTTTGCCTCCAACCTGATGAGCAGGAGGGTCCAATAAACTGGATAAGCTGCATGTAAACATGTGATCACCTGATGTAATTAGTTACTTCTATTTATAGAAAGAACCTGGCCCACAGAGACCATTCCCTAGACAACCTGTTAGTTATTACCCTCATTAATGTCCAGCTGACAAAAAATTATTGTTTTTAAGATACCAAATTTCCACACAAAGGTAAACACATACATATATAAAAATAAATATGTATTAAAGAGTGTATAGTACTACCAGAACTGCAGTGAGGGTTTTTGATTATTATTTTTTGATTAGTTTGACTGGTTGTGAACTCTGATATTTGAGACATATTTGCCTAGGGAACCATCCAGCTTTGTATTTATAAGCAGAAACCATGGAAGTTGATAGAAGAATTGTTGACTTTGAAAAATGTGGGTCAGACACAGAAATTCAGACATTTTGCACATCCTGACTCCTGTTTCTTTCCCAGGCATCACTCATGCCTGTGCTGCAGACAATAGTAACAATAGCCTGAATTCAATGTCCAGGTTCATTATTAAGTGTTCAGGTCTTTATAGCACCATCTTCTTAACAGATTAGAAGTCATCTTCTCAAAGCAGGATGACACATAGGGCAGCATCAGGGAAAAGAAAGGAGGCTGAGGAACAACACAGCCCCGGTGAGAATCACTTCATCCAATTCTGTCTTTAAAGAACAATAAATGAAGAGACATCTCTGGTGGGAAAAAAAATAATCAAAACACAGGTCTGAGAGGTTTCTGAGAAGTGAACACATTCAGCCCTAGCCAAACTGAATGTGTTCAAAGGAGACAGGGGTGAAAGGACAGCAGCAATAAGGTGGAAAAAAGGAAAGCAGCACATCAGAAGAGGATGAAGGGCAGACCCATAAAAGCAAAAGCATGAATTTGTCTTCACACAGGCACAAGGGAAGTGTAATTCTGACATCTACATGTGGACTAGGCTTTCCCAAGAACGCAGGGGAAGAGAGAAAAAAGAGCAGAGACAGAAATATCCACCAAAAAAAAAAAAAAAAACAACAAAAAATCCTCAGAGTAGGGCATACATTCTTTTCTGCCTTTTCCAGATCACCTTCATATCTTGCTCCTGTTGCTATTCTAGACAGAGATCACTGGGAAGTTCACAGGATGCCGTGCCCAAAGTCAGAGGCTGTACAGGCAGGTGTTTCACACCAATCACTAGTGCTTGCCAGAAATTCAGCATGGGGTTTTCAGCCTGCTAAATTGTATCCTCAGGCCAGTGCTTTCTGCAGGGTTCAAAGTCGGTAATCTCCAGCTCTATCTAGTTTGCTTCCAGTGATCGTGCAGAGCAGACGTCAGCAGAAATGGGCTAGAGTTGGGTTCAGGCACTCGATTCCCCCCAGCTGGCTGAGGTGCTCTTTTGCCTTTTGTGCTCAAGATCTGATACACCAACAGGAAGAATGATTTATACAACCTTTTTTTTTTTCCTTTTCCCCCCTTCATTTTTGGCTACAGGGAGCATTTACTCCATACCCTAAAAAGGTATGTGATTGCATTACAACTGGTATGTGTCAACCCCTTTATTAAAGGGAAGCTACAACACTATTTTTACTCAGCTTACAGAGTTACTGGATACTGCAGTGTTCCTTCGAGGAAGCTGGGCAGACATCTAGTGAGCAGTGGAGCTGGAGACAGCACAAATCGATTACTATAAGAAAGAAAAGCCAGCTCTGACAATCTGTGTCACAAAAATCAGAAGTCTAGCCAGTAACCTGACGTGGCAAGATGCTTTTTGCTTACACTCACTTCTTTCATACCTCTGTAACAAAGCCATGTTATATCCCCAGATACATTTGCCTTTTCACAAGTCCAAGAGAACTTCCTGACTGGTTTAAAAAAAAAAAAAACAAAATGGGTACATCCTTCTCACATGATTTATATTCCAACAGACAGCACTTCCTAAATATTCACTGTCACACTTGCTTTTAGGGAGATACACCTCTTTCCTACTCTGGAAGTAACTGCTCCCTTTCTCCACAGCAGATTCCTGCTATTTGATACTGACTCAAGGATTAAGAAAGGCTGCAGAGCACAGGAAAAACTCAAGAACCTGACACATACCAGTGAGTCAGTCTAGCAACAAAAGCAGTTTAACATCCACTGGTGTGGGTCAATAAACGGAAGAGTTTATGTTACTGTTGAAAAACTGTTTCAGTATCGATGTTACAACTGAAATTTCAAATTGACTCAGTCTTACACAGGGAAACACAGGAGCCCTGCTCTCCTGCAGGTGTTCCTCACACCACCACAACAGCACCTACAACCCAAAAAGGCCCTTTTTGGGAGGGAGGAAATGCCTGTTTGGTCCCGATTCTTACTAAAAATACACACTTCTGTCACTGACAACTGCACAGAGGCACTCCCCACCCGGGGTGTCCTTTACACCCATGGTAAGAGAAGTACAGCCGGATGTCAGACATGCCAATTACCACCGCTTCCCTTTTAGTACCCCACCTAAACAACACCGTGAAATGGAGAGAGAGAGAGAGGAAAGAATTATGAGCTTTATAAGATCTTGTGTAATAAACACAGTAGTCCCCCATTCCCAACTATCAGATCTGCTGGCGGCAGTACAATCTTAACAACACTGAGCTTGTATGTGATAAAAACACATAAGGCGAGCTAAAGGAAGGTGAATATATTTACAAGATAGTGCCAAGATCTCCATAACAAACAGTCATTAGCAGATTAGTATTATGAATCTAATCCAATTAAGAATTTCCTTTGCAAATGCCTGGAGGAGCTGGAATTCCTCTGGGAAGACCTTTCCATGTTGTGAAAGGCTCCCATGAGTCATGCCTGCAGGCTAACATACCAGGAAAGACCAGCTCTGGAGCAGCAGGAACAAAGCCGTGAACCCCACCTCGAAGCAAACCCACTGCAGCCTCCTGCTCCTGAAGAGTCAACCCAAAAAATGGACCTCACAGCAGCACAAAAAAAAAAAGATTTCTCAGTCCCACAAGTCGTGGTCAACATAAAACTGGCACTTTCCTAAGCCAAGGTCCGAAAGCACGGAGAATTTTCCTTGTTCACAGTCTTCCACTGTGCCATTTCAAACAGCTTTGGAACAATGCAGGTGTTCGATGAGACACCAGTCCACGTAGCAGCCACATCTTGAAGGCAAAGCCTAAGTTAAGTAGCTAAACATCCCCCTCCTCAACTTTGAATCCCAAAGCCATGCCCCTATCACTCCACACTGATGTTGGGAACTGCAGCAGAGACCCACGGTTCAATCCAAATCCCCAGTTCTTGCCCACAGTGCAAAATCTGCTCACGCACAGTTTAACATGAGCAACATCCACACACCCAGGTGAGAGTGGTGGTTTGCAAGTCACCCAATCACGAGTTCCTCAAATTCTTACTGTGAATAATTTGCTGAAGCCCTCAGCTGAAGTCCATAGATTTAGGCTGACCTTATCTGCCTTTGCACAGAGATTTAGGACAAAATAAGGAGAGTGAAAAATCTCACTGGTACAACTTTGCTGAGCAGAGCTGCCAAGACTGATCATGTTACCACATCTGCAGGCGCACACGCAGCGACCCTCTGCTGCCAGAAACCCAGTCAGGGCAATCACTTCCTCCTGCCTCAGGATCCAGCCTAGGCTGGCCCCGAGGCTCCCAAAATATCACAACCAGAGATACATAAAAAAAAAAAAAGTTGGGTTTTTTTAAAAGCACATACTCAAACCAATATTGTTTTAACAAAGTATCAGTTAAGTATCCCATACATTTAAATGTTGGGAACAGAACAGCTTACTCTGACCTTCAATATGCAATCACATCAACATTAAAATAGGGGTTTGCTAATCATTTACTGTTAAAAAAACCCAAACAAACAGAAAGCCTCATAATAAAAACCTCCTCCACTTAAAACGACAAGCTTTTTTGAAGCTGTGATGTAATTTGATGCACTGAAACCCGCTCCTAGCCACTATTAGGTAAGAAGTTTGCCTCTCCAACATCTTCCTGGACATCCTGCTACTCCTTGCAGCAGGAGATGCCTCAGACCATTCAAAGATTCACCTGAAACACCCGAGGCAGCCCAAGATGACCAGTAAGGGAAGGATTAACTGAGACAATAGACTGGCCATTGTTTTTCTCCACTCACAGACTGCATATTCATGTAAAAACCCAAAGTTGGAACAAATGCCAAAGATAAAGCAGGCCATTTTAGACCGAATAAGGTGAGGAAAAAGTTATCGATGTCCTAACAGCCAAACACAACTTTTTTCCATTCTTTGTTCAAAGCACTAAAACAATGTGACTCATAGAAAATACCAAAACTCTAGTTTAGCTTCCTCTGCTGCACTTTGCAGCTCTGTTACTCCTGTTCTTCGACACCAGCACTTGGGTGAAGACTGCCAAATCGGAGGGGAAATGAGCCAAACACTGCAAATATAAACACAAGGAGGTGTTGCAAAAAGTTTGATGGAGGTAGCAGCCCCTGGTACGGACAGAACACACTTCTTCCAGAACAGCAGTGAGGAAGCCCAGCTAGGAGGAGCCTTTTTGCTGAGCAGTGCCACAAAACTAGCACTGTCGTTTACGTAACTGGTGAGCTTTAAGGGACTGAGGTCACTCTGCCATGCCAGCAGAGCTGCACAGCCAGCGGCATGAGATTTTACAAGAGGGACTTGAACCGCAGCATTCAGCGAGGTTTGTGCTTTTGGGCTCCTCCAACCAGAAACTCGGGCAGGGAGACTTTAAAAAAAAAAACAAAAAGAGAGAGAAAAAAAACAAACACTAAACTGTTCTGTGTTGGTTCTCCCTCCTGTTGTCACTCCCCTCCCCCAGCTTGTTAACTAAACTTTTCCTCTCCCGGGGATCTTTCTAATCCTTCGTAATGAATTTGCAACATCAGTCACTTTGCAAACCCGCTTCCATGTGAATAAAGTTTACTACAAGCTCAAGAAAACACAGGGAATTCTAACAATCACATTGCCAGGAGGAGGATATAAATGGGAAAGAATAGAAGTAGCACTGGAATACTGGTTTTCAATCATGTAAAGGAGTGTGCACCATCCCTGGGGGCCTGGGCTAAGGCAGAACATCGGGATGGAAATGCACTCTGCACTGTTACCCAAAGCAGCAGACTGTGGGCAAATAGTAGAACCAGACACCAACTTCAGAGCTAAAAATCCCATGTCCTGTTTTCAAGAATTGCTAGGGACCCAAAAAACCTCTCTCTGTAAATTCAAACCTGAAGAGAGTCACCTGACCATGATATTAATCCAAGTATGTTGAAACTAAGTACCTGGCAGGGATTTCACACTTTCCTGTATCCCTCCCACCAGGCCAGTTTATCTCCAGCCAGGCTGGAATCCTCCAGCCTCTCAGAGCACCCACAGCAGCTTTACGCTGAACTAGTGACTCCAAAATGGAGTTGTGGGAGAAGCTGACACCCCAACAGATGAATTGGGAAGTCACTTCCACCCACGTTAATTCAGGAGAGCTGTCGTTCCACGGTGTACCAACAAAACTTGTTATTTACCACCTCAGATGTGTAATACTATCAGACTCTGAAAGTTTCGGGAGTTTTGGCCTCCGCCTTCTGTTTTCCACAGAGTACAACGGGTTCAAGTGCTAAGCTGAAGTTAAGGCAAACTGCTGAAGTTTGAGGGTCACACACCTAGCAAAGCCAACTTCCTCACTACAGCCTTAAACAACTTGATACAGAAGAACCTTCTCTACACAGGAAGGAGCAACACGAGTTCCTGGGAAGCTGAGCTGGGTTTGTCTCCAGCTGACTGCATGACTTGAGCCAATCATTCCCCTGAAAATCCTTTTCTTTTGTAATATGGCCTCTCCCAGACAGCTGTATAGGAGCTGATTACAGCTGTAATCAACTGATCACAAACCCTAGACCAATTAAATGCTACATTTTTTGTTATGCTATACTGATAATAAATTCAACCTGGTACTAAAGCTCACAATAAATATTCAGAGAACAGGTAAGCTGTTGACACAAATCAGTTAAGAGTGCTCCAGCAGGGCTATTCAAGTGACTTAAACCAAGCCTTCCAGTACAGCTACTATTCTTTAAATAAAAAAAAAAAGGAGGCAGAAAGGAAGTTGCAAGTGCTGCCTTTATGCCTAAGTTTATATCCAGAATGGAAGTTTACTTTCACCAAAGTGTAGGAGGTAATGGGAAGACACACGAAAACAAAGCCTGAGCATCCCTTTGAGACAACCTAGGTCACCTGAAGGCCATAGCCAAGGGTCCAACAAAGGTTCAGGAGGAAGGAGGCAGAACCAGGCTGAAGCTGGAGGCCTTTAGACAAAGCCTTTCCACACTGCGCTACCTCCCACAGCAGGGTCTGGGCCACTGTCAAAGGGATTGCTTGAGAAACCACAGAAGAGGCAACAAATGGAGTGAAAGAGAGTATTTAGAATTGCTCTTTCATTTCTGTTTGAAGAGTGACTAGTTAGCCAAAGATACATATATGTATTTTTTAATATAATATTTTAATATAAATTCATATACAATTGTAATGCAACTAACTCAGGTACAGTGAAAGCTTTTCAGGTATCTGATTTACCTGGTTGTTTTCTACTCACTCATTACAAAAACAATGCCAACTTAAGCCATGAAATTTAGGCATGCACAAAGTGGTCTCATTTATGGTCAGACTTAGCTAGGATTCAGAATTAACTCTGCAGCCTTAGGCACAGCTCTTCCACCCCAAAATGTGAAGTTTCAGCCTCGCTAGGAGAACGCTCAGGATGTGTTAGTCTGCATCCGAAAGCAACAACGCCCGGCAGAAGGAAAAAAACACCCTTAAATTAAAGCTCATCAAGGACACTGGATGAAAAATAATGATAATTACTATCCTGCTAGTAAATATTAGAGGATCTGCACTACCACCAGTAGCACTTCCTCAGGGTAGGAGGGATGATGTCATGGCTGCATGCTACAGCATTGTCGGGTTTGCCTGGCTACACGCTGCTAACGGGACACTCCCTACAGGACTGTGACTGCACACTCCGCTTCCCTGCTATCAGCAACCAGTTTAATAAGTGTTCTGAGACCCTCAATTAGCAGAGAAATGCAGAATAGCCAGCAAGCAAATGAAAATCAGAAAAAAGCAAGGGAAAAAAAAAAAAACCACAAGAGGGAGGAAAAAAAAAAGCGCAGAAGAGACAGCTGTAACAGGGTGGCAAACAAAGCTCCAAAGCATGAAAGAGAGAAAGGAATGTGGTTAAAAAATCTCCCCTAAGGAAGAATACTCTGTACTCCCAAGCTCCAGCTGTTTGACTTGCCCCGCTCCCTCCTCCACTCCATTATCCACTCTGGCTGTGCTAATTTAACACAAACCGCCCGCCTGTGTCAACTGTTGAAAGGGGGGATTTCAGGATGCATCCAAGCTCCGGGTGCAGAAAAAGGAAAAACTTTGGGGTGGAAAGTTGAGGCGCTTTTGGCGTGGTGTCGCTTTGTGCCGGGAGAGCTTGGGAAGCTGTGAGGGAAGGCAGCAAGAGCCCATCCTGCTGCAGCCTCCAGCACCCCGAGCTCTGCCACCGCTTCCACACGCACCTCGATTGCCATCCGGCAGCCAGATCTGCATGCAGAAAGCTCTGCCTCCATCAACAAAGCCACACAACTCCCAGCAAGAGCACCCGGCAGCCCCCCAGTTCACGGCAGACACCCCCACGCATGAGACAAGCAGGTCGGAAGAGCAAGGAGGAAGGGAAAAAAGGAGGGAAAGGAATAAACCCGGCCAACGTTAAAGTCTGGAGGCCTGGATTTCCACGGGGAAGGTATTTTCACGTTTGAGATACTGTGGGGAGTGTTGCGAGGGTTTGGAAGTCATATATGCAGCCAAAATGGCGCTGAGAATAAAAATATAATTTAAAGGAAGGTCGCCATATTGTAAACAGTGAGGCAGGGAGACACAGAGACAGCAACCTCCATTATTCCCAGCAGCTGCAGCAGCACGGAAGCGCTGGGAACGTCAGGCCTGCTGCGGAGACGCCACCAGGGCTTCCCCCTCTGCAGCCAGGGCCCTCCGGAGGGTCTCCCGCAAGCCAGGCACCCTTGGAGAGGGGGGAGGTGGGGAAGTTTCCCGCTGGGGAGGGTGAAAGGCCGGGCAGGGGCAGCACCAAGGCAGCCAGGCCGCGCAGCCAGCGGCCTCGCTCCTCCTCCAGGCCTCTCGCCCGCTGCTCAGCACAAAAAGAAAGGAGGAGGGTGGACCCCCAACCCTCCAGAAAGCAGCCAGGGGAGGGCTCACCTCGGCCGCTGTGGGTTAGTCTGAGGAGGGATGGACCCAAGCGGGGTTTGCACCTCCTTTTTGTTGCTGTCTGCTCCAGCCGGCCCCACGTCCCCCACCCCCGTCCCCCCCCCTCCCCGGGACCTAACGGGAAGCGGGAGCGGCCGGAGGGAAGGTGCTCTGGGCAGATCCGGAGGGAGAGAGCGCCAAGCCTTACCAGCACTGGAGGTGGAAAGCGGCGGGGCAGTGATCGCAGCACAGCAGATCCCCTCCTTCCTTGCAGCTATCGCAGCTATCGTGGTTAGTGGCCCTGCCACTTCGCCTGGGCTCCTTCTCGGGCCTCCTGCTCTTCTTCTCCCCATCTTCGCTCTTGGGGGGAGCCAGGAGGGCCTGGATTTGCTGCACATGCACACACAGACAGAGCGGGCTCTGAGGGGCTGCACGGACCCTGACCCAGCGCCCTTCTCCCCGAGCCCACCGGGGGGACAGCGACCCCGGGCCCTCCGGGAGGGGATCGGGGGGGGGACAGAGTCCCGGCCGAGCCCGCCCCGCCCGCCCAGTGTCCGGCAGGGCCTCTCCGGGGGCCGGGCGAGCTGCCGCCGTCCCTCCGCACTTCCTTGTAAGGCCACGGGGCTCCGGGGTGGGGGGGTTCCCTCGCCATCTTGCGGCCCCACTGCCCCCCCCGGTCCGGCCCCCCCCGCCGCGTCCCGGGCCTCACCTCCATCAGCCCCCCGGAGGTGTCCAGGTCGTAGACGATCGTCTTGGTCTCCATCTTCTCCCACATTCATCCAGCCCAGGAGCGGCCCCGAGAGCCCCCCCCGGCGAGAGGGAGCGAGGCGGGGACGTGCGGCGGCCCCTCAGCGGCGGCTCCGCGTCGAGGCGGCGGGGGGGGGGGGGGGGGGCGCGGCGCGGCGGGGGCGGGCGGGCGGCGGGGCCTATCCCACGGGCCGCTGCGGCTTGCGCGTCGTCCTCCTCCTCCTCCAGCCGTGCCCGGGGGCGGCCACGGGGGGCCCGACGCCCGCTGCCATTGCCGCGCAGGGGGTGGGTGGGTGAGGGAGGGAGGGGGCGGCGGCCCCGCGCCCGCCGCGGCCGCTCACGCACCGCGCACGCCCCGCGCACAGGCGGCGCCGACGCTCCGGGCCCCGCGCGCACGCGCACTCCGCGCCCCCCGCCCCGCCCGCCCCGCGCGCCTGCGCGCTCCGCGCCGCCTCCCGCGCGCGGACCTGGCGCGGCGGCGGCGGCGGCGGCGGGGGGGGCGGCGGGACGCACGCGGAGCCACTGCGCGTGCGCGAAGCGCCTCCCCGCGCGACTCCGCCCCGCCCCGCCCCTTCTCCGCCCTCTTCCCGCGCAGGCGCGTGGCGGTAGTCACGTTCCAGCGAGCGGGCGGGGCAGCGGGGACGTCAGTGACGTAACGGCGCGGGGCGGGGCGGCGGGACACGCGCCGGTCGGCAGGGGGCGCGCCGGGGTGGCGGGGGCGCGGTCTCTGGTTGTGACGTCACCCCGGTAGAGGCCGCGCCTCTTAAAGCGGCAGTGTCCCCCCCCCGCTCCGGAGCGCACGGGAGGGGAGGGCGTGGGGCTCGGGTGTCATCGGGGTAGCTGTGGGGTGGGCTCAGGGCCCACGCTGGGGGGTGTGTGTGGGTGTATCCCCACTCCAAGCTGCCCGGCCCCGCTGAGGAAGACGCCATCGCTTCTTCTAAAACACCAGTTTTTATTAATGAAACAACCAAAAGATGGGGAGGGGGGCGGTGTCCCCTCCAGATCGAGGGGGCGGCGGGGGCCGGGGTCACCAGCCCGGGCGGGACGCGGCGGTGGCGGGGGGCACAGCCGTGCCCCGTGGCCCTGCCCGCCCCGTCACTCCGGGTCTGGCCGCGCTGGAGTGCCGGGGCGCGCTGGGGACACGCTGGTGGCGGAAGGGACCCCCCCGGTGAGGGCGAAGCAAGCGGGGGCCGGGGGGACACGCAGCATGCTGGGGACACGGGAGGGACACGTCCCTGCGTGGCGGCGGTGGGAGACACAGGGTTGCGGGGGGACCAGCCCTGTGCTGGGTGGGGGGCGAGGGCGGGGGGGGGCACCCACATGGGCCACCCAAGCCCCTCGCCCACGCCCCGGGGCTTTGTCCCCTCCCCGCCTCAGCCCCGGGGAGCCCTGTCCTTACCTGGGGGTCCCCACAGCGCTGCTCCCCCTGCCTGTGTCACTCATCCGCCGCAGGGACGGTGGGGGCTGCTGCTTTCCCCCTGCGGGGGACTGGGGGGAAGGATGGAGCCCGAAGGGCAGGGCAGGGTGCAGGGACCCTCGCTGGCCCAGGGGCCGGGGGGGCAGGATGGGGTCCAGGGACCCCCACTGGCTCAGCCTCTCACGAGCCCGGTGCGGGGGGCTGGGTGACAGTGGGGCTCGGGCAGATCCCGCCGGGGTCTGGGTGGTTTTTGGGTGGCAGGGGGGTGGCCGGTGCCCAGGTGGGGTCCTGCCAAGCGCTCGGCTTGAGTCTCCTTGGGAGAGGTGTTCCCAGCCCGTGCCGGGGGCCGGTGGGCACGGGGGGGCCCGGGAGGGGTGGCTGTAGCGCCCAGCTCCACGCTGCCCACACCTAGATGGACACCTCATATTCCCTCGTGTCCTGCAAAGAAAACAGACTGCAAGGGGTTGGACACTCGGCAGTGCAACGGGGTGCCTGGGACAGGGATAGGGCATCTCCCATCCCATAAGGACCTGGGGGCACATCCCAGACTACAGATGGCCCTGGGGATGTGTGTCCCATCCCATACATGGGTCCTGGATCAGTGTCCATCGTGTACATGGTCCTTGGATGGATACCCCAGATAGTGTGTGTGGTCCCTGGACGGTTGTCTGAACTAATGTGTGGTGCCTAGATGGATATCCCACCCCACGTGTCGTCCCTGGGTCGATGTTCCGTCCTGTGTGTGGTCCCCAACTGGATGTCCATCCTGATAGATACATCATCCCATGGGTGGTCTCTGGGTGCATGTCCCATCCCCTGTGTCGTTCCTGGATGCATGTCCTAAATAATGTGTGGTTCCTGGAATACATCACCCCATCCCACACTTGCCCCAGCCCATGCACAGCCCCTGGCACAGGTGGCCCATGCAATGCAGGGTCCCCAGGGTGCCCAGCCCCAGCAGGGGGCTGTGGGGGCCAGTACTTACTCCTGTCTCATAGGTGGGATTGTCAAAAGCCGACTCCACGGTGATATGGTCATAGGGGTGGGAGCCAGCAAGGGGCAGCTGCAGGGCTGGCTTCCCCTGGAGCCTGTGGGGAAAGGGCAGCTGGAGTGGGCAGTGGGGGGCCACGGGGCCGCACGGGGTGACAGGGGCCAGCGGGCCACTCACTTGGAGAAGTAGAGATAAATGCCCCCGATGAGCAGGGCCACCACTAGCACGGGCAGGAAGACAGCGATGGCAACGTTGGTGCCCTCCAGCGTTGTCCCCGAGGGCACGGCCTTGGCCACAGCTGTCCGGGAGGGACAGTTGGGGGCTCACCCAGGGGACACCCCACATCGGCCGCACCCTGGGTGCCCCTCCACGCTCTGGCACCCCAAAACACCCTCGCCCTTACCATCCAGGTTGCGGTTGCTGTAAAACTCATCGTAGGAGGCTGGAGGAGGTGGAAGAAAGAAACCAACACCAGGGGTGAGAAGTGGGGTGCTGAGCGGTGCCGGCGGGGTGTTGGGGTGAGGGGTGGTGGTCTCACCCGCCTTGCAGATGGGAGGGGAGCCGCTCCAGCGTGAGGGGTGTCCGGGCAGGCAGCGCAGGCTGCTCTCACCCAGCAGCGCCCGGCCAGCGGTGCAGGAGAAGTGTAGGGTGGCTCCCGCCGGGTACAGCCGCCGCTCCGGGTTCTGCCGTCCGCCCGCCGGCACACCGGGGTTGTGGCAGGGCTCGTACGTCTCCGCTGCGAGGCAGTGGTACGGTGGCGTCAGCGCTCGCCCTCGGCTTGGGGGATAAGCCCGAGGAGGGGACGCCCAACTCACGGATGCACTTGGGGAGGCGGTCACTCCACTTGGGTCCCCCCGCAGCGCGGTCGTGGCAGGTGAGGGTCCCGGCGCCCGCCAGGACGTAGCCCTTGTCACAGACGTACTGCACAGTGGCTCCCACCGGGAATTTAGGGTTGGAGACCACCCTGCGGCTGTGCTCAGCATCCCCAGGGTCCCGGCAGGTTGTCACTGCAGGCAGGAGTGACCGATGGTGATGGTGACTGGGGATGTGCTGCAGGGCAGGGGGTCACTGGTGGGCACCACTCACCCCGCTCGCAGGAGGGCAGGTCACCGCTCCACGTCAGGTCCCAGTGACACATCAGGAGGTCAGTGCCAGTCAGCTGGAAGCCGGGGTAGCAATGGAATGTGACCACAGTGCCATGGAGAAGCTCTGGCTGTGAGGACGTCTTCCAGCCATTGGCAATGTCCGGCAGCTCAGGGCAGGTGTCATTACGGGGGACCTCTGTGGGCATGGAAGGCTGAGCAGGGCAGTGGGGACACTGCAGACACCAGGGGCACTGTCCCGCCATGGGCCTCACCGGAGAAGTGGATGACAAAGCCCTGCCTATAGGCAAAGGCACCAGCACCAGGGTCAGACTGGAACTGGACGGTGACATCGGCAGTGGATGCATAGAGCTTGAAGCGGCCACGGGCGCCCGTGTACTGGCCCAGGATGCGTGCCGTCAGGTCATCCCCATCGTAGAACGTCAGCATGTCCCCTGAGCCCAGCCGCAGCCTGGGGCAGTGGGGCCGTGAGAGCAGGGAGTGCACAGATCCGCCATCCCACCATCCCATCCCGGCCCATCCCTGCACTCACACGCGGACGTCCAGCATGATGCGCTTGTCCTCCTCCACGTGCAGCCCCCAGATGCAGTCCTGGCCCTTGCCATATGCCTCTGGCCAGTTGGGTGACAGCACCACTCCAGCCGTGTCCGTCAGCTCCCCGCTGCACACCGCTGTGGGCACACACCGGGCTTGGCACTGCCACGGGGCACCTGCCACAGCACCCACTCCAGCATCCCACATCCAGCAACCACCATGTCCTTCAGCTCCATCACACTCAACAGCACGGTGGCTGCAGTATCTCTCATGCCCCATCCATAGCAAACCCCAGCACCTTCTAGCACCAGCACCCACCACGGCACGCTGGTTCTGTCTCATTCCACTGCGGGTCACTGGGGTCGACACACTCGATGATGGTGGAGCCCTGCTCCAGCGTGTAGCCAGGGTCGCAGCTGAACTCCACCGTGGTGCCCACGGGGTACCGGGGATCACTGGCCGTGAAGTTCCCATACTTGACGAAGGGCTCGTAGCAATGCCCCTGCTCAAAGGCTGCAGGCACAGGGGCAAAGGTCTGCAGGGGCCAGGTGGGCACAGGGATGTTTGGGTCACCCGTTACACCCTTGGCCCCATACCCTCATAGCGCAGCGCCATGCCCGCAGCGGCCCCGCTGCTGTCAGTGGTGAGCTCCACGAAGAAGTGGCGCCCGGTGCTGAGCAGCCCCTCGATGGGCAGGTACTCCACCTCGTAGGAGTCGTACACCGGCGGCGCCTCCACGTTGTTGCCGTTGCGGATGATGAGCCTGACAAGGCACGACAAGGGCAGGGTGCACTGCTGGCCATGGCCAACAGCAGCCACGCTTGGGCATGGATGGTAGCATCCAACCCCAGCTATTTCCAACAGCCCCATCCTTGGGCATGGCCAGAGGTTATCTTCCTTGAATATGGCCAACAGCACCTATGCTTGACTATGGCCAATGGCCAAAGGTAGCCACACTTGGCCATGGCGAGCAACACCCATCCTTAAATATGACTAAGGGCACCCATTCATGGCAGATCCTGTCCTGGGATATGGCCAATGGCACCCATCCTTGGATATAGCCAAGAGCACTCATCTCTGAACATGGCCCTGTGAGGGGCTGCCCCTACACCCCTAGCCCCCCCAGTTTGCTCCAGAGCCAAACCTGTCATCGTCCTCTGCCAGTGACACCTTCTCGAAGTGGAGGTGCAGGCGGTGGCCATCTGGCGCTTCCAGCAGCCAGTGGCAGGTCAGGTTGTTGCTGTAGTTCCCGGGAAAGCCGGGCGAGACAATGCGTCCCACTGTGGCGTTCCGGACCACCCCGCCACACGCCGCTGCGGGAGAGCCTCATCAGTGGGTGACACTGCCATGCCAGCTGTCCCGTGTCCCCGTGGTGCTGGTGCTTACCGAGACAGAGGGGCTCGCGGGCGCTCCAGAAGGGGCGGGTGGCGTTGCGGCAGACGAGGCGTCGGGCACCCTGCAGCTGGTATCCCGTGGAGCAGCGGAAACGGGCGTCCCCACCAGGGTGCAGGCTGCTGACCGAGACCTCCCCGAAAGCCGGCCGTGCCGGGAAGGGGCAGCTCAGCAGGTAGGCTGGGGGCAGGTGGTGGTGTTACCAAGGCTGAGGAGCAATGGACCCCCCCCCAGAACCCAGAAACTGCCTCCCCAGAGCCCTGGAAATGCCTGTGTGTGGCAGGGCTTGAGTGACACAGTGCCTATGGCTACCGAGAACTACGCTCAATGAATCTGTAACTGCTAAGGCCAATTAGCTCTCCATGAGCGTTCCTCACCTAGTCAGTGCCCACTTAAAACACAGATAAACTCCTGGTGCTTCGCCACAATTCAGATTAGCACCACGCTGGCAGGGAAGCTCCCAGAGGATACAGAGGGGCCTGAGCCCCATACCTTGGTAGTGAAAGTGGTAGGAACCAGGGCTGGGGGGCCGGGGGCTCTGGAAGCGGAGGGTGAGGAGGTTGGCTGGGCTGCGGATGACCTGGCCCCGCAGCAGGAAGGACTCGTTGGCCAGGAGGTTGGGCTCCAGGCCTCCCGCACTCTCCACCGTCAGTGTCTCCCCTTCTGCCAGGCTGATGTTCTCTACCTGCAGGGGACACAAGTGTCACCACCGCAGCATCACCTGGCACCTGGCTCGGAGCTGGTCCTTGAGTGGCTTCTCTGCGGTCGATAGCCCGCTGGAGCTTGTCTGTGCATGGCAGCACCTTTCAAACATGGTTAGCAGTGCCATAAATCATCCCCACGCCAAGAGCAGCCGGGCCCTGCCAGAGCGGCTCTGCCAGAGCACCACAGCACAGCCAGGCCCACGCTGGCAGCCTTGCAGACAGCCAGCCTCGCCCTCTGGAGCAATTTGCTATTAATGATGCTAATTAAGCCATGCTGCATGGTGAGGAGCAGCAGCACTGGTGAGTGTGGGCTGGAGCAGGGCTGGTGGTGGACATGCTGCCTCTGGCTCACCACCAGCTGTCCACAAGCTACTGCACTGCCCTGTGGTGGCCTCAGCAGAGATAGGGACATGTGGCCATTTGCCACTGTCAGGAGCAGCGCAAGGCCTCAGCACAGCAGGGTTTGCTGTCAGCCTCTGCTCCTGGCAGATGGGTGCTGGGTGTTCCTGGCCCTGCAGCACAGCATGGCACCTGCTGGCACTGCTCACACCTTCTCCATTAGGGCTTAGTTAATTAAATCTCACAGCACTTCTTTGTGATGGGTGCCAGCCACAGCAGCTGGTGGGCACGGAGCATCCTGGGGCATCCCACCAGCTCATGTACCCACATCCCTGTGCCGGGGCCTGAGGGTAGGCAGTGTCCTGAGCCAGCTCTCTTGGCTTAGGGACACAGGAATGGGGACAAGGACAGGGACAAGACCATGTGTTCGCTGCACCCTGCACAGACACACAGCCGTGACACAGAGTAGGGGACATGCCACACTTGTCTGCAGGCACTTGCCACCCTGGCCCACCCTCAGCCCTCAGCTCACCTTGAGCTCCACACCATAGCCAGGGTAGACAGAGATGCTGTAGGTGCAGTCCAGGCTGCCATCATAGGGGACACTGGTTGGCTCTGGGGACACCAGCCAGCCCTCGGGACCCGCCAGTGTCCTGTTGCAGGGAGCTGGTGACAGAAGAAACCCCAGCTTAGCCTCACTTCACCATAGTTCCACCTGACTCCCTCCCTGGTGCTCACCTGGCCCCTGCAGTGTGGTGACAGTGGTGGTGGTGATGGTGGAGGTGGTGGTGGTCCCCTCCTCATCCCCAGGCACCACAGTGGCCCCAGCTCGGGGTGCCAGGGATGTGCCAGCCGTGGTGGGTGCCTGGCTGGGGGATGCAGTGCTTGACTCTGGCACCCCAGACGGGACCCACGAGGGGTCCGCACCTGGCACAGCCCCCCACGCCTCCCCCCATGGCCCAGGGTGCCCTGCTGGCGTGGTCAGCGGGTCAGTGGGGAAGGCGGGACGGGGCAGGGCAGGGGTGCGGGGTGAGGGCTCGGGTTCTGGAGGACCGGGGGCCGGCTGGAGGGCACCGGCAGGGAGGAGGGGGCCGGCGCCAGCAGGCAGGAATGGCGCCTGGGCCAGGTAGTCCTTCTTCAGGAAGGCTTCATGCAGCAGGTCCTCCAGCAGCGGGTGGTGGTTGAGGATCTTGAGCGTGGGCGCCGTGCTCACAAAGCGAGCCTCTGCCTCCCGCTCCGCCGGCGTGGGCAGCGCCGTCGGCTCCACCTCAGCGCTCTCCCCTGTCTTCCTCGCCAGCCCATTGAAGCCTGGAGGGAGGAAAGATTTTGGGATGCTGGGGAACCTGTGGACTGATGCTGTGTTGGGGACTGACAGGGAACGGGGGACTGGTGATGCATCAGGGAGTGATGCTTCATCACAGACCAACACTGTGCCCTCAGTGGCACCTGGGACCAGGGCCTGGACACGGACTGGCGCTGTATCAGGTGTGGATGCAGCTCTGGGGAGTGATGTTGGTGCATTGCCACAGACCTGTGCTGCTCTGGGGACCAACACTTCCCATGGACCAGCCCTGCCCCACAGGCCAGTGCTGCTCCAAGGGCTAACGCTTCCCTGCACACCAATATTCCCCCAAAACCAGGATGGCAAACAAGTGCATCAGCCACACACAGTGGGACTGCGACACCCTGTCCCCAGCATACCCTTCACTGGGGCAGCCCTAGCAATTAAACCCCGGCTAATTAATGCACATCTGCAGCATGTACCATGTGAAGGGGTGCCCACTCCTCCTGTGAGCCAGCCCGGATGGGGACAGCCCAGGGACTGGGTATCCCTGATCCCAGGGACAGGTTATCCTTCACCACAGAAGTGGCCATCCCGTGCCAAGGTTCTCCTGGCTCTGCATATTCCCAGGGCGCAGACATGCAGGTGACTACCATGACCACATGTGCCAGAAATGTCACGGGAGCCTGGACACTTGCACCCTTCTGCAGGCTGCCAGAGAGCTCAGCTTCTTTCCAGCCAGGCTGTCCCTGAGCAGTGTGAGTCTCTAGGGAGCCCCCCATCCCATCGATGCTCCCCCCTCTCCCACCCCCAGCCATAGGGATTCCCCTGTCGCAGCCCCGTGTCCCTCCCAGGCATTAGCCCCTGAACAAATCCCCAGCATGCCCAGCCCAGCAGCTTACGGCCTTTAGACCAAAAATAAAAGAATTTAATCAGCCCTAATGAGTCACCCAGCATCTCCCGCTCCTGGATCTGGCACAGCACCGTCCCCTCTCCTGCTGGGCACAGCTCAGTGCCACGGCAGTGCCACGGGGGTGCCATGGTGACACCCAGCATCCCTCTGAGGCCACGGTAGCGTGGGCACGTCTTGCCGCCGTGCACAGGCACTGATGACACGATACTGCCAATTACCGGGTAATTATCCCTATCCGTAGCAGGGCAGGGCCCCGCGAAGATTAATTACTCTGCGACTGCTGCTTTTAAGGGACTATTAAGAGACATTATCTTGGGTGTGCGGCGTAGTGGGGAGCTGCTGGGTGCTGGCAGGCGTCCTCACATCGCTGCTACCCACCCCTTGTCCCCACCACCCCCATGCCATCGCGCCGGGACAATGATAATGCCCTGGACACAGAGGCACAGCAGGGATACCTGCCTGCACCAGCTCCAAGGGGTTTGTTTGCCCCCCAGCAAGGCCGGAATTATATTTTAATGGGATCCGTTTATTAGAACATAAAAGTTAATGAGTTTATACTGAAGGGCACCAAAATCTCGGATGGGCTTTAATAGCAGATTAGCGCTCAGGGCTGGGCCCTGCACCACCAGCACTGTCCTGTGTGGTGAAGGCTGGGCTAGAGGTGCCCACCCAGCCCCCTGGACACTCCTGTCCACGAGCATCTCACCTGCCCGGGGTGCTGGGGGCACGGTGGTCCCCATGGAAGCTACTGGCTAAGGTCAGGCCTCATAGCAAGGATCCTACAACAGGTCCCATCTGGACACTGAGCACCCTGGGCTGGGCAGTTTTGGCACCAGGCACTGCCCTGGGCTCTGTGTGGGGCTCCGGGTACCGCAGAATGCTCTTGGCACCAGGGCATGCTTGGGACTCTTGGCCCTCTGGGGATGCAGGATGTTCAGGACACCGTGGGAAGGCAGCGGGTGCCCAGCTGCTGCCACCCATGCCCCGTGAACACCACAGTATTGGATCCTCCACCTCCACAGATGTCTCTAAGCAGCTTATCTCCAGAGCCACAGCTATGTCCCTCCCATGTCCCCAAGGTGACCAGGGACTGCTGACATGGGACTGGCTACCCAGCACACACCCCTCTGGGCCCTGGCACCCAACAGCGACCCCGCTGAACTCGGGGTGGGCAAAGGGGCTGTCAAGCCCCCAGTGGCCATGTACCTGTTGGGGTCCCTCGGCATACTGGCCATGGTCACAGCCAGGATGGGGTCCTAATCCCTTCCATTGGCTTTGGCGGGTGGGAGTTTATTAACAGCAGCCGGGAGATGCCAGAGACTAATCCGGCTGCGGTGGGCGGAGGCCCCCCCCGGCAGGAATCGATGCTGCCTGCTGTCACAAATAAATAAATAAGGCAGCACGAGGCCGCCCAGGGAGCCCCGATCGATGCTGCCCGCCAAGACAGCAATAACAGAGCGCCCGACTCAGGGAGGAGACAGGGCAGGGCCCTCGGTGGCCCCAGGAGCATCACAGTGCCCTGGCACAGTGGTGTTCCATGCCTCAGTTTCCCCATCTGTAGGAGGGGGAAGGTGGGAGGTGCAGGCAGGCGGGTGACTGGCACAGGGTGAGGGCAGGGGCTGGGCCTCACAAGATTCTAGGTTTATTTTCTAATTTAGAATCCAATCTGGCTTTGCCCCCATGGTCAGGGCCAGCAGCTGTGATGAATGAGCTGTCAGGCAGCCAACACCATGCTCCCCCACCCACAGCCTCCCTGTCCCACCGCCTCCAGCCCCCACAACAGGAGAGGGAACACACCTTATTGATGTCAGATCCCTACCTGCCCCCTGCCCCGGTGGCCCTGAGGACCTCAGGCAGGGAGCAGGGCTTGCTTCCAGGTGTGAAGGCAGCGTGGGCAGGAGCAGGCAGGGAATACAGGTGGGTGCAGGTGGTGGGTGGGCAGGTGTAGGCAGCGTGGGAATTCAGCCATTGTCGGGATGTAGGCAGGCTGGGTGGGCGGATGCAGGCGTGGGTGGGTGGGTGGATGCAGGCAGGGGCACACAGATGGTGTGGAGGTGGGCACCGTGCAGCAAGCTCCTCTGCCACCCAGCTGTCACCACAGACAAACCACTGGCACCCAGCATGGCAAGCTGGCACGGATGCTGGCATCCACGTCCTGCCACCCCATGGCCACCTCCACACTGGCACCACCAGTGACCCCAGATGCCCACGGCCAAGCTGAGACTGTTAGAGCAGCCGGAGTGGGGACCCAAAGGGCTGCTCCGGTGCCCGGGGACACTGCTGGCGGGTGCGGCCGCCAGCCCTGGCAGCTACCAGAGGAGCTCAGCTTTAATATTCATGGCAGCGCTGGCGGGGAAGCGTTTGACCTTGTATGTTTTGCAATTCTCCTTGAATTGAACAGTCATTTACCCGCTGACACATGTCACATCACCGCAACTGGTTCCCTGGAGCATCGCGGCGGCCGAGCGCCGGCTGACACACGGAGCACCACTGACACCGGCTGGGCACCAGGGCAGAACCCAGCGGGCAGCTGGGTGCCCATCCCTGGGGCTTTCCTCCCTTCCCACCTGGTGATGCCAACGGTGCCCTTGTCCCCTCCTCGCCACCCACAGCCCATGTAATCCCCCTTCCCCGCTCTCCCTGAGGAGCTAATGGGTTTCTACAGCAATTTCCCTGCTTGGCAGCAGCGGTGATAAATTGTATGTCTGCTGCTATTTCAGACCCAAGCGCTGTGCGGTGCCATGTCCCCCTTCGCTGGGCTCACAGCACCTAATTCAGCCCCTCCAGCCCCTCCCCCAGGCTTTCCTGCGATGAATACCCCATGGCTGGGCAGCACCCGCTCTGTGCCACCCCACAGTGGCCGTGATGTCGGTGCCAGGCCCCCGTGGAGCTCTGTGCAAGCTCTGGTCTCCCTCAGGACCCAGGACAGCTCACCCCTCGGGGCGGCAGAGGAGCACCCAGCCCTCGGGGCACCCCTGGGTGCTGGGGACGCCTGCCCAGCGTGGGCAGGAGTCGGGCAGGGTGAGCAGGGCCACGCTGCCCACCCAGCTCCTGTCTCCCCTTCCCTCCGCCCACTGCCAGAGACAGTAATTGAAATCGGTTGCGGGAGGCGAGCGAGAGCTGCTTGTCGGGCTCCGCGCTGGGCTGCTCAGCCATGTCATACTTCCTGCAGACACCGTCCCCTCCCATCGCCGCCTGCTCCTGCCACAGCCAGCATTTCAGCTGCCCCCAGCACTCTGTCTCTTCAGCCAGCCCCACATCCTGCCGAAGCACTGCTTCTCCTGCAGGATGAACCAGCCAGTTCTAGAAGCCATCCAGGGCTGATCTTACAGCCAATATTGCCCCTTGCTGCCAACCCCCCAGGGTATCTGGGGACCACCAGAGCCTGCCCTGCCCAAGCATCACCTCGCTCATCGCCCACTACTGGCTGATCTGGCATTTCAAGCACCTCTCTCCATTTTCACAGGGTCAGAGCAGCGCTCTTGCAGCTGATTAATATTTGATCCCTTCAGCACAGCTCGTTACTGCATTTAAATTATATATGTAATAATTCCTACTGGCACAGCGAGCGTGCAGGCTGGCTCCTGCCGCTTCTCCTGCAGGCTGGGGGCCGAGCAGATCCCGAGCCTTGGCCAATGGGACCCCCTGGCACCTCAGAGGATGTGACAAGCAGTGCCAGGTCTCAGCACAGGGCAGGCTGGCAGTGAGCCCGGCAGATAGAGGCATCCCCAGCTGCCTCTGAGGGGTCCAGGCAGCCCCTTTACCCACCCGAGGTTGCTCGTGGTGGGAGCAGTGCTGGTCCTCTGGTCATCCCCATCTCCCCAGCAGCAGGAGGAAGGGTTGCTGCCACTCCCGAGCTCCTGCCTGCGACTGGAGGGAATCCATTACCTCCCTGGTTATAGGCAGCTTTCAGAGGCAATCTTTCAATTGTGCGCATTTAAAGAATTGATTGGAGGCGAAATTATCCTCTCCCGTCAGAGCCACTGGAGACACAACTTCATCTGCCTCCCCCGAGGGCTGTTGGTGCTCCCAGGGGACCCCACAGCCAGGGTCAGCCTCAGCCCCCACCCCAGCAGAGGCTGCACGCAGGGAGCAACAGCTCCAGGAGCCCCGTGCCAGCCTGGGGGGTCCCACCAGCAGCACAGGGAGGGGTGGGGGCTCTCTGCTGCTCCAAACCAAGCCCGGGGGTGCCCTTGTCATGTCCTTGCCCAAGCTTCTTTGCACCCCATTTTCCCCCACTCTCCCACTGCTCTGGTTCTGCCTGGCAGCCCTGCCTGGCACAGCACCCTGCGCTGAATTCATCCCCGCCCCTGCAAACCCACAGACGATCCCTGCGGCAACCGGGCTGGCTCCCGGGCAATGGTGGGGGTGCTTGGCTCAGCCTGTGCCCCACATCCCCTCGGGACAGCCCTGCCCTCCCGCTCCCTGGCTTAAGAGCATTATCCAGATAATCCTGGCCTGGCGGCACGGCAGCGTGGCGGTGACGAACTCCTCCGAGGCACGCAGGGCACGAGCGCACACGCCGGTAATTACTGGAGCAGGCGCCTGCCTCCTTCCCCGGCCCACTCCTCACACTGAGACCCCAGCCAGCACCCACATCCCCAGGGGCACCGTGTCCCCCAAAAACATCACCCCAATGGGCACAGTGCATCTGGCTGATGCTGGATGCTGTGGCACAGCTCATGGGGGCACAGCCAGGCCCTGTGCCCCTGCCACAGCCTGTGCTGCTTCCTAATGCCACAGGCTGCCAGGACCCCAAATTACAAGGAGCTCCCTCCAGCATGGCTAAGATGACCTCCACAAAAAAATGCCTGGCCTGCCATAGCTTTGGAGAGCTGGGGCAAGGGGCTGCAGTGGGGCAGGGTTGATAGAGCTGTGCCTGGCATCGTACCCCTTGGCTTCACCTGTGCCATGGGGTCCAGACCCCACTTTCTGCTGGGGCAAATCCCTGTGGACACCAGGGCCTGGTGGTGCCCCACAGCTGGGGCTGGAGAGAGACAAGATCAGACCCTGCACTGCCACCACTCAGACCACATCATAAAGTTCCCCAACCTGGATGAGAGGTCCAAGACTCCCTGACCCCATGTCCCTCTGATCCACAGCTCACCCCCATCATGCACCAGCCCATCGATGCCAAGTCAAGGCCACAGTGACACTGAGCATGGCACTGCTGCATGGAACCCCTGGGAGCCCTGCCTGATGGAGGATGGGGAGCTTGAGGCACGAGCCACACAGGCAGCTCCCAGTACATGGTGAGGGGATACAGGGTGGACAGGACCCCATGGGTCCCAGCCCTGGGAGAAGCTCAGCACCTCCTCGGGCATCCCTACATTTAAGACTCTGGGAAATGCACATGCAGTGTTTAATTAACTTTATTGATATTCAGAAATTAGGGGACTGACTAGAGGTAATTGCTCATTAGAAATCACTAAACTGACACAGTAAGCACCAGCCTCCCTTGGGGGAAATCTGCCCTGCTCCCAGGACAGAGCCAGCGATATGGACCCCCCATTCCAGTTTTGCTGCCCCCCCAGCAGGGCAGGAGATGGGGGTGCTATGGCATTGCCCCACTTGCTGTCCCCATCCACTCCCTTTCCCAAGAAAGAAGGCTGTGGCAGCAGCCCCAGGCGGCAGAGCGAGCTGGGAATAGCAGCGGGCGCAGGGCCACGGCGCCCTTCCCCGGCTGGGCTCCGCTGCCAGATGGGGAGTTTATGTAACTCCCCGCACGGCTGCTGCCTGCAGCCGGTGCCCACATCCCGCATCCCACCGGGGCCAGCAGGGCTGGACCACGACCCGCCCATCGCCCCATGCATGGCCACAGTGCTCCGGGGCACCCCAATCCCTGACAGATGTCCCCAAGCCTTGGAGGGTCCCCAATCCTATTTTTGGGGCAGCGGAGCCACGAGGCATCGAGACTGCTGGTGCCCCACGGGTGGCAGAGACAAGGAGCCGAGCTGGGTGTTGGCTGCTCTCCTTGGCAAACCAGCACCCGGCACCCCTGCGTCCCCCGTGTCCCCCGCAGAGCTGGAGGGGTCACCCCAACAGGGAAGAGAGGGGGAAAGAACCAAATGCCCCTGGTGCCCCCCACGAGGCAGTGGGGACCGCACGGAGGGACCGGCTCGCGGCACAGCCAGCCCGAGGGTGGCTCGAAGGGCTCGGTGACCGCGGGAGCGGGTCCGCCGTGCCTTCCCAGCCCCCGGTGCAGCGATGCGCCCCCGCCGGTAACACCGGCAGAGGGGCTGCCGCCGGAGCCTGCCGGGGGCGGCGTTGCACCAGCCCGGCTGCAAAGCGCTGTGCGCGTCCCCGGAGGGGGTGGCGGTGGGGCGGATAAAGGGGAGGGGGGATTCTCGGTTCACCGGGGGAAAACGGGGAGCGTCCCCTCCGCACCGGGGGGCGAGCACGAGTTGGCAAAGTTTGACGGCGACGGAGGCGGGTTGAGGCCACCCGGTAGCGAAGGGTGGTCGGTGTGCACGGCGGGGATGACCCGGGGTGTCGGTCGGCGCTTACCGTGTGCCGGGGCGCGGAGCAGCGCGGCGAGCAGCGGCAGGAGCAGCGCGGGCGGCGGGCCCATGGCCGGCGGCGGTCAGCACCGCGGACAGCTCCGCTGCGGGCGCGGCGGCGGCGGCGGCGGCGCCCCGAGCGGCGCCCGCCGATACCGGGGACGGCGGAGGGGGGCGGGCCGTAATGCTCCGAGCGCGGCGCACACCAAACCAAGGACCGGGGGGGCTCTCCCCGCCTCCCTCTCAGCCCCCCCTCGCCGTAATGCTCCGAGCGCGGCGCACACCCAGTGCCGGGGATGTGGGGAGGGGGGCTCTGCTCGCCTCCCCCTCAAATCCCCCCCACCGTAATGCTCCGAGCGCGGCGCTCGCCAGTCCCAGGGACAGGGCGGGGGGCCGGCCGTAATGCCCGAAGTGAGGCGCTCGCTAATTCCAGGGATGAAGGGGGGCCTCCCCCACCCACCCCTCGCCGTAACTCTCCGAGCGAGGCGCCCTCCAATCCTGCAGGCTGGGAGGGGGGGCTCCTCCCTGCTACCCCACCCCCACGCCGTAACTCTTCGAGTGCGGCGCCCGCTAAAGCTGGCGATGAAGGCTGGGGGAGGGGGATCGCCTAACCCTCTCTTCCTCCCCGAATCCCGACAACCCTTCGGGACGGGAGCCACCGAGGGCTGTGGGAAATGTGCTCGGTGTCCATCTCACCATATCCTGCCTCCCCACCCTACAGCACGCTCACCACAGCCACCTCCCTTCCCCCAGTCTCCTCTTCCCTATCCCTAAATAGCCCAAATTAGGGCTGGGCTCATCATCCTCCAAGCAGAGACACCTGGACCCGGAACAGCACAGAGGGGGGCCGGTATTCTTTATGGTGGTGTTCCAACAGCCCCTCCCCAGCCCCCTGCCTCGGGGTCCCGGAGGGCAGCCAGCCCTGCAGTGGGCAGATGGTGTTGGCACCGGCACCGAGCAGCTCCATGTTGGCTGATGGACGGCTCTTGCGGGTGTTAAAAATATATTAAAAAAAAAACCCAAAAAAAAAAACCAAAAAAAACACCTCTTTGTTTAATAACCCCATCCCTCCAAAAGCCCAGATGGCTTCGCCTCGCCGGATCCCCCACAGCCCGGCCAGCCCCGCTGCACACACAGCCCACGCAGCCAGCTCCGGTGGGGGTTTAATTTTAATCCCAGGTCCTGCTTTGCTGACATGCATCATTCCTGCCATGAAGAATGGCATGGCTTGGCATGGGGAGCCGAGAGCAGAGCAGCAGCCAGTCCCACGTCATGGGCAGCGTGCCACCAGCTCCGTGGCACTGCCCGTCGTGCCACCAGCCCCACGGCTGTGGTGGGAGCGGGGCTGGAAGTGAAGTCGGGATCCTTCTCATCCCGGGGGTGCTGCCAGCTCTTCTGCAAAGCACTTTCAGCTCTAAACCCAAAACTTTGATCCGCCAGTAGCGCCATCAATGTTTAATGCAGCAAAGCCCTGGTAGGGCTTGGAAGATGAGCATTTTGAGGCCAAATTGAAGTTTCTAATATTATGATATTCAAATAATTTTAATCTGCCTGATGCATCCCCAGGCATGTACCTGGACTGCTAATGAGGGGCTGCCTTCAGCCGCTGTTGCTTTTGACAGAAAACAAACAATTCTTTGCAGGAGCCATCAAAGGATTGGGAATGGAGAGGTCTGGGAAGGAAAATGGGGGTGAGCGTGCGTGGAGCCAAAATGTTGCAGCTGGGAGAGAAAGATGCCGTGTTTTCCTCGGCTCCCTGGGGAACAGCATTGCTCCCTAATTCTTTCTTAATTGTTGGTTTGTGCTTGGTGAAAAATGAGGCCAGCATAGATGGATGATGGGATTTTGGGATACTTCTGTCCCACTGTACAGTGGATGAAAAGGGTGCAGTGGGTGCAGAGTCAAGTGCCCATCAAATTGCATCTGAGCCTTGCCCAGCCTTAGCTAAAGCTCCTTGTTTTCCATTTTCCCAGTGTCACATGAGTCTGAGCTGGGGTAGCTCCACAGCCTGTGCCAGGCAATTCCCCAAGCCCCCTTTTCCCCCTCCCCATGCCATTGCCAGCCCCAAGTTTTCCCATCCATCCACCCAGCCCATACAGGGAATATTTCATTTTTACTGAGCTCTCCTGACCCACACCAGCTGTTTAGGGAAATGGATTTCTTGCTGCCACAAGCATTGCCTCCAGTCAGTATAAACCCAGGTGAAGAGGACATGGCAGCAATGATGGAGACCATGGCACAGGGCTGGGGGGACCCCCCAAAAATTCACCCTAAGGCAAGTTGAGGTCCTGCAGCTGCTTTTGGTCTTTAGGGGTGCAGACTTCCCTGATGCCTGGGTTCAGCACTGGTTGGGGTCACCTGCAGAACAAATGCAATTGTTTGAGGGGACCCACAGAGCCCTGGGGATGGTGATTTGTGTCCCACCAAAGGCCTCACCTTCTCTGTAACCTCACGAGCAAGGCTCTTCCATCCGTTCTATTACCACACTGCTAACAGGAGAGGAGTTCATTTTTACCATTTAACGTTTCACAGATAATTAATTATTCTTCATCTTTCCAGCAAAAAAGGAAGAGCAAGTACAGGGGCTATTCAAAGCAAAAAAAAGTCAGCTGAAACCCAGGGAAATTGTTGAATTATTTGTAACATCAAAGGCAAGAGAGGATGTGCTGATTTAACGGGGCCCTGTGCGATGCAGAGCCCTGGGCGTGGCGGTGATGCTGAGACTGGGATGCACTCACTGCAGCAGTGCTCATGGGCAGTGGGGTGGATGAGGGGTCTGCGGGGCACCCCAACCTCTGCCCGTGCTGCCCATCCTCCTCCTCTCACCTCCCCATTGCTGCGAGCTGCCAGGTCTGCCTTTGCACGATGTTGGGGTGCTCCTGTGACATGGTGGGAGCCTCCAGTGCTCCCCAGTGCTTCATTCATCACCAGAGGCAAGTGGCAAAATAAATAATGATCTTTAACATTTCGTAATAACGACAATTAACCAGTAAATAATGCCTTTTACACCGCAGAAGCCAGACTAAATTAATTCCCCTAATTAGCTGTCAGGCAGCACGGGGCAGTGGCGGCAGTGGGCAAAACTGGCAGCCCCTGCCTGGGTTATCCCCCACTCCAAGGCATTGTCCCCAAACCCCAGTCACACCCCAAAATTTCACAGATTTGCAAAATCCACCATGCCGCATCCTGGCAGCTCTGGTGAGCCCTAAATCACCTCTATCTCCCGTTAAAAAAATAGCAACAAAAGATGGCGACAAAATGGTTTATGGCTGTAATAAATTGTGCTGGAGGGGAAAAAAAAAAGCCTTGTTTACCTGGAAGCAAGGGGGGGTTTCCCATTGGCACACAAATGGAAGCCCTATGTCGCACCACAGCTGGAGCCAGCAGTGGCCAGTGGAAAGGGGGAATTATTGGAAGTGGTTTTCCTTCACATCTATGGCACACTGACAAGCTGAGCTGCCTGCCCTGGTGGGACCAGATGTTAGTGTTGGTGGGGGAATGAGAATATTCGTGCCTGGACAGCCACAAGGGGTAGGAAGAGCGTGGCCCCTGTGTGTCCCTGTGTCCCCACAGAGCTGGAAGGTGGCCAAGGCTGCACCACCCGCTCAGCTCGGCTGGACTCTGCCCCGTTCCTCCCCTTAGCTCACCTCCCATCAGCCACAGAGACAGCAGCAGGGACAAGGACAGACATGGCTGCCTTAAGGCAGCCCCACAAGTCCACCTACGATGTCATTGTCATCGGGGCCGGCATCCAGGGCTCTTTCACTGCCTACCACCTGGCCCAGCGCCACAAGGACACTCTGCTGCTGGAGCAGGTACGGTGACCCCATTCTGCCATGTCCCCATTCCCAACAGGCTGGGCCGGGTGCCTGCAGACCTGGCTGCCCTCCACCATGGCACAGAGCAGAGCCACTGCTGGCACTGCAGTCCCCAGTGCCAGGACCCCCTGTCCCTAGTGCTAAGACCCTTATGTCCCCAGTGCCAGGACCCCCGTTCCCTGCTGTTTCCCGGCGCCGTGGTTGGCAGGACAGGCTGTGTCCCCAAGGTGCCCTCTGCCGCACGGCGCTGGTGCACGTGGGGCTGGTGGCGTTGAGGGTGGCAGTGTCTGTGGTCACCCGCTTGTCCTCTCTGCCCCACAGTTCCTCCTGCCCCACTCCCGGGGCAGCTCTCACGGGCAGAGCCGCATCATCCGCAGCGCCTACCCCCAGGAGTACTATTCCCGCATGATGCCCGACTGCTTCCACCGCTGGCAGCAGCTGGAGGCCGAGACCGGCACCACCCTCTACAGGTGATGGGGACAGGGACGCAGCCACCGCCGGGCACCGTCCCCTCCCCGCGCGACTGGAGGCGGTGACCTTTGGGTGGGATGCGGCTTCCTTGGCAGGCAGGCAGCTGCCAGTTCCTGGTAATTTATGGGGCTCCACGAAGGAAATGTCATTAAGGAAATGAACATCTAAATGATTCTCCGGTGCCTGTGCCGGGGTCAGGGCTGATGGCACTTGCTGTATTTAGGGGGCAGAGTGTGATGTCAGTGTCCAGACCCTCCCCACGCATCTCACTCTGCCCTTGTCCCCTGCATCCCACTGTGCGGTGCCCCAGCACCAGGGTGTAGTACATCTCAAGCATCACCGTGCCTCAATTTCCCCCAGGGGCAAAGCAAGTTGGGGGTCCATGGAGGGACGGGGAGCAGGGCGAGCTGACGTGACTGGTGGGATGCAGGCAGACGGGACTGGTGGTGCTGGGGCCACCGGGAGAGCCGGAGCTGGAGGCCTGCAGGAGGAGCCTGGGTGTTGACGAGGTCCTTGACGCCGCGGCGCTGGCCCAGCGCTTCTCTGGCTTCCGGCTGCAAGCTGGCCAGGTGGCCGTGGTGGACAGCACTGCCGGGGTGCTCTTCGCTGGCCGGGCACTGCAGGCAGTGCAGGTAGGTGCTGCTGAGGGGATGGAATGCTTTGGGATGACATGGGATGGTTTGGGATGGGATGGGATGGGATGGGGGTCCCCTGGCTTTATCCTCGCAGCCACCTCCTGTCACCCAACCCTCCCCACCCAGGAGGTCTTTCGCCGACACGGGGGCACCCTGCGGGATGGGGAGAAGGTGCTGCGCATCGAACCTGGGGCCACGGTCACTGTCACCACCGCTGCTGGGGTGTACAAAGCCCCCCGGCTCATCATCACGGCTGGAGCCTGGACTGGTGCCTTCGTGGAACAGCTGGGTCTCCGCCTGCCATTGCAGGTAAAGGTTGGTGGCACAGGGGGGTGGCAGAGTCATGGCCAGAGCTCATGGAGTGATTCCAGCCCCTGCGCATCGATGTCTGCTACTGGAGGGAGAAGCAACCTGGCAGTGCTGGCTTGGGCAGTGTCAGTCCCTGCTTCTTGACCCTGGGGCTGAGCCAAGCCCCCCACGGCATCTACGGGCTGCCCTCCATTGAGTACCCAGGTCTGATGAAGGTGAGCAGGGCACAGCTGAAGGTGGGGGATTCCCTAACCAGCCCACCCTGACCAGTTGTCCTCCAGGTGTGCCACCACCATGGCAGCCCCACTGACCCAGAGAAGCGGGATCAGGCCCCCTCGAGTGCCCCTCGCCCTGACATCGCCGTTCTGAGCAGCTTCATCAGCAGCTATCTGCCTGGGCTGGAGACCCAGCCAGCAGTGATGGAGACCTGCCTCTACACGGTGAGACCCTCCCCAGGGCCCAGCTCCAGGCATCTGGGGTCCTGAGCCTTCCTCCACCACAAGGTGGACCCCACCCTGTCCCCTCACCTTCACACCCTGGCTCCCCAGAACACTCCAGATGAAGATTTCATCCTGGACCGGCACCCCAAGTTCAGCAACATCATCATCGGCGCCGGCTTCTCAGGTAGGCGAGGGCAGCCACCCCCCCAGCCCAGCACCCCAGAGCTGTCCAGGGTCGTGGGGATGGTTGTGTCCCCACCTTCCCTCTCCTTCTCACAGGCCATGGGTTCAAGCTGGCGCCAGTGGTGGGGAAGTTGCTGTGTGAGCTGAGCCTGGGTGAGGAGCCATCCTACAACATGGCCCACTTCGCCATCACTCGTTTCCCCGGTGTGCTTGGGGATGCACAGTAAAGGGTGGGGCTCCAGACATGCCCCCATGGCATCGCACTGGCCTGCAGCTGTGTTCCTGCATCCCAGTGTCCTCACACACAGTACACCTACACACAGTACACCTCCATCTCCATGTACCCTGGGGACTCCCAACATGCTGCATTCCTCCAACCCCACACCCCAGATGCCCTGCATTGCCATGTCCCCATATTCCACCATCCCAGAACCTCTGCATCCTTGCTTCCCCACATCCCTGCACCCTGGTACCCTGCCTCCCCACATGGCAGCATCCCAGCATCCCCCACGCCATGCGGTGCCACACCATCTCTACCAAGCACCCACTCCTGGGGAACAAATTAAGCAGCTTTGTCAGCCTCATGAAGATGGAGCAGGAGCAGCGCAGAGAGACACACTCGCTTAGGAGTCAAGTTAAATGTTTTAATGTTAAATGTGCCATTTTATTATCATTAGATCGCTCCCACTTAATGAAAGCGCATTAGCGCAGCGTGGCTTTATGGCAGCGAGCACCGAGCTTGGCCTGTGTGCTTCCAAGAGATAGTAGGGAAAGGCAAACAATCTGCCAAGGAGTGAGGGGGGTCCCCAGGGTGCAGGGTGTCCCTGGGGCCAGGTGCAGGGCACAGCACATGGCACGGGGACAGCACACGGCCAGGGCCAAGGCTGAGGCGTGCAGGCAGCCAGCAATGCACATCATCATCTCCTCTGCGTTAATTATTTAACGCCAGCAGGCAGAGGCTCTGTCCCACTGCTCATCTGCATATTTATGAAGATTGATAAATGATTCAGCACTGGCACCCACGAGGGGTTCCCCCTCCTCGCTCCCCTCCCCAGCACCCATGGGTGCAGCAGGCTCAGGGAAGAGGCCAGACTTGGCCTTTCCATGAAGCCCTGATTCCTTGCTGGGGCTGGATGCATTCCATCAGACCCTTCCACCATGCAAACACGCCCCCAAAATGGGGAGAACCCCCAGGCACATGGAGCAGGCAGCAGCCACTATCACCAGCCAGAAATGACGTTTATTTTCATACTGAAAGTAAAGGGGGTGGTGGAAGATGCACAGCTGGGCTAGTGCAAAACAGCCAGGCAGAGGTGGGGGGCTGGGGGGTCACAAAAACCCAGGTGGGCACGTGGGACCCTCACCCCATGTCCCCTTCCCGGCTGCCGGGCGGCTGCTCCCCAGGGCCCGGCCAGCGAGAGACGTCTTTGGCTCAACTAAAAGGGGAGTAAGAGGACGGCAGGGCACCGAAGGGGGGAGTTTAAGTTATAAAACAAGGTGCCAGCAGGCACTGAGGAATAAATCCCGGGTGCCGGAGCAGCCAACTCCGCCGCCAAGGACAGACAGGAGGTGGGAGGGTGGGGGGCGCAGCCAGCGAGCCGGCCGGGCTGCTCCTCCCAAGGCTGGAGCCGGGGGGCAGCTGCGTGTGTCCCCCCCACGCCGTGCAGAAGAAATACCGACTGCCCGGGGCGAGCCCCGGAGCTGAGTGTTCCCGGGGCGGTGGGAAGTGGTGCTGGGGGGCTAGGCGGGGGTCTCGGCAGCCCGGCTCTCCGCCTCGCTGGCACTGGGGGAGCTGCGGGAGGAGCGACGTGTGCTGTCCCCGGCGTCCTGCTCGTCGTCCCATCTGTCGTAGGTGAAGGTGTGCCGGGAGCTCGTGGGGCTGTGGGAGAGAGCAGGGTCAGGGGGGGTGACGAGGGGCTCCGTGTCCCAGCATGGCTTGGCTGCTGAGCTCAACTCCCCTCCGGCTGCAGCAGGAGCCGCGGTGAGCCAGCACGCTGGCAGCCAGCTGGATGGAGCCTTGATTGCCTCCTTTTTTATTCTTTCCGAGATATTTGGGACATGCCTCACTGCAAAAAACTCCTCGCTACGCTGAGCTGAGCCCCTGCTCTGCAGTGGGGCCGAGCTGAGCCTGCCCAGGAAAAGGCTTGTGGCCGTGAATACCAACACCAGCGCTCCCAGACACCCTGAGGGTCCTGCTTGTACCCGAGCCCAGGGCTGGGTGCTGGGGGTGTTGCTCCCTGGTACCCCGTAATGCCTTCCCTTCCTCTGGGGCAGACAGCCCAAGGCAACCACATTTCCAAAAGGCTTCTTTGCCTTCCTCCAGCCGTTCTCCTATTCAGCCATCAGAAAGGATGAAGCCTGCTCTGAAATTGCTGCCAGCGAGCCCAAACACACCCTCTCTGCATCAAACAGTGTGCAGAGCTCCAGAGTCCTGCAGGCTGACGCCATTTACACCCCGAATTCCCATCACAGGCACCCAACAGAGGGCACAGGGCAAGTCTGAGCTCCAGCAGCCCAACCTGGGCCCCTCCCCGCAAGGGTGCTGCCTCCCCCCATGCTCACACACTGCAGTGGGTGCATGTTAGTACCCATCCCACGCCCCTCTGCTCCCGGGGGCTGTGCCCATCAAACCCTTAAAAATTTCCTGAAGGAATAAATCCAGATGTGTCCTGGCCGATGGCTGGGGAGCCAGGAAGGGATTAGCACTTCCTGGTGTCCCGCAGCTGTTAATCCTGACCACGCTGCGTCCTGGCAGCATGGGCAGCTGCCGGTCCCGCTGCGGCCATGCCGGGGATGTCCCCACGGATGGAGATGCCCAAAGCAGGGCTGCTGCAGGCACAGAGGGCTGCCCCATCCCGGGGTGCCCCATGCCGGCGGAGAACTCCGGAGTCAGGAGAGGGTTAGGGCGAGCGGTTAGTGGCACACGGGGAGGCTCATGCTGCACGGCACACACCGCTCCCACCTCCTGCCTCAGTCGCTCTCGGGACGGTACAGGTACTTCATCATCAGGTTGTCCACCTGCTTTTTCCGCTGCTTCTCCTCCTTCTTCCCCCGGGCAGGACGTGTCGGCTCCTCGCTCCCCGCCCCTCGCGGGCCCTTCTTGACACTGGAGGTGCTGCGGTAGGAGCTGGTGGAGCCGGAGGAGGACTCGGAGGAGGAACTGGACTCGGAAGATGACTGCTGCTTCTTCTTCTTCTTGGATTTCTTCTTGCTTTTCTTGGCTCGCTTCTTGGAGCTCTTCTTCTTCTGCTCCTCCTCTTCCTCAGAGGAGCCCGAGCTGCTGCGGCACCGGCAAGTGTGCCGGGAGAAGTCGAGGGCGGATGCGGAGCGGCGCAGGCTGCCGGAGGGGCGGTCAGCGGCGCCCAGCGGGGCCGCACTCCGGACACTCCTGACACTGCGGACACTCCGGCCGTCGTCCCCCGAGTCGGGGCTGGAGTAGCCCCTGGCTTGCAGCGGGCGGTAGCTCAGCACCTCTTGGATGGCGGCTTCCAGGTCGGGGTCGAGGTAGGAGCGGTGCCGCACGGGACGGGAGTCCCCAGGACCCTCCTCCTCGGAGGCCGCGCTGCGGGGCCGTGGGGGCACAGAGAAGCTGCGCCCCAAGAGCGGCTGCCCGCGGGACCCCTCGTCCGCCTCATCCAGGCGGCTGCGGGCCAGGGAGAGCCGCGACTCAGGGCGGCCCTCGGGGCCCCCGCGCCGGCTCCGCAAGCTGCCGGGGCTGGAGAGGGCGAAGCTCAGCACCGAGCACCCCTCGTCCCCATCATCGCCGTCCTCCAGCCCGCGCCAGGAGGCGGAGGAGACGCGGCTCACTGGGGCGGAGGCGACAGAGGCTTTCTCTACGTCGGTGGCCGAGAGAGACCACCGCTTGTCCAGCCCTTGGCGAGCCCGGCCGCTGGCGTCGGCGAAGGCGCGGGCGATGACGGCCGCCCGGTCCTGGGGCTCGCCGCCGCGGGCCGCCCGGCGCGGAGGGCGCTCGGGGGAAGGCGGCCGCTCGCCCAGGGCGCTGAACAGCGTCTGCTCGTCCCCGCGGCCGCCTATGGAGTCCTTGAGGCCCGGCCGCTTCCTGTAGCTGAGGGAGCTCAACACCGACACCGGCCGCTCCTCGGGCTCGGGGCCGTCCGGCGGGGCTGACCTGTGCCGCGGCACCGCGGCCCCGCACGCACCGGGGAGACAAGAGAGACACGGAGATGAGCGGGCGAAGGAGGGGCCGACGAGGCGGCCTCGGCAATTTGCGTCAGCGGGAAATGGCATCGTGGAAAAATGTCATGTAAATGGGGGAATTGTTCTAGCCCAGCACTTTGACTCCCCTTTAAAGTGTTGCCTTCAATTTATTTCATTGTCGGCTACCTGGAGCCGCTGCGTTTGATTCCCGACTTCAGAAAAGGTGGAATTATCTCCAATAACAAAATGTTTTACATCTGCACCGCTGAATAAATTAAACCAATTAACAGAAACCAGCTCAGATCTTTCCCCCCTGCTCGGCAGAGGGAGGGAGTCCCCTGGGACTCCTGGAGCCCTGCTAGGAAATTGGGTTTGGATAAAAGCAATCTGCGCTCAGCAGGCAAGCGTTTTCCAAGGGGGAGCGGGGCTGTGTGCCTCAGCCCCATGCCGTGGGTGCACCTGGGCACGTTCCCCACCTCTGCCAACATTTTCTGAGAAGTGGGGGGGGGGATGGAGTGGGGCTGCAGAGGAGGGCAGGATAGAGCAGGGAATCAGTCCTGGAGAGATGGAATGCTGCACAGAGCTAAAGCCCAGCACCGCAAGCCCTGGGGAGGCAGATGGGCTGGGGGCTGTGGATGCCCCATATGCCTCCATGGTGGGATGAGGGAAGGGGGACCAGAGAGTTCCCCCTGGGTGGGGGGACGCGTGTCCCCAGTGAAGACTGAGCTGCTCAGCGGCATTAACCCTTCCGTGGCCATCCACACAAGCACCACGTGGGAACACAGCACCAAATGCCACATCCCACAGGCACCCACCCAGCCCTATCCATGTCCCAGCACAGCTCAGCCTGTCCTCTGCCCGCCAGCCCCATGCCCAGCCCTGCACCCACCTGCTGCCCTTCAGGCTGCCATCATCCGAGAGCGCTTTGGAGGAGCCTTTGTTCTTGGAGAGCCAAGACTTCACCCCATCCACGCGCTCCTCCAGCTCCGAGTCCACATCTGAGTCACCGTCACTGCCGGAGGGGTGGGTCAGGGTGGAAGAAAGGGCAGTGAGTTTTTGGGTGCTGGAGAGACGGAAGTGCACTGGAAGGCACTGAACCCCACCAGCACCCACTGCCTGTGTACCCTGGCATGGGTGAAATCCCATCCTGTGGTTCTGCTCCATTTTTGAGACATAATCTGCATACACATAATTCAACCTGCAAGCTGGGGGCTCCCTGAAGCACCTCCAAACCACCCCTGTGGCTGCCCAAGGGGCTCCTGCACCCTCTGCCCAACATCTCCCTGTCACTGCACAGCTCCAGAGCTGGAGACAGCAAGGCCTGGCTTTGGGGCAGGAGGCAGGGCACAGCTCCAGAAACACAGGAAATTTCAGGCTCTGGGACTGGGAGGGAAATAAGTGGGTTCATTTTATAGGCTGCCGTCGAGCACAGAATTACAGCGAGGAAGAGCAATGCTGATGGCCCCGGGTAAACAGGAGTTTAGCAGGCGGAACAGAAACGGCTCTGTCACGGCGGGCGCAGGAGCAGAGCGAGCAGATTTACAGCCCTGCCGTGCCCAAGAGCCCCTGATTTACGTCTCGGCGTAAAAAAAAGTCCTATCTGGCTTAAACCATCTAATTTATAACGGCCGTTCGTAACCATATTGATTACCTTTAGAAAGAAGGTGCTGTCTGCATTGCAAAATCCATTCCTCCACGTTAAAAGCATCCCTGAATAAATCTCTCTTAATACCTCACCGCTTACTGCTTTCATTAGGGCTATGGCAGCACCGTCGGGATCTATACGGAAATTGAAGCAGTGTGGTCCCCTCTCGCCACCCCGCTCCCACCAGGCCACTCCAAGGAAGGGATGGGATGTATCATAGGATCTTAAATGGCCTTTTATCCGCCTGGTTTTGGGCTTATTCCCTGCCTGGGAATGAAGGCAAACAGCACCAGGGACAGGCCTGGATAGACCCTGGATATGAATCCTTCTCTTTTTAAATTCAGAGCAACAAGCCGCTCTCCATCCTGCGCATCTCCCTCCCCTGCAATACATCCAGGCAACGCTGGGCTTGGGGAACAAAAAAAACACCAACAAAAAAAACCACAGAACGACACCAAAAAAAAAACCCCAATGAGCCCCGAAAACAAGCTCTAGGGGCAGCTAAGGTTTTCTCACCAATGGAATTAAGTTCCACATCAAACACAGTTTACGTCCAGGCAAACGTGCCGTTAGTTAAGCAGGACCCGGGTCGTGGCAGCGACCATGGGTGGGGTATTAATTAGTGGCAGCAGGGCTCCACTGCTGCCACATGCTGCCACATTTGTCATCAGCCACGGCAGAGCATCACCCCCCCCACCCCATCCCAGGGGCTCATCCCGTCCCCATGCACGGGGTGTGGTTATGTGCCGTGCCGTGCCGGGCCGTGCCGTGCCGTGGGTGCTGTTAGGGCATGCAGAGTCGGGCCAGTGGCATGCGGGACCCCGGCCCCTGGGGGTGAGGTGGGGGTTAGGGGAGGGGAGGAAGGAAAGAGATGCTCCTCACATTTTACTCTTTCTTTTCTGATACTTTGCCACCATGTCCTGCAAACTGGGAGGGGTTGGAGGGGGCAGGGTGGGAGGGGGAAGAAACACAACAGAAAAGAAATTAAATGAAAGGAAAATTAAAAAAAAAAAAAAAAAAAGACCAAGTGGGTGGGCAAATTAAATTATGGGGAAGGGTCTGGGGAGGGAGGACACAGGGCTGCCCTGTGTCCCTGGAATGGGACTGCACCCAGCCGGATCCCAGCATCCCAGGTTGGGTGATGGAGCATATCCAAAGAAAGGCAAGAAAGCTGAGGAATGGTCTGGAGTACAAATCTGATGAGGAGCAACTGAGGGAGCTGGGGGGACTCAGCCTGGAGAAAAGGAGGATCAGGGGGGACTTTTTCACTCCCTACAACTTCCTGAAAGGAGGTTGTAGCCAGAGAGGTCAGGCACTGCTCCCAAGGAAAAAGCGATAAGACAAGAGGACATGGCCTGAAGTTGTGCCACGGGAGGTTTAGTTTGGATATTAGGGAAAATTTCTTCACCAAAAGGGTGGTCAGGCATTTTAACAGGTTGTCCAGGGAAGTGGTGGAGTCATTGCCTGGAAACATTAAAAAAATGTGTGGATGTGGCACTTGGGGACATGATTTAGTGCTAACACGGCAGTGCTGAGTTAATGGCTGGAGTCAATTATCTCAGAGGTCTTTCCCAACCTAAACAATTGTACGATTTTATAATTCTATCCTGGGCTGGGCTGGATCCCAGCATCCCAAACCTCCTGCCAGCTTGTGCTGCCCTGGCTCCTGGGGCTCCCTGGGCTGTTTCCAGCCAGCTGGCAGGATCCTGGATGCATTTCATGCACCTCCACATGTGGTTGAAGCTCATGGGGGCTGCGGGTGGACGGAGGGATGGATGCACAGATGCATGGACTGATGCCTGTGTGCACAGGTGCCCGATGCATGGACAGACAGACACAGGTGCATGGACAGATGCACGTGTGCACGATGCATGGATGGATGCACAGACAGCATCCTGCCAGGGCAGGCAGAGCCAAGGGGTCCCTTGTGGCATTTCTGAAGTGGCAAGGGGAAGCGGTGACCCCCAGGGATGCGGGGAAACCGGGCCCCTGTCTCTCACCTGTTGATGAGGTCCTCATTGCTGTCACTCTCCATCTCATCCTCAATGGCTGCCTGCAGGTCCCCGATGCGCTTGAAGGCCAGCTTCAGGTCTGACTGCAGGCTCTGGTTGGCAGCTTCCAGGCTCTCCAGGTCCATCTCCTGCAGGGAGGGAGTGGGATGAGCCACGTTCCTCAGGGAACACCCCCTTGTGCCCTGCCTGGCCCTATCACGGGTTCCTCACCAGCTCGTGCTTCTTGCGGCTGGCTTCTGCCTCCTTCTTGGCCAGCTCGCCCATCTCCTCCTTGACATCACGGAGCTGCCGCTGCAGCCGCTTGTTCTGCTCCTTCTCCCGGTTCTCGGCGGCTGCGCGCTGATCCCGCTCCTCCGTCAACTTCTCCATGTTCTCCTTCAGCCGCGTGGCCAGGCTCTGACGAGCAGCGGGGTCACCCCAAATCCCCTCATGGACCTCTCACCCTGAAGGTCCACCCTCACCCCGACACCCACCAGCATATGATGCAAGGATGGATCCCACTCCCATCAATTTCCACAAGGAGATGGAGGAGAAACCACCCCCTCCCAGGGCCAGGGAAGGGGCAGAACAACAGCAAGGGCTTGGTTGAATTGGAAAAATAGATTTAACTGTGTGTGAAGTAATTAAAACATGTAACGTAGGGAAAAAATAGATTCTGTTCTCCCCCAGCCACTGAGCCAGCCGCTGCATATTTATGGCCCCGGCAGAGAGAGTGGAGAAAGAAATAATAGCTTGGAAAATATGAAGAGGAGAGCTAAGCTGCCGCGCTCCCCGGCAGAGCTGCGGAGGCAGAATATAAAACAGGCTGCGTTTGCGGGACTGGGGAGTCTATAATTTCCCTAAGTCGATGCAGGGAAAGAGCAGCACTTTGCCGGGCTGGGCGGTGGATTACTGTTATCAGTGCTTGCAGGGAGCCTTCCCTGTGGAGACAGGGATGGGCTCCCAGAGGGGGAGGGCTGCAGCATGGGGGGTCGTAGGGAGGGGAGGAACTCAGAAAACACTCAGGCAGCTTCATTATGGTCCTGTTTCACCCCTGTCCCAGCTGGAGCAGAGGGAAAGCCCCGTGACTACCTCCAGGCGCTTGACTTGTGTCCTCTCGAACTCCAGCCTGGTCTCCAGCTCACGGATCTTGGCCTCCTGCCGGCTCACCAGCGACTTGTCCACCATGGATTGCTCCAGGAACTCCAGCTGGCTCTGCAGACCTTGCAGCTGTGGGAGAGGGCACAGCCTCAGGCTTGACCACAATCACCCTGCCCCCACTGCCATGCTGTCCAGGAGGAGAGCTGCTGGCCATGCTGCTCCCATCCTGATGGGGAGCTTCCCACCGGACTGTTCTGCACCCCCATGGTGCAGGGCAGTCCCGCATGGTGTGGGCAGCAGGTCTCTGGTGCCTCCCATCGTCCTAGCTTCACTCAGGGTGCATCCTCACCTTCTCCTGCAGCTCCTGCTTCTCCTTGCTGACCTCCTCCAGCTGTGCCTGGAGGTCATTCATCTGTGCCAGGTCCCGGGATGCCTGCAGGACACACCAGGGCCATCAGTGGGGATCCCACTGCACTGGCTTTAAGGGGGACATCTTGAGGGGGTGGGGTGGGTGCAGCTGCTGCTCCCACTTCACCTGGGCCACAGCTGCCTTGTGCTTCTTCATCAGCTCATTCATGTCCTCCTGGTCCTCCTCCAGCCGGCTCTGCACTTCATTCTTTTCCCGCTGCAGACGGCTCAGCTGCTCCTCCAGCTGCAGGGAGACACACGTGTCTCCCACTGCATCCCAAGAATGGGGCACTCACCCTCCAAACCCACTCCAAACAGCGTGGGGCCACCCTGGGTGCAAATGGGGCGTGGCCCCACCATGGTTCATCACAACTCAAACCCACTCACCGCTGCCTTGGCCTTGGCGAGGTCATCAATCTGCAGATGGAGGTCCTCAATCTCCACCTCCATGGATTTGCGGGCCTTGACAGCAGCCGCACAGGTGAACTCCGACTCTTCCAGCTGCAGGGATATAGCTCAGTGCCTGGCCAGGGAACAGGGACACCCTGCGTCCCTCAAAGCCTGTAGTATGGGGAGTGTCTAGATGCACACCTGATTCTTGAGCTGGGTGATCTCCCTCTTGCTGGGTGCATTGTTTTTCAGGTGGTCCAGCATGATCTGAGCATCAGCCAGCAATGCCTTCGTTCTCTTCAGATCTCGGCGCAGGCGCTTCTCCGTCTCAAAGTCCCGCTGGTTGGCCTATGGCAGGGGAAACTTTGCCACAGTTCCATGCCAGAGGGGTGTCCTCCCCACCATGGCCACCTCAGGGTCCCCAAAACAAGGCAGGGGCCCAGCTGCCCTTCACCCCACCTGCTCGCTGACAGCAGATAACTTGCTCTCCAGCTCCCGCTTCTCTCTCAGCACCTTCTGCTTGTCCTCGTACTCCTCCTC